>NC_142461.1:137737500-138362500 GCF_049115385.1 Moschus berezovskii | reverse complement strand
GGTAGTCTTTGGAGCCTCCTAAGGACTTGGAGCCAACTAAGATATGCATGGGTGAGAGGGGAAGTCCAGAAAAACTCAGCATTTTTGCCCTCACAAGTTGGGTGATGGTGGCGTCATTTGTGAACAGGGAGTATGAGAGGGCAGGGAGAGATCCCTAGTTTATCTGGAACCTGACCTCGAGGCATGGATGAGTCCTGCAGCACCCAGCGCGTGAGTCTACAGAGCAAAGAAGGGGCTGGCTATTTCACAGGCAGTACTTGAAGCCAAGGAGACAGAGATGGCTCAGGGACTGTGTTTAGAATCAGAAAGGGCACGGAAGCTGCCTTGGGGAACAATGACCTTTACAGTTAGGGGGAAGGAGAGACGCATGAGGAGCACCAGGAAGGTGTGTCCTGCATCAAACAGCCACAGCAGAGCAAAGATGGATGTTTTTGTTTCAGACACAGTCCTTCCCCTTCTGGGGAACAGCCGCTTCTTATCAAGTCAAACCCTGGAGGAAAAGGGTGAAGCTCGGTTTTGTGATTTAGCTTGTTAACCTTGAGGACCAGAGGTTCGGCTGGGAATGGAGTTGATTCCTGGACATTAGCTGCATGCACACATTGAAAGGGTCTAAGTGAGGCCACTTCACTGGAATCAGTCATGGCAAACAGGACCCACTCTGCTCTCAGGCTTGTCCTGGCAGCAGCTGCAAGACTTTATTATCTGACTTTCTGGATAGAGGCTCAAGGTTTTGGTGAAAGGAAGAAGTCTCCTTGCCTCCGCTGCCATTCCCATATGAGGACCTTGTAGAGAGATATAGCTGCTGGAGAGACCAGAGGCCTGGAGACTGTTTCATCCATGGGTGTGGCTGTTCTTCTTTTCTTGTGGCTTCTTCCTCAGCCCTAGAGAAGCAGGAGGACAGAGGAAAATGGGGTGGGTGGATGCTGGCAGCAGCTGCAAGAACAAGGCCTGATGAGAGAGTTGAGACTAGACTTGGTGCCTGGGAAGAAGGAGGGCTTCTGGGAGAGCTGGGGAGTCAGGAGTGGCTATTGTTGACATAAAAAAAATAGTCACAACCTAGAAGTTGAGAGTTATGTTTTATTTGGTGGAAATTTTCAGGGCCTGAAGCCCAGGAGACAGCATCTCAAGTGACTTTGAGAGAACTATTCTGAAAAGCCAGGGGGAGGAGTCAGGTTATATAGAAGTTGCAGCAAGGGGCAGGTAGTCTGAACATCAGAAGATTATTGTTAAATAAGGAAAACCAGATACCTTAAGGAATTTAGCACTTTTTTACATATGGGAAGATGCGCGAGTCTGGGCTTACTGTAATCATTCCTTTCACACACATCTCAGCTATCTGGGGCCAGCATTCTGTGATGTGATTATTCACTTCCTTAGTTCCTTGCTCACTGTAGGGAGTGATGGCAGCTTGTGGTGGCAGCTCAGTGGCTGTCAGACAGCAGACATTGTTTGTCCTGGGCTCAGAAATTCACATTTGAAGGACTGGAATTGTGGATGTCCGTGCCATCCTTGTTTATTGATACATCAGGAAATACTCCATTTCACAGTCCCTCCCCATGGTCAGAAATTCAACCAGTATTTAGGAGACTTTTCATGACCATATTTTGTCCCACAATGCTGGGAGGCACATCCCAGATCAGGCACATCCATATCAACCAGTTTTTGTTGACATGTCACTCCAGGTGTTAATTTCCAGATTACCATTGATAGATAATAAAAGATTATCTGGATCCTCTATCTTCTAACCTATTAGTATCCAGCAGATTTTTCCCTTGTTGCTTCTTCCCATACCTAGAATCACACTATTACAATTATTGATGGCATACAGAACTATATTTTTGATTAGTTGTTTCAAGTCACCTAGTCATCATTACATTTGTTGGAGGCCTGGTTACACTGTAAGAGACAGCAATCTTAAAAATAAACAAGATACAAGGAATGTATCTAGTAACATTGATAGAATCATAGTGTAGCAGACACACAGCACAAACAATTTTGGAAACAAAGAATAATTTAAAACAATGATTAGTATAACTAGTTGTAATTCAGTTGCAGTAAACCATCAAGTCCATAGGAGAGCCTGCTGTAGAAGCCAAATATTGCCAGTGTCAGGTGGAGAGAAAAAGATGAATGTTGTATCTTTGTTTACAAAGGCATACGTTATCAACTTGATTTAGGTCACAGCGTAAAAGAAAAAAAGGTTAACTGGGAAGCAGATTTAAGCTAGTATATTAAAAATTTTCAAAGTCAAGGTAATAAATCACATTTATCAATTCATTTAGTCCCATGTAATTGATTTCTATTGATCTGCATAAAGTAATCAGGTTTTCCGTTATACATTGTCATTTGCTACTCAGTTTATTACCTAAAAACCATCAGAAACATATTTGTCTAAATGTGGCGTTACCTAAAAGCTATCAGAAATACATTTGTCTAAAAGTTCCTTTTTTTTTTTCTGAATCTTCTTGGAAATCTTCATTTTGTAAAAGCAGTATAATATTATGATAGTCTATAAAGGACAAAACTTAAAATAATACAGATAAAGATTTGAGTACAATGCAATTAGGAAATGTGGATATTTCTGCAACATATATATTTTAGTATAATCACTAGAATTATGACTGATAATACTATATCAGGACATAGCTTCCCAGGTGGTGGTAGTGGTAAAGAACCTGCCTGCAAGTGTAGGAGATGGAAGAGACGCAGATTTGATCCTTGGGTTGGAAGATCTCCTGGAGAAGGGCATGGCAACCCAATTCAGTATTTTTGCCTGCTGAATTCCATTGACAGAAGAGCCTGGTGGGCTACAGTCCATGTGGTTGCAAAGAGTGGGACACAACTGAAGCAACTTAGCACACATGCACAAATGTTAGGGATTGCATATAAAATTTGGGGATATCTATATTAATGACATTTATCCATATATTAAAACCTGAAGTTTACCTCTAATCATCTGACAATGTTTGTGAATTAAAATGTCACAGAGACTTAGTTTAACGTTCCTGAGATATCTCACAGATACTTCTTCAAAGCATCCCAGAGTCAGCTGGAAGCTGAAGAGCTTAGTTAGAGCTTGACATTTGGGAAGTTTATTAGAAATATCAAAAATTAAAAAAAAACACCAAGATCATCGGTCACTGAAACAGCACTTATTTAACCAAATTCCAGTCACGCACTACTTTAGTCAACAATATCTATTTAGTTAACTTTAAGTTTAGTTAATCTTGACCATACACAAAACTTTTTTCTCCTCGGGTTTGTTTTCCACAGTCTCTCATCACTTTCTGTATCCTACCTGTCTCTCGTTCTCCATCCAGATAGGATTAACCATTCTTCCCAGTGCACGAGCCCCAAGCACCTTGTATCATGCATCGAACCTGGACTGGCGATTCGTTTCACATTTGATAATATACATGTTTCAATGCCATTCTCCCAAATCAAGGGATGGGATGGGGAGGGAGGTGGGAGGGGAGTTCAGGATGGGGAACACATGTACGCCTGGGGCGGATTCATGTCAATGTATGGCAAAGCCAATACAATATTGTAAAGTAATTAGCCTCCAATTAAAATAAATAAATTTAAAAAAGATTAACCATTCTTTCTTTTTCTTTTCCCTCTGATTCTTTCTTTTTCCTCAATAAAAATATAATTCGATCCCTCATAACTTCTTTATTGAAAACACAAATTTTGCTTCTTACTGTATACTGAAATGTTACTGTATTAATAACTTTAACTACATGTTTAAATCCTCAACTCTTTAGACCTTAATTTTAGTAAAGCTAAAAAAGTAAGGTGGGAAAGATTGAAGGCAAAAGGAGAAGGGGACGACAGAGGATGAGATGGTTGGATGGCATCACCGACTCAATGGACATGAGTTTGAGCAAACTTTGGGAGATGAAGGACAGGGAAGGCTGGCATGCTGCAGTCCTTGGGATCACAAAGAGCTGGACACTATTGAGTGACTGAACAGCAGCAAAAAGTAAACAGTTATGAACTCTTTTTACATTGGCGTTCTATAAATTGGTGAGCATAAACACCAGTGGTAATTTCTAAAAACATGTTTTCTTACAGAGAACATCTCAGGTGATTCCAAACATTTTCATTAATAGTCCTAAATACCTTTAGTTTCTTGATTTAGTAATTGATAGCAGTATCTTTTTAGCTCTTTAATAAATTTTCATCACTTAAATTAAAACAATTCTAGAGCTTAACCAAATACCCAGAAAGATATTTTAAATAGACATTTCTAAAATATAATTATATTAAGGAATTTATCCCAAAGTTCTTATCTCATTTACATTTACCTTAAAGTTTCATCAGATCTACTAAGTTCTTATTTATTAAACATACATACAATAATCTTAACAACATGTCTTAAAGATCAACAGGCTTAAACTTTTATATCAGATATCAACTTAATATTGAATATTTCCCAGTTCACATGAACCTGAAAGTAATCTTGGGCAGTTTCTTTTAACTGTTAAGTACTTTTATTAAAATTAAATAGAGCGGTTTATAAACTTAATTTTTATAAGTATTATAAAAAATTAATTTTTATAATGTTTGAAAGTAGAGGTATCTCTTTATATCGTTATACATATGTATAATGTGTGAACTGAAAGTGAACGTCACTCAGTCATGTCCAAATCTTTCCAAATCTGTAGTCCGCCAGGCTCTTCTGTCCATGGAACTCTCCAAGCAAGGATACCGGAGTGGGTTGCCTTTCCCTTCAGCAGGGGATCTTCCCAACCCAGGGAGAGAACCCGCATCTCTTTCATCTCCTGCATTGGCAGGCAGGTTTTATTTTAACCATTAGTGCCGCCTTGGAAGCCTGTGTAAAATGTATACACAGATATAAACAGGCAAACAAGAGATCTCATGGCTTTACTGAAAAAAACTTACATGTGAACCAGGTATTACAATGTGAACTTACTTATTTACAAACAATACATTAAGGTTGCTTGCTCAGATGACTAAGGCTTACGATCTGTAGGTTTGGCTAAGGGAGCATTTCCAGCTGTTTGAATTTTAAAACTGCCATTTTTTCCCCCTTGGTTTTAGGTTTTGTCTGCTTGAGCTAATTCAAGTCCTTGTGGCCTGTATTTACATTTCTAGTTTTTAGACATTTCCAAGACAAAGACAATTGTTTTTAGTTTCCCAAAGAACAGTTCTGTCACCTAAAGATACTATAAACTGAAATTTGTTTTACAAATTGTATGTTCCAGAGTTTTAGAATTTAATTTGTCATGCCTTCAAAGGTTTGTATAAGGCATTTAGCAAAGACCTTGCTGAGTTTACAAATTAAACCAAAGAAAAATCACTATTTTTATTAGCCCTTGTATATTAGTTCCCAGTTTTTACCTATTTTGTATGGCTCAGAGTTTTAGAATTTAATTTGTCATGCCTTCAAAGGTTTGTATAAGGCATTTAGCAAAGACCTTGCTGAGTTTACAAATTAAACCAAAGAAAAATCACTATTTTTTATTAGCCCTTGTATATTAGTTCCCAGTTTTTACCTATTTTGTATGGCTCAGGTAACTCTACTGGCTAGTATGTTCAGTTAATATTTCCTTAGTGGCAATCTATATGCCTTGTCTATCCCACAATATAATTAAACAAGAGCTATAACCATCGTATCGGAGAAGGCAATGGCAAGCCACTCCAGTACTGTTGCCTAGAAAATCCCATGGATGGAGGAGCCTGGTAGGCTGCAGTCCGTGGGGTCGCTAAGGGTCGGACATGACTGAGCGACTTCACTTTCACTTTTCACTTTCACACATTGGAGAAGGAAATGGCAACCCACTCCAGTGTTCTTGCCTGGAGAATCCCAGGGACGGGAGAGCCTGGTGGGCTTCCGTCTATGGGGTCACACAGAGTCGGACACGACTGAAGTGACTAGCAGCAGCAGCATAACCATCGTGTATAAAGTCCATTTAAATATACTAGTTTTATTTGCTTTTATATAAATTCCATTAACTTTCATACCTTTGACTTTAGTTTTCATCAGGATCAAATCAACAAGCTTTGGTCTTAGAGAGTGAGTTTTAGAAGGATTTTTTTTTTTCTTTTGTTCCTTGTCCATTTTACCTACTTTTATATAAAAAGCTCTGGAATCTCCAGAGTGGAGTTGAGCTGAGGTGGTCAGGCCCTTTAGCCTAACTGTCGCACAGAATTATTTGTCAGGTATCTAACCATAAATTTTTTTAGCCCTTTAAATATATTTTTAAAACTAGGATAAATAGAACAGACTTGTTTGGCTTTTAATGTTGGGGGCCAGTAAGTGTCCCCAAGCAAGTTTTCCTTACTTGTTTTAAAACTATGGAAGTTTTTAAGTTAATCATTATAATTTTCTCACCTTTAATTTGACTTTTGTTTTATAAGTACCAGTAAAACAGCTGTTTACAATGTGAGAGCTCTAGATTTACCAATTTGTTAGTTTCTCCATTTTAAAAGAATCCATCATTTGTCCACCAATAAAATATATCTCAACTGAGATTCAAACAATTGAGACACACACAAACCTCCTTAAAAGAGAGTGGAGGAGGATGTAACCTAAATTCAGAGTATTTTACTCTCAAAGCCTTGTTCTCAAACACTGGAACAAACAAACCGCAAAAAAACACAGAATGACATAGGAAGATCAGGTAGAATATTTACATCTCAAAGACAGAGAGAAATATAAATTTCACCCAAGAAGGCTTGTTAAAGTTTTTGCCAAGCTGGCTTTTATAATTGCATATGCAATCAAAGAGCCCCCTCAATTTCCAGGGCAAGATTTCCTCCAATTTCTGATCAAGTTAGCACTTGTAAGTTTTGTACATTCATTTACCCAGCTGGGTTATTAGCAATCTGTCATTCCTTTTTCCTTTATTTTGAAAATTTTACGTCCCATTTTGAAGTCAGTTTGTTGAGATGAAATTACTGATGACGATCCTGCGGTGAGCCTGTCTGTGTTGCTTGAGGGCTTACTCCTCTTGTTTTGCCTTAGAGTTGTTTCAGCCCCCTACTGCGTGTCTCAGGTATCCCAGTGGAGTATAAGACTTCCACAGATGCTCAGATCATGGAACGGCCAATTCTTAGGTGCATGCCCAGTTGAACAGATTGTTAATTGTGTGAGTGAGCTTCCCTATGCCAACAAGCTGTGAGGCATGAGGTCTTGCCTCCACCATTCCTGGAAGTTTCTCAGTCTCCTGAGAAAGCCATTTCCAGACAGGAGAGAGTCCCTTCTTTGGAGCTCAGCTGCTCTCATAAGATTTCAGTTTAATTTCAACTAATTCTATTAGGGCAACCAATTCATGGAAAAATGACAGCCCGGTCTTCCCCTTAACAACTCTGTCCCACCTAACCCACTCTTTAGCTGAGGAGCATCTTTCCAGTCTTTAAACTGTGGCTTCTTGTTCTTCAGTTACTCAGTCATGTCCCACTCTTCGTGGCACCATGGACTGCAGCACTCCAGGCATCCTTGTCCTTCACTACTTTCTGCAGTTTGCTCAGTCTCATGTTCATTGAGTTAATGGCATAATCTAACCTTCTCATTTTCTGTCCCCCCTTCTCCTCCTGCCCTCAGTCTTTCCCAGCATTGGGGTTTTCTCCAATAAGTCAAATCTATGCATCAAGTGACCAAAACATTTGAGCTTCAGCATCAAGCCTTCCAATGAATATTCAGGGCTGACTTCCTTTAGGATTGACTGGTTTGATCTCCTTACTGTCCAAGGGGCTCTCAAGAGTCTTTTCCAGCACCACAGTTTGAAATCATCAATTATTCGGCACTCAGCCTTCTTTATGGTCCAACTCACATCCATACATGACTACTGGAAAAACCATAGCTTTGACTGTACGGATCTTTGTCAGCACACTCTCATGTCTCTGCTTTTTAATACACTGTCTATGTTTGTCATAGCTTTTCTTCCAAGGAGCAAGCGTCTTCTGATTCATGGCTGAAGTCACTGTCCACAGTGATTTTGCAGCTCTAGAAAATAAAGTCCGTCACTGTTTCTATTGTTTCCCCATCTATTTGCCATGAAGTGATAGGACTGGATGCCATCTTAGTTTTTTGAATGTTGAGTTTTAAGCCAGCTTTTTCACTCTTGTCTTTTACTTTCATCAAGAGGCTGCTTGGTTCCTCTTTGCTTTCTGCCACTAGGGTAATATCATCTGCTTATCTAAGTTTATTGATTTTCTTCCATCTATCTTGATTGAACTTGAACTTCATCCAGTTCACTATTCTGCATGATGTACTCAGCATATAAGTTAAGTAAGCAGGGTGACAACATACAGCCTTGACATATTCCTTTCCTAATTTTGAACCAATTCATTGTTCCACGTCCTTTTCTAACTGTTGCTTCTTGGCCTGCATAGAGGTTTCTTAGAAGACAGATAATGTGGTTTGGTGTTCCCATCTCTTCAAGAATTTCCCACAGTTGTTGTGATCCACAATCAAAGGCTTTAGCATAGTCGATGAAGCAGATGTAAATGTTTATTTCTGGAATTCTCTTGCTTTACCTGTGACCCAATGAAAGTTGACAATTCAATCTCTGGTTCCTCTGCCTTTTCTAAATCCAGCTTGTACATCTGGATCTGTACATCTGTGTTCTCTGTTCACATAATGCTGAAGCCTAGCATGAAGGATTTTGAGCATTGCCTTGCTAGCATGTGAAATGAGCAAAATCATGCAGTAGTTTGAGCATTCTTTGGCATTGTCCTTCTTTGAGGTTGTAATGAAAACTGACATTTTTCAGTCCTGTGGCCACTGCTGAGTTTTCCAAATTTGTTGGCATATTGAGTGCAGCACTTTCACAGCATCATCTTTTAGGATTAGAAACAGCTCAGCTGGAATTCCATCACATCCACTATCTTTATTCATAGTAATGCTTCCTAAGGTCCACTTGAATTCACACTCCAGGATGTCTTGCTCTAGGTGAGTGATCACACCCTTGTGGTTATGACCATTTTATACAGTTTTCTATCTCATTAACACCTTTTATGTACAATTCTTTTATTTATTCTTGACACTTCTTAATATCTTCTGCTTCGGTTAGGTTCATACTGTTTCTATCCTTTATTGTGTCCATATTTGCATGAAATATTTTCTTGGTATCTCTAATTTTCTTGAAGAGATCTCTAGTCTTTCCCATTCTATTGTTTTTCTATATTTCTTTGCATTGTTCACTTAAGGAGGCATTAGTATTTCTCCTTGCTACTTTTGTAACTCTGCATTCAGATGGATATATCTTTCCTTTTCTTCTTTGCTTTTGCTTCTCTTTTTTTTTCTCAGCTATTTGTAAGGCCTCCTCGGACAACCATTTTGCCTTGTTGCATTTCTTTTTCTTGGGGATGGTTTTGGTCACTGCCTCCTGTACCATAGCTCTTCAGGCACTCTGGCTATCAGATCTAATCCCTTGAATCTGTTTGTCACTTCCACTGTATAATCATAAGGGTTTTGATTTAGATCATACCTGAATGGTTTAATGGTTTTCCCTACATTCTTCAATTTAAGTCTGAGTTTTGCAAAAAGGAGCTCATGATCTGAGCTACTGTCAGTTCCAGGTCTTGTTTTTGCTGACCCTATAGAACTTTTTCATCTTTGGCTGCAAAAAATATAATCAATCTGATTTCAGTATTAACCATCTGGTGATGTCCATGTGTAGAGTTGTCTCTTGTGTTGTTGGAAGAAGGTATTTTCTATGACCAGTGTGTTCTCTTGAAAAAACTCTGTTAACATTTGTCCTGCTTCATTTTGTACTCCAAGGTCAAACTTGCCTGTTACTCCAGGTATCTCTTGACGTCCTACTTTTGCATTCCAACTCTCGGTAACAAAAAGGACATCTTTTTTGGTGTTAGTTCTAGAAGATCTTGTAAGTCTTCATCAGTTCAGTTCAGTTCAGTCGCTCAGTCATGTCCAACTCTTTGCGACCCATGAATCACAGCACACCAGGCCTCCCTGTCCATCACCAACTCCCGGAGTTCACTCAAACTCATGTCCACAGAGTCGGTGATGCCATCCAGCCATCTCATTCTCTGTCGTCCCCGTCTCCTCCCACCCCCAATCTTTCCCAGCATCAGAGTCTTTTCCAGTGTGTCAACTCTTCGCATGAGGTGGCCAAAGTATTGCAGTTTCAGCTTTAGCATCAGTCCTTCCAATGAACACCCAGGACTGATCTCCTTTAGAATGGACTGGTTGGATCTCCTTGCAGTCCAAGGGATTCTCAAGAGTCTTCTCCAACACCACAGTTCAAAAGCATCAATTCTTCGGCGATCAGCTTTCTTTATAGTCCAACTCTCACATCCGTACATGACCACTGGAAAAACGATAACCTTGACTAGATGGACCTTGGTTGGCAAAGTAGTGTCTCTGCTTTTTAATATGCTATCTAGGTTGATCATAACTTTTCTCCCAAGGAGTAAGCGTCTTTTAATTTCATGGCTGCAATCAGCATCTGCAGTGATCCATTCAAATTCATCTTCTTTGGCTTTAGTGGTTGAGGTATAGACTTAGTGTGACGATGAATGGTTTGCCTTGGAAATGAACCAAGGTCGTTCTGTCATTTTTGATATTGCACCCAAGTACTGCATTTTGGACTCTTTTGTTGACTATCAGGGCTATTCCATTTCTTCTGAGAGATTCTGGCCCACAGTAGTAGATATAATGGTCATATGGGTTAAATTCACCCATTTCTATCCTTTTTAGTTCACTAATTTTTATTAAAAAAAATTTTTTTAATTGGAGACTAATTACTTCACTAATATTTTGGTGGTTTTTGCCATACATTGACATGAATCAGCCATGGGTGTACATGTGTTCCCCATTCTGAACCCCCCTCCCACCTCCCTCCCATCCCATCCCTCTGGGTCATCCCAGTGCACCAGCCCTGAGCACCCTGTCTCATGCATCGAACCTAGACTGGTGCTCTATTTCACATATGATAATACACATGTTTCAATGTTATTCTTTCAAATCATCCCACCCTTGCCTTCTCCCACAGAGTCCAAAAGACTGTTCTATACATTTGTGTCTCTTTTGCTGTCTCGCATATAGGGTCATCATTACAATCTTTTAAAATTCCATATATTTGCATTAATATATGATATGACTGTTTTTCTTTCTGACTTACTTCACTCTGTATAATAGGCTCCAGTTTCATCCACCTCATTAGAACTGATTCAAATGCATTCTTTTTAATAGTTGAGTAATATTCCATTGTGTATATGTACCAAGCTTGCAGATGGACATCTAGGTTGCTTCCATGTCCTAGCTATTGTAAACAGTGCTGTGATGAACATTGGGGTACACGTGTCTCTTTCAATTCTGGATTCCTTGGTGTGTATGCCCAGGAGTGGGATTGCTGGGTCGTATGGCAGTTCTATTTCCAGATTTATAAGGAATCTCCACACTGTTCTCCATAGTGGCTGTACTAGTTTGCATTCCCACCAACAGTGTTAGAGGGTTCCCTTTTCTCCACACCCTCTCCAGCATTTATTGCTTGTAGAATTTTGGATAGCAGCCATTCTGACTGGTGTGAAATGGTACCTCATTGTGGTTTTGATTTGCATTTCTCTGATAAAGAGTGATGTTGAGCATCTTTTAATGTGTTTGTTAGCCATCTGTATGTCTTCTTTTGAGAAATGTCTGTTTAGTTCTTTGGGCCATTTTTGGAATGGGTCGTTTATTTTTCTTGGAATTGAGCTTCAGAAGTTGCTTGTATATTTTGGAGATTAATTGTTTGTCAGTTGCTTCATTTGCTATTATTTTCGCCCATTCTGAAGGCTGTCTTTTCACCTTGCTTATAGAATTTTGAATAGAATTACACTGACTACAGATCTTAGCAATATTGAGTCTAGTTTTGTTAAATTATATTTTTCTGTGGATTTTCCCATTTCATCTAACTGTTCAAATTAATTTTCATAAAGCTTCTTAGTAATACTGTTAATGTCTGCAACATGTATGATGACACCCTCCTTTTCATTCTGCATATTTGTTATGTGCACCTTCACTTTTCCTTGACCAAATTTTTTCAGAGGGGTTTGTGAATGTATTAGCTAAGGTATTCCTGATTTCTGAAACAACAAGCATAAATGTGATATTATAATATATTTCTCTAAATAGGCGTATCTATTCAGCAGTTAATTTCCTCTAGGTGATGATTCAGGAACCCAGGCCTTTTCTATATTTCTACCGTGTGCATAACGTGGTTTCCAGGATTGCTTTGTTTACCTGTACAATATTAAAAAAATAGATGAAGGGTACCCAAAGAGAGTTAATGGGCCAGGGTTGAGAATATTGCGTGTCACTTTCTGTCACATCCCATCAACCAGAATTCAGCTGCAAGGCTATAATATTCCGGCAGTGCTGGGAAACACTACTGAGTTGTGAGCCTGGAAAAGAATAGGAATACGTTTGTACAGCTATCTTATATATTCTATGGTGACTTTCATCAGTGTTTTTTAAAAACTTATTCCTTTGCTGGACCTTGCTGTCATATACTGGTTTTCTTATTATTAATAGTTGTTGCTCTCAGCTTTGTTACATTCTTTCTTATACTTTACTTTTATTTTTTTATTCATCTTGCAATTTCTTGCAAAAGATATTTAATGTATTAGTTTTCAAGCTTTCTTTTATAGTATTTACAGCTTCAGATTTTCTCCTGAAGTAATGCTTTAGCCACATTGCATGTTTTCATCTGTGGTATTTTCAGTTTTCATCAGTGGTATTTTCTAATTCATCCAGTTCAAAACATTGTCTAATTTCCATTGGTATTCCTTCTCCAACCCTCAAGTTATTTTAATTATTACTTACTTTCTAAATATAGGGAGATAAGTTCTTTATTATTGATTTCTAGTTTAAGTGCATGGGGAGAGAGAATGTACACTGAATTATTTCAACCTTCTGAATTTTATAATTATTATAATATTTTTCTCTACTCTTTTTGGAAGACACACACTCCATTTTAATTCTTTTAATATTTGTCCAAGATTTATAATATGCATATTTAGCTTACCAAACTAAGTGATTCAATTTCTTTGTCTTCCTAAGTGGTAATATTGTACAATGATCGTTAATTTTTAAACTTTACCTACTTCTTATGTTATGCTGTATTTTCCTACTATGTTTTCATTTCAATGCTACTAGATGTTATTATTGTTATTTTATATCATCCATGTGCAGTTTTATTTATCCATTTATTTGCTACAATTTTTGTTCTTCATTCTTTCTTTCAACTAGAGTTACTCTCCTGTCTCTAAATTATCCTTTAGATTTTCCTTAATGAGAATCTGCTAGGGGTGAGTTTTCTCAGGTTTTTGTTTTCTTAACTTGTACATTTTTTTGTTTGTTTTTTTTAGTTGAAGTTTCATTGATTTACAATGTTCAGCCAAAGTGATTCAATTATATATATATTCTTTCACAGACTGCTTTCTGTCAGGGGTATTACAAGACACTGACTATAAGTCCCTGCTCTATACAGTAGATCCTTGTTGGTTATTCATGTTATGCATAGTAGTGTGACTCTGTTAATCCCAAATTCCTAATTTATCCCTCCCCCTCTTTCCCCCTTTGGTTACCATAAATTTGTTTTCTATGTCTGTGAGTTTGCTTATGTTTTCATAAGTAAGGTCATTTCTTTAAATTCAACATATAAGTGATACCATATGATATTTTTCTTTGTCTGACTTAATTCCCTTGGTATGATATATTCTAGATTCATCCATTATTACAAATGGCATTATTTCATTCTGTTATGGCTGAGTAGTATTCCATTGTATATATTTACATCTTCTTTATCAATTTGTCTGCCGATAGATATTTAGGTTGCTTCCATGTCCTGATAGCTCAGTTGGTAAAGGATCCGCCTGCAATGCAGGAGACCCTGGTTCAATTCCTGGGTCAGGAAGATCCACTGGAGAAGGGATAGGCTACCCACTCCAGTATTCTTAGACTTCCCTTGTGGCTTAGCTGGTAAAGAATCTGCCTGCAATGCGGGAGACCTGGATTCGATCCCTGGGTTGGTAAGATGCCCTGAAGGCAAAGACTACCCTCTCCAGTATTCTGCCTGGAGAATGGACTGTATAGTCCATGGGGTTACAAAGAGTCGGACACGAGTGAGCAACTTTCATTTCTGTGTCCTGGCTATTGTAAGTAATGCTGCTATGAACACTGGAACAGTGTATTTTCAAATTAGAATTTTCTTCAGATGTATCCTAGGAGTACAATTTCTGGATAGCATGCTAGCTCTATTTTTAGGTTTTTAAGGAACATCCATACTGTCCTCCATATCAGCTATACCAATATACATTCCCACCAACAGTGTAGGAGGGTTCCCTTTTTTCTCCATACCCGCTCCAGCATTTATTTGTAGACTTTTGAAGATGGCCATTCCTATTGGTGTGAGATGATACCTCACTGTAGTTTTGATTTGCATTTCTCTAATAATTAGCAATGATGAGCATCTTTGCACGTACTCTTTGGCTATCAGTATGTCTTTCTTGGAGAAACATCTGTTTACATCTTCTGCCTATTTTTAAAAAATTGGATTGAGTTTTATGAGCTGTCTATTTACTTTGGAAATTAAGCCCTTGTCAGTTGCATCATTTTCAAATATTTTCTCCTGCTCCATAGGTTTTCCTTTCATATTGTTGATAGTTTCTCTTGATGTTTAACTAGAACCCATTTGTTTATTTTTGCTTTTGTTTCCTGTTACTCTAGGAGACAGATCCAAGAATATACTGATGTGATTTATGTCGAAGAGTGTTCCTCCAATGGTTTCCTCTAGCAGTTTTGTGTTACAGTATCCTGTCTTACACTTAGGTCTTTCATCCATCTTGAGTTTATTTTTGTATATAGAGAGATAATATTCTAATTTCATTCTTTTACAGGTAGCTGTCCTCCTTTTCAAGATTGTTTTGGCTACTAGGGGTCTTTTTTGTTTCCATATAAATTTTAAACTTTTTTTTTCCCAGTTCTGTGAAAAATGCCATTGGTAATTTCGTGGTGATTGCATTGAATCTGTGATTGCATTGTCTTGGGTAGCATGGTTATTTTAACAATATTGATTCTTAAAATCCAAGAACAGGTAAATCATTCCATCTGTTTGTGTGGTCTTCAGTTTCTTTCATCAGCATCTTATAGTATACGATTTGTGCCTCCTTCAGTTCAGTTCAGTCGCTCAGTCGTGTCCAACTCTCCGCGACCCCATGAATCACAGCACGCCAGGCCTCCCTGTCCATCACCAACTCCCGGAGTTCACTCAAACTCATGTCCACAGAGTCGGTGATGCCATCCAGCCATCTCATTCTCCGTCGTCCCCTTCTCCTCCCGCCCCCAACCTTTCCCAGCATCAGAGTCTTTTCCAGTGAGTCAACTCGTCGCATGAGGTGGCCAAAGTATTGCAGTTTCAGCTTTAGCATCAGTCCCTCCAATGAACATCCAGGATTGATCTCCTTTAGAATGGACTGGTTGGATCTCCTTGCAGTATAAGGGACTCTCAAGAGTCTTCTCCAACACCACAGTTCAAAAGCATCGATTCTTCGGTGATCAGCTTTCTTCACAGTCCAACTCTCACATCCATACATGACCACGGGAAAAACCATTGCCTTGACTAGATGGACCTTTGTTGGCAAAGTAATGTCTCTGCTTTTTAATATACTATCAAGGTTGGTCATAACTTTCCTTCCAAGGAGCAAGCGTCCTTAGGCTGGTTTATTTCTAAGTGTTTTATTCTTTTTGATACAATGGTAAATGGGATAGTTTCTTTATCTTTCTCACACTTCATTGTTAGTGTATACAAATATTTTTGTATATTAATTTTTTCCTGCAACTTTGCCAAATTTGTTGATGAGCTCTAGTACCTTTCTAGTGGCATCCTTACAATTTTCTACATTTAGTGTCATGTCACCTGCAAACAGTGGCAGCTTCATTTCTTTCTTTACCATTTTGATTTTTAAAATTATTTTTCTTCTGATTGCTGTGGTTAGGACTTCCTCAGACTATGTTGAATAAAAGTGGTGAGAGTGGGCATCCTTGTCTTGTTCCTGGTCTTAGAGGGAATGCTTTATCTTTTCAACACTGAGTGTGACTTTAACTGTGTGTTTTCATCTATGGCCTTTATTATGTTCCCTCTATGGCCATTTTTTTGGAGAGGTATAATCATAAATAAATTTTACTAAAAGTTTTTCTGCATCTATTGAGATGCTCATATGGTTTTGATTCTTCAATTTGTCAATGTGGTGTATCACCCTGAATGACTTGTGGTTATTGAAAAATCCTTGTATCACTAGGATAAATCCCACTTTATCTGGTGTATGATTCCTTTAAAGTATTGTTGGAGTCTGTTTTCTCATATTTTGTTGAGGATTTTGGTATCTATGGTCACCGTAATGTTGGCCTGTAATTTTCTTTTGTATCAAAGCTTTCTCTAGATTTGGTGTCTGGGTGATGGTGGCTTCATGGAGCAAGTTTGGAAGTGTTCTTTTCTCTGCAGTTTTTTGGAATGGGTTGAGAAGGATAAGTGCTAACTCTTCTGTAAATGTTTTATAGAATTTGCCTGTGGAGCCATCTGATCCTGGATTTTCATTTTTGGGGAGTTTTAAAATTACTGATTCAATGTTAGTATAATTGGCCACTTCATATTTTCTATTTCTTCCTGGTTCTGTCTTGAGAGATTGTACCTTCCTAACTTAATAATTTGTCCATTTCTTCTACATTGTCCATTTTATTGGTGTATAGTTGCTCACAGTAGTCTCTTATGATCCTTTGCATTTCTGTGATGTTGATGGTAACTTCTCCTTATCCATTTCTGATTTTATTATTCTGTCTTTTTATCTTGATGTGTCTGGCTAAAAGTTTACCAATTTTGCTAATTTTTTTTCAAAAAAACACTTTTTAGGTTTGTTTATTATTGTTCTTTTAGTCTCTATTTCATCTCTTCCTGTTCTGGTCATTATGACTTCTTCCCTTCTTATACCTTTGGGATTTGTTTGTTCTTCTTTATTCAGTTGCTTTAGGTATAAGGTGAAGATGTTTATTTGAGGTTTTTCTTGTTTCCTGAGGTAAAATTCTCTGGCTATAAACTTTCCTCTTCAGCTGCTTTTCTTGTGTCTCCTATGTTTTGGATCATTGTGGTTTTGTATTCACTTCTCTGTAGGTATTTTTTATTGATTCGATTTCATCAGTGATCCCCTGGTTGTTTAGCTTCCTTGTGTATGTGTTTTTTTGCAGTTTTTTCCTTGTAGTTGGTTTCCAGTCTCATAGCATTGTGGTTGGAAAAGATGCTTGAACTGATTTTTTTTTTTTAATTTACCAAGCCTTGTTTTGTGGCCCAGGATACAATCTATCCTAGAGACTATTCCATGTACACTTGAAGAGTGTGTATTTTGATGCTTTGGGATCAATTCAGTTGCTCAGTCATGTCCGACTCTTTCCGACCCCATGGACTGCAGCACACCAGGCTTCCCTGTCCATCACCAACTCCCAGAGTTTACTAAACTCATGTCCATTGAGTCGGTGATGCCATCCAACCATCTCATCCTCTGTCATTCCCTTCTCCTCCCACCTTCAATCTTTCCCAGCATCAGGGTTTTTTTTAGTAAGTAAGTTCTTCATATAAGGTGGCCAAAGTATTGGAGTTTCAACTTCAACATCAATCCATCCGATGAATATTCAGGACTGATTTCCTTTAGGACAGAATGCTTGGATCTCCTTGCAATCCAAGGGACTCTCAAGAGTCTTCTCCAACACAACAGTTTAAAAGCATCAATTCTTCAGCGCTCAGCTTTCTTTACAGTCCAACTCTCACATCCATACGTGACTACTGGAAAAACCATAGCTTTGACTAGATGGATCTTTTTTGGCAAAGTAATGTTTCTCTCAAAATTTGCTGGCATATTGAGTGCAGCACTTTCACAGCATCATCTTTCAGGATTTGAAATAGCTCAACTGGAATTCCATCACCTCCACTAGCTTTGTTCATAGTGATGCTTTCTAAGGCCCACTTGACTTCACATTCCAAGATGCATGGCTCTAGGTGAGTGATCACGCCATCGTGATTATCTTGGTCATGCATATCTTTTTTTGTACAGTTCTTCTGTGTATTCTTGCCACCTCTTCTTAATATCTTCTGCTTCTGTTAGGTCCATAAGATTTCTGCCCTTTATTGTGCCCATCTTTGCATGAAATGTTCCCTTGGTATCTCTAATTTTCTTGAAAAGATCTCTAGTCTTTCCCATTCTATTGTTTCCCTCTATTTCTTTTCATTGATAACTGAGGAAGACTTTCTTATCTCTCCTTGCTATTCTTTGGAACTCTGCATTCAAATATGTATATCTTTCCTTTTTTCCTTTGCCTTTAGCTTCTCTTCTTTCCTCAGCTATTTGTAGGGCCTCCTCAGACAACCATTCTGCCTTTTTGTATTTCTTTTTCTTTGGCATGGTCTTGATCACTGCCTACTGTACGATGTCATGAACCTCCATCCATAGTTCTTCAGTCACTCTGTCTATCAGATATAATCCATTGAATGTGTTTGTCACTTCCACAGTATAATCATAAGAGATTTTATTTAGGTCATACCTGGATGATGTGGTGGTTTTTCCTTCTTTCTTCAATTTAAATCTGAATTTGGAATAAGGAGTTAATGATCTGAGCCACAGTTAGCTCCCAGTCTTGTTTTTGCTGACTGTATAGAGCTTCCCCATCTTTGGCTGAAAAGAATATAATCAATCTGATTTCAGTATTGAACATCTGGTGATATCCATGAGTAGAGTCTACTCTTGTGTTGTTGGAAGAGTCTTCTTTTGTTCCCATCAGAGCAAGACCCAGTTTCCCCCTCAATCAGTCTCTAACATCAGGAAACTTTCACAAGCCTCTTATCCTTTACTATCAGAGGGCAGACAGAAAGGAAGCCACAGTCACAGAAAACTAACCAAACTGATCACATGGACCACAGCCATGTTTAATTCAATGAAACTATGAACCATGCCATGTAGGGCCACTCAAGATGGACAGGTCATGGTGGGGGGTTCTGAAAAAAACGTGGTCCACTGGAGAAGGGAATGGCAAACCACTTCAGTATTCTTGCCTTGAGAACCCCATGAACAGTATGAAAAGGCAAAAAGATAGGACACTGAAAGATGAACTCCCCAGGCCAGTAGGTGCCCAATATGCTACTGGAGATCAGTGGAGAAATAACTCCAGAAAGAATGAAGAGACAGAGCCAAAGCGAAAACCACACCCAGTTGTGGATGTGACTGGTGATGGAAAAAGTCTGATGCTGTAAAGAGCAATATTATTTAGGAGCCTGGAATGTTAGGTCCATGAATCAAGGTAAATTGGAAGTGGCCAAACAGGAGATGGCAAGAATGAACATCCACATTTTAGGAATCAGTGAACCAAAGTGGACTGGAATGGGTGAATTTAACTCAGATGACCATTATATCTACTACTGTGGGCAATAATCCCTTCGGAAAAATGGAGTAACCATCATAGTCAACAAAAGAGTCTGAAATGCAGTACTTGGGTGCAGTCTTAAAAATAACAAAATGATCTCTGTTCATTTCCAAGGAAAACCATTCAATATCACTGTAATCCAAGTCTATGCTCCAACCAGTAATGCTGAAGAAGCTGAAGTTGAATGATTCTATCAAGACCTTCTAGAACTAACACCCAAAAAAGATGTCCTTTTCACTATAGGGGACTGGAATGCAAAAGTAGGAAGTCAAGAAACACCTGGAGTAACAGGCAAATTTGGCCCTGGAGTACAAAATGAAGCAGGGCAAAGGCTAAAAGATGCTTTGGGATGGAGTGCTCTATAAACATCAATTAAGTTCACTTGACCTAATGTACCATTTAAGACTTGTGTTTCCTTATTGCTTTTCTGTCTGTATATCTGTCCATTGGCATAAGTGGGATGTTAAAGTCCCCCACTATTATTGTGTAACATCAATTATTTCTTTTATGTCTATTACTATCTGCCTTAAAAATTGGGTGTTCCTATGTTGGGAGAATATATATTTACAATTGCTACCTCTTATTCTTAGATTGATCTCTTGATCATTATGTAGGGTCCTTTGTCTCTTGCAACAGTCTTTATTTTAAGGTCTATTTTGTCTGATACAAGTATTACTACTACTCTGGCTTTCTTTTGATTTCTATTTGTGTGGAATTCCTTTTTCCATCTCCTCACTTTCAGTCTGTATGTGTCTCTAAATCCAAAGTGAGTCTCTTGTAGAAAGCACATAAGTTCAGTTCAGTTCAGTCACTCAGTCGTGTCCGACTCTTTGCAACCCCGTGAATCACAGCACGCCAGGCCTCCCTGTCCATTTCCAACTCCCGGAGTTCACTCAAACTCATGTCCATCGAGTTGGTGATGCCATCCAGCCATCTCATTGTCTGTCGTCCCCTTCTCCTGTCCCCAATCCCTCCCAGCATCAGAGTCTTTTCCACATAGACAGATCTTATTTTTGGGTCCATTCAGCCAGTCCGTGTCTTTTGGTTGCAGCATTTAGCCTGCTTACATTTAAGGTAATTATTGATATGTATGTTTTTATCACCGTTTTGTTATTGTTTAGGATTTGTTTTTGTAGGTCTTTCCTTTTTTCTTTTGTTTTCTTCTCATGATTTTTTTAAAATGATTGTCCTATAAGGTGGTTCCTTTTTTTTTTTAATATTTATTTGTTTTGGATGCACATTTATTTTGGGTCATTGTTGCTGTACTTAGGCTTTCTCAAGTTGCGGCAAATGGGGACTACTCTCTAGTTGTGGTGCAAGCTTCTTCTTGTGGTGGCTTCTCTTGTTGGAGAGCACAAGTTCTAGGGCATGTGGGCTCCATAGTTGTGGTTCCCAGGCTCCAGAGATTGGGCTCAGTCGTTATGGTGGAAGGGCTTAGTTGCTCTGTGGCATACGGGGTCATCCCAGACCAGGGATTAAAGCAGTGTCTTTGCCTTGCAGGGTGCATTCTTAACCACTGGGCCACCAAGGAAGCCTTCTTCTTATGACTTGATGACTATTGCTATAGTTATGTTTGGATTTCGCTTTCTTTTCTGTGTGTGTATATATTAAAGGTTTCTGGTTTGTGGTTACTTGAAGTTTTTGTACAACTATATATATACGTATGTATATATATATATATATATATATATATATATATACTTAAGTTGCTGATCTCAATTTCAATTACATTTTAAATACCATGCATTTGTAATATTTTCCTCAGGATTACTGTTTTGATGTCATATTTTATATTATTTATTTAGTGTATTCCTTAGCTACTTATTGTGGATACAGACAGATGATTTTACTACTTCTGTCTTTTAACCTTTCTACCAACAACTAGTTAAGAAGAGGTGGCAGGAATACACAGAAGAACTGTACAAAAAAGATCTTCACGACCAAGATAGTCACGATAATGTGATCACTGACCTAGAGCCAGACATCTTGGAATGTGAAGTCAAGTGGGCCTTAGAAAGCATTACTACTAACAAAGCTAGTGGAGGTGATGGAATTCCAGTTGAGTTATTTCAAGTCTTGAAAGATGATGCTGTGAAAGTGCTGCACTCAATATGCCAGCAGATTTGGAAAACTCAGCAGTGGCCACAGGACTGGAAGAGGTCAGTCTTCATTCCAATCCCAAAGAAAGGCAATGCCAAAGAATGCTCAAACTACCGCACAATTGCACTCATCTCACATGCTAGTAAAGTCATGCTCAAAATTCTCCAAGCCAGGCTTCAGCAGTATGTAAACCGTGAACTCCCAGATGTTCAAGCAGGTTTTAGAAAAGGCAGAGGCACCAGAGATCAAATTGCCAACATCCGCTGGATCATGGAGAAAGCAAGAGAGTTTCAGAAAAACATCTATTTCTGCTTCATTGACTATGCCAAAGCCTTTGACTGTGTCGATCACAATAAACTGTGGAACATTCTGAAAGAGATGGGAATCCCAGACCACCTCACCTGCCTCTTGAGAAACCTGTATGCAGGTCAGGAAGCAACTGTTAGAACTGGACATGGAACAACAGACTGGTTCCAAATAGGAAAAGGTGTACGTCAAGGTTGTATATTGTCACCTTGCTTATTTAACTTATATGCAGAGTACATCATGAGGAACGCTGGGCTGGAAGAAGCACAAGCTGGAATCAAGATTGCCGGGAGAAATATCAATAACCTCAGATATGCAGATGACACTACCCTTATGGCAGAAAGTGAAGAGGAACTCAAAAGCCTCTTGATGAAAGTGAAAGAGGAGAGTGAAAAGGTTGGCTTGAAGCTCAACATTCAGTGTCAGACTTTGTTTTTTTGGGCTCCAAAATCACTGCAGATGCTGATTGCAGCCATGAAATTAAAAGACGCTTACTCCTTGGAAGGAAAGTTATGGCCAACCTTGATAGTATATTAAAAAGCAGAGACATTACTTTGCCAACCAAGGTCCGTCTAGTCAAGGCAATGGTTTTTCCCGTGGTCATGTATGGATGTGAGAGTTGGACTGTGAAGAAGGCTGATCGCCGAAGAATCGATGCTTTTGAACTGTGGTGTTGGAGAAGACTCTTGAGAGTCCCTTATACTGCAAGGAGATCCAACCAGTCCATTCTAAAGGAGATCAACCCTGGATGTTCATTGGAGGGACTGATGCTAAAGCTGAAACTGCAATACTTTGGCCACCTCATGCGACGAGTTGACTCACTGGAAAAGACTGTGATGCTGGGAAAGGTTGGGGGCGGGAGGAGAAGGGGACGACAGAGAATGAGATGGCTGGATGGCATCACCGACTCTGTGGACATGAGTTTGAGTGTACTCCGGGAGTTGGTGGTGGACAGGGAGGCCTGGCGTGCTGTGATTCATGGGGTCGCGGAGAGTCGGACACGACTGAGCGACTGAACTGAACTGAACTGAACTGAACCAACATTTTTGTGGATGAATTCTTACCTTTATTGTATGTTTTCCTTTACCAGTGAGCTTTTCTATTTTGTAATGGTGTTGTTTCTTATTGTGGCCTTTTCTTTTTCATCTAATAAGTTCATTTAACGTTGGTTGTAATGCTGGTTTGTGTGTGTGTTTAGTCGCTCAGTCATGTATGAGTCTTTGTGGCCCCATGGACTGTAGCCCGCCAAGCTCTGTCCATGGAATTTTCCAGGCAAGAATACTGAAGCAGGTTGCCATTTCCTACTCCAGGGGATCCTCCAAACCCAGGGACTGAACACACATCGCTTGCGTCTCCTGCATTGGTAGGTCAATTCTTACCACTAGCGCTTCTTGGGAAGCCCAAGATGGTTTGGTGGTGCTGAGTTCCTTTAGCTTTTGCTTGTCTATAAAGCTTTTGATTTCTCTATCAAATCTGGATGAGAGCCTTGCTAGGTATTCTTGGTTGTAGGTTTTTCTGCTTCATCAGTTTTGATATGTTGTGCCACTCCCTTCCAGAGTTCCTGATGAAAAATCAGCTAGTAGCCTTATGGAAGCTCCCTTCTGTTATTTGTTTCTTTTCCCTTTCTGCTTTTAGTATTCTCTTTTTATCTTTGATTTTTGTCATTTTAATTACAATGTGTCTTGGTGTGTTCCTCTTTGGGTTAATCCTGTATGGGATTCTCTGCACTTCATGGGTTGAGTGACTGTTTTCTTTCCCAGATTAGGGAGGTTTTTAGCTATTACCTCTTCAAGCATTTTCTTGGTCCCCTTCTCTCTCTCTCTTCTCCTTCTGGGACTCCTGTAATGTGAGTGTTAGTGTGCGTGTGGTTGTCCCAGAGGTCTTCTAAACTGTCTTCATTTCTTTTCATTCTTTTTTCTGTTCAGTGGTAGTGATTTGCACTACATTGTCTTCCAACCCATCAGTCTGTTCTGAATCATTTAATCTACTATTGATTTCTTCTAGTGTATTTTTCATTTCAGTTATTGTATTCTTCATCTCTATTTTGTTCTGTATATTTTCTAACTCACTGTTAAAAACTTCTAACTTCTCATTTTGTGCATCCATTCTCCTCCCAAGATCTTTGATCATCTTTACAATCGTTACTTCAAACTATTTCTTGGGTGGGTTGCTTATCTGCATTTCACTTCATTCTTCTTCCAGGTTTTTATCCTGTTCCTTTATCTGGAGCATGTTCCTCTGTCACCTCATTTTGTCTAAGTTACTATTTGCATTTTTTTTTTTTTTTTACTATTTGTATTTTTATGTATTTGGCAGGCTGTTCATGTTTTTCAACCTTGGAGAAGTGACCCTCTGTAGAAGGCATCCTGTGCAGCCCAGCAATGCTCTCCCCTCTTGTCACCCAAACTATATGTTCTAGACAGTCCCCCTAAGAAGGGTTAGTGGGTTTTTGCGTTACGGTGAACTGATGATGTGGGTGGTCTGATAGGCTTGGTTGGCCCCTAGTCTGTTTGCTTGCCAGGTCTTGCCTCATGAGTATGTTGCTGGTTGTTGTTTAGCAGTGCCTGATCATGAGGTGGCTGGCTGCAGAAGCCTAGGAGGCCAGAGGGATAGTGCTGGCCCATTGCTGGGTAGAATCAGGGCCCTGAAGACTCTGGAGCTATTGCCAACCCATTGACAGATTAAGTCAGATCCTGGTGTTAGTACTAGGTTACTGGGAGGCAGAGCTGATTCCTGCAGGACCCAGGGATCCCAAAGCTCATTTCAGACGGTGGCAGGGGCTGGGTGGTGGTGGTGGTGGTATGCTATTTTGCAGCAGAGTTGAGTATGGGGTCTTGGGTGTCCCAAAGGTTATATTGGTCTCTTAGTGGAAAGGACCAGGGCCCAGCTGGTCTCAGGTAAGTGTCTTGCCTGTGTTGCAGGATCATAGTTTTCTTACTTCTGGTGTCTGTCTCTGAGTGAATTAGGCTGGTCTAGAGACTTGCACAGTCTTCCTAGCAGGAGGGACCAGTGCCAACCCATTGGTGTGTAGAGCTGGGTCTTGGCCCTCTGGTGGGCTGGGCCATGTCAGGGGCGGGGGTGGGGAGGGTGGGTGTTTCCATAGAAAGGTGCCAGCTTTTTACTCTTTGGGCAGCCTGTCTGATGATAGGTGGGTCTGTGTTCCTGACTGGTTAGTTGTTTGGCCTGAGGCACCCCAGCACTAGTGCTTGGAGGCTATTGGCAGGCTCTTGGCATTAATGAGCCAAGAGATCATCTGCCAGCAACATCAGTGTTCACATGGCTAAACATTCCCCAAAATGTCTGCCATAAGTGTCTATGCCCCAGCATGAGTGACAGCTGCCCCCAGCCTTCTCAAGAGACTTTCCAAGACCAAAAAACTCCTACCAATTTATGATTTTTACCCCTGTTACCAGTATGCGTGAGATTTTATGTGTGCCATATTAGAGTGAAATCTCTTTTCTCGCCAGTCTTGCGGGGGTCCCACAACTAAGCCCCACTGCTATTCAAAGCCAAATGCTCTGGGTGCTCGTGTCACTGGTGTCGGACCCCAGATTGCAAAACTATATGTAGGGCCCAGAATTCTTATTCCTGAGGGAGAACTTCTATAATATAATTATTCTCCAGTCTGTGGGGTGTATTCTGGCTTCTGTTATTTCTCTTATCAGTCTAACTCTATAGTCAGTCATTTCCCTTTCTCTGACTGCATTTAAGATGCCTCCACTCCCCTTATTTGAAGTTTTTCAATTTCACTCTGATTTTTCTAGGAGTAGATTTCTCTTTTTATTTATTGATCTTGAGATTTGTTGATTTCTTAAGTGTATGGAGGGTGTCTTTATCACTTCTACAAAATTGTCAGTCATTAATTCTGCAAAGGATCGACTATGCTAAAGCCTTTGACTGCAGATCACAACAAACTGTGGATTATTCTTAAAGAGAGCCAGACCACCTTACCTACCTCCTGAGAAACCTGTATGCAGGTCAAGAAGCAACAGTTAGAAACAGACATGGAACAACAGGCTAGTTCAAAATTGGAAAAAGAGTACTTCAAGGCTGTATATTGTCACTCTGCTTATTTAACTTATATGCAGAGTACATCATGCAAAATGCTGGGTTGGATGAATTCCAAGCTAGAATCAAGATTGCTGGGAGAAATATCAACTACCTCAGATATGCAGATGATACCACTTTAATGGCAGAAAGTGAAGAGAAACTAAAAAACCCCTTGTTGAAAATGAAAGAAGAGAGTGAAAAAGCTGGCTTAAAACTCATAGTCATAAAAACAAAGATCATGGCATTTAGTCACATCACTTCATGTCAAATAGGTGGGAAAAATGTGGAAACAGTGTCAGATTTCATTTTCTTAGGCTCCAAAACCAATGTGGAAGGTGACTGCAGCCACAAAATTAAAAGACACTTGTTCTTTGGAAAGATAGCTTTGACAAACCTAGACAGTGTATTAAAAAGCACATCACTTTGCCACCAAAGTTTCCTATAGTCAAAGCTATGGTTTTTCCAGTAGTCACATACAATGTGAGAGCTGAACCATAAAGAAGGCTGAGTGCCAAAGAATTGATGCTTTTGAACTGTGGTGCTGGAGAAGACTTTGAAAGTCCCTTGGACAGCAGGGAGATCAAACCAATAATCCTAAAGGAAATTAACCCTGAATATTCATTGGAAGTTCTGAAGATGAAGCTCCAATACTTTGGCCACCTGATGTGAAGAGCTGACTCATTGGAAAAGACCCTGATGCTGGGGAAAATTGAGGGCAAGAGGAGAAGGGGGCAACAGAGGATAAGATAATTGGATGGCATCACTGAACAACAACAATTCTTCAAACCCTGTGTCCTTACCATCATCTCTCCCTCTCCTTTTGGAAATTTGGCTTAAATGTATGTTATACTTTCTCACATTGTCCTCCATGTCTCTTAACCTCTCTGCCATAATTTCCATCATTTTATCTCTTTGCTATGTTTTTCTAAAGTTCTTTTGATTTATTCTCTGATTCATTAATTTTCTGTTTAGCTATATATAATTTCTTGTTAAAGCTGTTGAGTTTTTAAATTTTTATTTATTTATTTATGGTTGTGCTGGATCTTTGTTGCTGCATGCAGGCTTTCTCTAGTTGCAGTGAGCAGGGGCTGCTCTTCCTTGCAGTGCATGGGTTTCTCACTGTGGTGGCTTTTCTTGTTGCAGAACACAGGTTTTAGGCACTCAGGCTTCCGTAGTTGCAACATTCAGGCTCAGCAGTTGCAGCACACAGGCTCTGGAGCTCAGGCTCTGTAGTTGTGATGCACAGGCTTAGTTGCTCTTCAGTGTCTGAAATCTTCCTGGACCAGGGATTGAACCTGTGTCCTTTTCATTGGCAGATGGATGCTTAACCACGACCACCAGTGAAGTTCAACTTTTGAGGTTTTGGTTCTTTTATCATTTATCTTTTAGTTTCAAGGAGTTTTAATTTCTAGGAGTTAATTTCTGGCTTCTTATTCCCTGTATGTACTTAAGCTTGCCTTTCCCTGGGAGAGAATCCTGGTGGGCTACAGTCCATGGGGTTGTGAAGAGTCAGGCACGACTGAGTGACTAACACTTTCACTTTCTTTCACTTTGGTTCTTTAAGCATAATAAATGTACTTGTACTTTCTGATGCATTGCATTTGTTGTCTCCTTTAGTCCTCAGTACCATTCTGTGAAATATTATACCTGTCACAGAGATAAGAACACTGAGATGCTTGTTTCAAGGCCTATTGTTTCCTTTTCTACCATCTACTGGCAGCTAGAAACTGAAGCTCAGAGAAATTGCTTTAAACCAGAGAAAAGTCTAGAATTTGATCCCTCCTGAAGGCATATAAAGGAGTTGCATCTGCCTGACAGGCCTTCCTTCACATATAAAAAAGAGACAGGGCTATTTTATATGGAATAAGGTTTTGTGGAGCTAAGACTTTTGTCTCCAAGACTCACTGTGTCAAATACATCCCTGTTACTACAGTCCTTAAAACAAGACTCAGCAAATATTTGGTGATTGCATGATTTGGTGTTCAGGTATACAGCTGAGATGCAAATATGCTTGCATGAATAAATTAGTAAATTACTACAATAGTAAATCAATGAAAACAGACTCATTCAAGTTGCATTTGCCTGTTGAGTGTTTATCAATATCTGTGTGTAAATAGCTAGATCGAGGATTCACAAGCCAGGGTCAACTTGCCCCCATGAGTCAGCTGTGTTTTCTGACCTTCCTAACCTTCCCTGCCAGACATCTTGGAATGTGAAGTCAAGTGAGCCTTAGAAAACATCACTACGAACAAAGCTAGTGGAGGGATGGAATTCCAATTGAGCTATTTCAAATACTGAAAGATGATGCTGTGAAAGTGCTGCATTCAGTATGCCAGCAAATTTGGAAAACTCAGCAGTGGCCACAGGACTGGAAAAGGTCACTTTTCATTCCAATCCCAAAGAAAGGCAATGCCAAAGAATGCTCAGACTACCAAACAATTGCACTCAACTCACACGATAGTAAAGTCATGCTCAAAATTCTCCAAGCCAGGCTTTAGCAATATGTGAAGCGTGAACTTCCAGATGTTCAAGCAAGTTTTAGAAAAGGCAGAGGCACCAGAGATCAAATTGCCAACATCCGCTGGATCATGGAGAAAGCAAGAGAGTTCCAGAAAAACATCTATTTCTGCTTCATTGTCTATACCAAAGCCTTTGACTGTGTGGATCACAATAAACTGTGGAAAATGCTGAAAGAGATGGGAATCCCAGACCACCAGACCTGCCTCTTGAGAAACCTGTATGCAGGTCAGGAAGCAACAGTTAGAACTGGACATGGAACAACAGACTGGTTCCAAATAGGAAAAGGTGTACGTCAAGGTTGTATATTGTCACCCTGCTTATTTAACTTATGTGCAGAATATATCATGAGGAACGTTGGGCTGGAAGAAGCACAAGCTGGAATCAGAATTGCCTGGAGAAATATCAATAAGCTCAGAAATGAAGATGACACTACCCTTATGGCAGAAAGTGAAGAGGAACTCAAAAGCCTCTTGATGAAAGTGAAAGAGGAGAGTGAAAAGGTTGGCTTAAAGCTCAACATTCAGAAAACGAAGATCATGGCATCTGGTCCCACCACTTCATGGGAAATAGATGGGAAAACAGTGGAAACAGTGTCAGACTTTATTTTTGGACTCCAAAATCACTGCGGATGCTGATTGCAGCCATGAAATTAAAAGACGCTTACTCCTTGGAAGGAAGATTATGATCAACCTAGATAGTATATTAAAAAGCAGAGACGTTATTTTGCCAACAAAGGTCCATCTAGTCAAGGCTATGGTTTTTCCCGTGGTCATGTATGGATGTGAGAGTTGGACTGTGAAGAAAGCTGCTCGCCGAAGAATTAAAGCTTTTGAACTGTGGTGTTGGAGAAGACTCTTGAGAGTCCCTTGGACTGCAAGGAGATCCAACCAGTCCATTCTAAAGAAGATCGATCCTGGGTGTTCATTGGAAGGACTGATGCTAAAGCTGAAACTCCAATACTTTGGCCACCTCATGCGAAGAGTTGACTCACTGGAAAAGACTTTGATGCTGGGAGGGATTGGGGGCAGGAGGAGAAGGGGACAACAGAGAATGAGATGGCTGGATGGCATCACTGACTCGACGGACGTGAGTTTGAGTGATCTCCGGGAGCTGGTGATGGACAGGAAGGCCTGGCATGCTGTGATTCATGGGGTCGCAAAGAGTCGGGCACAACTGAGTGACTGAACTGAATCTTGGTTGTGCCTCTTTTTTAAACTTTTACAACCATTTTTCCTTATGTCTAGAATCTGGAAATTGCCTGCTTTCAATCCCCTCACCTTAGTGAATCAATGTTCTTGGTGTCTTCCGTATTCTATGCAATAGGTATTAACATCTAAGGTCTAAGGGATCAGTAAGATCTTTGCAGAGTAAGGGCTTGGAAGAACTGTTCCTCATTTGGAGGAAAAAGCTATTTGGAATGATGAAGGAAATGTGGCAAAATCAGCTTCAGTGCTTCTTCCCACCACAAGAGATACCCGGTAGCTTTCCAGTACCAGGTTACCTCTCCATCATCCCCCTAGGAGCAGTACACAGACATATACCCTGCCATGCACATCTATTCACAAGTTCCCCTTTTCCATCTCCTGGACTTCTGCTGCTGTTGCTGCTAAGTCACTTCAATCGTGTCCGACTCTGTGTGACCCCATAGACGGAAGCCCACCAGGCTCCCCTGTCCCTGGGATTCTCCAGGAAAGAACGCTGGAGTGGGTTGCCATTTCCTTCTCCAATGTGTGAAAGTGGAAAGTGAAAAGTGAAAGTGAAGTCTCTCAGTCGTGTCCGACCCTTAGCAACCCCACAGACTGCAGCCTACCAGGCTCCTCCATCCATGGGATTTTCTAGGCAAGAGTACTGGAGTGGCTTGCTAGTGCCTTCTCCGCCTGGACTTCTAGCCCTTCCCAAAATGTGTGGCCTGTGTAGATTCTGCTGCAGCCCAAGTGCACTCCAGACCCAACTCCTTCAGGAAGTCCTCTGCAGCCACTGGCCCCAGCCTTTGAGGTCCATGCACAAGCACCCCGTCTCAGCCTTCTTTCTTGCCTTCTAGTGCTCATTCCCTACCCTACTGAGTGGATCACCTCAGTCCCAAATATGTTGGCTTACTTTGCTATTTAAAGGCACTGACTTGCCAGTGAAGGCCAGAGCCCTGAGCAGGGCATACTCAGCCCTTTGCAGCCTGACTCCTGCCTACTGGTGAGCCTTTTTATCATATTTTTTAGTCATTCCCAGTGAATGTTCTAACTGTGATAAATTACTCATAACTTTACACTATGTTTTCCAAGTACATTTGAAATTTTTTTATTTTATACTGGAGCATAGTTGATTAACAATCTTGTGTTAGTTTAAATGATACAAATGAACTTATCTACAAAACAGAAACAGGCTCACAGATTTCGCGAATGAATTTATGGTTACCAGAGGGGAGGGTAGGAATGAGGGATAGATTGAGAGTTTGGGATTGACATGCAAGTACACTTTTTTTAAGTTTCTTTAAAAAAATTTTTTTAATTAATTTATTCTAATTGGAGGATAATTTCTTTACAATATCGTGGTGGTTTTTGTTATACAGAGACATGACTCACCCATGGGAGCACATGTGTTTCTCCATCCTGAATGCCCCTCCCACAGCCCTCCCCAAACCATCCCTCTGGGCTGTCCCAGAACACCAGTCTTGAGTGCCCTGCTTCATACATCGAACTTGCACTGGTCATCTCTTTTACATTTGGTAATATACATGTTTCAATGCTATTCTTTCAAATCATCCCACTCTTGACTTCTCCCAAAGTCCAAAAGTCTGTTCTTTACATCTGTGTCTCTTTTGCTGCCTTGCATATGGGCTCATCATTACCATCTTTCTAAATTCCACATATATGTGTGTTAGTATACTGTATTGATGTTTCTCTTTCTGACTTACTTCACTCTGCATAATAGGCTCCAGTTTTGTCCACCTCATTAGAACTAACTCAAATGTGTTCTTTTTCGTAGCTGAGTAATATTCCATTCTGTCTATGTACCACAACTTCTTTATCCACTCATCTGCCAGTGGACATCTAGGTTGCTTTCATGGCCTATCTATTGTAAACAGTGCTGCAATGAACATTGAACACTGGGGTAAATGTGTCTCTTTCAATTCTGTTTCCTCGGTGTGTAGGCACAGCAGTGGGATTGCTGGATCATATGGCAGTTATATTTCCAGTTTTTTAAGGAACTCCGCATTGTTCTCCATAGTGGATGTACCAGTTTGCCTTTCCACCATCAGTGTAAGAGTGTTCCCTTTTCTCCACACCCTCTCAAGCATTTAATTTTAGTTTAATTTTTGATGGCAGCCATTCTGATCTGTGTGAGATGATACCTCATTGTGGTTTTGATTTGCATTTCTCTAATAATGAGTGATGTTGAGCATCTTTACATGTGTTTATTAGCCATCTGCGTGTATTCTTTGGAGAAACATCTGCTTCGTTCTTTGTCCCCTTTTTTTGGTTGGGTTGTTCATTATTCTGGTATTAAATTGCATGAGCTGCTTGTATATTTTGGAGATGAATTCTTTGTCAGTTGCTTCATTTCCTATTATTTTCTCCCACTCTGAATGCTGCTTTTAAGCCTTGCTTATAGTTTCCCTCATTGTGCAAAAACTTTTAAGTTTAATTAGGTCCCATTTGTTTATTTTTGCTTTTATTTCCATTATTCCAGGGGGTGGGTCATAGAGGATCTTGCTGTGATTTGTCAGAGAGTGTTCTGCCTATGCTTTCCTCTAGGAGTTTTATACTTTCTGGTCTTACATTTAGATCTTTAATCCACTTTGAGTTTATTTTTGTGTATGATGTTAAAAAGTGTTCTAGTTTCATTTTTTTACACATGGTTGACCAGTTTTCCCAACACCACTTGTTAAAGAGATTGTCTTTTCTCCATTGTAAGTTTTTGCTTCCTTTGTCAAAGATAAAGTATCCATAGGTGCATGGATTCATCTCTGGGCTTTCTATTTTGTTCCATTGATCTATATTTCTTCTTTGTGCCAGTACCATACTGTCTTGATGATTGCAGTTTTGTAGTATAGTCTGAAGTCAGGAATGTTGATTTCTCCAGTTTCATTCTTCTGTCTCAAAATTGCTTTGGCTATTCAAGATTTTTTGTGTTTCCATACAAATTGTGAAATCATTTGTTCTAGTTCTGTGTAAAACAAGTAGCTTGATAGGAGGTGCATTGAATCTAGAGATTGCTTTGGGTCGTATACTCATTTTCACTATATTGATTCTTCCAATCCATGAGCATGATATATTTCTCCATCTATTTGTGTCATCTTCAACTTCTTTCATCAGTGTTTATAGTTTTCTTTATATAGGTCTTCTGTTTCTTTAGGTAAATTTATTCCTAACTATTTTATTCTTTTTGTTGCTATGGTGAATAGGATTTATTCCTTAATTTCTCTTTCTGGTTTTTCATTGTTAACATATAGGAATGTAGGGGATTTCTGTGTATTAATTTTATATCCTGAAATGTCACTATATTTATTGATTAGCTCTTGTAATTTTCTGGTGGTATCTTTAAGTGCTACCTTTCTATGTAGAGCATCATGTCATTTGCAGATACTGAGAGTTTTACTTCTTTTCCAATCTGGATTCCTTTATTTCTTTTTCTTCTCTGATTGCTATGGTTAAGACTTCCAAAACTATGTTGAATAGTAATGATGAGAGTGGACACCCTTTTCTTTTCCTGATTTTGGAGGATATGCTTTCAGTGTTTTGCCATTGTGGATAATGTTTGCTGTGGGTTTGTCATATGTGGCTTTTATATATTGATATATGTTCCTTATATGTCTGCTTTCTGGAGATTTTTTTTATCATAAATGGGTATTGAATTTTGTCAAAAGCTTTCTCTGCATCTATTGAGATAATCATATGGTATTTATCTTTCAATTTGTTAATATGGTGTATCACATTGATTTGTGAACATTGAAGAATCCTAGCATTCCTGGAATAAAATCTACTTGGTCATGATGTATGATCTTTTAAATATGTTGTTGGACTCTGTTTGCTAGAATTTCATTGAGGATTTTTGCATCTATGTTCATCAGTGATATTGGCCTGTAGTTTGCTTTTTTTGTGGCATCTTTGTCGGGTTTTGGTATTAGGGTGATGGTGGCCACATAGAATGAGTTTGGGAGTTTACTTTCCTCTGCAATTTTCTGGAATTCTCAACTCTTCTCTAAATTTTTTGTAGAATTCCACCTGTGAATCCATCTGGTCCTGGGCTTTTGTTTGTTGGAAGATTTTTTATTACAGTTTCAATTTCTGTGCTTATGATGAGTCTATTAAGATTTTCTATTTCTTCCTGGTTCAGTTTTTGAAGGTTACACTTTTCTAAGGATTTTTCCATTTCTTCCAAGTTGTCCATTTTATTGGCATATAATTCCTCATAGTAGTCTCTTATGATCTTTTGTATTTCTGAGTTGTCTGTTGTGATTTGTCAATTTTCATTTCTAATTTTATTAATTTGATTCTTCTCCCTTTTTTCTTGATGAGTCTGGCTAATGATCTGTCTATTTTATTTATCTTCTCAAAGAACAAACTTTTAGTTTTGTTGATCTTTGCTGTAGTCTCTTTTGTTTCTTTTTCATTTATTTCTGCTCTGATTTTATCTCTTTCCTTCTACTAACTTTGGGGTGCTTCTGTTCTTCTATTTCTAGTTGCTTTAGGTGTAAAGTTAGGTTGTTTATTTGATGTTTCTCTTGTTTCTTGTGGTACACTTGTATTGCTATGAACCTCCCTCTTAGCATTGCTTTTACTGAATCCCATAGGTTTTGGGTTGCTGTGTTTTCATTTGTTTTTATGCATATTTTTATTTTTTACGTGATCTGATGGTTATTCAGAAGCATGTTGTTTAGCCTCCATTTGTTTGTGTTTTTTATAATTGTTTTCCCTTGGTTGACATCTAATCTTACCTCATTGTGATCAGAAAAGGTGCTTGAAGTGATTTCATTTTTTAAAATTTACCAAGGCCATATTTATTGCCCAGGATGTGATATATCCTGAGGATTGCTTTGTGTGCACTTGAAAAAAAAGGTGATATCCATTGTTTTGGGTGAAATGCCCTGTATAATTAGGTATAACTGGTCCATTGTATCATTTAAAGTTTGTGTTTCCTTGCTAGTTTTCTGTTCGGTTGATCAATCCATAGGTGTCGGTGGGGTATTAAAGTCTCCTACTGTTGTTGTATTCCTGCTAATTTCTCATTTCATATTTGTTAGCATTTGCCTTTCATACTGAGGTGCTTCTATGTTGGGTGCATATATATTTATAATTGTTATATCTTCTTCCTGGTTTGATCATTTGTAGTGTCCTTCTCCATTGATCATTATGTAGTGTCCTTCTCTGTCTCTTATCATGGTCTTTATTTCAAAGTCTATTTTGTCTGTTATGAGTATTGCTACTCCTGCTTTCTTTTGGTCTCCATTTGCAAGAAATATCTTTTTCCAGCCCTTCACTTTCAGTCTGTACGTGCCCCTAGGTTTGAGGTGGGTCTCTTGTAGACAGCATATATAAGGGTCTTGTTTTTGTATCCATTCAGCCAGTCTCTTTCTTTTGGTTGGGATATTCAGCCTATTTACATTTAAGGTGATTATTGATAAGGAAGATCCCATTTCCATTTACTTTGTTTTGGGAGTTCATTTTTATAAAACTTTTCTGTGTTTCCTGTCTAGAGAAGATCCTTTAGCATTTGTTGAAGAGCTGGTTTGGTGGTGCTGAATTCTCTCAGCTTTTGCTTGTCTGTAAAGCTTGTATGCAGGTCAGGAAGCAACAGTCAGAACTGGACATGGAACAACAGACTGGTTCCAAATAGGAAAAGGAGTACGTCAAGGTTGTGTATTGTCACCCTGCTTATTTAACTTATATGCAGAGTACATCATGAGGAACGCTGGGCTGGAAGAAGCACGAGCTGGAATCAACTGAACTGAACTGAAAGCTTTTGATTTCTCCTTCATGTCTGAATGAGATCCATGATGGTTAGAGTAATCTTGGTTGTGGGTTTTTCTCTCTCATCACTTCAAGTGTGTTCTGCCATTCCCCTCTGACCTGAAGAGTTTCTATTGAAAAATCAGCTGTTATCCTTATGGGGATCCCCTTGTGTGTTTTCTTGCTTTTCCTTTGCTGCTTTTAATAGTTTCTCTTTGTGTTTAATTTTTGTTAGTTTGATTAATATGTGTCTTGGGGTGTCTTGCCTTGGGTTTATCCTGATTGGGACTCTCTGGGTTTCTTGGACTTGGGTAGCTGTTTCATTCCCCATTTTAGGGAAGTTTTCGACTATTATCTCCTCAAGTATTTTTTCGTGCCTTTTTTTTTTTTTGGTCTTATTCTTCTGGGATACTTATGATTTGAATGTTTGGGTGTTTAACATTGTCCCAGAGGTGTCTGAGGTTGTCCTCATTTTTTTAAGTCTTTTTCCTTTTTTCCTCTTTGCTTCACTTATTTCCACCATTCTATCTTCCACATCCCTTATCCTCTCTTCTGCCTCATTTATTCTACTGTTGGTTACCTCCAGAGTGCTTTAAATTTCAGTTGTTGCATTGTTAATCATTGATTGACTCTTTCATTTCTTCTGGGTCCTTGTTAAACATTTCTTGCATCTTCTCAATCCCTGTCTCTTGTCTATTTATCTGTAATGCCAGTTTGTTTCCAAGATTTTTGATCATCTGTACTACCATTATTCTGAATTATTTTTCAGGTAGACTCCCTATTTCCTCCTCTTTTGTTTAGTTTGTTGGGTTTTTATCACGTTCCTTTACCTGTTTTATCACGTTCATTTCCCTGCCTTTTAATTATGTTTATATTGCTGTGCTTGGGGTGCCCTTTCTGCAGGCTGGAAGTTTGTGTTTCCTTTTATTTGTGAAGTCTACTCCCTGTGGGTGGGATTGGACCAGTGGCCTGTCAAGTTTTCCTGGTTGGGCAAAATTGTATCTGTGTTCTGGTGGTTGGAGATCAGCTAGATCTCTTCTTTCTGGAGTGCAATGAAGTGTCTAATAGTGAGTTTTGTGGTGTCTATGGGTTTGGAATGGCTTTGGGCAGCCCGTCTTTTAATGTTCTGGGTTGTGTTCCTGTTTTGCTGGAGAATTAGCGTGGTGTGTTTTGCACTGGAACTTGACTCTTCTGTGGAGCTTGGTTTCAGTGTAGGTTTGGATACTTTTGGGTGAGCTTTTGTCTATTGGTATTCCCTGGAGTCAGGAGTTCTCTGATATTCTAAACTTCTGGAGTTAAGCCTTCTTTCCCTGGGTTTCAATCCTTCTCTTACAGTAGCCTCAAGACTTCCCCATGCATACAGCACAGAAGATAAAACCCTTAGGTTAATGGTGAAACAACTCTCCACAGCCAGGAGCACCCAGAGAGATTCACAGACTTATGTAGAAAAGAGAAGAGGGAGGAAGGAGATAGAGGTGACCTAGAGGAGAAAAGGGAGAGTGAAAAGGGGAGAGAGCTATCAAGCCAGTAATCAAACCTCTAAGTGAAAAATGGATATTGAAGATTAGATTCTTAGAGGTACAAAATTGATAACAAATATCAAAAAGCAAAGATTAAAAACCTAGAATAAAGGTTAGACTCTCAAAAATACAATATAAAAAATACAAAACAAAATCGATTACAAAAATTTAAAAGAAAAAATATAAAATACATATATGGAATTTGTTTTTTAAAAGGTGGGTTTTTTTCTTGATAGGTTATAGTAGGCTATAAAAATGAAAGTTAAAGGAGTAATAAAGAACTAATTAAAAAAAATTAAAAAGTGATAATGGTAAAAATATATCTAGGAGTTTCTCTGGAGCTGTTGTGGGAAGTGTGGGGTCAATTCAGTGTCAGATAGTCCCTTGTTCCAGCTTGCATTTGTTCTCAAGGTCTATAGTTGCCCCTCAAATGCACAGTCTCAGCATTAACTGCAGGGTTTTAATCTGTTGTACCTGTCGCTTCTGGAGCAGTTCCCTCTTTGTTTATTTTGGCTTCCTCTGTTACAAGATTCTTCAGTGTCTAATTTGTGCCCTGACACGAGGGGGCAGTAGTGGCCACTTGTTTAGGCTCTCTTGTTCCACTGTGCGGTGGAGAGGGAGGGACACTGCAAACAAACACCACTGGAGTGTGTGGGGCGTGCTCACAGTGGATGGGCCACACTGGGTTTGCCACAGCCCAAGGTGGTGTGTACTTCCCGTGTCCACACTGCTCAGGCTCCAGGGTGCTCTGCAGGGGCACTGTCCCAAGTGGGTCCTGCATTTCGTGCACTTCCCAGGTCTAAGCTGCTCAGGTTCTTAGGTGTTCTGTAAAGGCAGAGACCCAGATGGGCTGTGTGTTTTGTGCCCTTCCCAGGTCCAAGCTGTTCAGGTGACCAGGTGTTTTTGGGTGCGTTGTCTCAGGTGGGTCCTGAATCTTATGTACCTCTCTGGTCCCGGCCACTCAGTTTCCCAGGTGTGCCAAGAGGGCACAGTCCCAGGTATTCCATGGGTCTCCTCTGGGGAGCTGACCTCAGGCTGTGACACTCCTGGCAGATGTGAACTGCCCAGAATCCCAGGAAAATTTGTTTAGCAACTGGCAGCCTACTCACAGTTTGCTGGAAGATGCAGTCTCTGGGGATGAGATTGCAGTGGCCCCTTGCCTTCCTGCTCTGGCTGCCGCACACCTGCCCCTCTGCCCCCAGGGATGAGGCCCTAAAGGGCAGCCAACTTGCTCTCCTTTGTGTTTTGCTAGAGGCACAATCTTTCACTCTGGGAGCATGCCAGGGGTCACCATGTGGCATTAGAGTCTTTCTCAAGAAACGTCTTTTTTTTTTTTTATTTTTGGTGACCCTTCGGTTTGGGTTGCTATGTCATGTTAGTTCCCTCAGAGTGTCTTCAGGGCAGTCAAGCATGGTCCTTACCCTAAGGACCAACGATGCAGCCCGCACCTCCCTGCCCAGCCCCCACACGCTGCTGGGGGAGGCAAGCATCTGAGCCACTTCTCTACTGGCGACTGCAGTTGGTGCATATCCTGTGGGGTTTTTTTACTCCCTGGTTATGTTGCCAGGTTTGAATAAATGATTGAATTCTAGAGAAAGAATAAATTCCACTTGTCTGTACACTGTTAGGCAGTGTTTTCTGATAATTCATGCCGTGCCAGCTTTGACTCTTTCTGGCTTTGTTCTGGCTTCTCCCAGAGCTGGGGCAGCACAGGGAACACGTGTCATTTCAGGAACTATAAGGTTGGACTGGGCTGAGCTGTTCAGTTGGCCCATGAGCCAGGGTAGCCTGGGCAGGGTGAGGAGACACAGCTTTGTTCAGTCCAGCAGAGCAGGAGGGTGGAGCTGAGGGAGGAAGGCCTGTGCTTCAGGGATTGTGGCCACACCTGGTGAATCAGCCCAACCAGAACAGCCCTACAGAAGCACATGCGGGTGCAACAAATACCCAGAGGCTCCTTCTAGTCTTCTCAGAGTCCCTTCCTCTCTCCCCAGTCTGGGCATGTTCCCCAGTTCTCTGGGGAAGCCGCTCTTCTGGAGGAGACCACACTTGGTTTTACTTGTGCTCCTGGACAGCTGGACCTAGCAGGTGAGAAGGGCCATAAGCACTTCAAAGAGGCGGCTACTCTTGTGTCTGGGAAGGGGCTTTCTGATGAAGTCTGGATGGCAGAGTAGGTTTAGAAAGCTTACAAAGTCCTGTTAGTGCTCTCAGGACCCTGTGGATGGCCCTGTCCTGCCTGGGTATCAGGGAGGTGTGCCAAGCACAGTACCCTGGGGCCATGACAGGGCACAAACAGACCCTCTAAGGGTAAATCTGACCTGTGCATATAGTGTCAGAAGTTTGAACCTGGGTCTGTGTGCTACAAACTGTGGATATAACATGTCAGTTTGCCATCGGTGTGATTGTGTGTACATGCATGCCTGCTCAATTGTGTCCAACTCTTTGTGACCCCATGAACTGGGGCCTGCCTGGCTCCTCTGTTCATGGAATTTTCCAGGCAAGAATACTGGAGCAGGTTGCCATTTCCTATTCTAGGTGATCTTCCTGACCCAAGGATAGAACCCGAGTCTCTTGCGTCTCCTGCATAGACAAGCAGATTCTTGACCACTGCCCCACCTGGGAAGCCCATGGATACGATTATTTTCTATAAAAGCTGTTTATTGAGCTAAACTAAGCTTTAACTTAAACAGAAATGATAGTAATGATGTTTACCCCCATGCTTATTCAGGTTCTTTTTCTCACCAGTTGCCTACCCAGAACTTTTGCTTAGTTCTACAATCACAGTAGTCAGGAAGGCCTTCTTCACTCTAAATAAGCCCTGCAGAATGTGTGAGTTTTAGAGTTTTTGAAGAAGACAAAGGACTATTGAATGAGCTCTGAACCCCTGGGCTGCAAACTCAACCCATTAGTCACTTCCAGTCCTTTTTCAGTGAAGAACCACTGAGACAACCGGAAAGAAAACAGGAGGTCAATGCAGGTGGAGGGCAGGTCTCTGCCCACACAGGTCACCCCTGGGAGGGGGCTTGGGAAAGAGCAGGATGGAGAGGCAGGTAATTTTCCTATCATTTCATTTCCTTCTGCATTCTTGGCTTTGTTTGCATAATGAAGCATTTATTTGCTTTTCTAATTTTTAGAAAAAGCAACTTTTTCTGGAGGGGAAGAGCTGGTGTGAATCCTTAACAATTTCACCTAGTCTGGGTTTTGCCCTGTCCCCTGATGCCATCTTCTGTAGCTCCCTGCACGACTTTTCTCCCAGGCAAGGGTGGGCAGGTTCCCAGACTTATAGGCCGACCAAGTTCAGTCCCTACATGTGCAGTTGTTCAAGGTCTTTTCCCCCTCCATTAGCTTCTTCTGTTATTCTTTTCCTGGAGATTTTCCCTAGAGATTATAACTTTTTAAAATTAACTTGTGGGGGTATAATTTATGTGCCATTCACCACCTGTAAGTGTACAGTTTGATGGGCTTTGACAGATGTGTACACTTTGCATAGTTACCACTACAGTCATTGCATAGAACCTTCCTCCTTGCAACAGAGCTCCCCTCTGCCCCTGCCGAGTAAATATCCATCTCACCTCCTGTCACTCTTGGTCTTCTTTCATTCTGGACTCTCACATAAATGAAATGGTAGAGTGTAGAGCCTTTGGTGCCCTGACTTCTTCCACTGAGTACACTGCTTTTTGGAATCAGCCACGCATGTGAGCATGAGAAATCTGTTCCTTTGTTGTGGCTGAGCCGTGTTCCATGGGGTGTCACTGTTGTTCGCCACACTAGTCCGTGGATATTTGAACTCTTGCTAGTTTGGCTATGAATACTTCTTCTATGAACTTCTATTAAGAATACATCTATTATGAACATTTGCTTACAAATCTTTATGTAGACATTGTCCCTACCACTACCTTTTTTTAAGAAAAAAAACCTAAGAAGAGAATTGCTAGGTCACAGAGTAAGCATTCTTAAACTTTATAAGAAACTGCCAAATGCCATCTTACATTGCCACCAGCAGTGTGTGAGAGCTCCGCTTGCTCCAGACCCTCGCCTCGCTTGGTATTGTCATTTTTTTTTTTCACCTCAGTCATTCCCATGGGTGTAAAGTGGTATCTCACCATGGTTTGCATTTATATTTCCCTGATTATTGATGATGCTGCATCATTCTGTGTGCTCTTCTTAATGAAGTATCTCTTCAGACTTTTTGCCTGTGTTTTTATTGGGTTGTTTGTCTTATTATTGAGCTGCAAGAGATCTTTGTATAGTCTGGATACAATTCCTTGTCAAATGTATACTTTTCAAATATTGTCTTCCAGTCTATGGCTTATTTTTTAATTTCTTTAATAGTGACCTTTAAACAGCAGAAGTTTAAAATTTGGATTAGGGTTTCAAGTGTTTTGCATCCTATTTGCTTCATTCAAGACCATAAATATTTTGTTATATTTATTTCAAGGAGTTTTATGATTTAGCTTTGACACTTAGATGTATGGTCTATTTTGAGTAAACTTTGTGTATGATATTAGCAAAATAGAGGCAGCATTACAGAAAGAAAAAGGCTTTATATACAAGTCTTTATACACAAGACTATATATAAGTCTTGTGTATATTTTGCATTTTGGCATATGGTTATGGCTCTAGTACCATTTATTTAAAAGACTGCTATTCTTTGTTTCACACATTGGAGAAGGAAATGGCAACCCACTCCAGTGTTCTTGCCTGGAGAATCCCAGGGACGGGGGAGCCTGGTGGGCTTCCGTCTATGGGGTCACACAGAGTCGGACACGACTGAAGTGACTTAGCAGCAGCAGCATTCTTTGTTTACATTGAGTTACAAGATTTTGCTTTTCTATAGTCTCTTCTTTTCAATTATTTTTAACCTAAAGTGCTATAAAATGTGGTACTTCATATAAATGTTAGTAGATGATCTTTTGTTCTTCCTATTTTACTGTAATACTTGCAATGGCCTGAACTTACCATCACTTGTGTTGCATGGAGCCATCCAAGCTGGTAAATGGGAGAGTTTTTATGTAGAGTAGACCCTATTTGTTGGTGTCCAAGCAGAAACTATTCTCCTGGCAGTGATGACCCATAACTATTACAATATTTGATTGTGCAATGCCCACAACATATGGACTGTGTGTGTATATCAGAAGGAAACTACTCTTCAGTGAGTATATACTCTCTTCCAGGTACCTAATTTAATCTTCATAACAACAGCCTGAGATGAGAATCTCATTTTGCAGTTGACAAATAGGAGGCTTAGAGAGAATAATTAACTGACTCATAGCAAATACACATCCGAACTTGTATATAAAGCCTTTTTCTTTCTGTAATGCTGCCTCTATTTTGCTGGCAATCTTCACTTTTTTTTTTAACACCATACTAATTTTATGTCCATGGGGTTGCAAAGAGTCAGACACAACTGAGCAACTGAACTGACTGCCTGAATTGTGTTTACCAGGGTTCTCCAAATAAACAGAACCAATAGTATATATGGATATATATATGAGAGGAAATTTATTATAGGTGTTGCTTCATGTGGTTATGGAGGCTGAGAAGCCCCACAATTTGCTGCCTGAAACTGGAGAACCAGGAAAGCCAGTGGTTTATTCAGTCCAAGTTCAATGGCCCAAGAATAAGGGAGCTAAGTATAAATCCCAGTCTGAGTCCAAATATCTGAGAACCAGAGTGCCAATATCTGAGAGCAGGAAAAGGCAGATGTCTCGGCTCAAGCAGAGAGAGTCAATCGCCCACCCTCTCCCATTTTCTTCTATTCAGGGCGTCAACAGGTTGGATACCACCTGTCTACACTGGTGAGGCCAACCTTCTTTACTCAGTCTACCCATTCAAATGCTAATCTCTTCCAGAAACACCCTCACAGATTCATCCAGAAATAATGTTTCACCAGCTATCTGGGCATCCCTTAGTCCTCTCAAGTTGATACATAAAATGAACCATCATACTAATGATATTTGGTTTAGAACCAAATATCACTTACCAAATGGGGATACATTTGCAAAGAGAAGCCAGGCCTTGGGGAAGACGGCTTAAGGGTGGGCCTTGGAGACCATGAAGAGCATCCACATCTAGGATTGTCCATGGTCAACAGAGTCCTCAGTTCCTTGTGGGTCTGCACTGGCAGCTGCTCAGGCCAGGGCCTATATGCTGGTTCACTGAAATTTAAGTCTGTATGGAAAAATGACAACCATATTTCAGGGTGGTGGGTAAAATGCCTGGCATGTAGTAGGTGCTAAATTGTTGTCAGTCTGATGGTCCTGATCTCCAGGATATAGAAGGAAAGAGGAATATACTGTTGACCCTGAACAACGGAGGCATTAGGGGCACTGACCCTCCAAGCAGTTGAAAATTGAATGTAGCTTCACAGTTGGCCACTCATCCAAGGTTTCAGATCCATGGATTCAACCAACCTTAGTGCATATTTACTGGAAAAGAATCCACGTAGAAGTGGACTTGTGCAATTCAAGCTCATGTTGTTCAAGGGTCAGCTGTAGTTCCTGTAGGATGTCAGTGAAAGGAAGAAGATAAGGTTTGAGGCACCCAGAGTGAACCCCATAAATGCTAGCTAATAAAATAAATAAATAAAATAAATACCCTAATGCCACCAGGAGACAAACATTCCCGCAACTTAAGCATGGCCTTGTTTTTTTAACCAACAGCACACTCAGTAAAACCTGTGTGCCCTTTGCCTCCTGTGAAACAAAGAACAAGCAGTGTTTGGATAAGTGAATTACAGCAGCTTAGGTGGGCTAGCTGTAGTCTGGGAGCACGGGGTCTCCTGACACCTAAAGGCTTGCTTTCCTGTGTGGTCATGTGGGGACAGGAGGAGATAGTCTGTATGGAGCAGCACTGAAAAACAGTGACCTTCGAAGCAGGGAGTTGGAGATCTGGTCATCCTGCAGACTTGCTAACTTTTCCCCAACATCACTTGTGTTAGTTTTAGAAAAAGGGTAAAAGGTCCAATATCATTGAATACATACTGTTTGCTGGGCGTTTTACACCTACTGTTTCATTTGATGCTCCAACATGCATACATGGTCTAGCTTGTTTTCCCTCTGTCTTACAGAAAACAAAACTGAGGTTCAAGCAAGTCAAATGCCTTTCCCACAGACCTACATTTAGGTATTATTTCCTTCTCAGAACAGTCTTTTAATTTTTCTGAAACACATGCTGCTGCTAATTCAAAATAGGGGATGATAATAAAACACAATGATTGTAAAGATCAAGTGAGATAATGAATACACAGATGTCAAATTGTCAGGCACAACAGACCTGTTTTAGCTGTGTTTTTTTTTTTTTTTTTAGATTTAAGAAACTAAACGAACCACTCTATTAACTATATGGTGAATATGCCAGAAGAAATATACAAGTCCAAACAGAATAGAGGATTTTGTGTGTGTATGCTGAGATTAATATTTAAATACCCACATAGGAAAAAAATACATTTTCTTTTAATTGTAGGATAGTTGTTTCATTCTATCCACATTTTTCCCCTGTGCTATGGACATAAAACTGTTATTATTATGCCCCCAGGTTAGAGCCCTAGTTGGGCCAGGAACATGGATAGATCTTCTGAATACTGTCCTGGGTTGAAGGTAAGAAGTAGACACAGCCGAGCCCTCAGCAGGCGGGCTGATGGGGCCAGAGCACGTTCAGATGCAGTGCCCTATGCTGCCTGTTTACACACACTATGTCAGTCCTTGCTGGAGGCCTGGGATTGGGCCTTCCACAGGTATGGGCCAGGATGAAGAAAGTTAAATTCTTGGTCAGATCATGGAGTCTAAGGGGGAAGTATAAGTGGATTCTGTATTTCTCTGAATATCCTAGTGCCAAACTCAGAGGCTGGCATGGAATAGAGACTCAATTCTAGAAGGTAAATGAATAAATTGGAAAATGAAGGAAGGAAGAATAATTATGGATTTGAGTCTGGGAGAGCTTCATGAAGTGGCAGTACTGATTAGGTTGATGAGTTGGTCTTAGAAGAGGGAGAGGGTGGAGAGGACAGACCCTTCACGACCAGGACCCACATCTGAGAGGAAGGTGGCAGGTGTGAGAGACAGGAGAATGATAGATGAGGTAGATAGGTAGATGGATGAGAAGAAATCTGCTCCTTTCTCTGGATTAAACTAGAGTCAAGAGTAAGGGAGGATCCTGCAGCTCACACAATCCACTCTAGGTGGAGCTGGGTTTAGGCAATGGGACTGTGTCTGCCTGCAGCATGCTGTGGGTGCAGTGGTGTGGGAGTGCCCCAGGGAAATCTCCCCCAGCTCTCAACATATGCATGTACCTCATACTCCTCAAATACCACAGTGTCTCTGGAATCATAGAATTCTTTGCACAGCTTTGTTGCTTGCATTGCAGCTCCTGCAGCTCAGAGCAGCAAGGGAGTGTCAGAGCTTTGTCACATTCAGAATCTGACTTCTGCCCCAAGACTCTGCCCTCCTCTTCTGCTTTTAAGCATATGATTAGTTTGGGCCTGCCCAAGTAATCTCTTTATCCTGTTGTCAGCTGATTAGTAATCTTAATTATATCTTGAAAATCCTTTCTATCCTATAACATAACATATTCATGGACATAATCCCCAAGGCAAAAGCCCGGGGTCAGAATCCTGCTAACATACTAACTGGGGAATCAGAATTGGTAACAAGCAGTTATAAGACACTCTAGTTTTTATTATGTTGAGGTGTGTTCCTTCTATTCCCACCTTCTGGAGGGTTTTTATTATAAATGGATGTTGAATTTTGTCGAAGGCTTTCTCTGCATCTATTGAGATAATCATATGATTTTTATTTTTCAGTTTGTTAATGTGGTGTATTACATTGATTGATTTGCGGATATTGAAGAATCCTTTCATTCCTGGGATAAAGCCCACTAGGTCATGATGTATGATCTTCTTAATGTGTTGCTGGATTCTGATGGCTAGCATTTTGTTAAGGATTTTGTATCTATGTTCATCAGTGATATTGGCCTGTAGTTTTCTTTTTTTGTGGGATCTTTACCAGGTTTTGGGATTAGGGTGATGGTGGCCTCATAGAATGAGTTTGGAAGTTTCCCTTCCTCAGCAATTTTCTGGAAGAGTTTGAGTAGAATAGGTGTTAGCTCTTCTCTAAATTTTTGTTAGAATTCAGCTGTGAAGCCGTCTGGACCTGGGCTTTTGTTTGCTGGAAGATTTCTGATTACAGCTTCTACTTCCGTGCTTGTGATGGGTCTGTTAAGATTTTCTATTTCTTCCTGGTTCAGTTTTGGAAAGTTGTACTTTTCTAAGAATTTGTCCATTTCTTCCAAGTTGTCCATTTTATTGCCATATAATATGACAAACCCACAGCAAACATTATCCTCAATGGTGAAAAACTGATAGCATTTCCCCTAAAATCAGGAACAAGACAAGGGTGCCCACTCTCACCACTACTATTCAACATAGTTCTGGAAGTTCTGGCCACAGCAATCAGAGCAGAAAAAGACAGAAAAGGAATACAAATTGGAAAAGAAGAAGTAAAACTTTCACTGTTCGCTGATGATATGATCCTCTACACAGAAAATCCTAAAGACTCTACCAGAAAACTACTAGAGCTAATCAATGAATACAGTAAACTTGCAGGATATACAATCAACACAGAGAAATCCCTTGCATTCCTATACACTAATAATGAGAAAATAGAAACAGAAATTAAGGAAACTATTCCATTCACTGTTGCAACGACAGGAATAAAATACTTAGGAATATATCTACCTAAAGAAACAAAAACCTGTCCATCAGTTCAGTTCAGTTCAGTCGCTCAGTCGTGTCCGACTCTTAGCGACCCCATGGACCTGTCCATAGAGAACTATAAATCACTGGTGAAAGTAATCAAAGAGGATACTAATAGATGGAGAAATATACCGTGTTCGTGGATTCAGTTCAGTTCAGTTCAGTCGCTCAGTCGTGTCTGACTCTCCGCGACCCCATGAATCACAGCACGCCAGGCTTCCCTGTCCATCACCAACTCCCGGAGTTCACTTAAATTCATGTCCACAGAGTCGGTGATGCCATCCAGCCGTCTCATTCTCTGTGGTCCCCTTCTCCTCCCGCCCCCAACCTTTCCCAGCATCAGAGTCTTTTCCAGTGAGTCAACTCGTCGCATGAGGTGGCCAAAATATTGCAGTTTCAGCTTTAGCATCAGTCCTTCCAATGAACACCCAGGATTGATCTTCTCCAGAATGGACTGGTTGGATCTCCTTGCAGTCCAAGGGACTCTCAAGAGTCTTCTCCAGCACCACAGTTCAAAAGTGTCAATTCTTCAGGGATCAGCTTTCTTCACAGTCCAACTCTCACATCCATACATGACCACAGGAAAAACCATAGCCTTGACTAGACTGACCTTTGTTGGCAAAGTAATGTCTCTGCTTTTTAATATACTATCAAGGTTGGTCATAACTTTCCTTCCAAGGAGTAAGCGTCTTTTAATTTCATGGCTTCAGTCAGCATCTGCAGTGATTTTTGAGCCCAAAAAAATAAAGTGTGACACTGTTTCCACTGTTTTTCCATCTATTTCCCATGAAGTGATGGGACCAGATACCATGATCTTCATTTTCTGAATGTTGAGCTTCAAGCCAACCTTTTCACTCTCCTCTTTCACTTTCATCAAGAGGCTTTTGAGTTCCTCTTCACTTTCTGCCATAAGGGTAGTGTCATCTGCATATCTGAGGTTATTGATATTTCTCCCAGCAATCTTAATTCCAGCTTGTGCTTCTTCAAGCCCGGCGTTCCTCATGATGTACTCTGCACATAAGTTAAATAAGCAAGGTGACAATATACAGCCTTGACGTACTCCTTTTCCTATTTGGAACCAGTCTGTTGTTCCATGTCCAGTTCTGACTGTTGCTTCCTGACCTGCATACAGGTTTCTCAAGAGGCAGGTCAGGTGGTCTGGTATTCCCATCTCTTTCAGAATTTTCCACAGTTTATTGTGATCCACACAGTCAAAGGCTTTGGCATAGTCAATGAAGCAGAAAGATATTTTTCTGAAACTCTCTTGCTTTTTCCATGATCCAGCGGATGTTGGCAATTTGATCTCTGGTGCCTCTGCCTTTTCTAAAATTGGAAGAATAAATATTGTGAAAATGAGTATACTACCCAAAGTAATTTATACATTCAATGCAATGCCTATCAAGCTACCAACGATATTTTTCACAGAGCTAGCACAAATAATCTCAAGATTTGTATGGAAATACAAAAAGCCTCGAATAGCCAAAGAAATCTTGAGAAAGAAGACTGGAACTGGGGGAATCAACCTGCTGTACTTCAGGCTCTATGACAAAGCCACAGTCATCAAGGCAGTATGGAACTGGCATAAAGACAGAAATACAGATCAGTGGAACAAAATAGAAAGCCCAGAGACAAATTCACGCACTCATGGACACCTTATCTTTGACAAAGGAGGCAAGAATATAAAATGGAGAAAAGACAGTCTCTTTAACAAGTGGTGCTGGGAAAACTTGTCAGCCACTTGTAAAAGAGTGAAACTAGAACACTCCCTAGCACCATACACAAAAATAAATTCAGAATGGATTAAAGATCTAAATGTAAGACCAGAAACTATAAAACTCCTAGAGGAGAATATAGGTAAAACACTCTCTGACATAAATCACAGCAGGATCCTCCATGACCCATCTCCCCGAATATTGGAAACAAAAGCAAAACTAAACAAATGGGACCTAATTAAAATTAAAAGCTTCTGCACAGCAAAGGAAACTATAAGCAAGGTGAAAAGACAGCCTTCAGAATGGGCGAAAATAATAGCAAATGAAACAAGTGACAAAGAATTAATCTCCAAAATATACAAGCAGCTCCTTCAGCTCAATTCCAGAAAAATAAACGACCCATTCCAAAAATGGCCCAAAGAACTAAACAGACATTTCTCCAAAGAAGAGATACAGATGACTAACAAACACATGAAAAAATGCTCAACATCCCTCATAATCAGAGAAATGCAAATCAAAACCACAATGAGATACCATTTCACACCAGTCAGAATGGCTGCTATCCAAAAGTCTACAAGTGATAAATGCTGGAAAGGGTGTGAAGAGAAGGGAACCCTCTTACACTGTTGGTGGGAATGTAAACTAGTACAGCCACTATGGAGAACAGTGTGGAGATTCCTTAAAAATCTGGAAATAGAACTGCCATATGATCCAGCAATCACACTCCTGGGCATACACACCAAGGAAACCAGAATTGAAAGAGACACATGTACTCCAATGTTCATTGCAACACTGTTTATAATAGCGAGAACATGGAAGCAACCTAGATGTCCATCTGCAGACAAATGGATAAGAAAGCTTTGGTACATATACACAATGGAGTATTCAGTTCAGTTCAGTTCAGTTGCTCAGTTGTGTCCGACTCTCCGCAACCCCATGAATCACAGCACGCCAGCCCTCCTCAGCCATTAAAAAGAATGCATTTGAATCAGTTCTAATCAGGTGGATGAAACTAGAGATAAAACAGAGTGAAGTAAGCCAGAAAGAAAAACACCAATACAGTATACTAATGCATATATATGGAATTTAGAAAGATGGAAATGATAACCCTGTATACGAGACAGCAAAAGAGACATAGATGTATAGAACAGTCTTTGGGACTCTGTGGGAGAGGGTGAGGGTGGGATGATTTGGGAGAATGGCATTGAAACATGTATATTATCATATATGAAACAAATCGCCAGTTCAGGGTCGATGCATGTTACAGGATGCTCGGGGTTGGTGTGCGGGGATGACCCAGAGGGAGGATAACGGGAGGAGGGAGGTGGGAGGGGGGTTCAGGAAGGGGAACTCATGTACACCCAGGGCGGATTCATGTCAATGTATGGCAAAACCAACCAATATAATAAAGTAAAATAATTAGCCTCCAATAAAAAAAAAAAGTTAAAAAAAAAAAAGACACTCTAGTGAATGCTACGAGGAGAGTAGCACACAGCGCTGTGCAGGATGGGGAAGGTCTCTCTAAGTGAAACAGGGGCAGCTTCCTGGAGGAAAACAATCTAAACTGAACCTAGTATGATGGGTGGAATTTAACAAGAGGGGAAGGTCCTAGGCAGAAAGAATAGCTTGTGTGTTTGGAGTTCATTACCACTGACCTGTGGAACTCACTTCAGGGAGCCAGAGAGACAAGGGATGGTGGAAAGAAAGGTGAGAGCCCCCAAACTTTCTCAGCATGGGGCTGGAATGCTGAGATCTTCATTTTAGAAAGCTTGTCTGCTGGCACTATGGAAGTGGAGAAAATTTATCTAGGGAGGAGGGTGGCACACCAACCAGGAGGTGGTTTTAGTAACCAGGCAAGCTGATGATAGCTTGAAAAGTGAAAATGCCAATGGAGGGAAGAGAAGTGAATGTGAAATGATTTGAGCTTGAGTGTGAAAGGGTAACAAGTTACAAGTGAGTCCCGGATTTCTGACTGGACGACTAAATGTATTATAGTACTATTCATGGAGGCTGGACAAGGAATAGGGTAATGGGAAACATGGGATCTATTTTTCAGTTCAGTTCAGTTGCTCGGTCGTGTCCGACTCTCCGCGACCCCATGAATCACAGCACGCCAGGTCTCCCTGTCCATCACCAACTCCCGGAACTCACTCAAACTCATGTCCACAGAGTCAGTGATGCCATCCAGCCATCTCATTCTCTGTCGTCCCCTTCTCCTCCAGCCCCCAACCTTTCCCAGCATCAGAGTCTTTTCCAGTGAGTCAACTTGTCGCATGAGGTGGCCAAAGTATTGCAGTTTCAGCTTTAGCATCAGTCCCTCCAATGAACATCCAGGATTGATCTCCTTTAGAATGGACTGGTTGGATCTCCTTGCAGTATAAGGGACTCTCAAGAGTCTTCTCCAACACCACAGTTCAAAAGCATCGATTCTTCGGCGATCAGCTTTCTTCACAGTCCAACTCTCACATCCATACATGACCACGGAAAAAACCATTGCCTTGACTAGACGGACCTTTGTTGGCAAAGTAATGTCTCTGCTTTTTAATATACTATCAAGGTTGGTCATAACTTTCCTTCCAAGGAGTAAGCGTCTTTTAATTTCATGGCTGCAATCAGCATCTGCAGTGATTTTGGAGTCCAAAAAAATAAAGTGTGACACTGTTTCCACTGTTTTTCCATCTATTTCCCATGAAGTGATGGGACCAGATGCCATGATCTTTGTTTTCTGAATGTTGAGCTTCAAGCCAACCTTTTCACTCTTCTCTTTCACTTTCATCAAGAGGGATCTATTTTAGAGATGTTTAATAATTTGAGGTCACTGTGAGATACTGAGGGGTGATTCCTGCAGATCTAGAATAGTGATCAAAGTTTGGGAGTCATCAGTGAGTGACTGAAATCGCCACACTCTTCAAGTGTGGGAAGAGTAGAGGACCTGAAAAACAACTTTTACATGATAGGAGGGAGAAAGCACCCAGCAAAGGGGGAAGAAACAGAAGGCATGGAAGAAAGAAATTCAGGTGGTGGAAAGGAAAAGAGTGTCAAGACACAAGTTGAAGTCAAGTACTTTTGGGAGGTCAGGTGAGATGAAGACCAAAAGTGTCCCCTGGGTTTAGCACCAGCTAAGAGAATGCTCAAACTACCGCACAATTGCACTTATCTCACACGCTAGTAAAGTCATGCTCAAAATTCTCCAAGCCAGGCTTCAGCAATACATGAACCGTGAACTTCCAGATGTTCAAGCAGGTTTTAGAAAAGGCAGAGGCAGCAGAGATCAAATTGCCAACATCCGCTGGATCATGGAGAAAGCAAGAGAGTTCCAGAAAAACATCTATTTCTGCTTCATTGACTATGCCAAAGCCTTTGACTGGATCACAATCAACTGTGGAAAATTCTGAAAGAGATGGGAATCCCAGACCACCTGACCTGCCTCTTGAGAAACCTGTATGCAGGTCAGGAAGCAACAGTCAGAACTGTACATGGAACAACAGACTGGTTCCAAATAGGAAAAGGATTTTATATTGTCAAGATTGTATATTGTCACCCTGCTTATTTAACTTCTATGCAGAGTACATCATGGGCTGGAAGAAGCACAAGCTGGAATCAAGATTGCCGGGAGAAATATCAATAACCTCAGATATGCAGATGACACCACCCTTATGGCAGAAAGTGAAGAGGAACTCAAAAGTCTCTTGATGAAAGTGAAAGAGGAGAGTGAAAAGGTTGGCTTAAAGCTCAACATTCAGAAAACAAAGATCATGGCATCTGGTCCCATCACTTCATGGGAAATAGATGGGGAAACAGTGTCAGACTATTTTTCTGGGCACCAAAATAGTCCATGGGGTTGCAAAGAGTTGGACATGACTCGAAGAGTTGACTCACTGGAAAAGACTCTGATGCTGGGAAAGATTGGGGGCAGGAGAAGAAGGGGACGACAGAGAATGAAATGGCTGGATGGCATCACCGACTCTGTGGACATGAGTTTGAGTGAACTCCAGGAGTTGGTGATGGACAGGGAGGCCTGGCGTGCATTCATGGGGTCGCAAAGAGTTGGACACGACTTAGCGACTGAACTGAACTGAAAAGTAATTCCAATGGGAGGTGGGTGGGATCAGGTGACAGTGTGTTAAAGACTAACATAATAGGTAAGTGTTATAGCTGGAGAGAATCAAGGTCAAGGATGCTGGGAGGGGGTTAATTTTATTTTATTATTTTCTTTGCAGATGATACTTCATTATTTTTCTAGGGTTTTATTTTAAATGAAAGAACAAAGATTATGCTTAAGTGCTGATGGGAAGAAGTCAGTGGAAAGGTGAACAAAGAGAGAAGACAATATAATCAATGGTGTTTGGAGGGCCTAGGTGAGCAAGAGATGGTGTGATCTGGACCACAGACAGGTGGAAGGGAACAGAACTAAAATTGCACTAGGAAGGAGAAGGCAGTGTGTAAAACTTCAGGAAAACGTAAAGGATGGGAGACAAAAATTTGAAAGTATTCCCGAGTGACAAGTTTGTAGTCTCTGTGAAGGAGGAGGTGAGAAAGGAAGAGGTGAGTTGCAATGTGGGAGAGATAATTCTTGCCTGGAGAATCCCATGGACAGAGGAACCTGGCAGGCTACAGTCAATAAGGTCACATAGATTCGGACATGACTGAAGCCATGTTGCACACACAGTGGAGCACAGGAACTGGGCAGAGAGAAGCTCTGAGAAGCCTGTGGAGAATGGGGGAGAGTGCTTGTTGCAGAAATAGAAGAGGATCACAGAGCAGCTGTGAGTGCCCAGGCCTGTGGAGCCCAGCATTCCTATTCTTCCCATTACATGAAAAAATCATTTTAGTGCAATAAAAAGAAATTTTCAAGGAAGTTTCACTGTAATCCACGTAAGCAATATATTTCTCCCTTGCTGCATATTTTAATTAGAGTAAGGGCTGGGGCAAGGAACGACTAATTCCTTCCTCCCTCACCCCAAGAGACCTTGCCAAAGTGAGTGTGGCACTCTTTTCTTTTAGAGGCCTTAGAATCCTTCTTATTTTATTTCTGGTAGCTGTTATCAGTCAATGAGAGCTGAAATATGATGTGAAATCAAATTTGCTATCCTTGAGTCATTAAGTATCTGGTAGGTGCATTTATTTATTAAAACCAAACAAACATTTCCTAGGCATTGATAATTGTAAGCAATATATTTTATTTGAAATTTGAAAAAATATAACGATCAGTTCATTCATGACATTTTGTTTTTAGTACCTTCTATTTGCCAGTCACAGTGTCTTCAGGATTAACACAATGGACTAAACTAGAAATAGACCCTTTTAGCAAAGAGTTTATTGGGACAGAATATATATATATAATAAATGAAATAACTGTTAAAGACCATTGATAATATAACCAAAATAGATGTCCTACAATGATATGCAATTTAGGATATAATGTGGTATAATTTTTATTTGTTTGAAATAAAGTTTTATTTGTTCAAAATAATTTTTATATGTTCAAAAGACAAAGATATCAAGTGAGTATCCTGGTATTTATATTAAATAGTCTGGGCTCTGTAGAAAACATAGAATTTTAAAAGAAACTTCATAAAAACATGGTGAATTTTATAGACACCAAAACCAAAAATTGTCTCCTGGTAGAAGGATCAGATATTGCGGATCCTTCTGGTCACTCATTCTGACTCAGATTGATTGCTTTTCCACATCTTTAGTGATATTCTGGAATCCTACCATTCACAGGACAGGGGATGGCTCACAGCATTACAAACTCATCACATTAAAAACTATGAATAATCCCACTGGAGGTGGGTTCAAGATGGGGAACACATGTACAAGCAGGGCGGATTCATGTCAATGTATGGCAAAACCAATACAATAATGTAAAGTAATTAACCTCCAATTAAAATAAATAAATAAAAATAAAATAAAAGCTAAAAACTATGGAGCAGTGCTTGGCCAAAGAGTTTAAAATTCATAAGAATAGAATGTCTCTCCAATTATGTGTCTTCTCTAGTGTACTTCTTTCTTCTTCATTCTTGAAAGATAGTCTCACTATTTATAGAATTCTTGGTAGACCTTTTTTTTTCTTTCAACAATTGAAAAATACCTACTTCCTTATTGCCTTCATAGGTTTAGATAAGAAATCCACTGTCACTTAGTTTGTATGGTTGCTATAAAAATTGTCATTTCTCTCAAGTTATTTTCAGGATTTTGTCTTTAGCTTTCATAAGTTCAATTAGGCTGTGTTTTGGCATGGAATTCTTTCTGTTTATCCTACTTGGAGTTTTCTCATCTTCCTAATTCTGTATGTTTATGTCTTTTGCCAAATCTGAGAAGCTAATCAGCCATTATATCTTTGAATAATTCTTCAGTCCCACGCTCTCTCCTCTCCATGTGAGACTCTGATGATACTCTTTTCATATGACCCCACAGGTTCCCAATACTATTAATATTCTTTTAACCTATTTTGTCTCTATTGCTCAGATTGGAAAAATTCTGTTGATCTGTCCTCAAGTTTAATAATTCTATCCTGTGTCATCTCCACTCTATACTGAGCCTATCCAGCAGATTTTTCCTTTCTTTCATTATATTTTTCAGTTCAATAATTTCCATGCTGGCTCCTTTATTATTACTATTATTATTATGGCCATCCCTTGTGGCATGAAGCATCTTAGTTCCCTGACCAGGGATCAAACCTGTGTGCCTTGTATTGGAAGCATGGAATCTTAACGCTGGATCACCAGGGAAGTCTCAGTTCCTTTTTATAAAAAAAAAAAAAAAAATTTTTTTTCCTTTTTTTTTTTTGTATTGTTGAGATCTTCTTTTTTATTTTTCATTCGTTTCAAGAAAATTTATAATTGGTTTAATTGCAGCATTTTTATGATGGCTCTAACATCTTTGTCAGATTATCCTGACATCTGAGTCATCTTGGTGTTAGTATCTGTTGGTTGTCTTTTCTCATCCTCATAGTGATTTTCTAGTTCTTGATATGACTGGTGATATTCTGTTGTATCCAGGACATTTTAGGTATTAATGACTGGATCCAATTTAACCTTCTCTGTTTGGCAGGCAGTCTCTGAGCTGTTCTGTTAGGGTAGGATGGATGTGTCTGTCAGCTTCCTGCTGGGCCTTGAAAACAGCACCCAGGTGAAAATGGTGCACTGACTGACATTGCCTCCTTGCCTGGAAGTGAACGGAAGCAGAGGGTTGACTCATACCACTTTCTTGCTGCAGGGAGGGGTGGAAGCTCAAATAGAAATTTCACATTTAAAGTTTAAAAATGTTTTCCAAGAAGATCTTGGGGATATTTTTACATATATTCTTAGGTACTGAAGTATGTTTTTAATTGCTTTTATAAAAAAGTATCTTTTAAAAATTGTACTTTCTAACTAATCTATGATATAAACATAGCAGGCATGTGGATCTTATTAAGATATATTATATATAGGCTATTAGTACATATAATACTTATAGGTTGGCCTAAAGATTCCTTTGGAATTTCTATCAGAATGCATGTAAATGATAATAAGCTTATTTCTTCCTTTGCAATTCTTATATATTATATTGAATCTTTCTGTTTTTTGTGTAGGATAGGATCTTTAGTACAATGTTGAAAGTGTCATACCAACCATCGTCTTATTTCTAATTTGAAAAAATGTTTTCAGAGGTTAATTGAGTGTGGTATATTCTGTAGCCTTTAAAAAATACCCTCCATTAGATATTGAAGCTTCTTTCCATTTTTATACAAGGAGCAGATGTTGAACATTTCATATGCTTTTTCTGAATCTATTGAGATAGCAGTATTTTTCTTTCCCTTTATTTATTTTTGTGGTAAATTTAATCTATTTTTGTGGAAATAATTCCAACAATTGGTCTTGAAATGCTATTTTTTTATAATATTAGACTTATTTTGCTAATATTTTGTTTAGAATTTTTGCATTTATATTTGTGGGTGAGATTAATATGTTTTGTGCTACCCCTGTTGAGTTTTTCTGTCAGCATTATACCATCTTTATTTAAAGAGCTGAGGAACAATCCCGCTTTTTCAATTCTTTGGTGAGACTAGAACTATGTATTTCTTGATTGTATGCTAGAGTGTTCCTTTAAAACCATCAGGGTGTGGTACTTTCTTTATAGGATGCTTTTTCCTTTTATGAAAGGAATTTAACATGTCACTGAATGCCTTCTTGTTCTCAGGAACTGTACTAGATTCTTATACACGCGTTTGTTAAATATGCACATCAACCCTGGAAGTAATCATCCCTATCATTGGAGATTGAAGAAAGTGAGGTGAAAAGTGTATGCCATTTCTCAGGATCCCTCAGCCAGGAAGTGACTGACCAGGTGTTTGAATCAAAATCCAGATGTCCAAAAAATGTAGTCATTCCTTTCACACATTGCTGAGAGACTTTATAAGAGACAGAGACAACTTGTAGTGTCATCAGATCCTCACAGCCTGGGCTCAGGTCTGAAAAAGTCTTGCTTCAGGGCAGTAGACAGAGCCATCTCTGCATTTACATGTTTAGTTGATAGTGAGCCTGTGGATTTCTCAATACTTCTTCCTCTATTTAGTTTTGAGTGTTAATTATTTTTAAGTGTAATTTATAGAATTTAATTTTGTAGATTCACATGCAGCTGTAAGAAGTAATAGAGCATTTCCCACAGAAACTTTACCCGGCTTCCCACAATAACAATACTTTATCAATCTATAGTAAAATCTTACAACAGGAAATAGTCTACTGATCTGGGGCACATCTCCCCAGTGTTACTTGTGCTTATTTGTGTTTGTGTGTGTGTGTATTTTGTTCTATGCAATTTTATCATATGTAGACTCCGTTCCGTTCCGTTCAGTTGCTCAGTCTCGTCTGACTCTTTGCGACCCCGTGGACTCCCATGGACGGAGAAGCCTGGTAGGCTACAGTCCACATAGATTAGGGTACTCTAAACCACCGCCCAAATACAGAAGAGTTCCATCACCAAGATATTCTTCATGCTGCCATATAAAAACCCACACCCACATTCCTCAAGCACTCACTCTTCTCATCCTTAACCACTGACAACCACAGACAAGTTGTTCATTATTTACATGATTTTATAATTGCAGGAATGTTTAACAAATACATTTCTATAGCAGACAACGTTTTGGGTTTAGTTTTGTTCACTGAGAATAATTCTTTGGAGATTTACCCAAAGTATTGCATTTATTAATAGTCCATTCCACATTATGGATGTACCACAATTTAACTGTTCACCCTTTGAAGGATATTTAGGTTGCTTCCAGTTTGGGGTTATTACGAATAATTCTGCTATTAACATTTGTGTACAGATTTTTATGTAACTGCTGGGTCATTTGTTAGTTGCCTGTTTAATTGCCAAGACATTTTCCCCAGTGACTGTACCATTTATATTCCCACTAACCATGGATGATTGATCCAATTTCTCTGCATTCTCACCAGCATTTGATGTCACAACTTTTCATTTTAGCTGTTCTAATAAGTTCATTTCATATGCTCATTTCCCATCTGTCTATCACTTCAATGAAATTTCAGTGCATCTCATTTTCTAACGGAATTGTTTTTGTGCTTGGAGTTTTGAGTGTTCTGTGCATATTCTTGATACTAGTCTTTTGTCATACATGTGATTTGCAAATATTTTCTCCCTTGTCTGTAGTTTGTCTTTTAATCTTCTTAGCACAGCTTTCCACAGATCAAAAGTTTTAAATGTTGATGAAATTGAATTCATCAGTTTTTCTTTTTACAAATGGGTCTTTTAGTGTCAAATCTAAGAACTATTTGCTTAGCCTTAGAGGCCAAAAATTTGCTCCTACTTTTTTCTAAGGAATTTTTTTTTTTTTTGCTAAAGGCTCTATATTTTACTTTTTAGTGCCTGAATCATTTTTAGTTAAGTTTTCCTGTAGTTGTGAAGTTTGTGTCAGTTTTAGTTTTTGTAGGTTTTTTGCCTGTGGGTATCCAATTCCAGGATCATTTATTGAAGCTAGTATTCTTCCTTTGGGTTGCTTTGCACATTTGTCAAAAAAACAATTGGAAATAATTGTGTGGGTCTACTTTTGTTTAGGCTTCCCTGGTAGATCAGTGGTTCAGTGGTAAGGAATCTGCCTACTAATTAAAACTGCATATTTGATTCCTGGGTTGGAAAGATTCCCTGGAGAAAGAAATGGCAACACATTCCAATATTCTTACCTGGAAAATCCCATAGACAGAGGAGCCAAAAGAATTGGACACAACTTAGTGATTAAACAATAATTTTTGGTTTACCTCTTTTGTTCCATTTATATACATGTCTATTCTTCTGCGTACCTTGATTTGAAGCACTATAGTAACCTTACTATAGTGTAGGCTAACTCCTCCCACCTCATTCCTTTTTAAGACTTTTTCAAAGGCCTATTCTAGGTCCTGTGCCTTTCTATATAAATTTTAGAATAATTTTGTCTATGTTCAAAAACTTTGCTGTGATTCTGAAAGCACTTATATTAAACCGATAAATAAATTTGGGGGAAAATGACATCTTATTGGGCTTCCCTGGTGGCTCAGACGGTAAAGAATCTGTCTGCAATGAAGAAGACTCAGGTTTGATCCCTGGGTTGGGAAGATCCCTTTGAGAAGAGAATGGCCACTACTCCAGCATTCTTGCTTGAGAATGCCATGGACAGAGGAGCTTGCCGGGCTACAGTCATTATTTTATTTAGTCTTTCAATCCATGAGCATATTATGTCTCTCCCTTTAGTTGGGTCTTTGATTTCTTTCATCATTTTGTAATTTTCAGCATATAGATGCTTTACATATATTGTTTTTATTATTAAGTAGTTCATTTTCTCTGGCATAATCACAATTAATATTGTATTTTAAATTTCAGTTTGTACATATTTACTGTTAATATATAGAAATGTAATTGATTTGGGGGTGTTGAAATTATATGTTGCAACTTTGCTAAACTTACTTATTCATTCTAGGAATGTTTTATAGATTCTTTGGGATTTTCTAGGAGATGACCAAGCCATTCACAAAAAGGACGTTTTTATTTCTTCTTCTCCAATTTGTATATTTTTGTTTCTTCTTCTTGTTAGTATGTGTGTGTGTTGAAGGTAGGGACTAGAATTGGCTCGAGCATCTAGAATTATTTTGAATAGAAGTTGTGAGAGTGGAAATTTTTGCCATAAACCCAATCTTGAAGGTAATGAATTGTCTTCCACTCTCAAGTATGATTTTATCTGTAAGTCTTTTATAGATGATTTTGTTAGTCAGGTTTCTCCAGAGGAACAGAACTAACAGGTTGTATAGAAATATGTATCCGGGGAGATTTATTATAGGAATTGTCTTATAGGGTTATGGAGATGGAGAAGCCCCACAGTTTGCTGCCTGCCGGCTGGACAATCAAGAAGTCTAAGTCTCAAGGCCTGAGAATCTGGGGAGCCAGTGGTGTAAACCTCAGAGTCCAAAGGCCTGATAGGATCTCTGATGTCATGGGCAGTAGAGAATGGACATTTCAGCTCATAACAGGGAATTAACTGGTCCTTCACTTTTTTATGCTATTCAGGCCCTCCACAGATCAGATCACGCCTGGTGAGAGTAGTTGCTTAAATTCAGTCTGTTGAATCGAATGCTAATCTCTTCCAGACCCACCCTCACACGCACAGCCAGAAACAATGTTTTACCAGATATCTGAGCACTTTCTAACCCAGTCAGGTTGACATATAAAATTAGTCATCAAAATGCTTTTTATCGCTCCCTCGCTGCCTTCCCTTCTCTCCCCGCCCCGTTCTTCTCCCGTCCGAGGTGGCGGCCGGCTCCCCGCTCGCCAGCTCGGCGTAGCCTCTGCCTCCGCTTCCTTTTTCCCTCGGGCCCCGTCCGGCCTGAGCGCTCGCCCCCCGGCCTCCGCCTCCTCCTCCGGGCGGCCGCAGCCCCAGACCCCTAGAGCCCTGAGCCTTCTCTGGGTCTCCGTCCGCGCCCGGCCCCGCCATGAATGAGGAGTACGGCGTGATCGTGCGGAATGCATCCTGTCAGGTATAATGTCAGTGAATGGGAAGAAAGTTCTTCACGTGGATAGAAACCCATATCATGGAGGAGAGAGTGCATCTGTAACACCGCTGGAAGATTTATACAAAAGATTTAAGACACCCGGAGCTCCACCAGCGTCCATGGGCAGAGGAAGAGACTGGAATGTTGACTTAATCCCCAAGTTCCTTATGGCAAATGGTCAGCTGGTTAAGATGCTGCTTTTTACGGAGGTCACTCGCTATCTGGATTTCAAAGTGACTGAAGGGAGCTTTGTTTATAAGGGAGGAAAGATCTACAAGGTTCCTTCCACTGAAGCAGAAGCCCTGGCATCTAGCCTAATGGGGCTGTTTGAAAAAACGTCGATTCAGAAAATTCCTGGTATATGTTGCCAACTTGGATGAGAACGATCCTCGAACTTTTGAGGGCATTGATCCTAAGAAGACATCAATGCGAGAGGTGTATAAGAAATTTGACTTGGGCCAAGATGTTATAGATTTTACTGGTCATGCCCTGGCACTTTACAGAACTGATGACTATTTAGATCAGCCATGTTGTGAAACCATTAATAGGATTAAACTTTACAGCGAATCTTTGGCAAGATATGGCAAAAGCCCATACCTTTATCCACTCTACGGCCTTGGAGAACTGCCACAGGGATTTGCCCGGCTAAGTGCTATTTATGGAGGTACCTACATGCTGAATAAACCAATTGAAGAAATCATTATGCAGAGTGGAAAGGTGATTGGTGTAAAATCTGAAGGAGAGATTGCTCGCTCTAAGCAGCTCATCTGCGATCCCAGCTATGTGAAAGATCGAGTAGAAAAAGTGGGCCAGGTGATCAGAGTCATCTGTATCCTCAGCCACCCCATCAAAAACACCAACGACGCCAACTCCTGCCAGATCATTATTCCACAGAACCAAGTTAACCGGAAGTCAGATATCTACGTCTGCATGATCTTCTCTGCACACAACGTGGCCGCACAGGGCAAGTACATCGCCATCGCCAGCACAATGGTGGAGAACAAGGAGCCCGAGAAGGAAATCAGACCAGCCCTGGAGCTCTTGGAACCAATTGAGCAGAAATTCGTTAGCATCAGTGATCTCCTTGTACCAAAAGACTTGGGAACAGAGAGCCAGATCTTTATATCCCGTACCTATGATGCAACAACTCACTTTGAGACGACCTGTGATGACATTAAGGACATCTATAAGAGGATGATGGGATCAGAGTTTGACTTTGAGGAAATGAAGCGCAAGAAAAATGACATCTATGGGGAAGACTAACGGCAGTACATGTTATCATCTAACTAGGACAAACTTAAAATTTGGCAAATGATGCATATTGTATGAAATCAGTATTGTAAGGCCTGCTTTTGTAATCAAAACTGAGAGATTGCAGAGCACTGTACCAGTAAATATTCCTCCCCTTTCTAATATCATGTATTAACTTGTTTTCATGGAGTGGCTCTTCCGAATTGGCAGGTTCCCACGTTCTGTTCAATTTAACCAATACTGGCTTGTGTTTTCTAGTGAAGGATCAGTTTTAAAACCTTGTGATACTGATACAGAGAACTTGATACAGTATTTGTATCTTTTAATCAGTGTAGCCTTTGCAGTTATGAGCTTCTGCTGCTCAAGAGCTGGGTCAGTGCAGCTTGCGTGCCATTTTGTCCTCTTGATGGTGAGGAGGTTCAGAACTGAATGTCTGTAACCGGGGACAATGTCCCTTACTCCTCCCCACTCCTTTCCGTTCACATAATGTGTCAGGACAGTGCCCACCCAGCCCAGCCACAAGCTTGGTTTATGTGGGCCTCCAGTTCTAACCAAACTCCAGACTTGGAGAGTCTTTTGGAGGAAGCCTGTGTGCGGTGTTTTAACCTATTAAAACTGATGAGCGCAGAGGGAAAAGAAACCCATCATAAAGCAGGTAAATGTAGGAGCTGCTTCTGGATACCAGATGTAGCTTCTTCAACGGACCAAGCTGCAGCGCAGTATTGATTTGACAGAACCTCTGCTTCAGTGATGTCTCCAAATGATTTCTGTACTGCAAATAAAGCCAAACTCTGGAAACCAAAAATAAAATAAAATAAAATGCTTTTTATCAAGTTGAAGTAATTCTCTGCTATTCCTAATTTTTGGATAATTTTTATCATAAATAAGTGTTGAATTTTCTCTACTTTTCTCCATCAATTAATATGGTTTATAATTTTTTTAGTAGCCTGCTGATATGTTGTTCTATAGTGATTTCTTTTTTGAAAGTTGACTCAGACTTGCATACCTGGGGTAAATCCTTCAGGCTAATGATGTGTGATTCTTTTTTACATATTGTTGAACTCTATTTGATAATATTTTGTTTAGAATTTTTGCATCTAAGTTCATGATGATACTAGTCTACAGTTTTTTTCTTTTTATACTTTCTTTGTCTAGGTTGGCATCAATGTATATTGTCTCATAAAACAATTTGGGAAATTACTTCCTATTTCTTTTTCTGGAAGACATTGTATAAAATTGGTATTAATTCTTCTTTAAGTGTTTAGCAGAATTCTACAATGAAACTATCCGGGCCTGAAGATTGTTTCCATGTTTATAATAAAAATTCAGTTGCCTTAATGGATTATGGGATTATTCAGTTTACTTATTCTTGATTGAGTTTTGGTAGCTTGTATTTTTTGAGGAATTGGTTCATTTGTTCAATATTGAGTTTATGAGCCTAAAGTTATTTGTAATATTCTCTTATTACCCCTTTAAGAATTGCAGAATGTATCATGATAGCTCCTATTTCATTCTGGAATTTGGTTTTGTGTGTGTATGCATTCTCTTTATATTTTCATTGGTTTTACTAGAGGTTTAGCAATTGATATATTTTTTAAAAGTTTTGGTTTCATTGAATTTCTTAATTTTTGTCCTATTTTAATTTAATTGAATTTTACTTTTAAAATTATATCCTTTTGCTTGCTTTGGATTTATTTTGCTCTTATTTTTCCTAGTTTCTTAAGGTAGGAACTTAGAGATTTAAGAATTTTCCTCTTTCTAATATAAGAATCTAGTGCTACAAATGTCTGACTCAGCACTGTTTTAGCTTTTCATATGTTGTATTTTCATTTTCATTCAGTTCTGTGTATTTTTAAAATTTCCCTTGAAACTTCCTCTTTGACTCATGGAAATGTGTTTGTTTTTTTTCCCAACTGTTAGAGCATTTTCTTATTTTTCTGTTGTTTATTTCTAGTTGATTCTAATATGGTTAGAGAACACTCTATGATATCAGTTGTTTCAAATTTGTTATATTTTGTGACTTAGGAGACGGTCTGTCTTGGCACATTTTCCATGGGTGTTTAAAAAGAATATGTATGTATTCTACTGATGTTTTGTGGAATGTCCTAAAAATGTCAATTAAATCTGATTGACTGATTCTGTTGTTCAATTGTTCTACATCTTTGCTTATTTTTGGTCTAGTAGTTCTATAAATTGCTGATAGTTTTGTAGTCCCCAAGTATAATTATGGACTTTTGTATTTCTTGTTTGAACTGTGTTTTGGTTTCATGTAGGTTCAAGCTCTGCTGTATGTTGCATATATACTTTTAGGTCTTTCTATTGAATCTGTTTTTTTCATCATTATTAAATTTCATTCTTTACCTCTGATAACTTTTTTCTCTGAAGTTTACTTTTTGTAGACAGCATATATAGTTGGATCATTTTTATCCACTATGCCAATCTGTCTTTTAAATTTTATATTTAGACTTTTTAAATTAAAGCAATCATTGGTATGTTAGGGCTTAAATTTTCTCCTTTTTTTTAAAGATTTATTTATGTTTGGCTGTGGTGGGTCTTTGTCCCTGCATACAGATTTTCTCTAGCTGCAGTGAATGGGGCCTATTCTCTAGTTGCATTGCATGGGCTTCTCACTGTGGTGGCTTCTCTGGTGGAGCACTGGCTCTAATTTCGGTAGTTACAACACATGGGCTCAACAGCTGTGGCTCAAGAACTCTAAAGCACTGGTTCAGAATTGTGGCCCATGGGCTAAATTGTTCTGTGGCATGTGTGGTCTTCCTGAGCCAGGGATCGAACTGGTGTCCCTTGCTTGCAAGACAGATTCTTAACCACTGGACCACCAGGGAAGCCCTGCTACTTTATTGTTTTCTGTTTCACTGTTTTTCTTCTCTTGCCTTCCTGGGAGTTACTTGTACATTTTACTTATACTGTTTTTGAGTATATCTCTTTATACAGTTTTCTTTAAAAGTTACTCTAGATATTACAATATACACATGTTAACAAAAAATTGCATGGTGTATAGATATTTTACTATTTCTAGTGGAGTTGTTGTTCAGTCACTAAGTTGTGTCTGACTCTGCAGCCCCATGGACTACAGCACACCAGGCTTCCCTATCCTTCACTATCTCTCTGAGATTGTTCAAATTCATGTCCATTGAGTCAGTGATGCCATGCAGCCATCTCATGCTCTGTCATCCCCTTCTCCTCCTGCCCTCAATCTTTCCCAGCATCAGGGTCTTTTCCAATGAGTCAGTTCTTGGTATCAGGTGACCAAAGTATGGGTGCTTCAGCGTGAGTCCTCCCAAAGAATATTCAGCCTTGATTTCCTTTAAGATTGACTGGTTTGATCTCCTTGCTGTCGGAGGGATTCTCAAGAGTCTTCTCCAGCACCACAATTCAAAAGCATCAATTTTTGGTGCTCAGACTTCTTTACGGTCCAATTCTCACATCTGTATATGACTACTGGAAAAACCATAGCTTTGACTATATGGACCTTTGTCAGCAAAATGATGTCTCTGCTTTTTAATATGCTGTCTAGGTTTGTCACAGCTTTTCTTCCAAGCTACTTTTAATTTCATAGCTGCAGTCACTGTCCTCAGTGATTTTGGAGCCCAAGAAAATAAAATTGCCACTGTTTCTATTTTTTATTTATCTATTTGCTATGAAGTGATGGGACCAGATGCTATAATCTTAGTTTTTTGAATGTTTAGTTTTAAGCCAGCTTTTTCACTCTCCTCTTTCACCTTCATCAGGAGGCTCTTTAGTTCCTCTTCATTTTCTGCCATTAGGGTGGTATCATCTGCATAGCTGAGGTTGTTGATATTTCTCCCAGCAATCTTGATTCCACCTTGTGCTTCATCCAACTTGGCATTTCACATAATGTATCCTGCATATAAGTTAAATAAGCAGGGTGACAATATACAACCTTGATGTACTCCTTTCCCAATTTGGAACCAGTCAGTTGTTCCATGTCTGTTTCTAACTGTTGCTTCTTGACCTGCATACAGATTTCTCAGGAGGTAGGTAAGGTGGTCTGGTATCCCCATCTCTTTAAGATTTTTTCACAGTTTGTTGTGATCCACACAGTGAAAGGCTTTAGCATAGTCAGTGAAGCAGAAGTATATGTTTTTCTGGAATTCTCTTGCTTTTTCTATGATCCACTGAATGTTGAAAATTTGATCTCTGGTTCCTCTGCCTTTTCTACATCCTGCTTATACATCTGGAAGTTCTCGGTTCACAAACTGTTGAAGCGTAGCTTGAAGGATTTGAACATTAACTTGCTAGCATGTCAAATGAGTGCAATTGTGTGGTAACTTGAACATTCTTTGGCATTGCCCTTCTTTGGGATTGAAATGAAAAATGACCTTTTCCAGTCCTGTGGCCAATGCTGAGTTTTCCCAATTTGCTGGCATATTGAGTGCAGCACTTTCACAGCATCATCTTTTAGGATTTGAAATGGCTCAGCTGGAATTCCATCACTAGCTTTGTTTGTAGTGATCCTTCCTAAGGCCCACTTGACTTCACCCTCCTGCATATCTGGCTCTAGGTGAGTGACCACACCATCGTGGTTACCCACGTCATTAAGACTTTTGTTGTAGTTTTTCTGTGGATTCTTGACACCTCTTCTTAATCTCTTCTGCTTCTGTTAGGTCCTTGCTGTTTCTGTCCTTTATTGTGGAGTACTGAAACCTTCTGTTTACATCCCTTTACCAACGTGACTTTTAAAGTGTAATTGTCTCAACTATTTCCTCCATATACACTGAGCACCATAACAGATAAAGTTACAGTTTTTACTTCAACAATCAAATATGCTTTATTAAATTCATGAGGATAGTCTATTACATCTACCTCTATTTTTGCCTATTCTGTCATTCTTTCCTTTCTAAATTTTCAAGCCTTCTTTTATAATCATTTTCTTTTCTTTTGGAGAGTTTAATTTAGACATTTTTTAATGATCTGCTAGCAGCAAATTCTCTTAATTTTCCCTTATCTTATTCACTACTGAAGGTGTTCAAATGGATATTGAATTTCAGTTAAGTGTTCTTTCAACAGCACTTGAGAAATCCATCCCTTTATTCGGCCTCTGTGGTTTCATGTGAGAAAAGGCTGTCTTTCAAATTAGCTTTCCTTTATAGATAATAGGTGGAAGCTTTCCTCTGCTTGCTTTAAGATTTTTTTCCCTTTGGTTTCAATTTGGTTTCAGAAGCTTAATTATGATGCATTTTGGTTGGGTTTCTTTTCATTTTCTCCTATTTATAATTCATTCAGCTTCTTTAATGTATAGTTTGTCTCTTGCCAAATCTGAGAACCGTTCAGGCGTTATTTGTCTAAAACTGTTTCGGTCTTTCCTCTTCCTTCTTTTCTTCCGAGACTTCAATGACATAAATGTCCCTGAGTCTATGATGACTTTTTTCAATGTAGTCTCTGTTATTCAGAATTCTATTAACTCGTCCTCAAGTTCCCTGATTCTATTTTTGTTCCCTTCATTCTGCTGTTTAACCTACATATTCAGTTTTATTTCAATTCAATAAATAAATGGAATTTATTTATTTTATTTCCACTTGTTTCTTTTTATAACCCTTTTTTGAGGCTTTACAGTTTTTCCATTTGCTCCAAGTATATTTATGAGTACTTGCTGAAGCAGTTTTATGATGGCTGCTTCAAAATCTTTTACAAATTGTTCTGATTCTTCTCAGTAGTCGCATCAACTTAATGTTTTTTCCCACTTAGTTTGTGGCATCTTACTTAAGTTGTGGTTCCTGGAATGACAAGGACCTTTTATTGTATTCCATGCAGTCTGGATATTATGTTAGGACATTCTTGATCCTATTTAAATCCCTTTAGCAAGAATTTTCCCTATTTATATTTAGTTTGTAGGTCTGGACTATTTTATTGGCTGCAGTTCCAATGACAATTTAGTTTTCTGAACCTTTGCAATGTTGTTCTGATTGTTTAACTCTTCTGCTTGAGTTCTCCCTTGACCCTTGTTATTACTATCTGCAGTGTCCAGAAATGGCTTCCCTGGGCTTCCTGGCTTTGTTATGTGGGTATAGGAATCCCAACCCATAGGAAAGAGAGTACTTTCCCTGGCTGTTTTCCAGTGACCCAGTGCTGGTGGGCTTCTCACTCTCTCTCTCTGCCATTGTCACTGACAGAAAGAAGTGCCTACCTGGGCCACTTTCTGCCACTGGGAAGGGCTGGAACCATGGGCAATGTTCTCTGCTGTTGGGTGGATGATTGGGAAACACTAGTGCCATGTTTCTTTCTGCTGCTGGGTAGAGGAGCAGAAGACACCAAGATTGTTGACACCATCTGTGCAGGCAGAAGGTACACCTGCTCCTGGCAGGGGCTGGTTTGGCTTGCTCAGATTCTGCTGCTGGCAGATTGACCCCTTGTGTTCCTGATGGATGAGGGAAGGGGTGGTCATGGTTTGCACTACCTGGGATCTGTTGTAGCTACTATTTCAGGCAGGTCAGGATACCGCTGTCACAAGGATAGATCTTCCTTCTGGGCTTTCCCTTCCTGGAACTTTGGGCAGAGTGTTCTGTGTTTTCTTCAGTTCAGTTCAGTACAGTTGCTCAGTCGTGTCTGACTCTCTGCGACCCCATGAATCACAGCACGCCAGGCCTCCCTGTCTATCACCAACTTCCAGAGTTCACTCAGACTCATGTCCACAGAGTCGGTGATGCCATCCAGCCATCTCATTCTCAGTCGTCCCCTTCTCCTCCCGCCCCCAACCTTTGCCAGCATCAGAGTCTTTTCCAGTGAGTCAACTTGTCGCATGAGGTGGCCAAAGTATTGCAGTTTCAGCTTCAGCATCAGTCCTTCCAATGAACAACCAGGATTGATCTCCTCTAGAATGGACTGGTTGGATCTCCTTGCAGTCCAAGGGACTCTCAAGAGTCTTCTCCAACACCACAGTTCAAAAGCATCAATTCTTCGGCGATCAGCTTTCTTCACAGTCCAACTCTCACATCCATACATGACCACGGGAAAAACCATAGCCTTGACTAGACGGACCTTGGTTGGCAAAGTAATGTCTCTGCTTTTTAATATACTATCAAGGTTGGTCATAACTTTCCTTCCAAGGAGTAAGCGTCTTTTAATTTCATGGCTTCAGTCAGCATCTGCAGTGATTTTGGAGCCCCCCAAAAAATAAAGTCAGCCACTGTTTCCACTGTTTCCCCATCTATTTGCCATGAAGTGATGGGACCAGATGCCATGATCTTTGTTTTCTGAATGTTGAGCTTCAAGCCAACCTTTTCACTCTCCTCTTTCACTTTCATCAAGAGGCTTTTGAGTTCCTCTTCACTTTCTGCCATAAGGGTGGTGTCATCTGCATATCTGAGGTTATTGATATTTCTCCCGGCAATCTTGATTCCAGCTTGTGCTTCTTCCAGCCCAGCATTCCTCATGATGTACTCTGCATATAAGTTAAATAAGCAAGGTGACAATATACAGCCTTGACGCACTCCTTTTCCTATTTTGTACCAGTCTGTTGTTCCATGTCCAGTTCTAACTGTTGCTTCCTGACCTGCATACAGGTTTCTCAAGAGGCAGGTCAGGTGGTCTGGGATTCCCATCTCTTTCAGAATGTTCCACAGTTGATTGTGATCCACACAGTCAAAGGCTTTGGCCTAGTCAATGAAGCAGAAATAGATGTTTTTCTGGAACTCTCTTGCTTTCTCCATGATCCAGCGGATGTTGGCAATTTGATCTCTGCTGCCTCTGCCTTTTCTAAAACTTGCTTGAACATCTGGGAGTTCACGGTTCACATATTGCTGAAGCCTGGCTTGGAGAGTTTTGAGCATAACTTTACTAGCGTGTGAGATGAGTGCAACTGTGCAGTAGTTTGAGCAATCTTTGGCATTGCCTTTCTTTGGGATTGGAATGAAGACTGACCTCTTCCAGTCCTGTGGCCACTGCTGAGTTTTCCAAATTTGCTGGCATATTGAGTGCAACACTTTCACAGCATCATCTTTCAAGATTTGAAATAGCTCAACTGGAATTCCATCACCTCCACTAGCTTTGTTCATAGTGATGCTTTCTAAGGCCCACTTCACTTCACATCTCAAGATGTCTGGCTCTAGGTCAGTGATCACGTTATCGTGACTATCTTGGTCATGAAGATCTTTTTTGTAGAGTTCTTCTGTGTATTCCTGCCACCTCTTCTTAATATCTTCTGCTTCTGTTAGGTCCATACCATTTCTGTCCTTTATCGAGCCCATCTTTGCATGAAATGTTCCCTTGGAATCTCTAATTTTCTTGAAGAGATCTCTTGTTTTTCCTATTCTGTTGTTTTCCTCTATGTCTTTGCATTGATCACTGAGGAAGGCTTTCTTATGTGTTTTCTTAGAGTCTGCATTTTTCTACTTGGCATCCATTAATTACAGGATGAAACTAATGGCTAAATTGTTTACATCTTCCCTAAGATTCAGAGCCCATGCTCTGAACCACCTCCGGACCAAATGCTGACACTGCTCTAAATCTACCTGCCCTAAATCACCCCAGGGCCAACCACTATCTCAGAGCCTGCTGTAGTTATTCAGACTTGTCAGCCCTAAGCTGTTTACTTTGTCTTGTCTTGTTTCTCTTGGAAACTCCAGTAAAGGCTCTAGCCTAGACCCTCCCTTTGTTCCCTTTGCCACCTGACCCACACTGGCGCTTCCCCACAGGCCCTTGTAGCACGGCACGCCTGTTTCTCTCAGAAGCTGTACATAACTAAGTCTTCTTTCAGTGGCGTTCACCTCTCCATGTCACCACTCAGCCACCTCCTGGAGTTAAAGCTCTGTGCATACGCACGAAGTGGAGCAAACTTTTCTCCCTTCTCTTCTTTCATCCTTCTCTCCTGCTCCCCGTCTCCCTGCCTCCCTTCATTCCTTCCTTTTCTTTTTTGCCTGTTGATGGTTCCAGGTTGCCGTTCTCCCTGGTTCCCAGCCCAGAATATTTTGGAGATAAAAAGAAAACTTAAGAACAAACTCTAGACCTTATTTAAATCTCGTGACTTGGCAGCCCTCCTTTGGCACTGCCTGGCAGGGGATAGGGAGATCCACCTCATTACTGCCAGGTGAGGTTGGGAATCCTGGTTCCCCATTGATGAAAAGCTGTCACCTGAAGAGAAACAAGCACTATATGTTTTTGAGGTGACACTGATAGCAATGATACTGGAAATCAATTAGTATGAAAATACTGATTGAGATTATTCTGCATATCAACACTTGCAACTAAGCTCTATGGGGAATATAAAGAAGTAATTGACATGGCCCTTTTTACTGGAGCTGAAGGTCTGTCCAAATGATTTAACAGAATTACCTACAATTCATATTATATAAAAGAAATCAAATTGTTTCCAATATTTTTAAATTATAAAGGTAATTGACCAAACCACTTGATGTGACAAATAATTTTGGAAAAGAAATAACTTTTACTGTAACAAAACCATTGTTGTTTCTTTTGTATATTTCATTTGAGGTTTTTTTTGTATTTTTAAAATGAGTTATATATTATAGAAAATTCTAGCTTACATTGTTATATATTTTTTCTATTATTCAATAGCCTTTATAAATTAGATTTTTAATGGCTGTGTAATCTTCTATTGAGTATATATTGCTTAATTTGATTAAGCATTTTCCTATTGTTGAACACAAGTTACTTTCCTTTTTAAATGTTCCAAATAGCACTTCCATGAACATATCACATTTCAGAGTCTTTCCTTAAGTTGGAATCTCTCAAGGAAGATTACTTGGTCAAAATATGGCTTTTTTGATTGTTCATTACACATAATTTTAGCACTTATTGTAGATATTCCCTGACACAATTCTTACTGGTGATCTATTGGTGATATTCTATTTCCCCCATTCCTTCCACATTTGTTACCTGGAATTGTTCTGTAAGGAAGAGTTTTCTATTCTCCCCTGTTTTTTAATGCATTCAGTCACTTATCCGTATCAATGTTTGCTTATGGGTATCCTTGGAGTTATAATTCAATAATATGCAGATGCTGATTGCAGCCATGAAATTAAAAGACGCCTACTCCTTGGAAGGAAAGTTATGACCAACCTAGATAGTATATTAAAAAGCAGAGACATTACTTTGCCAACCAAGGTCCGTCTAGTCAAGGCTATGGTTTTTCCTGTGGTCATGTATGGATGTGAGAGTTGGACTGGACTGTGAAGAAAGCTGATCGCTGAAGAATTGATGCTTTTGAACTGTGGTGCTGGAAAAGACTCTTGAGAGTCCCTTGGACTGCAAGGAGATCCAACCAGTCCATTCTAAAGGAGATCAATCTTGGGTGTTCACTGGAAGGACTGATGCTAAAGCTGAAACTGCAATACTTTGGCCACCTCATGCGACGAGCTGACTCACTGGAAAAGACTCTGATGCTGGGAAGGATTGGGGGCAGGAGAAGAAGGGGATGACAGAGAATGAGACGGCTGGATGACATCACCGACTTGATGGACATGAGTTTGAGTGAACTCCGGGATTTGGTGATGGACAGGGAGGCCTGGCATGCTGTGATTCATGGGGTCGCAAAGAGTCGAACACGACTGAGGGACTGAACTGAACTGAACTGAATATGGTTACATATTTCATTACTTAAGTTGTTCCAAAATTGGGGGAAATTCAGTTTAGTTCAGTTCAGTCATGTCCTACTCTTTGCAACCCCATGGACAGCAGCATATCAGTCTTTCTTGTCCATCACCAACCCCCAGAGCTTGCTCAAACTCATGTCCATCAAGTCAGTGATGCCATCCAACCATCTCATCCTCTGTCATCTCCTTCTCCTGCCTTCAATCTTTCCCAGCATCAGGGTCTTTTCCAGTGAGACTGTTCTTCCCATCAGGTGGCCAAAATATTGGAGCTTCAGCTTCAACATCAGTCCTTCCAATGAATGTTCAGGTCTGATTTCCTTTAGGATTGACTGGTGATCAAAACCACCTCCAAGAGGAAGAAATGCAAAAAGGCAAAATGGCTGTCTGAGAAGGCCTTACAAATGCCTAAGAAATGAAGAGAAGTGAAAGGCAAAGGAAAAAAGGAAAGATATATCCATCTGAATGCAGAGTCCCAAACAATAGCAAGGAGAGACGAGATAGTCTTCCTAAGTGATCAATGCAAAGAAATAGAGGAAAACAGTAGAATGGGAAAGACTAGAGATCTTTTCAACAAAATTAGAGATACCAAGGGAATCTTTCATGCAAAGATGGGCACAATAAAGGACAGAAATGGTATAGACCTAACAGAAGCAAAAGATAGTAAGAAGAGTTGGCAAGAATACACAGAAGAACTATTCGAAAAATATCTTAATGACCCAGATAACCACGATGGTGTGATCACTCACCTAGAGCCAGACATCCTGGAGTGTGAAGTCAAGTGGGGAGGTTTGGGGTTTGATTCTAAATGTGATTTTGCCCCTCCTACTGTCTTATTGGGGACTTGTCCTTTGCCCTTGGATGTGGGAGAAATTGGTTTCTTAGTAATAGGAACATTACTTAATATGAAGTAATTATATTAAATAATATCAGGTCTTTAAACCCGTCAGTTCAGTTCAGTTCAGTTCAGTCGCTCAGTCGTGTTCGACTCTTTGCGACCCCGTGAATCGCAGCACGCCAGGCCTCCCTGTCCATCACCAACTCCTGGAGTTCACTCAAACTCATGTCCATCGAGTCGGTGATGCCATCCAGCCATCTCATTCTCTGGCGTCCCCGTCTCCTCCCACCCCCAATCCCTCCCAGCTTTCTTCACAGTCCAACTCTCACATCCATACATGACCACGGGAAAAACCATAGCCTTGACTAGATGGACCTTTGTTGGCAAAGTAATGTCTCTGCTTTTTAATATGCTATCTAGGTTGGTCATAACTTTCCTTCCAAGGAGTAAGCATCGTTTCATGGTTGCAATCAGCATCTGCAGTGATTTTGGAGCCCCCAAAAATAAAGTCTGACATTTTTTCCACTGTTTTCCCATCTATTTCCCATGAAGTGATGGGACCAGATGCCATGATCTTTGTTTTCTGAATGTTAAGCTTCAAACCAACCTTTTCATTCTCCTCTTTCACTTTCATCAAGAGGCTCTTGAGTTCCTCTTCACTTTCTGCCATAAGGGTGGTGTCATCTGCATATCTGAGGTTATTGATATTTCTCCTGGCAATCTTGATTCCAGCTTGTGCTCATAAGCACCATATTACCTTTAGGTCTTCTTTGATTTTTTTTCACTGATTAAAAAGCCATCCTGATGAAATGCCAGTGTACATGTCCTGAATATATTTCATTATATTTATACCTTAAGGATATAATTTTTAGCTACTGTTGTAAATGCTGTTTTTACTTCAAATTCTAATTGTTCACCACTATTGTATAGATTTGAAATTTATTTTGTTTCTTGATCTGTCTTCCTACCTTACTAAACTCACTGATTAATTCTAGGAGGCTTCTTTTCTGGTTTCTTTGAGATTTTCTATATAGAAAGTTACACAGAGACTGTTCAGTTTCTTCCATTTTAATCTGCATTCTTTTTATTTCTTTTCATTGTCCTATAACATTGGCTAGGAATTCAATGTTTAATGTTGACCAAGTGTGGTGAGAGAAAGCATCCTGCCTTGCTGAGGTCTTAGGGAGAAAGTTTTCAGGCTTTTATCACTAAGTATAATATTAACTTGTGCTGTGAGAGTTGGACTATGAAGCAGGCTGATCGCCGAAGAATCGATGCTTTTGAACTGTGGTGTTGGAGAAGACTCTTGAGAGTCCCTTATACTGCAAGGAGATCCAACCAGTCCATTCTAAAGGAGATCAATCCTGGGTGTTCATTGGAGGGACTGATGCTAAAGCTGAAACTGCAATACTTTGGCCACCTCATGCGACGAGTTGACTCACTGGAAAAGACTCTGATGCTGGGAAAGGTTGGGGGCTGGAGGAGAAGGGGACGACGGAGAATGAGATGGCTGGATGGCATCACCGACTCTGTGGACATGAGTTTGAGTGTACTTCAGGAGTTGGTGATGGACAGGGAGGCCTGGCGTGCTGTGATTCATGGGGTCGCGAAGAGTCGGACACGACTGAGCGACCGAACTGAACTGAACTGATAATATTAACTTGGGTGGGGGCGGGGGGGTGTTGTAGTTAACCTTCACAGGTTAAGAGCATTCCCTTCTATTCCTTGCTTGCACTCTTCATTCCTTAGCATAGATCCAGGTTTCAGTCTGCTAGCATATTCCTTCTGCTTGAAGAAATTTTAACATTGCTTATGGAGTGGATCTGATGGAAGTTAATTCTTTCAGTTTTGGTTAGTCTGAGAAAGTATTTCTTTATCATGTTTGACAGCTTCTTTGGCTGAATATATATTTTTTCTTTCAACAGCTTAAAGACATCACTCTGCTGTCTTCTGGCTTGCATAGTTTTAATAAAAAATTTTTGCCCTAATTCTTATCTTTTTCTCTCTGTGTTGTTTTTTTTTACTCTAGCTGCTTTCAAAATTTTCTCTTTATCTTTCATTTTCAGCAGTTTGAGTATGATATGCCTAAGTATGGACTTTTTTTTCATATTTATCCTTTTTGAACTATATGGATTTGTGGTTTAATATCTGTTGCTAATGTCAGGAAATTACTGGACTTCCTACTTCAAATATTTCTTCTACCCCAGCCTCTCTTCTTCTAAGATTCCAGTTATGTCTCTATTGGATCGTCTTATGCTGGCCTTGAATGTTTGGGCTTCCTCTCTCCTCAAATTTTGGGCCAGGAGTTTGCTTTGCAGCCTCAGCTCTGTGATGGCTCAAAAAAAGTTTTAAATGTTAAACTAATTTGGCTTTTTCATTAGAAGAGTAAAATGATGCTCCTTTGAGCTCTCTTTCATATCAGATCAGAAGGTAAAATCAGAATGCAGTTTTTTAAATGCTACCTTCATTTATAAATGAGTCTGCTGAGGTGCATAAAGGAGAAGTAAGCTACCTAAAGTCACCCTGTGGTAGTAGTTTGGCACAAATTCAAGTTCTCATCACAAGGGAAGTCATCAAGTTTTTAACTCTCAAAGTTGTGTTTATAATAGGCAGGACACGGAAGCAACCTTGATGTCCATCTGCAGACGAATGGATAAGAAAGCTGTGGTACATTTACACAATGGAGTATTACTCAGCCATTAAAAAGAATGCATTTGAATCAGTTCCAATGAGATGGATGGAACCGGAGCCTATTATACAGAGTGAAGTAAGCCAGAAAGAAAAACACCAATACAGTACACTAATGCATATATATGGAATTTAGAAAGATGGTAACGATAACCCTGTATATGAGACAGCAAAAGAGACACAGATGTATAGAACAGTCTTTTGGACTCTGTGGGAGAGGGCGAGGGTGGGATGATTGGGGAGAATGGCATTGAAACATGTATATTATCATATGTGAAACGAATCACCAGTCCAGGTTCAATTCATGATACAGGATGCTCGGGACTGGTGTACTGGGATGAACCAGAGGGATGGGATGGGGAGGGAGGTGGGAGGAGGGTTCGGGATGGGGAGCACATGTACATCCATAACATGACACTGATAGCTATGACACAATGTTTAAGTGATAACACAGAGTTGTGGTATCAGAGATGAGTACAAGGTAGCAAAAACTTGACTTAGAAGAAATGGAGATTCCAAATATCAGCAATATTATATCATATTTGTTTTTCTCTTTCTAATTTACTTCACTCTGTATGAACTCTATTCAATGCTCTGTGGTGACCTAAATGGGATGGAAATCTTAAAAAAGGGATGTATAGTAATTTCCCTACATACACACCTTCAAGTTGTGAACTTTCAAAGATGCAAACATGTGTATGCTAGTTGCTGTACTGTACTAGTGTACTTTTCAAGGTACTGTGACAGTCCCTCAGTTGTGTCCAATTCTTTGCAACCCCATGGATTACGATTCATTGCAACCCCGTGCATTACACAGTCCATGGAATTCTCCAGACCAGAATACTGGAGTAGGTAGCTGTTCCCTCCTCCAGGGAATCTTCCCAACCAAGGGATTGAACCCAGGTCTCCCGTGTTGCAGACTGATTCTTTACCATCTGAGCCACCAGGGAAGTTGGGTATGTAGGCTAACTTTGTTGTACTTATGAACACATTGGACTTAGGAATGTGCTTCCAGAACAAAACTTGTTCATATATTCGGAACTTACTGTATGTATACATACAACTGATTCACTTAGCTGTACAGCAGAAACTAACTCAACATTGTAAAGCAACTGTGCTGCTGCTAAGGCACTTCAGTCGTGTCTGACTCTGTGTGACCCCATAGACGGCAGCCCACCAGGCTCCTCTGTCCCTGGGATTCTTCAGGCAAGAACACTGGAGTGGGTTGCCATTTCCTTCTCCAATGCATAAAAATGAAAAGTGAAGTCACTCAGTCGTGTCCGACTCTTAGTGACCCCATGGACTGTAACCTACCAGGCTCCTACTTCCATGGGTTTCTCCAGACAAGAGTACTGGAGCGTGTTGCCATTTCCTTCTCCTACTTCAAAAAAAATTTTTAAAAGAAAACATGGAGAGACCTGAGGACTAGTGTTTGCTACTTGGTCCCACGGTGGCCTTCCTCCCTCACTCGCCATTTCATACTTCACCTGGTGCCCATGAAAGGTCATCGCTCATATCACAGCTCAAACGTACACCCTTGGGACCCTCCACACCCTGGAATCACTCGTTTTCCTCTGGGTGGACAGTTGTTGTTTGTGCCATTAGTGGAGCACAGTACATCCTTGCTCATTGTCTATGGCTCATTCTCTCATTGGTTCACAACTGCTCTGCTAGTGAAAACATTTGCATCAGATTGAGACGTGAACCTGTGTGCTGGAACTCAAACCCAACCAGAACCCAGTGTGGGACTTGAACCCATGTGACGGACTCGAACCCAGCCAAAACCCAGTTTGGGAATTGAACCCATGTGCTGGGACTCAAACCCAACCAAAACCCACGGTACCTGGTTTCAGGACATAATGAAGATAGGGTTCTTAATGTCTCATCACAGAAAGAATTCCTTGAGAGACAAAGTGATAGGTAAGAAGTGAATTTATTCAGATTCAGAGAGGGGCACACTCCACACAGTGTGGACCACCGCAGAGGGCAAATGTGGCTGTGAAATATGACATGCTTGGTTTTTATAGGTTGGGTAATTTCACATGCTAATGAGTGGGAGGATTATTCCAACTATTTTGGGGAAGCAGTGGAGATTTCCAGGAATTGGGCCACTACTGATTCCTTGGTCTTTTGACAGTGCCTTGAAACTGTCATGGTGCCTCTCAGTTCAGTCACTTGGTTGTGTCCAACTCTTTGCTGTCAGGAGAGTGTGTAATTTCCTTGGTTCTGTCTCACAACAAAGATTTGAAATGGCAGACCAGTGTAACAGCTAGGTTACAGCTCAGATTTTTATTTAGCAAACAAACGATAGTACACCCTTGAGGCATGAAGGCAGGCTGACCCCAAAAGAGAGACCTCAGTCCGTGTAGGTGTCCTCTTTTTATACATTTTGTCTCCTCCCCCCGAGCCTGCCCTATGCAAAGTGGGCTAGCCAGGAAGGGGGTGTATTTCTTTCACCTGAGGTTCTCACCCTGGTCCATAGATTTTCTTTTGTTCCATTTTTGTGGGATCTTCCCTTTCTTTGCCTTTTAGCCACCGCTATTTTGGACTCATTTTTCCTATTCTAACTACTTAACATTCCCCCCTCAAGAGATGGGAGGCCCAATTCTTTGGGAACAGGGATGTTGATGTCATTCTGACTACTTCCCACTGAGCTGGGACGGTGAGGGGCATTGGGCCTCCCCCTCTTGCTAGTCTCAAGCTTCAGAGTCCTTATAGTGGTGTTCATCTAAGGGTGAGTGATAGGTATTCCTTGATCGGGTATAGTTTTATATATTCTTGTTGAGCTAGCACTGCATTTTGTGGCTTGTTGACCTTGGCAGAGACAAAATGGGTAAACAATTGATAATACCTGGAGCAATCATAAGCAGTGTCAATATGGTGATAACAGGGGCTAGTAGGAAAGTGAAAGTCGCACTAGTCGTGTCTGACTCTTTGCAATCCCATGGACTATAGCCCGTCAGAACTCCTCCTGGAATTCTCCAGGCAGGAGCACTGGAGTGCATTGCCATTTCCTTCTCTAGGGGATCTTTCCAACCCAAGGATTGAACCCAGGTCTCCTGCATTACAGGCAGGTTAGTAGGGGCATTAGCCAACTCCAAATTCCCCCTAGCCAGGAGAAAGATCCCCCAAAGAGAGACTGTAGTCAACCTGAGGCCTCTCCAGCTCATTCTTTGAGATCCTGTAGGATATGAATGTTTTTCTTGAGGACTGTGAGACTTTCTTCAACTTGGCTGGAGGTATTTACCCAGAAACAACACATCTCATTCAAGATGTCTCAAGTCTCTCCTTGTTCAGTGGCTAGAAGATCTGTCTCCTATTTTGGACTACAACCCCTGCCAAACTGTGTTGGCTCTTTAGAGCTATCCTCAGAGTACTTATTCCCAGAAACTTAATTTTGGGGGTGTTCATCAGAGTGGCACTCATTTGTAGTACCTGAGAGCTCCAAGGGGCTCACAGGTGTATTCAGTGTCCTCATCTGTTTTCTTCCATGGCTTGACCCATGAGTAGTGAATGTAGGAGTCATGCCCTGGTACTTTGACTGTTGTGGGAGTAGAAAGTATTACAGGGTAGGGGCCTTTCCATGTGGGCTGGAGATGAGCCTTTGGGGACCCATCTTTCCAGACTTTAATTAGGACTTGAGTCCCTGGAGCATATAGTGGTGGCTCTTTAGAATCTTTTGGGTCCTGGTTGACACATCATAAGCATATTTCTTGTTTGAATTGTCCAATGGCCATGGTATAAGACCAGAGGGTCCGAGCCTCTGGATCTAGAAAGAGGTCATTGTCATAAGCAAAAGGTCTCCAATATAGCATCTCATAAGGGCTAAGGCCAAACTATTCTTAGGGGCAGTACAAGAGTGGAGGAGTGCTATTGGTAAAACCTCCTTCCATCCAAGGGAGGTCTCCTGGGTTATCTTTTTTTATGATTTTAAGAATTGGTTGGCTCTTTCTACTTTTCCTGAAGACTGAGGCCTCTAGGCACAATAGAGGTAATAAGTAATGCCAAATGCTTTAGGCAGGCTTCAACAGTACGTGAACTGTGAAGTTCCAGATGTACAAGCTGGTTTGAGAAAAGGGAGAGGAACCAGAGATCAAATTGCCAGCATCTCCTGGATCATCGAAAAAGAAACAGAGTTCCAGAAAAACATCTATTTCTGCTTTACTGACTATGCCAAAGCCTTTGACTGTGGATCACAATAAACTATGGAAAATACTGAAAGACATGGGAATACCAGACCACCTGACCTGCCTCTTGAAAAATCTGTATGCAGGTCAGGAAGCAACAGTTAGAACTGGACACGAAACAACAGACTGGTTCCAAATAGGAAAAGGAGTACATCAAGGTTGTATATTGTCACCCTGCTTATTTAACTTATATGCAGAGTACATCATGAGAAACGCTGGGCTGGATGAAGCACAAGCTGGAATCAAGCTTTCTGGGAGAAATATCAATAACCTTACATATGCAGATGACACCACCCTTATGGCAGAAAGTGAAGAAGAACTAAAGAGTCTCTTGATGAAAGTGAAAGAAGAGAGTGAAAACATTGGCTTAAAGCTCAACATTCAGAAAACTAATATCATGACGTCTGGTCCTATCAATTCATAGCAAATAGATGGGGAAACAGTGGAAACAGTGGCTGACTTTACGTCTTTGGGCTCCAAAATCACTGTAGATGGTGACTGCAGCCATGAAATTAAAAAGCACTTACTCCTTGAAAAGAAAGTTATGACCAACCTAGACAGCACATTAAAAAGCAGAGACATCACTTTGCCAACAAAGTCCATCTAGTCAAGGCTATGGTTTTTCCAGTGGTCATGTATGGATGTGAGAGTTGGACGGTGAAGAAAACTGAGCACCAAAGAATTGATGCTTTTGAACTGTGGTGTTGGAGAAGACTCTTGAGAGTCCCTTGGACTGCAAGGAGATCCAACCAGTCCATTCTAAAGGAGATCAGTCCTGGGTGTTCATTTGAAGGACTGATGTTGAAGCTGAAACTCCAATACTTTGGCCACCTGATGCGAAGAGTTGACTCATTTGAAAAGACCCTGATTCTGGGAAAGATTGAGGGCAGGTGGAAAGGGGACTACAGAGGATGAGATGGTTGAATGGCATCACCAACTCAATGGACATGAGTTTGGATAGACTCCAGGAGTTGGTGATGGACAGGGAGGCCTGGTGTGCTGCAGTCCATGGGGTTGCAAAGAGTCAGACACGACTGAGCAACTAAACTGAATTGACTGAAAGCTCGAGTCAGGGCTATGAGCTCAGCCACCTGGGCTGAAGTACCTTGTGGCAAAGATGTAGCCTCTATCGTCTTGAAATTGGAGACTACTGCATATATCTGGCTCTTCTTTTTCCATCTAAGACAAAGTTGCTTCCATCAGTGTACCAGATTTCCTCAGGATTGGTTAGAGGATCTTCTGACAATCCCTCTAGGGGCTTTGTCCAATGGTCCAAAGTTTCTAGGGTATAGTGAAAGGGGAGAAAGCCTTCAGGGGTAGGCAGGAGGGTAGCTAGGTTAAAAACCTCACGAGGGGATATAGTCAGGCTTGGACTTTCCATAAGCGCACTACTTGATACCCGAGGATCCTTTGATCAGACATCCGTAAATGGCCTCTCCCATTCAGAAGTTGTTTCACTTGGTGACTGGCAAAAATAGTTAGCTTGCCCCAAGAAAGAGTTTTAAAGTCTCTTCTATCAGCTTCTATAGCTACAAGACTTTGAAGGCGGGGAGGCCATCCTTGGGTGGTTGGGTCAAGCCTCTTGGTTAAGTAAGCTACTGGCTGGGGCTCAGGTCCCAACCTTTGAGTTAATACTCCCAAGGCTATTCCTTCCTTTTTGTGGATATATAGTTGGAATGCTTTTTCTGGGCCTGGCAACCTCAAGGAGGGTGCTTGAATTAAGACTTTTTTAGTGTAGCTTCTGCTTCCTTTTGAGGAGTTCCCCACATCAATGGGATTGAATCATCCCGTCCCTTTAAGCTTTCATGTAAGACCATATTTGGGTATCCAAATTCTACAAAACCTGGTTAGCCCCAGGAAAGCTCACAACTGTTTTCAAGTCACGGGAGAAGGCAACTGGAGGATTCCTTGTACTCAGTCAGAGGACAGATTCCTGGATCCGTGCATAATCTGAACTTCCGGGTAAGGGACTTTTGTCTGGACCATCTGTGCCTTAGCACGGGAGACTATTCCCTTTCTGCCAGAAAGTTTAGAACCTGAATCACATGTTGTTGGGCATTTCCCTCATCTGGAGAGCAGATTAGTAGGTCATCTATATATTGCAATATTTTGCCATTTGGTCCCAGGTCCAGGTCTAGGAGATCCCAGCTAATAGCCTGTCCAAACAGGTGGGGTCTATCTATGAACCCCTAAGGTAATACTTCCCGTCTTTTGTTGGTTTTTCTCCTGGAGCCTCCCATAGTTTCTGGTCCCTCCCTATTGGAGAGGGCATAACAGACTCCTCAGTAATACCAGGAGCTGTGGGGCTCTAGGGGCTGAAAAGCTTCCCATCATGGGTGGTCCCCAGCTTAGTGAGTACATCTTTTCCCAATAAGGGAGTAGGACACTCAGGGACCACCAAAAACTGGTGGGAAAATTTGTCCAGCTCAGCAACAAAGAAGTTCTTGGGTGAATCTTTTTGTAATTGCTTTTCCTGTAGCACCCAAAAGGGTACAGGTTTGGGGGGAGAAGGCTCTGGAGCAGGAGGTCAGGACAGAGTATGTCTCCCCTGTGTCAACAAAGTTATTCTCGGATCTACCTTCCAGATTCAGTTACACCCTTGACTCCAGCCTTGTGATGGTTATCTGTGGTAGGTGGGCTGGCTGGAGCAGATTCCCATTGTGAGGGAAGGCTTGGCACTTGACACTGAGACTCTTGGGTCCCCAGGGCAGAGTGCCTCCCAGTGTCCCAATTGATGGCATTTGTAGCAAGCTGTTTTAGGAGGCTTACCGTAATTTGGACACTCTTTGGTCCAGTGTCCCACCTGGCTACAGATTAGGCATTTGTCTTGTGCCTCTTCCTTCAAGGACTCGGGGTTTGCCATAGGGCTTCCCAGGAGGGCAGCCAGCATCTGGATATGACTTGTCTCTCCTTCTCTCCCTTTTCTGGGCTTTGGCCTCCCTCTCTTGTTCTCTGTTATAAAAGGTATTGGTGGCTGTCTGGGCCATCTCTTCTAAAGAGGCAGCAGAGACCTGCTGCTGTAGCTGTTGTAACTTTATCTTTATATCTGATGCACACTGGGACAGGAATTTGTCCTTAAAAATCATCTATCCCTTGTAAGAGTCTAAGTCCAGACTGGTAAATTTCTGGAGGGTCTCTTTTAGCCTTTCCAGAAAGGGAATGGGATTCTTGTTAGGCTCCTGAGTTATTGCTGAGATCAGGCACAGCCCCACAGTAGGCTTCCTTCCATTTCCATGGGTGGACTTCCTTAGGGGTGAATCTTTCTGAAGCTTATCCTACCCAGTACTGTTGCAACCTGAGAGCCAGGCGTCCCCAGGTCAAGGTGGAGATCCCCAGGCAGATTGAGGCATGACAACCTCCTGGAGGTCAAATCCCCAGGCAAGTCGAGGCATATCAGCCTCCCAAGAATTAGGTCCCTGGCAGGTTGAGGTCTGGGCATGTGGACTTCCTGGGACCCCTGAACTGGCGGAACCCAGCAAGTTGAGACATGGCAACCTCCCAGGAGACAGATCGCTAGGCAGATCGAGGCAGGTCAACCTCCTGGGACTCCTGGAATGGCGGATTCCTGAGAAGGTTGAGACATGGCAACCTTCCAGGGACCAGATCCTTAGACAGGTTGAGGAATGTCGACCTCCTGGGACCCCTGGACTGGCGGACCCCCAAGCAGGTTGAGGTGTGACAGCCTCCCAGGGACAAGATCCCTGGGCAGATAGAGGCAGGTTGACATCCTGGGATCCCCAGGCTAGTGGATCCCTGAGCAGGTTGAGGCGTGACAACCTCCCAGGGACCAGATCCCTAGGCAGTTCGAGGCAGGTCGACCTCCTGGGATTCCCAGTCTAGAGTTGGATGTCTCCAAGGTCTCCAGCATGACTAACGCTTGGTCAAATTAAGGGGTTGTAATCTTAGCTCGTTGCCAGCTTGTCTACACCAGATGGGAATAGATACCCCGATGTAAAGAAATCTAAGCCTGTGCCCTGAGACTGGAAACCTGGCAAAGTAGCCACAAGCCTAATCCTCTTATCACTGAGGGAATGTAAGTCACTGATTTTCTCCCCTAGTCCTCCCCTAGTCCCCTAGTCCCCCCTCCCCTAGTCCATAAGAGAAACATTTCATTTTCACAGACCCACTCTAAGTAATAACAGAAGTATTAACAAAGGAGTGGGTTATCTGGTACTGTTAGGGGCATTAAAAGTATTTTGTTAATAGGCTGGATGCAGTGATGTTGCCAATAGACAGGTCAACCAAAACAGAAGTGTGCTTCTGTCAGAATCTGAAGAAATCTACCTCTTACCTATCGCTGTGTCTGTCACTGAATTCTTTCTACAATTAGACATCAAGAACCTGAGCTTCAATAGGTCCTGAAACCAGGCACCATGGGTTTTGGTTGGGCAGGGTCATGGTTGTAGGAGTTGAGGCAAAGTGGCTTAAAGACAAAATGATAAGAGGCAACAGACTACATATTCGATAAAAGTGGAGTGGAGATTTGATCTGAGGGTATGTTTGCAGCTTAAGGAGAAGGGTGGCAAGGGTTTGGGCCCAAATGGCCTTCAGAGCTAACCCCAAAAGTGGCAAGCATTGTCCCTGGAAGCCCAATTGCCTTTGAAGGGATGCCACCAGCAGATGGACTTCTAGCATGCATTGTGTGCCTGTCACCCACCCTAAAGGGTCCACTGAAAGATGCTGTTGTCACACATGTTGTAAGAAAAATAGAGGATGAAGGCCTGAAAATCTAGAGGGATTGGATATTATGCAGTATTTTCTTTCCAAGGACCAGCAATTTTCTGGCTGTCCTGCCAGAAGATTTTAGACACAACACTGTGGGCCCAGATGGGGCTCACAAAAGAAGCATGAAACAGGAGGGAAGGGCACATCTTTTGAAAGAATGACATAGTCCAAGGACACACATAGATGGATTAAAATCAGTTGGGTCCAAGATGGCAGACAAGTTGACTTTAACTAAACTTTGATCCTCAGTCTGCAAGCTAAAAGACACACCCACCCAGGGGGGCCATGACAGTTCCAAGGCATTATCAAAAGACCAAGGAGTGGGTGGTTCCCCAATTGCTGGAATAATTCTCCTACTCATTAGCATATGAAACCACCCAACCCATAAGTAAACAACCACATCACAGTTCATGGCCTTCGCGCTTGCCCTCTGTGATGGCCCACACTCCATGGAGTGTGCTTCTGTCTGAATCTGAACAAATCAACCTCTATCCACACCTATCTCTGTGTCTGTCACTGAACTCTTTCTACAATTAGACATCAAGAACCTGAGCTTCAATAGGTCCTGAAACCAGGCACCATGGGTTTTGGCTGGGCTCGAGTCCCAGTCAAACACAACTGAGCGGCTAAGCGCAGCACAGAGCAGAGTCCCTGTCATGTGGGTTTGAGCCCCAATCTTAGTTGTGAAAGTTGTGAAAGCACAACTTTCAGAAATGGGAAGATGATGACCTGCCCAATACTCTGTAAACAGTGGCATAGAGGGAGGAGCTGAAGGACGGGAGGAAAAAGCAGCGGGAAGATTGTGCAGAGGAACCCCCTTCATAACCTGCTGGAAAAACTCTAACTGCCTGACCTGTGCCCACAGTTTTCATTGGCTTGATCCTTGGCACAAAGGAAATTAAGGGCAGAAGAACCCTCACCACCCACTTGGGCAACAGTGATTACGAGGGTGAAAAGGATACTGGAGCCTTCAGGACACACTGGGAAGCAGCCCCTGCCAGAGTCCCTCAGCTGCACCCAGAGCGGCTTGTTCACAGGGAGTTCAAGGAAACAAGAAATGAGAGGCTGTAAAGGAATTAAGATTTTGTTAGCCATACGTCCTTCCAGGCGAGGACCTTCTACCTTAACCTGAGGTCTTCTGGAATCTGAGACTGAGCCGCATGAGGTTTCTGCCAAGTTTGTTTCTGCTGTCCCAGTTTCCAGCATTCTGGGCTTCTCGTCAGTTCCACCGTGCTGGGTTTCCTTCACATTCAACTTCCACAGCATGAGCTTTTACCAAGTTGGGCTTCTTCTGTGTTTTGTCTCCTCCTCGCTGGGGCTGAGCTGGAGTTGCTTCAGTCAGGTGACAGCCGAGTCGTGGCATTAGATATGTCAGGAGAGTGTGTAATTTCCTCAGTTATGTCTCACCCCAACAAAGATTTGAAACTGTGGACCGCTGTTACAGCTCAGTTACAGCTCAGAGTTTTATTTGGCAAACAAGGGATAGTACACCTTTGCAGTACGAAAGCAGGCCGACCCCAAAGGAGGAAACTCAATCCGCCCTGGCTTCCTCTTTTTAAATGATTTATCTCCTCCTCACTGAGCCTGCCTTATGCAAATTGGGTTAGCCAGGAAGGAGGTGTGCTTGTTTTACCTGAGGTTCTCACTCTGGTCCATGGGTTTTCTTTTGTTCTGTTTTCACAGGCTTTTCCCTTTCTTCATCTTTTGGCCACCACTATTTTGGACTCCTTTTTCCTATTCTAACTACTTAACATTGTGGCCCCATGGACTGCAGCACGTCAGGCTTCCCTGTCCTTCACCATCTCCCAGAGCTTGCTCATATTTATGTCCATTGAGTCGATGATGCCATCCAACCATATCATCCTCTGTCATCCCCTTCTCCTCCTGCCTTCAATCTTTCCCAGCATCAAGGTTTTTTCTAATGAGTCAGTTTCCTAATGAGTCTTTTCTAATGGGAACTCTGGGTGTGTCATTTAGATTGCTGATTGAAATCAAGGTCTAATCAAAGTTGACTTGTTTGCCATTTTGGACACATTTGATTCTAATCAGTTTATGTTGTGTCCTTGGGTATGTCATTCTTTCAAAAGTTGTGCCCTGCCCCTTTCCCTCCTGTTACATTAGGAGGGACTTTGTCTTGTGTGTCTCTTATTAATATAGTTTCTGGCACACAATAGTTTCTTGTGAATGACAACTTCCTAAGTGACTCTGAATCCAGAATTTTGGCAAATGTATCTGTGCTTTGCCAGAAAAATCAAATGAAGCACCAGATAACTACAGGGCTTTTGAAAAATAATTTCTGGTGTATATAGAAACTCAGCCTGAGAGTGCAAAATTTTGGCTAGTTAAAGGATGAATTCTGCCAAATGAATTCTGGAAATATTCTTAAATAAATATAGTAGTACATAATAGTATAACTCCCAGAGTCATATTGTAACTCACATTGACTTCCTGAAAGGATTTTCAGGCAGAAGTCCTGTCACCTTGTCTAACAAATGGGTGAGAGGTACATACTTTAGGTACAATGAGATAGAAAATGCTCGAGTCCTTGAACAGTGTAAGGAATAACACATCCCCCTTGGAACCTTGTCACTGTGAATCATTGACATGGAAACCTGTGCCTTTCAGAGAGTAAGAAGATAAACCTGATCAGCTCAGTTTCAATTGTCAGATATTTGTATTTGTAGGGAGTGAGGTTTACTAAGTGAGCAGATGTAAGAAAGCCTTCCTCAGTGATCAATGCAAAGAAATAGAGGAAAACAACAGAATAGGAGAAACAAGAGATCTCTTTAAGAAAATTAGAGATATCAAGGGAACATTTCATGCAAATATGGGCTCGATAAAGGACAGAAATGGTATGGACCTAACAGAAGCAGAAGATATTAAGAGGAAATGGCAAGAATACACAGAAGAACTGTACAAAAAAGATATTCATGACCAAGATAATCACGGTGGTGAGATCATTCACCTGGAGCCAGACATCTTGGAATGGGAAGTCAAGTGGGCCTTAGAGAGCATCACTATGAACAAAGCTAGTGGAGGTGATGGATATCCAATTGAGCTATTTCAAATCCTGAAATATGATGCTTTGAAAGTGCTGCACACAATTGCCAGCAAATTTGGAAAACTCAGCAGTGGCCACAGGACTGGAAAAGGTCAGTCTTCATTCCAATCCCAAAGGAAGGCAATGCCAAAGATTGCTCAAACTACCGCACAATTGTGCTCATCTCACATGCTAGTAAAGTCATGCTCAAAATTCTCCAAGCCAGGCTTCAGCAATATGTGAACCGTGAACTTCCAGATGTTCAAGCAGGTTTCAGAAAAGGTAGAAGAACCAGAGATCAAATTGCCAACATCCACTGGATCATGGAGAAAGCAAGAGAGTGCCAGAGAAACATCTATTTCTGCTTCATTGACTATGCCAAAGCCTTTGACTGTGTGGATCACAATACACTGTGGAAAATGCTGAAAGAGATGAGAATCCCAGACCACCTGACCTGCCTCTTGAGAAACCTGTATGCAGGTAAGGAAGCAACTGTTAGAACTGTACATGGAACAACAGACTGGTTCCAGATAGGAAAAGGAGTACATCAAGGCTATATATTGTCACCCTGCTTATTTAACTTCTATGGAGTACATCATGAGGAACGCTGGGCTGGAAGAAGCACAAGCTGGAATCAAGATTGCCTGGAGAAATATCAATAACCTCAGATATACAGATGACACCACCCTTATGGCAGAAAGTGAAGAGGAACTCAAAAGCCTCTTGATGAAAGTGAAAGAGGAGAGTGAAAAGGTTGGCTTGAAGCTCAACATTCAGAAAACAAAGATCATGGCATCTGGTCCCATCACTTCATGGCAAATAGATAGGGAAACAGTGGAAACAGTGTCAGACTTTATTTTTTTGGGCTCCAAAATCACTGCAGATGTTGATTGCAACCAGGAAATTAAAAGATGCTTACTCCTTGGAAGGAAAATTATGACCAACCTTGGTAGTATATTAAAAAGCAGAGACATTACTTTGCCAACAAAGGTCCGTCTAGTCAAGGCAATGGTTTTTCCCGTGGTCATGTATGGATGTGAGAGTTGGACTGTGAAGAAAGCTGATCACCGAAGAATTGATGCTTTTGAACTGTGGTGTTGGAGAAGACTCTTGAGAGTCCCTTGGACTGCAAGGAGATCCAACCAGTCCATTCTAAAGGAGATCAATCCTGGGTGTTCATTGGAAGGACTGATGCTAAAGCTGAAACTGCAATACTTTGGCCACCTCATGCGACGAGTTGACTCACTGGAAAATACTCTGATGCTGGGAAGGATTGGGGGCAGGAGGAGAAGGGGACGACGGAGAATGAGATGGCTGGATGGCATCACCGACTCTGTGGACATGAGTTTGAGTGTACTCCGGGAGTTGGTGATGGACAGGGAGGCCTGCGTGCTGTGATTCATGGGGTCGTGGAGAGTCGGACACGACTGAGCGACTGAACTGAACTGAACTGAACTGAGTGAACTCCGGTAGTTGGTGATGGACAGGGAGGCCTGGCGTGCTGTGATTCAAGGGGTTGCAAAGAGTCGGACACGACTGAGCGACTGAACTGAACTGAACTGAAATGTGACTGTGGCAATATGGAAATTTGATCTGGGTCTTATGATTACATGTTACACAGTCCTCCAGCTTCTGGCCATGTTGCAACACACACCCATGGTTGGACAGTCACTTGGGCTTAAATCAAGGTAGTTTGAACATTCTTTGGTATTGCCCTTCTTTGGTATTGGAATGAAAACTGACATTTTTGAGTCCTATGGTGACAGCTGAGTTTTCCAAACCTGCTGGTATATTGAGTGCAGCACTTTAACAGCATCATCTTTTAGGGTTTGAAACAGCTAAACTGGAATGCCATCACCTCCACTAGCTTTTTTGTAGTAATGCTTCCTAAGGACCATTTGAATTCTCATTTCAGGATATCTGGTTCTAGGTGAGTGACCACACCACTGTGGTTATCTGGGTCATTAAGACACTTTCGGACAGTTCTGTGTATTCTTCCCACCTTCTTAATCTCTTCCGCTTCTTTTAGATACATACCATCTCTGTCCTTTATTGTGCCCATCTTTGCATGAAATGTTCCCTTGATATCTCTAATTTTGTTGAAGAGATCTCTAGTCTTTTCCATTCTATTGTTTTCCTTTATTTCTATGCATTGTTCACTTAAAAAGGTTGTTTAATCTCTCCTTGCTATTATCAAGAACTCTGCATTCAGTTGGGTATATTTTTACCTTTCTCCCTTACTTCTCCCATCTCTTCTTTCCTCACCTATTTGTAAAGCTTCCTTCAGTTCAGTTCAGTTCAGTTCACTTGCTCAGTCATGTCCGACTCTTTGCGACCCCATGAATCACAGCACGCCAGGCCTCCCTGTCCATCACCAACTCCTGCAGTTCACTCAAACTCATGTCCATCGAGTCGGTGAGGCCATCCAGCCATCTCATTCTCTGTCGTCCCCTTCTCCTCCCGCCCCCAATCCCTCCCTCTTTTCCAGCGAGTCAACTCGTCGCATGAGGTGGCCAAAGTATTGGAGTTTCAGCTTTAGAATCAGTCCTTCCAATGAACACCCAGGATCAATCTCCTTTAGAATGGACTGGTTGGATCTCCTTGCAGTCCAAGGGACTCTCAAGAGTCTTCTCCAGCACCACAGTTCAAAAGCATCAATTCTTCGGCGATCAGCTTTCTTCACAGTCCAACTCTCACATCCATACATGACCACGGGAAAAACCATAGCCTTGACTAGATGGACCTTTGTTGGCAAAGTAATGTCTCTGCTTTTTAATATACTATCAAGGTTGGTCATAATTTTCCTTCCAAGGAGTAAGCGTCTTTTAATTTCATGACTGCAATCAGCATCCTTAGTGATTTTGGAGCCCAAAAAAATAGTGTCTGACACTGTTTCCACTGTTTCCCCATCTATTTCCCATGAAGTGATGGGACCAGATGCCATGATCTTTGTTTTCTGAATGTTGAGCTTCAAGCCAACCTTTTCACTCTCCTCTTTCACTTTCATCAAGAGGCTTTTGAGTTCCTCTTCACTTTCTGCCATAAGGGTGGTGTCATCTGCATATTTTGCATTTCTTTTTCTTTGGGATGGCTTTGGTCACCACCTCCTGCGCAGTGTTATGAAATTCCAGCCATAGTTATTCAGGCACTCTGTTGATCAGATATGATCCTTTGAATCTTTTTGTCACTTCCACTATATAATCATAAGAGATCTGACTTAGGTCATATCTGATTGGCCTAGAAGTTTTCCCTACTCTCTTCAATTTAAGTCTGAATTGTGCAATAAGGACCTCATGATCTGAGCCACAGTCAGCTCCCAGTCTTGTTTTGCTGACTGTATAGAGCTTCTCCATCTTCAGCTGCAGAGAATATAATCAATATGACTTTGGTTTTGACCATCTGGTGATGTCCATGTGTAGAGTCATCTCTTAGGTTGTTGGAAAAGGGTGTTTGCTATGATCAGCGTGTTCTTCTGACAAAACCATTATTTTTTGCCTTGCTTCATTTTGTATTCCAAGGCCAAACTTGTCTGTTATCCTGAGTATCTCTTGACTTCCTACTTTTGCATTCCAATATCCCATGATGAAAAGGACATATTTTTTGGTATTAGTTCTAGAAGCTCACTTTCATGAAAGTGAAAGTGTTAGTCACTCAATACTGTCCAACTCTTTGAGACCCCATGGACTGTAGCCTGTCAGGCTCCTCTATCCATGGAATTCTCCAGGCAAGAATACTAGAGTTGGTTGCTATTTTCTTCTCCAGGGGATCTTCCTGACCCAGGGATTGAACCTGAGTCTCCTGCATTGCGGGCAGACTCTTTACAGACTAAACCATCAGGGAAGTTTCGTAGAGCTGTTCCATTTCAGCTTCTTTGGCATCAGTGGTAGGAGCGTAGACTTGAATTACTGTGATATCGAATTGTTTGCCTTGGACACCAATGGAGATCATTCTGTCCTGTTTGAGACTGCACTCAGGTACTGCATTTTGGACTCTTTTGTTGACCATGATGGCTACTCCATTTAGTCTAGGGATTCCTGCCCACAGTAGTAGATATAATGGTTATCTGAGTTAAGTTCACCCATTCCAGTCCATTTTAGTTCACTGATTCCTAAAATGTCGATATTCACTGTTGCCATCTCCTGTTTGACAACATCCAATTTGCCTTGATTCATGGACCTAACATTCCAGTTTCCTATGCAATATTGCTCTTTACAGCATAAGACTTTACTTTCACCACCAGACACATCCACTAATGGGGGTCGTTTTTGCCTTAGCTCACCCTCTTCATTATTTCTGCAGCTATTTTTTTTCCTCCACTCTTTCCCAATAGAATATTAGACACCAACCAACCTGGGGGGTCCTCTTCCAGTTCCATATTTTTTGCCTTTTCCTATTGTTCTTGTGGTTCTCAAGGCAAGAATGCTGAAGAGGTTTGCCATTCTCTTCTCTAGCGGACCACATTTTGTCAGTATATTTTGAAACACAATTGCATTCATTTCACATGCTAGCAAGTTAATACTTAGTATCCTTCAAGCTAGGCTTCAACAGTACATGAGCTGAGAACTTCAAGATGTACAAGTGGGATTTAGGAAAGGCAGAGGAACCAGAGATTAAATTGCCAACATCCACTGGATCATAGAAAAAGCAAGGGAATTCCAGAAAAAATCTGCTTCATTGATTACACTAAAGCCTTTGACTCTGTGGATCACAACAAACTGGAAAATTTTTAAAGAGATGGAAATACCAGACCACCTTACCTGACTCCTGAAAAATCTATATGCAGGTCAAGAAGCAACAGTCAGGACTGGACATGGAATAACAGACTGGCTCGAAATTGGGAAAAGGGTATGTCAAGGCTGTATACTGTCACCCTACTAATTTAACTTCTATGCAGAGTACATCATGTGAAATGCTTGGCTAGATGAATCAAAAGCTGGAATCAAGACTGCCAGGAGAAATATCAACAACCTCAGATATGCAGATGGTTACACTCTAATGGCAGAAAGTGAAGAGGAGCTAAAGAGCCTCTTGATAAAAGTCAAAGAGGAGAATGAAAAGCTGGCTCAAAACCCAACATTCAAAAAATGAAGATCTTGGCATCTGGTCCCATTATTTCATGGCAAATAGATGGGGGGAAAGTGGAAGCAATGACAGATTTTATTTTCTTGGGCTCCAAAATCAAGGCAGATGGTGACTGCAGTCATAAAATTAAAAGACTCTTGCTCCTTGGAAGAAAAGTTATGACAAACCTAGACAGCATATTAAAAAGCAGAGACATCACTTTGCTGGCAAAGTTCTGTATAGTCAAAGCTATGATTTTCTAGTAGTCAGGTATGGATGTGAAAGTTGGACCATAAATAAGGCTTAGTGCCAAAGAGTTGAACTGTGGTGCTGGAGAAGGCTCTTCAAAGTTCCTAGGAGAGCAAGCAGATCAAGCCAGTTAATCCTAAAAGAAATAAACCCAGAATATTCATTAGAAGGACTGATGCCCAATACTTTGGCCCTCTGATGCAAAGATCCAACTCATTAGAAAAGGCCTTGATGCTGGGAAAGACTGAAGACAGGAGGACAAGGGGATATCAGGGGAGGGGACGGTTAGATGGCATCATCACTGACCTCTTGTAAGGACCCTTGTGATTACATTGGGCCCACATAGTTGATTCAGGATTTTCTCCTCAAGATTTTTAATGTAATCACACTAGCAAAGTCCCTCTTTCCCTAGATAGTAACATTCACAAACCCCAGGGATTATAACATGGGCAACTTTTGGCAAAGGGGGGCATTATTATTTCTAGAAGAAATGATAGGAAAATGTGACTTTAGATTGCAAAGATTTTAAAATTTGAAACACATATAAAAAAACATGATCTGAAAAAAATAAATCCATGAATTTGGCTTCATCAAGTTAAAACATTTTGCTTTAAGGAAATGTTAATAAAAAGGCAAGTTGCAGGCTGGAATAAACTATTAATATTTGAAAAACACATATCCAACAAGAGGTTTACATGTACAATATATAAAGAACTCTTACAACTCGGTAAGAATGTAATCCAGTTTTCTTTTTATTGGAATACAATTACTTTACAATATTGTGTTAGTTTCTGCTGTATAACCACATGAATCAGCCATATGTATACATATATTCCCTCCCTCTTGAGCTTCTCTCCCCCACCCCATCCTACTCCTCTCGGTCATTACAGAGCACCAAGCTGAGCATCCTGTGCTGTACAGTAGCTTCCTACTAGCTATTTTACCCATGGTAGTGTTTTCTCAGGGTATATGTCCAGCAGTGGGATACTGGGTCATATTGCACTTCGATGCTTAGTTTAGTTCCCCATGGTTATTGTATCCATTTATGTTCCCACCAACAATGAAAGACGGTTCTCTTTTCTCCATACCATCTGCAAAATTTATTGTAGATTTTTTGATGATGGCCACTCTGGTTGGTGTGAGATTATACCTCATGTAGTTTTGATTTGCATTTCTCTAGTAATTAATGATGTTGAGCATCTTTTCATGTACCTCTTGACCATCTGTATGTCACATTTAGAGAGATGTTTATTTAGGTCTTCTGCCCATTTTTTGATTGGATTGTATGTTTGTTTTGTTTTTTATATTGAGTTGTGTGAGCTGGTTGTATATTTTGGAGATTAATCCTTTGTCTGCTGCTTCACTTGCAAATATTTTCTCCCATTCTGAGGGTTGACATTTGCTTTTAAATTTAGTTAGGTCCCATTTGTTTATTTTGCTCTTATTTTAATTACTCTAGGAGATGGGTTGAAAAAGATTTTGTTGCAGTTTATGCCAGAGTATTTTTCCTATGTTTACCTCTAACAGTTTTATAGTGTTTGATCTTACATTTAGGTCTTTAATCAATTTTGAGTTTATTTTTGTATATGGTGTTATTTTTATTATTTGTGCTGTTTGTGCTAGGTTGAGTCTGACTCTTTGTGACTCCATGGACTGCAGTATGTCAGGCTTTCCTGTCCTTCACTGTCTCCTGGAGTTTGCTCAAACTCATGTCCAATGACTCAGTGATGCTATCCAAACATCTCATCCTCTGTCATCGCCTTCTCCTTTTGTCTTCAATCTTTCCCAGCATCAGGGTCTTTTCCAATAAGTAGGCTCTTCACAACAGATGGCAGAAGTATTGAAGCTTCAGCATCAGTCCTTCCAATGAATATTCAGGATTGATTTCTTTTAGGATTGACTGGTTTGATCTCTTTGCAGTCCAAGGGTCTCTCAAGAGTCTTCTCCAGCACCACAAAGCATCAATTCTTCAGCACTCAGCCTTCTTTATGGTCCAACTTTCACATCTGTATATGACTATTGGAAAAACCATAGCTTTGACTATATGGACCTTTGTCACAAAGTGATGTCCCTTCTTTTTAATATGCTGTCTAGGTTTGTCATAGCTTTTCTTCCAAGGAGCAAGCCAAGAGTTTTTTAAATTACATGGCTGCAGACCATCTGCAGTGATTTTGGAGCCCAAGAAAATAAAATCTGTCATTGCTTCCACTTTTTCCTCTATTTGCTATGAACTGGTGGGGCTGGATGCCATGATCTTAGGTTTTTGAATGTTGAGTTTTGAGCCAGTTTTTTTACTCCCCTCTTTCACCTTCATCAAGAGGCTCTTTAGCTCCTCTTCACTTTCTGACATTAGAGTGGTATCATCTGCATAGCTGAGGTTGTTTCTCCCAACAATCTTGATTCTAACCTGTAATACATCCAGCCTGGAATTTTGTATGTTGTACTCTGCATATGATTTGTAGTGTTCTAATTTCATTTTTCACATGTAGCTGTCTAGATTTCCCAGCACCACTTATTGAAGAGGCTGTGTTTTCTCCATTGTATATTCTTGCCCCCTTTGTCATACATTAGGTGGCCATATATGTGTGGGTTTATCTCTGGGCTTTCTATCCTCTCTCTCTGGTCTATATTTCTATTTTTGTGCCAGTTCTGTACTATCTTGATTACTGTACCTTTGTAGTATAGTTTGAAGTTGGGGTGCCTCATTCCTCCAGCTCTATTTTTCTTTCTCAAGCTTACTTTGGCTATTTGGGGCCTTTTGTATTTTCATACAAATTGTAAATTTTTTTGCTCTATATCTATGAAGAATGCCATTGGTCATTTGAGAGGAATTCTGTTGAATCTGCATATTTCTTTGGGTAGCAGATTCATTCTCAGGATATTGATTCTTCCAGTCCAAGAACATGGTATATTTCATCTATTTGTGTCCTCTTTGTTTTCTTTTTTTTTTTAATCAACATTTTATAGTTTTCTGAGTACAGTTCTTTTGCTTTCTTGATGCATGCATCCTCAGTCGATTCAATGATTGGGTCCAATTATTTTCTAATGGCATCTTTAGGATTTTCGATATAGGGTAACATGTTATCTCGAAGCAGTGGTACTTTTACTTCTTCTTTTCCAATTTGTATTCCTTTTGTTTCTTTTTCTTCTATAGTTGCTGTGGCGGGGACTTCTGAAACTGTTGAATAAGAGTGGTGAGAGTGGATATCCTTGTGTTATTCCTAATCTTAAGGGAAATATTTTCAGTCTTTCATCATTGAGAATGATATATGCTGTGTATTTGTCATATATGGCCTTTATTATATTGAAATAGGTTCCCTCTGTGCCTATTTTCTGGAGAGTTACTATCATGGATAGATGTTGAATTTTGTCAAAGAGCTTTTCTGCATCTATTCAGATGATCACATGGTTTTTATTGTTTAATTGTTAATATGATGTTTCACGTTGATTTATTTGCATGATTGAAGAATCTTTACATTACTGGGATAAATCCCACTTGATCACGGTGTATGACCTTTTAGTGTTGTTGTATTTTGTTTGCTAGTATTTTGTTGAGGATTTTTTGTCTATGTTCATCAGTGATATTGGTCTATTATTTTATTTTTTAGTGATATCTTTGTCTGGTTTTGATATTAGAGCAATGGTTGTCTCATAGAATGAGTTTGTGAGTGTTCCCTCCCTGCAATTTTTTGGAAGAGTTTGAGCAGAAAAAAGTGTTAACTGTTCTCTAAATGTTTGATAGAATTCACCTCTGAAGCCATCTGTCCTGGGGTTTTGTTTGTTGAAAGATTTTTAGTTATAGTTTCAATTTCACTAATTGTGATTGATCTGTTTATATTTTCTAGTTCTTCCTGGTTTAGTCTTGGAAGATTGTACATTTCCAAGAATTTGTCCATTTCTGGGTTGTCCATTTTATAGTATAAAATGCTCATAGTAGTCTCTTACTATCTTTTGTATTTCTGTGGTGACAATTGTGATTTCTCCTTTTTCATTTCTAATTTTATTAATTTGAGTCTTCTCTCTTTTTTTCTTGAACAATCTGACTAAACATTTGCCAAGTTCATTTTTCTCAAAGAGTCAACTTTACTGGTCTTTGCTATTGCTTTCTTCATTTCTATTTCGTTTATTTCTACTCTGATCTTTATAATTATTTTTTCCTTCTACTGATATTGGGTTTTCTTTGTTCTTCCTCTAGTTGCTTTAGGTGTAAGGATACATTCTTTATTTGAGATATTTCTTGTTTCTTAAGGTAATATTTAATTTCTGTAAACTTCTCTCTTAGAACTGCTTTTGCTGCGACCCATAGGTTTTGGGTGTTGTGTTTTCATTGTCATTTGTTTCTATGTATTTTTATTTCCTCTCTAATTTCTGCAGTGATTTCTTGGTTATTTAGCAGTACACTGTTTCGCCTTCATGTGTTTGTGTTCTTTTGTTTTATGTTTTTTTTTCTGTGACTGATTTCAAATCTACAGCATTGTGGTTGGAAAAATGCTTGATATAATTTCAATTTTCTTAATTTTTCTGAGGCTTGATTTGTAACCCAAGATGTGATCTATCCTGGAGATTTATATCTAGGATCTATAAAGAAGTCTTTAAACTTCATGAGAACACAGCCAAGTTTTTTTGAAATTGGCAAAAAATCTGAACTAACATTTCACAAAGAAGATGTACAGATAGAGAAAAGCATATGAAAAGATGCTCAACATCATATTTCAATGTGAAAGTGAAGTTGCTCAGTCGTGTCTGACTCTTTGCGACCCCATGGACTGTAGCCCACCAGACTCCTCTGTCCATGGGATTCTCCAGGCAAGAATACTGGAGCGGGTTGCCATTTCCTTCTCCAGGGGATCTTCCTGACCCAGGGATTGATCCCAGGTCTCCCACTTTACAGGCAGATGATTTAACCTCTGAGTCACCAGGGAAGCCCAATAGGAAAATGCAAATTGAAACCCCAATGAGATGCCACTTCACACCAACTAGCATGGTTAAGATTGACCATAGCAGATGTGGGTGAGAGTGTGGAGCATCTGGACTGTCATATACTGCTGAGGGTGGTGAAAAGAGAATGGAGAACAGTTTGCAGTTTCTTAAAAAATTAAAAATATACCCCTACCATATGGTCTGGTCACTCCCGTCCTCAGTACTGACTCAAGACAAATGAGAGTACCCATCTGTACATACTTGTTACAGCTTTATTTGAAAAGCCAAAAACTGGGAACAACTCAAATGTCCCTCAGCAGGTGAGTGGATAAACACATCGTGATGTATCTATACAACAGAACACTACCCAGCAATAAAACAAGTTGTTGACAACTGAAACATATATGAGTCTCAAAATAACTATGCTGAGTAAAAAGGCAGAGGCACCAGAGATCAAATTGCCAACATCCGCTGGATCATGGAGAAAGCAAGAGAGTTTCAGAAAAACATCTATTTCTGCTTCATTGACTATGCCAAAGCCTTTGACTGTGTGGATCACAATAAACTGTGGAACATTCTTCAAGAGATGGGAATCCCAGACCACTTGACCTGCCTCTTGAGAAACCTGTATGCAGGTCAGGAAGCAACAGTTAGAACTGGACATGGAACAACAGACTGGTTCCAAATAGGAAAAGGTGTACGTCAAGGTTGTATATTGTCACCTTGCTTATTTAACTTATATGCAGAGTACATCATGAGGAACGCTGGGCTGGAAGAAGCACAAGCTGGAATCAAGATTGCCGGGAGAAATATCAATAACCTCAGATATGCAGATGACACTACTCTTATGGCAGAAAGTGAAGAGGAACTCAAAAGCCTCTTGATGAAAGTGAAAGAGGAGAGTGAAAAGGTTGGCTTGAAGCTCAACATTCAGAAAACAAAGATCATGGCATCTGGTCCCATCACTTCATGGGAAATAGATGGAAAAACAGTGGAAACAGTGTCAGACTTTATTTTTTTGGGCTCCAAAATCACTGCAGATACTGATTGCAGCCATGAAATTAAAAGATGCTTGCTCCTTGGAAGGAAAGTTATGACCAACCTTGATAGTATATTAAAAAGCAGAGACATTACTTTGTCAACCAAGGTCCGTCTAGTCAAGGCAATGGTTTTTCCCGTGGTCATGTATGGATGTGAGAGTTGGACTGTAAAGAAAGCTGATCGCCGAAGAATCGATGCTTTTGAACTGTGGTGCTGGAGAAGACTCTTGAGAGTCCCTTATACTGCAAGAAGATCCAACCAGTCCATTCTAAAGGAGATCAATCCTGGATGTTCATTGGAAGGACTGATGCTAAAGCTGAAACTGCAATACTTTGGCCACCTCATGTGACGAGTTGACTCACTGGAAAAGACTCTGATGCTGGGAAAGGTTGGGGGCGGGAGGAGAAGGGGACGACGGAGAATGAGATGGCTGGATGGCATCACCGACTCTGTGGACATGAGTTTGAGTGAACTCCGGGAGTTGGTGATGGACAGGGAGGCCTGGCGTGCTGTGATTCATGGGGTCGTGGAGAGTCGGACACGACTGAGCGACTGAACTGAACTGAACTGAACTGACTGAGTGAAAACAAACAAACAAACAAACAAAATACATACTATGTGATTCTATTAATACGCAAACTAATCTATAGTAGCAGAAAGCAGATAAAGATTCCCTGGGGATGCGGTGAAGGAGGCTATGACAGGAATTACAAGAATCAGAAGGGAACTTTTAGAAGCAAGAGAAATGTTCGTTATCTTGCTTGTAGTCATGGTTTCACAGATGTATGTAAACACATTAATTATTTACAGTTGAAATATATGCAGTTACTTATGTCAATTCTACCTCAATAAAGTTGCAGAAAAGTAGTAAAAGTAGGGAAGGAAGGAAGGGAGAGAAGGAGGCAAAGAAGAAACGAAGGCAGACAGGCCAGAGTCTTGAATCTGGCAATGAGGGGTCATTAGGGACCTCTACCAGACTGATCTCAGTGAGTGAGTGGAGAGACAGTCAGACTGCAGTGAGCAGCAAGCAGGAAATTTCTGATTCTACCACATTGCAGTCTATGTATTTATCAAAATACTCATTGCAACAAAAACACAGAAGTAAAGCATACATTCTTTTAAACATATGGTGTTGAACAAACCATTGTTGAGTTCGCATTAAAAGATAAACAAATCCCAAGGAGAAAAAAGAGAAAGGGAGCTGAAAAGAATGAAATATGGTGATAGATAGAAACCCAAATAAATGCTCATGGGTTAAACCCTCTGGTTAAGTGACTGAAATGTTGGATCGTAAGAATCCATCTACACATTAGTTACGTAAAACACACTTAAGGAAAATAAAAAGACTGAAATAAAAGAATGGAAAAATATATACTAGGCAAATACTAACCCAAAGAAAGTTGTTTAAAATATAAAATATTTTAAACCTTTACAGGCTTAAAATATTAGGCTAAATATATAGGTTAAAATAAAATATATTAGTTTAAAACAGAGGCTATTTAAAAAAGCCTTTAAAATATAAACCTTTATTAGGAATGAAGAGAGTTGCTGTTCAGTCACTAAGTGGTGTCTGACTCTTTGCCACCAGATGAACTGTAGTGCCCCAGGCTTCCCTATCCTTCACTATTTCCTGGAGCTTCTCAGATTCATGTCCATTGAGTTGGCGATGCTAATCATCTCATCCTTTCCCACCCTGTTCTTTTGCCTTCAGTCTTTCCCAGCAGCAGGGTCTTATCCAGCGAGTCGGCTTTTGCATCAGGCAACCAAAGTATTAGAACTTCAGCATCAATCATTTCAAATAATATTAAGGGTAAATTTCTTTTAGGATTAACCCATTTGAACTCCTTCTCCAAGGGACTCTTAAGAGTCTTCTCCAGCACCACAATTCAAAAGCATCAATTCTTCAGCCTTCACCTTTCTTTATGGTCCAACTCTCACATCCATATATGACTACTGGAAAAACCATAGCTTTGATTACACAGACTGTTGTTTGCAAAGTGATGTCTCTGCTTTTTAATATACTGTCTAGGTTTATTATAGCTTTCCTTCCAAGGAACAAGCATCTTTTTATTCCATGGCTGCAGTCATCATCCACAGTGATTGTGGAGCCCACAAAAATAGTCTGTCCCTACTTCCACTTCTTCCCCTTACTACTTGCCATGAAATGATGAGGCTGGATGCTACGATCTTAGTTTTTTTAATGTTGAGTTTCAAGCCAGCTTTTTCACTCTCCTCTTTCACCCTCATCAAGAGTCTCTTTATTTCCTCTTCACTTTCTACCATTAAAGCGGTATCATCTGCATATCTGAGGTTGTTGATATTTCTTTCATGTTGCTATTTTTTCCAGCAGTCTTGATTCCAGCTTGTGATTCATCCAGCCCAGCATTTTGCATGATGTACTCTGCATAGAAGTTAAATAAGCAGGGTGACAATATACAGCCTTGTCATATTCTTCTCCCAATTTGAACAAGTCCTTTGTTCCATGTGCAGTTTTAACTGTTGCTTCTTGACCCACATACAGGCTTCTCAGGTGAAAGGTAAAGTGATCTGGTACTCCCATCTCTTTAAGAATTTCCCACAGTTTGTTGTGAACCACATAGTCAAAACTTTTCATAGTCAATGAAGCAGAAGTAGTTTTTTTTTTTTAATTCTCTTGCTTTCCCTATGATTCAACAGATGTTGGCAATTTGATCTTTGGTTCAAGCTTGTACATCTGGAAGTTCTTGGTTCATACACTGCTGAAGTGTAGCTTGAAGGATTTTGTGTATAACCTTAGTAGTATTTGAAATGAGCATAATTATAAAGTAGTCTGAACATTCTAGAGACTTTCCTGGTGACTTAGATAGTAAAGAATCTACCTGCAATATGGGAGGCCCTGGTTCGATCCCTAGGTCAGGAAGATCCTCTGGAGAAAGGAATGGCTACCCACTCCAGTATTCTTCTCTCGTGAATTCCATGGACAGAGGAGCTTTGGTGGGTTACACTTCACAGGGTCACAAAGAGTCGGACAAGCCTGAGTCACTTTCATTTTCATGTTCTTTGGCATTGCCCTTCTTTGGGATTGGAATGAAAACTGACATTTTCTAGTCCTATTTAATAGTAAAAAGAGCCAGAACTTGTGTATTCATCTACTAACGTAACACTGAAACAGGTAAACTGAAAGATGACAGAATTAAAGGAGGAAATTGACAAATGCAGCACTGACCTAGAGTGGCCTTGGCCTGCAGCAGCTTGAAATGGGTCTTTGGTTCCCAGCCAGAACCTGAATTCAGGAGGTGGAGTGAGAGCACTGAATCCTAACAAATAGCTCAGTGGTCAGTGACCAGGTCCTGGCCCCTTGGCTTTGCAGAAAAGAATTCCCACGAAGTATTTTTTAGGAGGAAAAAAGAGTACATGTGGATAGACACATGGGCAGGCCCAAAGAGAGAGTCACTGAGTCACGCCCTCATGGTAGTTTGAATTACTCTTTTAGGGCATTTCTTCTGGGCTTCTTCTGGTGAATCATTTTGATTTGCCTGGTTCTGAGTCCATATTTGGTACATCTTAGGAACTTCTCAAGTGTATGTGTTCATCTCTTAGCCAAGATGGATTCCAGTGAAGAGGTTGATGGGTAGGCTGATATCGCTTACGATGAGCTGATGACCCCTCCCTTTTTGACCTCCAAGGAGCCTTTCTGCACACCTGTAGCCAGGGAGGTCTCCTTGAGTTCAAAAATGAGGAACATGTGGTCTTTTATCTCTTATCTGGGCAGAGCCTTCCCTCCTCCATCATCATGCTTTTATAGGTTTTTTTTAACATAGGGGAGAAACTCTTCAGACTGGGGCCCATCTGTCTCCTGTCTCAGCACTACAGTGGGTGAGTCAACCTACTGCTCTTAATAGCAGATGAAAAACTAGTCAAATTGCTGAGGCTTTGACAAGGATTTAACACATAACAAGCCTCGTGAGGACTTATTAAATGCTGAATGAACCATTAGAGAATACTCGATCTTTCCAAATACCCATGGAGCATTTATGAAACATAGTTACAGAACCAGGTCCATTTTTTGTCTCATTTTTGTCTCAAGCCAGAAAACTGAGACAGGAGGTATGCAGGAGGGAAGAATTTATTCCTTTATTTGCAAAGCAGCCAAGTGTGAAGACAGGAGACCAAATCTAGGAAGCCAGGGCCTCTGGATATTTAGGTGCTAAAGAATACAGCTTAGGGAAATGTGATTGGAAAAGGTGTGATAATGTCGCCAGTCTGTACATTAGTAACTAAGCTGCCCGTCTCTTCAAGTTCAAAAGGTCACTGAGTGGACACTCCTGCTTGAAGTGTCTGGGGCTCCCATCCAGTCTTAACCACAACAGCTGGAGCTAGACGCAGCTGACTCCCAGTTTCTGCAAAACAACCAGGCAGAAATCTTATTGTGTAGGTTTATTGCCACTGGGAGGACATGCAAGTCTTTTGTAGCAACAATTAAAATAACTTTGACTAATGAATGCAGATTACATGTGAAATAGATTTAACTAATGATTCCACATGGTTCAACAGGAACTTGTACTGTGCCATAAAGCCACAGACTGGTTCAAAATAAGAAAAGGAGTACGTCAAGGCTGTATATTGTCACCCTGCTTATTTAACTTATATGCAGAGTACATCATGAGGAACACTGGGCTGGAAGAAGCACAAGCTGGAATCAAGATTGCCGGGAGAAATATCAATAACCTCACATATGCAGATGACACCACCCTCATGGCAGAAAGTGAAGAGGAACTCAAGAGCCTCTTGATGAAAGTGAAAGAGGAGAATGAAAAGGTTGGTTTGAAGCTCAACATTCAGAAAACAAAGATCATGGCATCTGGTCCCATCACTTCATGGGAAATAGATGGAAAAACAGTGGAAAAAATGTCAGACTTTATTTTTTTGGACTCCAAAATCACTGCAGATGCTGATTGCAACCATGAAACGATGCTTACTCCTTGGAAGGAAAGTTATGACCAACCTAGATAGCATATTAAAAAGCAGAGACATTGCTTTGCCAACAAAGGTCCATCTAGTCAAGGCTATGGTTTTTCCCGTGGTCATGTATGGATGTGAGAGTTGGACTGTGAAGAAAGCTGATCGCCGAAGAATTGATGCTTTTGAACTGTGGTGCTGGAGAAGACTCTTGAGAATCCCTTGGACTGCAAGGAGATCCAACCAGTCCATTCTAAAGGAGATCAATCCCGGGTGTTCATTGGAAGGACTGATGCTAGAGCTGAAACTGCAATACTTTGGCCACCTCATGCGACGAGTTGACTCACTGGAAAAAACTCTGATGCTGGGAAAGATTGGGGGCGCGAGGAGAAGGGGACAACAGAGAATGGGATGGCTGGATGGCATCACTGACTCTAAGCACATGAGTTTGAGTGAACTCCGGGAGTTGGTGATGGACAGGGAGGCCTGGCGTGCTGTGATTCATGGGGTCGCAAAGAGTCGGACACGACTGAGCAACTGAAATGAACTGAACTGAACTGATAAAGCCAGTTTCAACTAATTTTCAAGAATTATACAGACCACACTTTGATTACAATGTAATTAAACAGAAATCAGAAACAAAAAGAAAACTAGAACATACTTCTAAATAAATTATGAGTCATAGAGCAAATCATAATGGAAATTAGAAAACAATTGCAAGATAATGTAAATACCACTTATTAATAGAAATGGCTTGAGACTGAATTTTTATTTAAAAGAGATATTATGTTTCGTCATCAAATACTAATATTTTTTTAAAATTTGAATTAGAGATGAAGTGTAGAGATAAAATGTAAACTGTTATTGAAGCGTTTGAGAGGAAACTGGGGCGCTGTGGGAAACAGGGGAGGAATTCTGATAAAAGCAGATTTGTTGCAGGTGATGGAAGAAGTGGCAGTCAGCAGGGGTGGGGGTGGGGTGCTGGAGCCCGTTTTTCAACACTCATTCTCATCTCCCTAATGCACTGTCTGCCACCACTTCACCCACTGTGCAAAAACTCTCTGTATGCAGCTCTCCTGTTCTTACAGAAGAAAGTCCAGACAGCTTACCCTGGTGTTTGAAGCCTCATAAAGTTATAGAAATAACACAATCAGTAAGTGTCAGGCCTATGACAGAACAGAGAGGGTTTTACTTCTTTAAGCAGAAAATATGCAAAGTTGATCCACTCGTTATCCCCAGAAAAAACTCTCAGCTCCAGCAAAAAGAATACTTTTGCCTGTGAATTCAACCCCCAGACCATTGTCAACTAAAAAAATAAACCCGGCCTAAAGTTTGAGAGTTGGGTTTATTCAGCAGGAATCATGAGGATGTAAAGCCCAGGAGACAGCATCTTAGCTGACCCTGAGAGATAAACTATACAGAAGTGTGCAGCGAGGGGCATTGTCTCACCAGTCCTCCCTGCGCACACTGTTTGTTGAACCCATGGTAGGCAAGGCACCAGTGGGGAAGCTGGGAGAGAACTCAAGGTGTCATTGGCACCTCAGATACGTTTGTTCTCTCCTGACTGGCACAGCAGCTGTAGCAGCAGACACACTGCATTCTGTCCTCTCGTGGCTAACCCAGAGGACACAGCTACACACAGCCACAGTGGCTGCTCAAGCATGCTTATATAGGGCATTGCATGTGCACAATACTATAAATGATCTCAGCTCTTACATAACCATATATTTATTAAACGCAGGGCAAGGGCAAAAGGCCGTGGGGCTAGAGAGCCTGACCATCACCACCTTCGCTAATTTGCTCTTTCCCTACAAGCGGATAATAAAACCAGATCTCACACATCAAAGGATTTACCACTCTTCTACGTAAGGGAAGATGCAAGCATCCGGGCTCACTGAAATCATTTCTTTCATATACATCTCAGCTGTCTGTGGGCCAAATCCTGCCTTCTGATTATTCACATCCTTAATTCCTCATTTACTGTAAGGGGTAGCAGGTACGGCAGATGGCTGCCTCTTGCAGTTTCTTGCGTCCCCCTTAGCTCCTCAGTGTTTACCAGGGAGGAAGTGGCTGCTGGCTGCTGGAGGGCTAGTATTATTTTTCCTGGTCTCAGAAGTTTACATCTGGAAGGCTAGAATCCCTGATAGCTGTGACATATGGGATATGGTAAGAAATATGTCATTTCACACCATCCCTTAGGCACAACCTTGAAATTGAGAAATTATGTATTTGAGAATTACCCCTGAATCAACTAAGGAGGAATAAACTTTCTTCATAAGATTTAGAATCTAATATTCAGTCAAATCAAGTGCTTTTTTAAAAAACATGTTCTTCATGTTCAACATTTATATGCTTCATTGCTGTTGCTGTTCTTCAGTCGCCACGCTGTGTCTGAGTCTGTGACCCCATGGACTACAGCGTGCAAAACTTCCCTGTCCCTCACCATCTCCTGGAGTTTGCCCAAGTTCATGACCATTGAATTGGTGATGCCATTCAACCATCTCATCTTCTGTTGCCCTTTCCTCCTTCTGCCTTCATCTTTCCCAGAATCAGGGTCTTTTCCAGTGAGTTGGCTCTTCACATCAGGTGGCCAAAGTACTGCAGCTTCAGTATCAGTCCTTCCAATGAGTATTCAGGGTTGATTTCCTTTAGGATTGGCTGGTTTGACCTCCTTGCTGTCCAAGAGACTCTCAAGAGTCTTCTCCAGCACCGCAGTTCGAAGGCATCAGTTTTTTGGTGCTCTGCTTTCTTTATGCTCCAGCTCTCACATCTGTCCATGGCTACCAGAAAGACCATAGCTCTGACTATATGAACCTTTGTCAGCAAAGTGATGTTTCTGCTTTTTAACACACTGTCTAGGTTTGTCAGAGCTTTCCTGCCAAGAAGCAATCACTAATTTCATAGCTGAAGGCAGCATCCTCAGTGTTTTTAGAGCCCAAGAAGAAGAAATCTGTCACCGCATCCACCTTTCCTCCTTCTATTTGCCATGAAGTGATGGGACCAGATGCTATGATCTCAGTTGTTTTTAATACTGAGTTTTAAGCTGGCTTTTTCACTCTCTTCCTTCACCCTCATCAAGAGATTTTTCAGTTCCTCTTCACTTTCTGCGATTGGAGTGGTATCATCTGCATATCTGAGGTTGTTGCTATTTCTGCCGGCAATCTTGATACCAGCTTGGAACTCGTTCAGGCTGGAATTTCACATGATGTGCCCTGTGTATAAGTTAAACAAACAGGGTGACAATAAACAGCCTTGTCATACTCCTTTCTCAATCTTGAACCAGTCAGTTGTTCCATACAGGAAGCAACACTTAGAAACTTGATGGAACAGGTTTCTCAGGAGACAGGTAAGATGGTCTGGTATTCCCATCTCTTTAAGAGTTGTACACAGTTTGTTATGGCTTTAGCATAGTCAATGAAACAGAGGTAAATATTTTTCAGGAATTCCCTTGCTTTCTCTATGATTCAGCAAATGCTGGCAATTTGATCTCTGGTTCCTCTGCCTTTTTTAAACCCAGCTTGAACATCTGGAAGTTCTTAGTTTGTGTAACGCTGTGAACACAACCTTGTTAGCATGTGATATGACTGCAACTGTCCAGTGGTTTGAACTCTCTTTGGCACTGCCCTCTTGGGAACTGGGATAAGGATTGACCTTTTCTAGTCCTGTGACTACTGCTGGGTTTTCCAGATTTGCTGACATATTTAACGCAACACTTTGATAGAAACATCATTTAGGATTTGAAAAAGCTCTGCTGGAATTCCATTACCCCCACTAATTTTATCAACAGCAGTGCTTCCTAAGGCCCATTTGACTTCCCACTCCAGAATATCTGGCTCTGGGTGAGTGACCACACCATTGTGGTTATCCAGGTCATTAAGATTTTTTTACACAGTTCTTCTGTGTATTTTTTCCATCTCTTCTTGATCTCTTCTGCATCTATTAGGTCTTGGCCATTTCTGTCCTTTATTGTGACCATTTTTGAATGAAACATTCCTTTGATATTTCCAATATTCTTGCGATCTCTAGTCTTTACCCTTCTGTTGTTTTCCTACCATTTCTTTGCATTGTTCATTGAAGAAGGCCTTCTTGTCGCTCCTTGCTCTTCTCTGGAACTCTGCATTTAGTTGGGTATACATTTCCCTTTCTACCCTGCTTTTCACTTCTCTTCTTTCTTCAGTTATTTGTAAAGCCTACTCTGACAACCACTTTGCCTTCTGGCTTTTCTTTTTCTTTGGGATGGTTTTGCTCGCTGACTCCTATACAGTATTACAAACCTCTGTCCATAGTACTTCAGGTGCTGTTTACTAGATCTCAGTTCAGTTCAGTCGCTCAGTCGTGTCCGACTCTTTGCGACCCCATGAATCACAGTACACCAGGCCTCCCTGTCCATCACCAACTCCCGGAGTTCACTCAAACTCACCTCCATCGAGTCGGTGATGCCATACAGCCATCTCATTCTCTGTCATCCCCTTCTACTCCTGCCCCCAATCCGTCCCAGCATCAGAGTCTTTTCCAGTGAGTCAACTCGTCGCATGAGGTGGCCAAAGTATTGGAGTTTCAGTTTCAGCATCAGTCCTTCCAATGAACAACCAGGATTGATCTCCTTTAGAATGGACTGGTTGGATCTCCTTGTAGTCCAAGGGACTCTCAAGAGTCTTCTCCAGCACCATAGTACAAAAGCATCAATTCTTTGGTGATCAGCTTTCTTCACAGTCCAACTCTCACATCCATACATGACCACTGGAAAAACCATAGCCTTGACTAGACGGACCTTTGTTGGCAAAGTAATGTCTCTGCTTTTCAATATACTATCTAGATTGGTCATAACTTTCCTTCCAAGGAGTAAGCGTCTTTTAATTTCATGGCTGCAATCAGCATCTGCAGTGATTTTGGAGCCCCAAAAAATAAAGTCTGACACTGTTTCCACTGTTTCCCCATCTATTTCCCATGAAGTGATGGGACCAGATGCCATGATCTTTGTTTTCTGAATGTTGAGCTTCAAGCCAACCTTTTCACTCTCCTCTTTCACTTTCATCAAGAGGCTTTTGAGTTCCTCTTCACTTTCTGCCATAAGGGTGGTGTCATCTGCATATCTGAGGTTATTGATATTTCTCCCAGCAATCTTGATTCCAGCTTGTGCTTCTTCCAGCCCAGTGTTCCTCATGATGTACTCTGCATATAAGTTAAATAAGCAGGGTGACAATATACAACCTTGAGGTACTCCTTTTCCTATTTGGAACCAGTCTGTTGTTCCATGTCCCGTTCTAACTGTTGCTTCCTGACCTGCATACAGGTTTCTCAAGAGGCAGGTCAGGTGGTCTGGTATTCCCATCTCTTTCAGAATTGTCCACAGTTTATTGTGATCCACACAGTCAAAGGCTTTGGCATAGTCAATGAAGCAGAAATAGATGTTTTTCTGGAACTCTCTTGCTTTCTCCATGATCCAGAGGATGTTGGCAATTTGATCTCTGTCCCTTGAATTTGTATATTCAAGGGATTATACTTTAATAATCACTTCCACTGTATATTCATAGGGGATTTGATTTAAGTCATACCTGGCTAGTCTAGTGGGTTTCCCCATTTCTTTAGCTTATACCTGAATTTTGCTATGAAAAGCTGATAATCTGAGCCACAGTCAGCTACAGGTCTTGTTTTTGCTGACTGTATACAGATTCTCTATCTGACTACAAAGACTGTAATCAATCTGATTTCGGTATTGACCATTTGGTTATGTCCATGTGTAAGGTCATCTCTTTTGTTGTTGAAAAGGGTGTTTACTGTGACCAGTGTGGCCCTGCTTCATTTTGTACTCCAAGGCCAAACTTCCCTGTTACTCCAAGTATCTCTTGACTTCCTACTTTTGCATTCCAATACACTATGATGAGTAGGACATCTTTTTTTGGTGTTAGTTCTAGGAGGTCTTCTAGGTCTTCATAGAACTGATCAGCTTCAGCTTCTTCTGCATCAGTGACTTGGGCATAAACTTGAATTACAATAATGTTGAATGGTTTGCCTTGGAAATGAACTGAGGTCATTCTGTCATTTTTGAGGTTGCACCCAAGTACTGCATTTCTGACTCTTTCGTTGATTATGAAGGTTGCTCCATTTCTTCTGCGGGATTCTTACTCACAATAGTAGATATAATCGTCATCTGAATTAAATTAACCCATTCCTGTCCAGTTTAGTTAACTGATTCCTAAGATGTCGATGTTCACTCTTGCCATCTCCTGCTGAATCACATCCAATTTACCTTGATTCATGGACTTAACATTCCAGGTTCCTGTGTAGTACTCTTCTTACAGCATTGGATTTTACTTTCATCACCCAGCACATCCACGATTGAGCATCGTTTATGTGTTGGCCTGGCTGCTTCATTCTTTCTGGACTTTTAGTAGTTGTTCTCCACTCTTCCCCAGTAGCATATTGGACATCTTCTGACCTGGGGGACTCATGTTCCAGCATCATATCTTTTTCCCAATCTATACAGTTCATGGGGTTCTCACAGCAAGTATACTGGGGTGGTTTGTCATCCCCTCCACCAGTGGACCATGTTCTGTCAGAATTTTCCACTATGACCCATCCATCTTGGGTGGCCTTGCATGGCATGGCTCACAGCTTCATTGAGTTATGCGAGCCCCTTTGCTATGACGAAGCAGTGATCCATGAATGGGATTTATACACTTTAAGGGCTATTAAAGCTGAATTTCCAGTGCTCTTGCATAGACTATACCAATTTTGTAATCTGGGAGAGTTTGAGTTTATGTGCTCTGTCATGTCCAACTCTTTGCTACCCCCACGGACTGTAGCCCACCAGGCTCCTTTGTCTATGGGATGTTTTTAGGCAAGAATAATGGAGTAGGTTGCCATTTCTTTCTCCATGGGATCTTCCTGACCCAGGAATTGAACTCATGTCTCCTGTGTTTCCTGCACTGTTAGTGGATTCCTTACCCACTGAGCCACTGGGGAAACCAAGCCCCAATACCAATTTTGTAGCCTGGAAGAGTTTAGAAAGTTTTTTATTTTTACTGAGACAGAGTGAGACCTCTTGCCTGAATACCTGGAAGTCAAAGAAAGGCTTGACCCTCATCAAGACCCAGGCAATGTCCAGTAAAGGGATGCTGAGCAGGGGGCAGGGACAGGAATGAGACCTCCAGCATCTTGACATAGTCAATGTCCAGATCATTGGTCATTTGGAAATTTGGATTTTGGAATTCTTCCAAAAGGCCTGAACATGTGAATATTGATACCAATACGAGTCTATGAGGTGACATCAAACTATGACAATGCTGAAAGAACTACTGAAACGCTCTAAAGTCGGGGGGTCCCTTCCCAGTTTAATCACAGGTCATCAGGGTAAGTGAACAGAGGTGCTTTTGAAGTCAGGAGCTGCTGAGAAGGAGTCTGTAGCTGTGCCCCTGCTCCCTGTTCAATTCTCTGCTCATGAAGCACAGACTTGCCATTATACAGCCCTCCCTTCTTGTCAAGGCATATTCACATCTGACCTCCTTGGCCTTGCCAGGCTGTGGGACGTCTGTAGGCCAGAGGCTGTGTTCCTGATGTACAGTGAGGTACCTGCCACCTGGAAGCTGGGCCGCTGAAGCAAGTGTCCGCAGAAGACTAGGGGGACTTCCACTCTCGTCTCGGATACCCCAAGGCCACCACAAAGCCCTCCTTCCCCGATGGTTTGATTTTTGATGTTTCCTCTCCTATTCCCAACTCCTTCCTGCTTTGAAGCATATATGAAACTGAATTGTTTGATGCTAATACAGTATCATATTATTTTTTATTTTCTGAATCTACCTTATAGCTTATATACCTTGCGCATCACCGTCACATTCTTTGGTGTTTGTCTGCTTTACTCCTCTCAACTGAAGAAGATTTAAAACATTTATTTTGAGAAACCTCTAATGACAAGTCCTCAGAATATGTGCTTGGGAAGGGCTGGTTGAGTGAATGACTTCTGTATAAAATTTGTGTGAGGGGCCTTAGCTGGAAGTGTTTGTCCTGCTCCTGGCCTGGGGAATCTTTGAGCGTTAGATAACTGAATGCTGGGGAGCATTATCACCAATTTCATAGTGTTGCCTGTATAACACATGCTATGACTGGGATATGTGGGTGAACCTCTAAAGTGCTAAGAGAGAAGCCAGGCCCTGGAGAATGCGTTCTGCATATTCTGACCATCTGGGAATTTTAGAAAAGGCAAATCTAGATTGTGCGGCAGACACAGGTCACAGAGAGGACGAGGGGAGATGAAGAGTGATTGGAGAAGAGCAGGGACATTTCTGGGAAAAGGAAATACTCAGGATTTTTATCATATTGGTAGTTACTGGGTTTTCCAAAAAAGTTTGTTCAGGTTTTCAGGTTATGGAAAGTTATGAAGTTTTTGGCCAATCCAATACATGGGTATATACATTTGTCAAAAAGCTCAGGTCTGTATACTTTTAAGGAGATGCATATAAATCGTTTTAACAAGTTGATTGAAAAATGTGTAATGAGAGAAGGAAAGTATGAAAATACTAGCACCTTCTTTTCCTCCTGTTCTCAAAGCTATCTTGGGCATTTATAACGTCTTGATACGTGATTGCAATTTCCATAATTCTTGTGTGTGTATGTGTCTGTGTGCTCTCTTTTTACTTTGGCAGCAGCAAACCTAACTCAGAAAACACTTCTAAGTGAATAAACTTTGACTTTAATCCAGCTGGTTGCATAAGAACTAACAGAACACAAAACAAACATATATTCATTTGCTCTTTCTTGCTGAAATCACAAGGCAGAGATATGCTCCTCACCATGACTCACACATTTTAACTAAACTGCCCATGCTCATTCCGCTTATTTTAATTAGGGTTGCTTTAACCGTGTGCTACACTTTCTCCCTACTGTGTGGGTTTGACTCCGTCACTTCTTTTCTATGTTAATGAAAAGTAGCTTTTCATATTTACCTCTCTTTCAAGGGCACATGGGGAACGAATGAGACATTTTTGAGCCCTCTTCCTTCTGACAAAGGCAGGGGCAGTGTACCTGTGCACAGATGTCCTCAGGCCTGGTCTCTGACTTCTCTTCTTGCCCTTGCAGACTCCAGAGCCAAGTGCACACCCGCCAGGTCACGCTGACATTGAAGAGAAGCAGCGCCCTTCTTCTCCCGCGGAACCAGAGGAACAGGAATGGAGCCAGGAAACAGACCACGATGATTTTGAGACACCGTCCCACCAGAGTGAAAGTCAATCAGACACCAAAACTGATCCCTTTGAAAGTGCTTCTGACACAGAGTCCCTGCCTGGTGACCTCCTAGAGGGGATCTGCCTCCCTCCACGTGGTACCTCTGAGGACAGCGAAGCACAAAAGGGATGCTTTGACACCCCAGCATCTGGAATCCCTCAGGAGCAATATTTGACAGCTGTCCCTGGGCTTGACCCAAAGGAGGAACTAGATCTGTGCCTTGACTTCAAGGAAGAGTCTCACAAAAGTGGGTTACAAACCTTTGCCACAGTTGCTGGAGAAGTGAGAGCCATCCTTCAGGAGGAGGTGGCTGGCCCAGAGCTAGAGGTGCCACCAGGAAGGGCTGCTCAGCTCACACACGGCTGTGCACGGGGGCTTACAGGCAGTTACAGCTTCCCACCAGCAAAGGTGGTGACTGTCCAAGACATCACAGGGTTCTCTGTTTTTTCTCCTCAGAAATCCAGGTCTGAGAGTCATCTGGGCACCCCACTGGTCTGGCCCCTTCTTCTTTGGTGCCCTGAACAGAGTCAGAGCTGGCCGAATATCCACAACAGGCAGAGGGGATGCCACCTGTCCCTCAGAAGCCCGCTGAATAGCACAGCCCCTCTGGGAGCCAGGACAGGGGAAAAATGTCCTCCAGACCCCACATCAAAAACAGGCTTGCTCTGCTCCCAGTCCAGCTTTGATGCCACCTGCTGGCTTCCTTTAGGGACATCCTGTCTCCTACATGCCAAGTTTCACCATAGTGTCCCAGAAAATACTGATGATGAAGGCAGGGCACTCCCAAGGCACTGCTGTTTGCTCACAAGGACTCTGAACAGGGCCCACTCCATAGCAGAATTTCCCTTAAGAAACTCTGAGGATCCTCCAGGGCAGAACTTGGTGAAGTTTGGGACCCATCTGAAGGAAGGGACAGAAGCAGAACAGGCTCCAATAACACAAACCCCTCTTCATCCTGTTCCCACCCAGCTGTCTCACTTACTTCCTACTTCCCAAAGGAAGACTCTTCCTTTGAAGGATCAGTACAAACTCAGGGCTCTGAGCTGGAAAAGGACCTCTCAGAACACGCCCTCTGAATGTCTCTGGCTGGAAAACCAGTTCGGACAGGATTCTTGGTCCTGCCCAGTCTCTTCATGCCTTACTGCAGAGCTGGGGAGCCTCGCCGCAGAGGAAGTGCCAGTGCCAGCAGAGTGCAAGTCCGGACACAGCCCAGAGAGCAGACCAGAGGAGCCCCAAGGCCCTGGCCAGGCACCAGATGCTGAGGATGTGAGTGATGCACAGAAGCACCTTCAGGACATTTCTGCTGAGCCAGGAAACCAAACCAGCGATTACACATCAAAGTATGTCCTTGGTGAAAAAAGAAAGCCATCTGCTAGGGCCAAGTTCCCACGTCATCCCAACAGGAGCGGGTCACTGGTGTGGAGCAGAGACTGGGGAGTATGCTCCGGAGTGAGCGATAATTCATACGCTCCAGAAACGACCCTGAAATCAAGCACAGCAGACACTTTAAAGGAAGCAGAAGATGTGATGGTTCCAGATCCCAGCTTCACAAAAAATGCCCTGCAGGGATTTTCAGGAGTCACAGCAGCCACCATGTCTCCCTGCAGCTGTGGGGATGAGGAGTGTGAGCAGGGGCACAAGGGTGATACCGTACCCTTTGCAGAGGGCCTCCAGACAGAGCCCAAAGCAGACACATCTTCTGGGGGCACGCTCATCATTATAGCTGTTGAGCAGAAAGGGCTGCAGGCCACCAGGAGGAAAATGGGTCCTCTGCTAAAAACACAGTATTGTGAGTTACTAGAGGAAAGACCAGGGTCTCCCCACAGTGCTGGAGCGACCCCCTGTGAGTCTCCTCTGGCTGGGAAACCAAAAACTTGTGGCAGTGAGTGTGAGCTGCCAGCAGTCTGCAACCTGCGAGGTAATGATGGGGCTCTTCGGCAGGTGGCCCAAGCCTCAGAGCTTGGGATAGTTCTGATCCCCCGGGCTGCTTCGGAAGATTGGCCCCCGGGGAGGGATAAAACGCCTTCCCAGGAGCACGCGGGGGACACGCTGAGCACAGGGGCGCCTACGGAAGAGAACCAACCTGGAGCCAGCCAGAGCTCCAGGATTCCAGCGGCCAGGGAGGAAGCTGCTGTGGAGCCCGAGGACTGGGGTCCTCACCCCGCGGGCAGCCGAGGGTCACGGAGCCCCGAGGGCACGCGAGGGGTGTGCGCAGCAGAGGGCGATGCAGACACGGACATGCAGCCCGGCGCCCCGGCCTGTGCCCGTAGGAGTGCACTCCAACCGCCCAGACCGCCCCACCAGCTCCGCCAAGCTTCGCGGGAGCCTGGAAAGCTCCTGGCGTTTCCCAAGGTAACCTCCTTCCGAAAAGGCAAGCCCTCGGCCGCCGAGAGCCTGGGAGGGGGCCACCCTGGGGGTTCCTCTGGCCTCGAGGAACTGTGCTCCGACAGCCAACCCCCAACGGGCAGCGCGCAGAGCGCCTCCGGCCAGGCCGGGACTCCTTGCAGCGCGCACGCCAGCGCTTTTCCGGTTATCGGCCTCCAGGGCTCAAGCCAAGGAGCCCCAGGGCTGATGGAAGGGGGCCACGTGGAGACGCCTGGGGACCTCGGTAGCAGAAGACAGTCCTCAGAAAGCCGCGACTCCAAGAGACTCAAAACTCCAGAGAAAAGACTCAGGGCCAGGTTGGCCTCAGCTCATAAGACCTTTGCAAATTTTTTTGAGTCAAGAGTTTTAGAAAAAGAGAACACTGGTAAATGTTCTCCATGTTCTTTCAATGACCAGAAGAAAAAGAGCAAGTTGCGCCAGACTTCCTGGCGCACATTCCTGAAAAGCAAAGATGCCCAAGGCTCTAAAAGGCCCTCCTTAGTAAGTCTGATTCCAGGACCAGAAATCTTGAATACCCCCAGCCGTTTCCCACCAGAGACCAATAGCCACTGTGAGAAGCAGACAGAACACAAGGAGAGCTATGTTTTTAGAGATCATTGGGCACCCACACATTCCCCCACACCTTTGTCATCCAGCAATTTGGCTTCTTCAGATAACAGGAGAAAAAGTGAACCGACTATCAAATGTACAAGTACCCAGGAAATTGGTGAATACCTACCTCCGAGTACCTTCCCTGAAAAGTCTTGGCCTTTGTCACCCACCAGTCCTGGGAGGCAGCAGGCTGGGATCAGCCACACCCTTCCCTCAAGCTCCACCTGTTGCCTGGCACATGGAAGCCAAAGCGTGCCCTGTAAACCCCTGAGCCCCAAGCCCCAGAGTCCCAGGCCTGGTGCCCGGCGGGCCGATTTCCACTACTCTGAAAAGGGTAGGGCCATCTCAGTGGTTTCTCTTGGAAGCTACAGCCATGTGGACAACAGCTCAGAGGTCCCTGGAAGCCCCAAGATGTCCAAGGCCTGGATAAGCCTCCTACTTTCTCTGCAGGCATTAGACCAGGGTGAGCAGAAGGAAGAGAGCAGGCAAAGAGGCCAGCGCCCCTGTGGCCTAAGCACAGCACCCTCACTTAAGGACCTTCTTGGATGTGAGGTGAGTTATCTGTGAGTCACATCAATCAACTCACATTTTTTTACCTCTTAAGGCAAGAGAAGGAGAGGACCACACAGGACATTTTCCTAAGTGTGTGGAGGGGAAGAGTAGGAAGGCCAGTCTTCCTTCCATGGAGATTGCCCCACTTACACACATGAGGGTCCCACCAGAATCAACACAGCCAGACTGATCTCTTGAAATTTGCCAAACTAACAAGTGGGAACTGCATTTTGCTGTAATTCTGTGTGGTCTCCATTTTTCCTATGTAATTCAAGCTATCTGAATTCCCCTTTGTATCAGTGGCCTGTTCATAGTCTGGTTATTTTGTATCCAGTGGTTGATGTAGGTTTTTTTCTGTCAGCCTTCATTCTTCTCCACTGTGAAATTTTAAAAGGAAAATTTCCAACTTTGTTTTCTAGTATGTTTATGGGTTTTTTTCTGAAATCTAAACCTGATCCAGTTTAACTTGTTTGAATATAAGGAGAGATTAGTGGTGCTTCTCAAATTCCTAGTAAAATAAATGGTCTCTCCCCCAAAGCAAAGGCGTCCACCCAGGATAGGGAACAGGTGCTGGGTCAGGCACAAGAAAAGGGATACAAGCTTGGGATTTCTCTCAAGTCAGGCTACCCTCTGAAGGAGGTAAATTCCAGAAAGAATAGTCTTGGGACTGTGAAAGCAGACCTCCCTTTTCCTGTCCACTCCTGCACCCATTTGCCCTCGCCCCATTGCTTCTTTAGACAAATAGATGTGACGTCTCTGCGTGCCCTGCACTGTGCTGGTGTGGAAGGGCAAAAGGTTCAGCATCAGCCTCAAGCAGGGTCAAATGCAGCCTCCACCACCATGTGCTGCCTCTGGGGTCCTGGTGAGCCCGGCCCTTTAGCAAGCTGGCTGTGGTCTCCCTCCTTTAGCAAGCTGGCTGTGGTCTCCCTCCTTTAGCAAGCTGGCTGTGGTCTCCCTCCTTTAGCAAGCTGGCTGTGGTCTCCCTCCTTTAGCAAGCTGGCTGTGGTCTCCCTGTGGCAAGTGTCAATCACCCTCTCTGAGCATGCACCTTTCCCCAGCTCTCAGGCTCTCCAGCCTTCGTATATGTTCTGATTCGCAAGCATATGTGGCCTTCTCTCTCCTCCTGTTAAGATTTGAAAGAGGAATAGTAACAAACATTTATTCAGCATCTGCTTAATGTCTGGTCCTTTCCTGGGCACCTGACAACCATCTCACTGTTTGCTGAACAGTGAGATGTCCGGATGTTTGCCGAGGCCCCCCTGCACCTGCTCCTCACATAGACTACACTTCTGTGCACAGGACAAGCTGAAGGCCCTGTGTGCTCTAACTGACAAGTCTGGGGTGCTCGCTGCAGCCACCAGGCTCTTTGTGGTTAGGAGGAAACGAGCTGGGACAGGTGAGCATTCACAGGGTAGTCCCAACACACTGGAATTAGACGTTTCACATTCAAAAGTGAGGACTACCAGTTGAAATTACATCACTTTATTCAACATATGTCCTCATCTGTAAAGTGTTAAATATTAGCTTTCAAAGATTTTTCCGTATTGTTTTCCTTATTTTTAATAGTAAAATTAAAATCAAAGCCAGTACAGATGTAGAACAGAAAAGGTAACAGTTTCCCTTTAAAGCCCCCAGTCACATTCCACAGAAGGAAATAGTGTCAGTCTGATGTATGTTATCTACATTATCTCCACACATCAACAGGATGATAAGGGGGATGGCTTAGCTGATAAAGAATCCACCTGCAATGCGGGAGACCTGGGTTTGATGCCTGGTTTGGGAAGATCCCCTGGAGAAGGGAACAGCTACCCACTCCAATATTCTGGCCTGGAGAATTCCATGGACTGTACAGTCCATTGGGTCACAAAGAGTCAGACAAGATGAGCATGAGTAACTTTCACTTTGGGGAAAAGAGGGTCGCACGGCAGGTCATACACACATACTACCCTGTAGCTTTCTTGTTTACTTTAATAAAACAGCAAATACAGACCTCCAGGGGTTTTATATACACTGTTCCCTAGTTGAAACTGGTATGCTATTTCATAGTATCGCTATACTGTATTTAGTTAATTATTTTTCTATTGATTAATATTGAGGTAAAATCAAGCAGTCAGAGTAAAATCAGGTAGTCCAAAAAGATTTTTAGTACCTAAATAATATAATCATAAAACCGATTTAGTAGTGCTATACATATTAATGTGTATATCTGTACACAATGGGAAACAGCATTCCCTTCAGACTGTCCCTGTGTTTATGGGAGGAGCAGGTGCGGGGGCATGTGTGTGTGCTGTGTGCTCAGTCCTGTTGGACTCTGTGCAACCCCATGGACTATAGCCCACAAAACTCCACTGCCCATGAAATTCTCCAGGCAATAATATTGGCGTGGGTTGCCATTTCCTCCTCCAGGGGATTCTCCCAACCCAGGGATTGAACCCAAGTCTCTTGCATCTCCTCCACTGGCAGGTGGATTCTTTACCACTGTGCCACCTGGGAAGCCCCCAAGTGCGGGGAGCTTCAGCAAACAACCAGACAGCCTGCACGCTGTCTGGGTGCAAGGACGCAAGAAGTCCGGCGTGAAGTGGATGCTGGATAAATGTTCGTTCATATTCCTCTTTCTATTTCAAACCTCACGGGAGGAATGAGGACTCACATCCTTGTGCATCAGAACATGTGTTAATACCAATACAAAAGAGTAGCAGATGCATGTCCGTGGGAAGGAGAGGGGAGAAAAGTTTGCTCTCTCTAGCTGAAGCCCTGGGCAACCATGGGCAGAAACTGAATTTAGAGCTAGAAGTGAGGCTCCATCTAGTGGTTGCTCCTGGGAGAGCATGCTGTAATTGCAGGAGAAATTTGCAAGGAATCCAGGGGTGTTCCCAATTCTTCATTCCACAGTGCTCTTAAGAAGCAAGAGTTCTTTTATTCCAAAACTACCACTGTTAAATTTTCTTCCAGATTTTATTCTGGAACCATATATTTAACATGGTTATGATCATGTCATCGATGTTAGTGTTCAGTTGCTGACTCTGCAACCCCATGGACTGCAGCATGCCAGGCTTCCCTGTCCTTCACCATCTCCTGGAGCTTGCTCAGGAGCTTGTCCATCAAGTCGATGATGCCATCCAACCATCTCAAACCTCCATCACCGCCTTCTCCTTCTGCCCTCAATCTTTCCCAGAATCAGGGTCTTTTCCAATGAATCAGCTCTTCACATCAGGTGGCCAAAGTATTGGAGCTTCAGCTTCAATATCAGTCCTTCCAATGAATGTTCAGGACTGATTTCCTTTAGGATTGACTGGTTGGATCTCCTTGCAGTCCAAGGGACTCTCAAGAGTCTTCTCCAATACCACAGTTTGAAAGCATCAATTTTTAGGTGCTTAGCCTTCTTTATGGTCCAACTCTCACACCCATTCATGACTACTAGAAAAACCATAGCTTTGACTAGATGGATTTTTGTCGGTAAAGTAATGCTTCTGCTTCTTAATACACTGTCTAGATTTGTCATAACTTTTCTTCCATGTAATCTATAGAGGCTTTAACTTCCTGTGATTTCACATCCTGCAATTTGTTCCTTTAGAGCTCTTTTAATTTGAGATATGCAGCATCATACAGCAAAGCCTGGTGCATAAATGTGTAGACAATGTATTGCTGTGAAACCAACACTGAGTAACCTCCACTTGAGTCAGAACACTACAGCCCTTCCTGGTCCAAGAGTCCTTCCTCCTCGCTGGCCATAGGCTCTGTGCCAACTTCTATGGTATTCACTTCCTTGCCTCATTATAGTTTTACTGCCTACCTTTGTGCCTCCAAACAATGTAGTTTATTTTTGCCTAATTTTGAACTTTCTGTGCATACAACCTTATGTGTTCTTTTATTCCTTACCCATTTGGTTTACTCTAATTTTTTAAGACTCATCATTGTGCTGTGTGTTGAAAGTTCTTTCATTTTCATCACTATGTACAATGACTTTGAATCCACATTCCACAGTGTATGTATCAGTCAGCTGTTGCTGCCAGGAAACTTTATGCCCAGGTGCCTACTGCATGAGCATATGCCTTTCTGTTGGATGTGCCTCCTACGAGTGAAATGGCTGGGTCATTGGGATTGCTTATCTTCAGCTTTACTAGCTTTACTAGATACGGCCAGATATCTTTCCAAAGTGATTGTGCCAATTTACAGTCACTCCATAAGAGTTTCCTTTTCCCCATAGTCTCATTAGTCTTTGCTTGATATTGTTAACCAATTTTATCCATTCTTCTAGGCAGGTAGAGGTAATCTGCATTTCCCCAATGCCTGAAGAGGGCTTCCCAGGTGACACAAATGGTAAAGAATCCATCTGCCAATGCAAGAGACGCAAGAGATGGAGGTTCCACTCCAGGGTCAGTAAGATCCCCTGGAGAAGGAAATGGAAAACCACTTAGTATTCTGCCTGGGAAATCTCATGGACAGAAGAGCCTGGCGGGCTACAGTCCATGGGGTTGCAAAGAGTCAACACAACTGAGCACAGCACTGGCTAATGTCTAAACAGGCTCAGTGCAGTTCAGCCGCTCAGTCGTGTCCAATGCTGCGACCCCATGGACTGCAGCACGCCAGGCTTCCCTGTCCATCACCAGCTTCTGGGGCTTGCTCAATTTCTGTCCATCGAGTCAGTGATGCCATCCAACCATCTCATCCTCTGTCGTCCCCTTCTCCTCCTGCCTTCAATCTTTCCCAGCATCAGGGTCTTTTCCAAGGAGTCAGTTCTTTGAATCAGGTGGCCAGAGTATTGGAGTTTCAGGTTCAGCATCAGTCCTTCCAAGGAATATTCAGGACTGATTTCCTTTAGTGTGGACTGGTTGGATCTCCTTGCAGTCCAAGGGACTCTCAAGAGTCTTCTCCAACACCACAGTTCAAAAGCATCAATTCTTTGGTGCTCAGCTTTCTTTATGATTCAACTCTCACATCCATACATGACTACTGGAAAAACCATAGCTTTACACAGACCTTTGTCAGAAAAGTAATGTCTCTGCTTTGTAATATGCTGTCTAGGTTTGTAATAGCTTTTCTCCCAAGGAGAAAGCATCTTTTAATTTCATGGCTGCAGTCACCATCTGGAGTGATTTTGGAGCCCCCAAAATTAAGTCTGCCACTGTTTCCATTGTTTCCCCAACTATAAGCCATGAAGTGATGGGACCAGATGCCATGATCTTAGTTTTTTGAATGTTGAGTTTTAAGCCAACTTTTTCACTCTCTTCTTTCACCTTCATCAAGAGGCTTTTTAGTTCCTCCTCGCTCTCTGACTCCACCCCATAAGGGTGGAGTCGTCTGCATATCTGAGGTTATTGATATTTCTCCCAGCAATCTTGATTTTTGCTTGATTTCATCCAGCCCAGCATTTCGCATGATGTACTCTGCATATAAGTTAAACAAACAGGGTAACGATATACAGCTTTGATGTACTCCTTTCCCAATTTGGAATCAGTTCATTGTTCCATGTCTGGTTCTAACTGTTGCTTCTTGACCTGCATACAGATTTCTAGGAGGCAGGTAAGGTGGTCTGGTAGTTCCATGTCTTTAAGAATTTTCCAGTTTGTTGTGATCCACACAGTCAAAAGTTTTAGCATAGTCATTGAAGCAAAAGTAGATGTTTTTCTGGAATTCTCTTGCATTTACTATGATCCAGCGGGTGTTGGCAATTTGATCTCTGGTTCTTCTGCCTTTTCTAAATCTGGCTTGAATATCTGGAAGTTCTTGATTCACATGCTGTTTAAGCCATGCTTGGAGAATTTTGAACATTCCTTTGCTATCATGTGAGATGAGTGCAATTGTGCAGTAGTTTGAACATTCTTTGGCCTTATCTTTCTTTGGGATTGGAATGAAAACTGACCTTTTCCAGTCCTGTGGCCACTGCTGAGATTTCCAGATTTGCTGGCATATTGAGTTAACAGCATCATCTTTTAGGATTTGAAATAACTCAGCTGGAATTCCTTCACCTCCACTAGCTTTGTTCATAGTGATGCTTCCTAAGTCTCACTTGACTTCACACTCCAGGATGTCTGGCTCTAGGTGAGTGATCACACCATCAGGATTGTCTGGGTCATTAAGATCTTTTTTTGATAGTTCTTCTGTGTATTCTTGCCACCTCTTCTTAATATCGTCTGCTTCTGTTAGGTCCATACCGTTTCTGTGCTTTATTGTGCCTATCTTTGCATGAAATGTTCCCTTGGTATCTCTAATTTTCATGAAGAGATAGCTAATCTCTCCCATTTCATTGTTTTCCTCTTTATTTGCATTGATCACTTAAGAAGGCCTTATCTCTCCTTGCTATTCTTTGGAACTCTGAATTCAGATGGTTATGTCTTTCTTTTTCTCCTTTGCCTTTCACTTCTCTTCTTTTCTCAGCCCTTTGTAAGGTCTCCTCATACAACCATTTTGCTTTTTTGCATTTCTTTTACTTGGGGATAGTTTTGATCACCATCTCCTGTACAGTGTCACAAATCTACATCCATAGTTATTCAGACACTCTGTCTATCAGAGTTAATCACTTGAATCTGTCTGTCACTTCCACTGTATAATTGTAAGGGATTTGATTTAGGTCATACCTCCTGAATAGTCTAGTGGTTTTCCCTACTTTCTTCAATTTAAGTCTGAATTTTGCAATGAGGAGTTCATGATCTGAGTCACAGTCATCTCCTAGTCTTGTTTTTGCTGACTGTATAGAGCGTCTATACACCCTTTAAATGCTTTTTGACAATTTGAATATTTTCTTTGGGGATGTGTGTGACCTAATACCTTGTCCATTTGTCAATGAAGGTGTCTTTTACTTACTGATTGTACATATTCTGGATACAATCACTTTGTTGGTTAAATGCACCATCAATATGATTTCCCACTGTCTGGTTTGTCTTTTTCCTTCTTTGGTGATATCTTTTAACGAACAGAAATCCTAAATTTCATTGTTTTCAAGAGTATCCATCTATTCTTTGCCCCCAGGTCATGACTAGATTTCCCTAAATTACCTTTTTAAAACTTTCATGGACTTGCTGTTTACATTTCTGTCTCTGAGATGTCTACAGCTGACGTTTGTGTTCCATTGGCCTTCTGTCCATCCTGTGCCAGTTCAGGGTCTTTACTGCTGTGGATGTATATACTGCTGCTGTCCAGGTGACCACATCCTCTCACCATGGTCTTCTTCAACTGGATAGGTATTCACTGAACACCAGCTGTGGACCAGGCACTATCCTAGGCACTATGGATAGGGTATTGAAGAGCGTATAAAAAGATCTCTGTCCTCAAGGGAGGGGCAGGAGGTGACAGTGAGTACATAATTGAGCAAATAAGATTACTTCAGATATTGAAAGACTATTAACATTGAAATGTAATTAAGAAATCGTAAAGGTTAATGGGATGGGGCTCCCTTGGCTTAGAAGTTTGAAGTCTAACAGAGCCTTTCAGGTGGCCCTCTCAGGTCCAGTTCAACTTCTCAGTGATGAGGAAGAATTTCCTTAACTACAAACAGCCATGTAATTTAGCCCTCCACAGTGTCACCTTACACCTGGGACATTCTCCTGTGTTTGTGTGTATGATGGAGAACAGGAGGAGGCAATCCTTGGGAGTAAAAAGGCGCTGTTTGCGTGTAGAGATTTTTAATTTAGGGTAGAGGGACAGAGAACTTAGGATTCCAGGGAAAGCAAATTTTAACATCTTATTTATAATCTTATTTGTACATAGATGGATTTGTGCTCCTGGATAAGGGGGCTTGGAAGGAGACCAAGATCAAGAGGGAGCAAGAAAAGAAATGACTGTGGGAGCATCAGCTTAATGAATGCTGAGTGGTTTACCTGACCTTCTTCCGTCCTCTTCCCCGACGTGGGTAGCAAGGATCCACAGTGCTGTTTTTACTTAGAGATTTTAAGTGAGGGTGGGGGAGTACAATGTGAACATTTTCTAACTTTGAAAAACTTTTGTTTTCTAAAATTTATATGGAGAAGCACAGGCCCTAAAATAGCTAAAACGGTTTTGTAAAACTAATAAAGTGAGAGGAATCCATCTAACTGATATTAGTTAGGGCTACTTAATCAATTGTGGTATTGGGGTAGGGATAGATATATAGATCACAAAAAAAGAGTAGAAAACCCCCAAACAGATGCATACACATATACTCAACTGGTTTCTGATGCAAAAGCAATTTAATGGAAGAACAGTAGTCTTTTCAACAAACAAGGCTAAGGTATTTGGACATCCATAGGGGAAAAAACTAAACCTAAACCTCATACTTTATTAAAAAACAATTCAAAATTAATTAATCACACATTTAAATGCAAAAGATAACACGATAGGATTTTTAGGAGGAAATCTTTGAGATCTAGAAGATAATAAAGAGTTCTTAGTCACAATGCCAAAGTTACATCCATAATGGAAAAAAATAGTAAACTGGACTTCATCAAAATCAAAACCTTCTGCTGTACAAAGAAACACTCTGGTAGGAAGTGAGTGAGTGAGTGAAGCCACTCAGTTGTGTCCGACTCTTTGTGACCCCGTGGACTGTAGCCTACCAAGCTCCTCCATCCATGGGATTTTCCAGGAAAGAGTACTGGAGTGGGTTGCCATTTCCTTCTCCAGGGGACCTTCCTGACCCAGGGATTGAACCCAGGTCTCCCTCATTGTGGGTTGATGTTTTACCGTCTGAGCCACCAGGGAAGTTCAGATGTAAAGCTAAACCACACACTGGGGAGACTTTATTTGCAAACCACATATCCAACAAAAGAGTAGTTCTAGAATATAAAATCTCAAAATTCAACAGTAAAAATACAAACAATCCAACTAGAAAACGGACAAAAGACATTTAACCAGAGAGTATATATAGATGGCAGATGTGCACATGAAAAGACCATTAACCAACAAAGAAATGCAAATTAAAGGCACAATCAGAATGATTAAAATAAAAATATATGAGAACCCCAAATACTGGTAAGGATGTGAAGAAGCTGAGTATCTTGCACATTTTTGGTAGGAATGTGAAACAGTACAGTTCCTTTGGAAAAGGGCCAGCAGTGTCTTATGAAAGCAAACCTGGGTTTATTGTATGACCCAGCAATTGCACTTGTGTCTTTATCTCAGGAAAATGAAACTTTGTTTACACATAAACTTAATACCTAAGTGTCCATAGTAGCCCTAAGCTGGAAACAACCCAGATATCTTTCTAGGGGTAGATGGTTAACAAAGTGTGGTACACCCAAACCATGCAAGTATTATAATATTATACAGTCATAGTAGTACTATAGCACAGTGGTGGTATTCCACAGTATGAATAATAGTGAAATACAACTTCAGTGGTTCTCCAGAGAATTATTGTGAGTGGGAAAAAACAATACCAAAAAGTTATATACTATAGAAATCCATCCATCAAACATTCTTAAAATGAAAAAATATAGCAATGAAGAATATATTAGTCATTACCAGAGGTTGGCGGGGAGAAGTTGGGTGATAAAAGGATCCTGAAGTGGTGACACTGTTCTGTGTCTGGATGTGGTGGTGGATAGCTGAATCTACAAATGTGATAAAACCACATAGGACTAAATATATAATACCACGCACGCACATATGCACACAAGCGCACACACAAAGGACTGGAGGGAAGCAGAGAATCTCAGTGAGATCTTGGGTTGCCTCAGTGTTTCTTCCTGGTGGTGATACTGTACTGCACCATTGTGAGAGTCTGAGTCCAGAGTACACTCGACCGCTCTGTAGTATTCCTTACATCTGCATGAGTATCTACAATTATTATATCAAAATTAATTAGAGAAAAACATTTATATCATTAGTTTAATGACTACATGGTATTCATTTGTATGTATACATCCAATTCTTAATCAGTTTTCTATTGTTTTGAGCAGTCAGGTTGTTCACAACTTTTTAAATAAAGCTTGTAAATAAGCTTTCAGTTCAGTTCAGTAGCTCAGTCGTGTCTGACTCTTTGTGACCCCATAGACTGCAGTACACCAGACTACCCTGTCCATCACCAACTCACGGAGCTTACTCAAACTCATATCCACTGAGTCAGTGACGCCATCCAACCATCTCATCCTCTGTCAGCCCCTCTCCTCCCGCCTTCAATCATTGCCAGCATCAGGATCTTTTCAATTGAGTCAGTTCTTCATATCAGGTGGCCAAAATATTGGGGTTTTAGCTTCAGCATAAGCTTTAGAAAATGCTTTATTCTCCCTGTTTTTTAGGGTCGGTTTTTTTTTTGTTTTATTTTAAGAAAAATTATCAAAATCATGCATGCACATAGTTATAAAATAAAATGGTGCTTCTCAAAGTTTAAGGTTCATCTAGATCGCCTGAGCTCTGCTGGGATGCAGGTTCTGACTAGATGTGCAGGTGGGACCTGACGATGCAGTGCTCACCAGCTCCCATGTGACAGGACACTGTCGATCCCCTCACCACAGCCTGACTCGAGAGTAGTGAGGAGTTAGAAGACTGCCTCTGAAAACAAGACAGCCATCTCATCCCTCCCTCACCCAGAGACAATCAAGTTAGATTTTGATAATAATGTTAAACTGCTATTTTGATTTATTATTTAAAATGTTATCTATTAACTTCCAGTTGTGGTCATCATGAAGAATCAGCATCTCAAATTTAGTCTCCTCTGCATTCCTATCCAACTAATATCATCTTTCCCAGTGTATGGCTAAATCAGTAACAAGTGTTTATATCACAGTGGACATGAAAATATTATTCAGTGTAGAGCCAAGTAGTGGATTATAGTGACATTTTTTTCCTGGAGTTAATAATGATTGCACTTTTTGCATGTGTGATTTTCTATGTCTGTCCTTCAATTTAACTCTCTGTCAGGTCATCTACAAACCGTTTTCTAAGTGTTCAAACATGTCAGCATTCTATCAAATCTCTCTTTTCTCCTAGGGGCCTTCCTCTTGGAAACCTCTGACCTCCTGCTATAATTCAGAAGACTTGTTCTCCAGGAATTCTGCATAATTTTCCTCTCTGACTTCTTTTTTTAAAATTTTTGTTGGAGGCAAATTACCTTACATTAATATATTGGTTGGTTTTGCCATACATTGACATGAATCCGCCCAGGGTGTACATGTGTTCCCTTTCTTGAAACCCCCTCCCACCTCCCTCTTCCCCATATCCTCCCTCCAGGTCATCCCCGTGCCCCAGCCCCAAGCATCCTGTATCATGCGTCGAACCTGGACTGGTGATTCATTTCACATATGATAATATACATGCTACAATGCCATGCTCCTAAATCATCCCACCTTCACCCTCTCCCACAGAATCCCAAAGACTGTTCTAAAGATGGCTAACAAACACATGAAAAAATGCTCAACATCCCTCATAATCAGAGAAATGCAAATCAAAACCACAATGAGATACCATTTCACACCAGTCAGAATGGCTGCTATCCAAAAGTCTACATGCAATAAATGCTGGAGAGGGTGTGGAGAAAAGGGAACCCTCTTACACTGTTGGTGGGAATGCAAACTAGTACAGCCACTATGGAGAACAGTGTGGAGATCCCTCAAAAAACTGGAAATAGAGCTGCCATATGATCCAGCAATCGCACTCCTGGGCATACACACCGAGGAAACCAGAATTGAAAGAGACACATGTACTCCAATGTTCATTGCAGCACTGTTTATAATAGCCAGGACATGGAAGCAACCTAGATGTCCATCTGCAGATGAATGGATAAGAAAGCTTTGGTACATATACACGATGGAGTATTTTTCAGCCGTCAAAAAGAATGCATTTGAATCAGTTCTAATGAGGTGGATGAAATTGGAGCCTATTATACAGAGTGAAGTAAGCCAGAAAGAAAAATATCAATACAGCATACTAACGCATATATATGGAATTTAGAAAGATGGTAACTTTAACCCTGTATATGAGACTGCAAAAGAGACATAGGGATATAGAACAGTCTCTCTGACTTATTGTTTCTTGAATCTTACATCTACCTTTACTTCTTTATTATGCTCAAAAATATCTTCCTTAAGAAAAAGTACATTGGAGGTATAGACATACAGTTTTTTGAATGTCTGAAGAAAAACTCCTTTTTTAACTTTCATACTTGATGGATGCTTAGGCTTTATGTAGAATTCTGGGTTGAGATTACCCTTCAAAAACTTCCCTGGAAGTCCAGTGGTTAAGAGCTTCTAATGCAGAGGCTGTGGGTTCAGTCCCTGGTTGAGAAACTAAGATCCCACATGCCATGTGGCAAGCCAAAAGATATAAAGGGAATAAGAACTAAATTTTTTTTTAAAGTAAAAAAAAAAACTTGAAGACATTTCTTCACTGTGCTCTACCATTGAATGTTGCTGGTGAGAAGGACCATGGCATTTGTGTATGGTTTGGGTTTTTATTTTTAATTTAGAAGTTTTTAAGGGTTTTTCTTTTATCCCTGTTGTTCTGAAATATCTTAGTGATAATCCTGGTTGTGAGTTTCTTTTTATCCACTGAGCTCAACATTCATTATACCCTTCAGTCTAGACACTCAACCTTTACTATTGGGAAAAAAGATATCTCTCCTTTTCCCCTGGAACTCCTGTTAGAGGTTGTAACTTCTTGATAGGGCTCTAATATTCTTCATATTTCTACATTGTCTCTTCATCTTTGTTTGTATTAATTTTTTGGAGAGATTTTACTCATTTATTGCCAGCACTCCTATTGAATTTTTCCTAATTGTTCTCTAATTTTATTTCATGGTTAAAAAGCTTTTTTGATCATATTAATTACACATGCTCCTTATAAAGAGTTGCAACAATACATAGAAATATAGAGAACATAAAAAATTCCCTGTAGGTTAATAGTTAGAAAATACAAACAGCTCATACAACTTAAAATCAAAGAAACAAACAACCCAATCACAAAATGGGCGGAAGACCTAAACAGACATTCCTCCCAAGAAGACATACAGATGGCCAACAGACACATGAAAAATGCTCAACATCACTAATTATTAGAGAAATGCAGATCAAAACCACAATGAGGTATCACTTCACACCAGTCAGAATGGTCATCATCGATAATAAATGTTTGAGGGGTTTGGGAAAAAGGGAATCCCTGTATACTACTGGTGATAATGTAAATTGGTATAGCCACTGTGAAGAACAGTAAGGGGGTTCCTTAAAAAACCAAAATTAGAGCTGCCATACAATATAGCAATCCTACTGTTGGGCACATATCTGGAGAAAACTCTAATTTGAAAAGATACATGAACCCCAGTCTTCATTGCAGCACTAGTTATAGCAGCCAAGACATGAAAACAACCCAAGGGCCCATCAACAGATGATTGTTTTAAAAAGATAAGGTACAGATACACAAGGAAATATTACTCAGCCATAAAAAATGAAATATTGCCATTTGATGGATGGACATGAATGGACCTTGAGAATATCATACTAAGTAAAGTAGTCAAAGAAAGGAAAGTACTATAAGGTCACTTATATGTATAATCTCAAAATGATACAAATGAATATGTATACAAAGACATGGAAAACAGATCTATGATTGCTAAAGTGGAAAGGGATTTGGGGAAGGACAAATTAGGAGCTTGGGATTAATAGATACAAACTACTGTGCATAAAATAAACAACAAGGATTAACTCTGTAGCACAGGGAACTATATTCAATATCTTGTAATAACCTAAAATACAAATAACCTGAGTATATACATAAAATATATATATATATATAACTGAATCAGTTTGCTGTGCTCCTGAAAGTAACACAATATTGTAAACCAATATTCAATAATAATTTTTTAATTTATTAATGTTTTATTGAAGGATAATTGCTTTACAGAGTTTTGCTGTTTTCTGTCAAACCTCAACATGAATCAGCCATAGATATACATAATCCCCTCCCTTTTGAAACTCCCTCCCATCTTTCTCCCTACCCACCCCTCTAAGTTGATACAGAGCCCCTGTTTGAGTTTCCTGAGCCATACAGCACATTCCTGTTAGCCAACAGGAATTTTACATACCTATATGGCGATGTAGGTTTCCACATTACTCTTTCCATACATCTCCCCTCTCCCCCCCTCTCCCCACGTTCATAAGTCTATTCTCTATGTCTGTTTCTCCATGTTTCTAGATTCCGTATATATGTGATAGAATACAGTATTTATCTTTCTCTTTCTGACTCACTTCACTCTGTATAATAGGTTCTAGGTTCATCCACCTCATTAGAACTGACTCAAATGTGTTCCTTTTTATGGCTTAGTAATATTCCATTGTGTATTTGTACCACAACTTCTTTATCCATCATCTGTTGATGAACATCTAGGTTGCTTCCACGTTCTAGCTATTGTAAATAGTGACGCAGTAAACAATGGGATACATGTGTCTCTTTCAATTTTGGTTTCCTCAGAGTATATGCCTAGTAGTGGGATTGCTGGGTCATATGGTCATTTTATTCCTAGTTTTTTAAGGAATCTCTATACTGTCTTCCTTAAGGCTCTATCAATTTACATTTCCAGCAACAGTGCAAGAGTGTCCCCTTTTCTCCACATCCTTTCCAGCTTTTATTGTTTGTAGACTTTTTGATGAGGGCCATTCTGACCAGTGTGAGGTGATATCTCATTGTAGTTTTGATTTGCATTTCTCTAATAATGAGCGATGTTGATCTTTTCATGTGTTTGTTAGCCATCTGTATGTCTTCTTTGGAGAAATGTCTATTTAAGTCTTTTTCCCAGTTTTTGACTGGGTTGTTTGTTTTTCTGGTATTGAGTTGCATGAGCTGCTTGTACATTTTAGAAATTAATCCTTTCTCAATTGCTTCATTTGCTTTTATTTTCTCCTATTCTGAGGGTGTCTTTTCACCTTGCTTATACTGTCCTTTGCTATGCAAATGCTTTTAAGTTTAATCAGGTCCCACTTGTTTACTTTTGTTTTTATTTCCATTATTCTAGGAGATGGGTAATAGAGGATCTTGCTTTGATTTATGTCATCATAGGCAGGTGTTCTGCCTATGTTCTCCTCTAAGAGTTTCATAGTTTCTGGTCTTACCTTTGGTCTTTAATCCATTTTGAGTTTATCTTCGTGTATGGTGTTAGTAAGTATCCTAATTTTATTCTTTTACATGTAGCTGTCCAGTTTTCCCAGCACCATTTATTGAAAAGTCTGTCTCTGCCCCATTGTATATTCTTGCATCCTCTGTATAAATAATATACCCATAGGTTCAGTTCAGTTCAGTTCAGTCGCTCAGTCGTGTCCGACTCTCCGCGACCCCATGAATCACAGCACGCCAGGCCTCCCTATCCATCACCAACTCCCGGACTACACTCAAACTCATGTCCACAGAGTCGGTGATGCCATCCAGCCATCTCATTCTCCGTCGTCCCCTTCTCCTCCCGCCCCCAACCTTTCCCAGCATCAGAGTCTTTTCCAGTGAGTCAACTCGTCGCATGAGGTGGCCAAAGTATTGGAGTTTCAGCTTTAGCATCAGTCCCTCCAATGAACATCCAGGATTGATCTCCTCTAGAATTGACTGGTTGAATCTCCTTTCAGTCCAAGGGACTCTCAAGAGTCTTCTCCAGCACCACAGTTCAAAAGCATCAATTCTTCGGCGATCAGCTTTCTTCACAGTCCAACTCTCACATCCATACATGACCACAGGAAAAACCATAGCCTTGACTAGATGGACCTTGGTTGGCAAAGTAATGTCTCTGCTATTTAATATGCTTAGGAATCAGTAAACTAAAATTGACCGGAATGGGTGAATAAATCAGATGATCATTATATCTATTACTGTGAGCAAGAATCATTTAGAATAAATTGAATAGACCTCATAATCAACAAAAGAATTCAAAATGCAGTACTTAGGTGCAATCTCAAAAATGACAGAATGATCTCAGTTCATTTCCAAGGCAAACCATTAAACATCACAGTAATCCAAGTCTATGTCCCAATCACTGACGCTGAAAAAGCTGAAATTGACCGGTTCTATGATGTACAACATCTTCTAGAACTAAAATAAAAAAAAGATGTTCTTTTCATCATAGGGGATTGGAATGCAAAAGCAAGAAGTCAAGAGATATCCAGGACAACAGGCAAGTTTGGCATTAGAGTACAAAATGAAGCAGGGCAAAGGCTAACAGAGTTTTATCAAAAGAACACACTGGTCATAGCAAACACCCTTTTCCAACAACCTAAGAAACGACTCTACACTTGTTCATCACCAGCTGGACAATACCAAAATAAGATTGATTATGTTCTTTGCAGCCAAAGATGGAGCAGCTCTATACAGTCAGTAAAAACAAGACCTGGAACTGACTGTAGCTCAGTTCATGAGCTCCTTATTGTAAAATTCAGACTTAAAGGGTGAAAGTAGGGAAAACCACTGTGCCATTCAGGAATGACCTAAATAAAATCTCTTATTTGATCCAGTGGAGATGATGAATAGATTCAAGTGATTAGATCTTGTAGACAGAGTGCCTGAAGAACTATGGACAAAGGTTTGTAACATTGTACAGGAGGCAGTGACCAAAACCTTCTCAAAGAAAAAGAAATGCAACAAGGCAAAACGACTGTCTCAGGAGGCTTTACAAATGTCTGAAGAAAGAAGAGAAGTGAAAGGCGAGGAAGAAAGGGAAAGATATACTCAACTGAAAGCAGCATTCCAGAGAATAGCAAGGAGAAATAAGAAGGCCTTAAATGAATGATGCAAAGAAATAGAGGAAAACAATAGAATGTGAAAGACTAGAGATCTCTTCAAGAAAATTGGAGATATCAAGGGAACATTTCATGCAAAGATGGACATGATAGAGGACAGAAATGGTAAGGACCTAACCAAAGCAGAAGAGATTAAGAAGCAGTGGTAATAATACACAGAAGAGCTGTACAAGAAAGGTCTTAATGACCCAGATAACCAAATGGTGTAGTCACTCCTAGAGCTGCACATCCTAGAGTGTGAAGTCAAGTGGCCTTAGGAAGTCAAGTGGGCCATTGGAAGCATTACCTCAAACAAAGCTAGTGGAAGTAACAGAATTCCAGCTGACCTATTTAAAATCCTAAAAGATGATGCTGTTAAAGTGCTGCGCTCAGTATGTCAGCAAATTTGGAAATTCAGCAATGGCCACAGGATTGGACAATGTCAGTTTTCATTGCAATACCAAAGAAAGGCAATGTCAAAGAATGTTCAAACCACCATACAACTGTACTTATTTCACATGCTATTATAGGAAGGCCATGCTCAAAATCCTTCAAGCTAGGCTTCAGCAGTACATGCTTGAGAACTTCAAGATTTATAAGTTCTGTTCAAAAGAGGCAGAGGAACCAGAGATCAAATTGCTGACATTTGTTGGATCTGGAGAAAGGAAGAGAGTTCCAGGAAAACATCTTCTTCTGCTTCATTGACTACACTAAGGCCTTTGACTGTGTGGATCACAATAAACTGGAAAGTTCTTAAAGAAATGGGAATACCAGTCCACCTTACCTACCTTCTGAGAAACCTGTATGTGGGTCAAGTAGCAACAGTTAGAACCAGACATGGTACAACTAACTGGTTCAAAATTGGGAAAGGACTACAATGAGTATATTGTCACCCTGCTAATTTAACTTCTATGCAGAGTGCATCATGCAAAATGCCGAGTTGGATGAATCAAAAGGTGGAATCAAGATTGCCAGGAGAAATATAAACAGCATCAAATGTGCAAATGATACCACTCTAAGGCAAATATGAAGAGAAACTAAGAAGCTTCTTGATGAGGATGACAGAAGAAAATGAAACAGCTAACTTGAAATTCATTACTAAAAATACTAAGATCATGGCACCTGGTCCCATCACTTCATGACAAATAGAAAGGGGGATAGTGAAAACAGTGACAGATTTTTTTTTCTTGGGTTCTGAAATCACTGCAGATTGTGACTGCAGCCATGAAATTGAAAGCTTGCTCCTTGGGAGGAAAGCTATGACAAACCTAAGATAGCATATTAAAAAGCAGAGACATCACTTTGCCAACAAATATCCACATAGTCAAAGGTATGTTTTTTTTCAGTAGTCATGTGCAGATGTGAGAGTTGGACAATAAAGAAGGCTGAGTGCCAAAGAAGGGATGTTCTCAAATTGTGATACTGGAGAAGACCATTGAGAGTCCCTCAGACTGCAAGGATATCAAACCAGTCAATCCTAAAGAAAATCAATCTGAATATTCATTGGAAGGTCTGTTGCTGAACCTGAAGCTCCAATACTTAGACCACCTGATGCAAAGAGTCGACTCACTGGGCAAGACCCTGTTGCTGGGAAAGATTGAAGACAAAAGGAGGAGGGTGCAGCAGAGGATGAAGTGTTTAGATAGCATCACCAACTCAATGGACATGAATTTGAGCAAACTCTGGAAGACAGTGAAGCAAAGAGGAGGCTTGTGTGCTACAGTCCATCGAGTGGCAAAGAGTCAGACACGACTTACTGACTGAACAAGGACAGCATATTGCACCCACGAGACATAACTAGTTTATAACTTGAAGTCTGTACCTTCTAACTCCCTTCACGCCTTTCATGCACCTTCCCATCCCCTACTTCTGGCCACCGCCAGTCTTTTCTCTATATCTATGAGCTTTTGTTTTTAGATTCCACATATAAGTGAGATCATAAAATAAATCAGAAATCTTTCTATGTCTGAATTACTTTGAAAACAGCCTAATGTACCATCTATGTTGTCACAAATGACAAGATTTCATTCTATCTTAAGGCTGAATAATATTCCATTGTATATATACCACATTTTCTTTATCCATTCATCTATCAATAACACCTTGATTTTTTCTGTATCTTAGCTATTGCAAATAACTCTGCAGTTGAACACAGCGGTGCATGTACCTTTTCAAGTTACTGATTTCGTCTTCTTTGAATGTCCAAAGGTGGAATTTCTGGATCAGATGGTAGTTCTACTTTTAATATTTTGAGGAACTTCTATACTGTTTTCTACAGTGGCTGTACAAGTTTACATTTCTACCAACATTGCACATGGGTTCTCTTTTCTCCTCATACTTGCCAACGCTTGGTATTTTTTGTCTTTTTGATGACTCTAGCAGTTGTGAGATGATATCTCATTGTGGTGTGGATGTGCATTTCCCTGATGATTAGGTCTGTTGAGTGTCTTTTCATGTACCTGTTGGCCATTTCTATGTCTTCTTTGGAAAAGTGTGTATTCATACCACTCCCACCCCCGTCCACTTTTTAATTGAATTGTGATGGTTTTTGGTTTTTGTTTTTGAGTTGTATAAGCTCTATATATCAATATACTTTAGATATTAACCCCTCATTGGATATATTACTTGCAAATACTTTCTCACATTGAGTATTGTTACCTTTTCGTATTGTTGAAGGTTTCCTTTGTTGTGCAGAAACTTTACTGTTTGATATAATCCCATTTGTAAATTTTCGCTTTTGTTCCTTTGTTTTTGGTGTCAAATCCAAAAAATTCTTCACTACACCCAATGTAAGGAGTTTACTGCCTGTGTTTTCTTCTGGGAATTTTATGGTTTCAGGTTGTACATTCAAGCCTTTAATCCATTTAGCATTGATTTTTGTGTATGGTAAAAGATATTATTTTGCATGTGGATGTCTAGTTCCCAGTAACCTTTATTGAAAACTGTCCTCTCCATCATATATTCTTGGCCTCTCTGTCATGAGTTAGTTGATATATATGAGTGAGTTTATCTCTGGGTTTTTTCCTGTTACACTGACCTCTGTGTCTGTGTTATGCCACTGCTGTTTTGATTAGAGTGCTTCAGTATATGGTTTGAAGTTAGGGAGCATAATGCCTCCAGCTTTGTTCTTCATTCTCAAAGAATTGCTTTGCCTATTGGGGATCTTTTGGGATTCCATACAAAGTTTAAGATTGTTTGTGCTATTTCTGTGGAAAATGTTAGTGGAATTTTGATAGGTATTGCATTGAAACTGTAGATTGCTACAAGTAGTATGGCCATTTTAACAATACTAGTTCTTCTAATCCATGATCATAAAGCATCTTAATATTTACTTATGACATTTATCTTCTTTGATTTTGTTCATCAAAGTCTTATACTTTTCAGTGAACAAGTATTTTATCTCCTTAGATATATTTAATGTATTTTTAATTGCAGGATAATTAATTTACAGTTTTATTGGTTTCTGCCGTACAGCAATGTGAATCAGAAATAAGTATACATATATCTCCCTTCCTCACACCCCATCCATCTTACCCCTCTAGGTCATCATAGAGCATTAGGCTGATCTCCCTGTGTTATACAGCAGCTTCCCACTACCTATCTATTCTGCATATATATATATGTATATATGTATACATCCGTTCTGTTCTGTTCATTCTGTTCCGTTCTGTCGCTCAGTCGTGTCCGACTCTATGCGACCCCGTGGACTGTAGCCTACCAGGCTTCTCCGTCCATGGGATTCTCCAGGCAAGAATACTGGAGTGGGTTGCTGTTTCCTTCTCCAGGGGATCTTCCCGACCCAGGGATCGAACCCGGGTCTCCCACATTGGGGGCAGACGCTTTAACCTCTGAGCCACCAGGGAAGCCCAAAATATATACATACATATATATATATATATATACACATATATATATATATGTATATATGTGTATATATGTCAATGCTATTCTCTCAATTTGTCCCAACCTCTCCTTCCCCAACTGTGTCCACAAATCCATTATCTACGTCTGTGTCTCTATTCCTTCCCTGAAAGTAAGTTCATCAGTACAATTTTTCTAGATTCCATATATACACATTAATATACAATATTTGTTTTTCTTTTTCTGACTTACTTCACTCTATATAAGAGGCTTTGGGTTCATCCACCTCACTAGAACTGACTCAGATTTGTTCCTTTTAATGGCTGCATAATATTCCATTGCATGTGTGTGTGTGTGTGTGTGTGTGTGTATATCACAACTTTTTTATCCATTCATCAGTCAATGAACATCTACGTTGCCTCCATGTCCAGGGTATTTTAAATAGTTCTCCAATGAACATTGGCATACATGTGTCTTTTTGAATTGCTTTTTCAGGATATATGCCCAGTAGTGGAATTGCTGGATAATCTGGGGCTTAAAAGTCTGAAGGTCTAGCAAGTTTCTACCTACTGCTGTAAAACCAGCTGATTAAGCTTGGGTTCATGGTCTCTTGCAAGAGGCTGTGTTCAGCTCAAGGCGAGACTGCAAGATGTCTTGCTTCCACACTCACTAAGGTGGCTGTTGACAGGCCTCAGATCCGTGCTGGCTGTTGACTTGGAGACATCAGTTTCTTGCCACATGAGCTTCTCCATGGCCCTATTCACAGTATGTCATCTGACTTCTTCCAGAGCAAGGGGTCCATGAGAAGCACCCTCAAATGAAAGCAACAACCTTTTTATCACCTAATATTGGAAATGACATTCCATTACTTCTGCCAAAGTCATTCATTAGAAGTAAGTCACTAAGTCCAGCCTATATTCAAGGGGAAGGGCTCATACAAGAGCCTTCATCAAGGTGGTGAGGTCTTTGGGGCCATCTTAGAAACTGCCCACCATACTGGGTGATGCTAGTGGTTTTACAAATTCTGCTCTAATTAACAGCCTCAAAACAAAGATATTTTTTACTGAGAAAATAAAAATTCCTTGGTGAGTGAATGGCTATATGGCCCTAGTAACACCCCCAAGGTGGGGAAATGGGGAGAGAGAGGGGCTGTTTTCCATTAAGCTAATGGAAAAAATAAAGGTGAAAATTTGCACCTAGAGCACCATTCTCCAGCCAGGACTTCCTCTAAAAGCCTATAGCCAAGCTATGAAAATGGTAATGTTCTAAAATTCTGATAAAGCAAAAGTTGAGGATCAATCTATCATTGACAGCATCAGGAGGTCCCAGCCAATAACTCACATACAAGCTGGTAGAAGCCTAGGGGATGGTGCATTGGAAAAGTCCGTGTTTCTTTTGTTCGAAAATAAGTGAGCTCATATCTAGTGGCAGTAACCGCATTCTTGTGGAAACCTCAGCATGAGGGTAGCTTGGCTTCCTTTCAGGCAGCTTTGTGTCATTTACTCACTGAAGCCTTAGGAGGACAGCTTCTTTATATACTATACATAAAACGCACAACAGAGAGTCTTGCATAAAGATGTGCTCATTAACATCCATTCCCTTTGCAAGAACTTTGAGAATTATAAAAAAGTGTAAGGTGTGGTCCTTGTTTAGTTAAGGAGATGTTATTTCCACCTGTTAAACAACAGGAATTTTTACCATGTAGAATCGTGAAAAGGATATGGGATTTAGAATCAGAAGAATACAGCTGACATTTAACAACACCAGGGTTAACAGTGCCTACCTTCTACATAGTGGAACATCCAAGTATAACTTAACAGTCAGCCCTCCATACTCACAATTCCACATCCAGGGATTCAGCCATCCATGGATCCTATACTATACTGCTGTAGTATTTACTATTGAAAATAATCCACGAGTAGATCCATGCAGTTCAAACTCATGTCCAAGGATCAACTGTCTAATGACACACAGAGTTGTGTGAACTTGGGTTATCACTTAAGTTTTCTGAGTTTCTACTACCTTATTTACAGGATATGGATAATATGCCTGTGGCTTCTAGCTAGAGTGAAGTTGAGGAGAGGGAACTAAGTAAAGCACTTTTTAAACTGAGAACAATATTTGGGTACCAAAAATACACACTGATTCTTTACCTTGGGTGCATGTTAGAATCACTTGCCAAACTTTGAAAAGTCCCATTTCCCAGACTGTACACCAAAGCCATTCTGTAGTAATTATGCCTCCCCTTCCCCTTCTTTCCCCATGTGTCTGTCTGTGTGACTATACAAAGCCTCTTGAAATAGTTAAGAGAAATTTCACCTTCGTTTCCACCAAATAGTATACACAAAGTACTTGGGGATGACATTCCAAAGAGGGGATGTGAAAGAGGTGTCCACTAGAGTGGGACTGGGGATGGTCGGTCATTAGACTCAAAGAACATGTGGGAAGAAAGGTTTCTGCTCCTTTGATCTGATAGTACAGACAGATAGTTGTGCAACACGAAGTCAAAGTATTCTGTTAGTGTGGACACATGTTACTTTGAAATTCAGTTAGGGTTCCTGAGTGGATGACGGCAACCCAAAGTGATGGCAGCATAGGTGCCTAAGGAAGGTGCAGTGTGCATGTCTAGTTAATGTCTGTGCTAAGTAAGGAGTAACAAATGCCTGTGTGTCTCTGTTCAAATTCTGTTCTGAGTGGGCATTGTTTAGGCAAGAGCTTTCTGCCCCAATCACTGACCCTTAAAAAATATTTCTAATGAATTATTTTCAAGACCTAATTCTTTGATCAAGGTGGAAGACTTGATTCTTTGAAATAGTCTTGAAAATAGAAAATTTCAACAGAAACAAGGTTTCTTTTGTTTCTAGTCTTCACATTTTCCAAAATTACTGTGAACAAAGTACTTCACTGTAATCTGTATTTTGGGGATTAACCAAAACATAGAAAGAGAGTGAACAGAGAAAGAACACTGTGCTCACTTGATATGCTCTCCTCTCTGTTCTCTAGAACCACATGCTGTGGGAAGAACAACCAGGCAAGAAGCCCAGTTGCTTTCAAGGTCTGAAAGCTTTTCACACTGAGCCAGCTCCACGGCCATTCTCTACCGCTGAGGTGGGGACATGGATTCTTCCCTTCGTTTCTTCAGAAGACGTTCCCCAGGAGACTCCTTCACAACCCAGGAGTCTCCCTCAGCACTCACACATCAGTTTAGATGACCTGTGGCTGGAGAAGACGCAGAGGAGGAAGTTGAAGAAGCAGGCCCTGTTTGAAAGGAAGATTCATGCACACAAAGATGGAGTCCAAGTAAGCTGCTCACATGCCATAGGCATCAGACATGGCCTGGAACCTCCTCTTCCAATGCAGCAGCTTGCCTTTCCTGCCCCTTTGCTCCTCTGCTCTATACAGTCTGCAGGAGAGACACTGTAGTGATGTGTCTGAGAGCCACAGAGGCTGTGGCTCCCCTTCCTGCTCTGCAGTGTCCGCCCCTGTGCAGGTGATAGAGCAGAAATGAAGAAGGGGAGGTCTGCCCTGAAGCCCTCCCGTAGTAATAACCATTCAGTGAGGACCCACTCTGTGTCAAGCATTGTGTTAGACACTGGACAGCATTAGCTCTAATACTGGTAAACGTGCATGACATTCTGATACAATTTCAGTTAAACAAAATTATATAAAGAGAATTAGATTTTTTCTCTATATTGACACCATGATTTTTACATGAAATTGTCAGCTATTTAAAAATGACTTAATAGTTTATAAAGCATACCTTTTATACAATCCCTAACTCTGTTTCTTATTCTTTCCCTTTGTAAAATAGCAGTCTTTTTTATTATCAAGTATTTGTGAAGTATATATCCCTGAGTCTCACATCATCCCTGATATCCACTTTTTAAAAAATTGAGGTAAAATTTACATAACATAAAATGAATCATATTAAAATAGACAATTCAGTGGCATTTAGTAGATTCTCAAGATTTTGCAGGACTTATCTTTATCTGGTTCCAAGACATTCTCACAATCTCAGAAAGAAACTTCCTAACTATTAAACAATCACAACCAATTTATCCTCCCCAGACCCTGGCAAGCACTAATCTGATTTTCACTCCTATGGATTTACCTATTACTTATAGATATTTTATATAAATGGAATTATAAAATGTCATCTTTTGTGCCTGACTTCTTTCACTTCAGTTCAGAGCATAATCTTTTTGAAGTTCTCTTTTGTGGCATACAGCAGCACTTTGTCCCATCATGTGGACATGTTTGTTTTTGTTATTCACTCATCCATTGATTGGCATTAAGTTGTCTCCACTTTTTGACTGTTTTAAATAGTGCTGTCAGGAACATCTGTGTATAAGCTTTTGCTTGTATACATGTTTTCCATTCTTTTGGATATATACGTAGGAGTGGAATTGTTGGGACACGTGGTAATTCCGTGATTAACTTTCTGGGGAACTGCCAGACTTTTCCACACCATTTTATATTTCTATCAACAGTGTAGAGGGTTGCAAGTTCTCTACATTCTTCCCAACACTTGTTGCTTCGTGTTGTGTTATTTTGTTTAAATTATACCATCCTAATGGATCTGGATGGTACCTATTTGTGGCTTGATTTGCATTTTCCTATACTCAACTAATGTTGAGTATATTTTCATATATTTATTGGCCATTTGTATGTCTTGTGTTTTGGAGAAATGTCTATTCAAGTCCTTTGACCATTTTTTAACTGGGTTATTTTTCTTTGTTGTTCAACTGTCAGAGCTCTTTATGTATGCAGATACTAGACCCCATGAAATAAATGATTTACAAATATTTTCTCCCATCTGTAGATTGCCTTTCATTTTCTTGATAGTGTCTACTCTTGCATGAAAGTATTTAATTCTGATGAAATCCAGTTTATCTAGTTTGTCTTTTGTTGCTTGTGAATTTGGTGTAATGCCTAAGAATCCATTGCCAAATCCAAGGTCATGAAAGTTTATTTTTATACTTTATTTTAAGAAGTTTTATACTTTTTGCTCTTACATTTAGGTTTTGTATTCATTTTGAATTAATTTTTGTGGTTTATGTGAGGTAAGGTTCCAACTTCAAACTTTTCCATGTGGATATCCTGTTGTCTTAGCATCATTTGTTGAACAGACTATTCTTTTCCTCATTAAATGATCTTGCTGCTACTGTTGCTAAGTCGCTTCAGTCGTGTCCAACTCTGTGCGACCCCATAAGACGGCAACCCACCAGGCTCCCCCTACCCTGGGATTGTCCAGGCAAGAACACTGGAGTGGGTTGCCATTTCCTTCTCCAATGCATGAAAGTGAAAAGTGAATGTGAAGTAGCTCTGTCGTGTCTGACTCGTAGCGACCCCATGGACTGCAGCCTACCGGGCTCCACCATCCATGGGATTTTCCAGGCAAGAGTACTGGAGTGGGTTGCCATTGCCTTCTCCGAAATGATCTTGACACTCTTGTAAAAAATCAAATGACCTTAGACATGTAGGTTTATTCCTAGACTCTCAATTCTATTCTATTGGTCCTTGTATCTGTCCTTTTGCCAGTATCACACTGTTTACCATAACTTTCTATTAAGTTTTGATGTTGGGGTGTGTGAATCCTCTTTGTTATTTTTTGAGATTATTTTGCCTGTTTGCTGTCCCTTGCAATTCCAAATGAATCTTAGGGTCAGCTGTTTCATTTCTTGGGGGGAAAAAATGAAGGCCATTGAGATTTTGGTAAGTTTAAATTGAATCTGTAGATTACTCTGAAGAATATTGTCTTCTTATATATATATATATCAAGTTTTCAAGTCTATGAACACAGGGTGTTGTTTTATTTTTTAGGTATTATTTAGTTGCTTTTCACAATATTTTATAATTTTCACTGTACAAGTCTTGCACATCCTTGGTTAAAATATTTCCTGTGTATTTTATTCTTTTTGTGATATTGCAAATAGAATTGCTTTCTTAATTTCACTTTGGGATTTGTTCATTGCTAGTGTATGGAAATACAATGGATATTTGTGTATTGATCTTGTACATGCAGATTTGCTGACTTTGTTTATTAACTCTGAGTATCTTTGTGTATTATTTAGAAATTTCTATATATAAGGTTAAGATACAGATCCTGTACATTTTTTAGAATTTATATCTTTGCATTTAATTTTCTTAGGGAGTTGTAAGCAGCATTGTGTTCTTAATTTTATTTTTCACAAGTTGATTCTTAGTATATTAAAACATTACTGACTCTTGTGTGTTTGTACTATAGCCTGTGACCTTAAAGAATTCATTGATTGGTTCCAGAAAATTTTTTTTTAAAGACTCCTTGGGATTTTCTATGTAAAGAGTAATATCTTCTATGGGTGGGGACAATTTTGTTTTTCATTTCCTAATTTGTATGATTTTTTTTCCATTGACTTATTGCAGTAGCTAGGAATTCTAATATTTTGTTGAATAAGAGTGGGAAAAGAAGATATCCCTGCCTTATTCCCTATTGTAATAGGATAAATTTCCATTTTTTCACTCTTAAGCATGATGTTAGCTGTAGAACTTTTATAGAATCTTGTTGAGAAATTTCCTCTCTATTCCTAGTTTGCTGAGGCTTTTTTTTTTTTAAATCATGAATGTGTTAACTTTTTTAAAAAGCTTTTCTGTGTCTACTGATGTGATCATTTTATGTTTTTATCTTTAACCTTTTGATGTGGTAGATAATATTAATTTTTTGGTATGTTGAGTCAGCCATCTCTACTTGGAATAAATCCCACTTGATCATGTAGTATATATAGAATGTATAATTTTTATAAAGTCTTATATTAATTTGTTGATATTTCGTCCAGATCTTCTGTATCTAAACTCATAAGAGATATTGAGCTGAAGTTTTCACTTTTGTACTATTTTCCCATGGTTTGGGTATCAAGATAATGTGAACCTCACAAAATGAGTAGGAAAGTAATTGTCTTTTCCTGTATTCTTAAATAGATTGTGTAAAATTGGTTTTCTTTGCTCTGAATTCTACATTGATATTAGTATGACCACTTCTTTTTTGGTTAATGTTTACACATGTCTTTTTTCATCTTTTTACTTCCAACTTGTCATTGATTTGAATTTCTTATAGGCAGCATTGTTTGATCTTTTTATTTTATCCATTGTGCTTATGTTTGTTTTTTAATTGGTATATTTTGACAGTTAACCTGTGAAATAATTATTGTATTAGGGCTTAAGTCTGCCAATTTATTACTTGTTTTCTGCTTGTTCTGTTTCCCAATATTCTTTTCTGTCAGTTACATGAACAGTTTTTAGGATTCCATCATAATTTATTTGTAGTATTTTTTAATATATTGTTGTGTGTGGTTTTCATACTGGTTGCTAGAAGAAAATGACCACCCTTCCAGTATCCTTGCCTGGAGAATTCCATGAACAGAGGAACCTGCTGGACTCCAGTCCATGGGGTCGCAAAGAGTCGGACACAACTGAATGACTAACACTACTACATTAAAAGCATTATATACATACATAACCTATCACAGTCTACTGTTATCAACATTTTACCACTTCCAAGGCCCTTTAGTAATCTTAGTTCCCCTGAGGTTCATTTACTATCCCCACTGTGCTGTGCTGTGCTTAGTCGCTCAGTCATGTCCAACTCTTTGCGACCCCATGGACTGTAGCCCACCAGGCTCCTATGTCCATAGGGATTTTCCAGGCAAGAATACTGGAGTGGGTTGCCATGCCCTTCTCCAAGATCTTCTCCAGGAGATCTTCCCAAACCCAGGGATCAAACCCAGGTCACCTGCATTGCAGGTGGATTCTTTACCATCTAACCACGAGGGTAGCCCATGAATACTAGAGTGGGTGGCCTATCCTTTCTCCAGAAAATCTTTTCAACCCAGAAATCAAACTAGGGTCTCCTGCATTGCAAGTGGATTCTTTACCAGCTGAGTTGCCCACTATTAAAATATAATTCTCTTATGTTTTCTCTACATACATTTTTTTTTGAAGTGTGATTGATTTACGTCCAATATTATGTTAGCTTCAGGTATACAACACAGTGATTCAATGTTTTTATAGATTACACTCCATATTTAGTTATTATAAAGTAATGACTATATTTCTCCATACTGTATAATATATCTTTGTTGCTTATTATTTTATAATAGCATTTTGGTACCTCTTAACCCCCTTTTTCCTATCTTTCCCCTCCATTCATCTTCTCTCCACTGTTAACCACTGATGTGTTTTCTGTATCTTTGAGTTTTTTGTTTTAGATTCCATATCTCAGTGAAAATATACAGTATCTCTCTTTCTTTTTCTGACTTATTTCACTAAGCATAATACCCTCCAGGCCCATCCCCATTGTTGCAATCGCAAAATTTCATTCTTTTTATGGCTATTATTCTAATATATATATACTTACCAGATCTTCTTTATTCATCTGTTGATGAACACTCAGTTTGCTTCCATACCTTGCCAATTTTAAACAGTACTGGTATGAACGTTGGGGTGCATATATATATTTTTTTATTTTGCTTGTTTGTTTGTTTTCTTTAGATATACACCCAGTAGTGGAGTTGCTGGATCATAGGGTAGTTTTACATTTAATTTTTTAAGGAACTTCTGAAAGGTTGTTGCTGACCCACGAAAAGATGCCAGGATTCTTGGCCTCTGGAAGAGAAGAATTCAATCTGGGGCCAGAGACGAGGCTTGAACACTCAGAGCTTTTGGGCAATAGAGTTTTATTAAAGGATAAAAGGGATAGAGAAAGCTTCTGACATAGACATCAGAAGGGGGCAGAATGAGTACCCCCTCACTAGTGTTAGCAATGGAGTTTATATACTTTTAATTAGTTATTACAGTGAATAAAAAGTATGTCTGGAGGATGTAAAGACCTTACTTAGACCCCCCTCCCATAATTTACATTTTAAGATAACAGGATTAGCCAGAGGTTTTTTTCCAGAGGGCAAAATGATAGGATACTGAATGAGGAATTCCCCAGGTCGGTAGGTGCCCAGTATGCTACTGGAGATCAGTGGAGAAGTAACTCTAGAAGGAATGAAGGGATGGAGCAAAAGCAAAACCAATACCCAGTTGTGGATGTGACCGATGATAGAAGCAAGGTCCGGTGCTGTAAAGAGCAGTATTGCATAGGAACCTGGAATGTTAGGTCCATGAATCAAGGCAAATTGGAAGTGGTCAAACAGGAGATGGCAAGAGTGAACATAGACATTCTAGGAATCAGTGAACTAAAATGGACTGGAATGGGTGAATTTAACTCAGATGACCATTATATCTACTACTGTGGGCAGGAATCCCTTAGAAGAAATGGAGTAGCCATCATGGTCAACAAAAGAGTCCGAAATGCAGTACTTGGATTCAATCTTAAAAACGACAGAATGATTTCTGTTCGTTTCCAAGGCAAACCATTCAATATTACGGTAATCCAGGCCTATGCCCCTACCAGTAATGCTGAAGAAGCCGAAGTTGAACAGTTCTATGAAGACCTACAAGACCTTTTAGAACGAACACCCAAAAAAGATGTCCTTTTCATTCTAGGGGACTGGAATGCAAAAGGAGGAAGTCAAGAAACACCTGGAGTAACAGGCAAATTTGGCCTTGGAGCACGGAATGAAGTAGGGCAAAGGCTAATAGAGTTTTGCCAAGAGAACGCACTGGTCACAGCAAACATTCTCTTCCAACAAGACAACAGAAGACTCTACAGATGGACATCACCAGATGGTCAACACAGAAATTAGACTGATTATATTCTTTGCAGCCAAAGATGGAGAAACGCTATACAGTTAGCAAAAACAAGCCTGGGTGCTGACTGTGGCTCAGATCATGAATTCCTTATTGCTAAATTCAGACTTATATTGAAGAAAGTAGAGAAAACCACTGGACCATTCAGGCATGACCATACAGTGGAAAGGAGAAATAGATTAAGGGACTAGATCTGATAGAAAGAGTGCCTGATGAACTATGGAAGGAGGTTTGTGACATTGTACAGGAGACAGGGAGCAACCCATCCCCAAGAAAAAGAAATGCAAAACAGCTAAACGGCTGTCTGCAGAGGCCTTACAAATAGCTGTGAAAAGAAGAGAAGCAAAAAGCAAAGGAGAAACGGAAAGATATACCCATTTGAAAGCAGAGTTCCAAAGAATAGCAAGGAGAGATAAGAAAGCCTTCCTCAGTGATCAGTGCAAAAAATAGAGGAAAACAATAGAATGGGAAAGACTAGAGATCTCTTCAAGAAAATTAGAGATACCAAGGAGAATATTTTATGCAAAGATGGGCTCAATAAAGAAATGGTATAGACCTAACAGAAGCAGAAGATATTAAAAAGAGGTGGCAAGAATACTCAGGTGAACTATACAAAAAAGGTCTTCACGACTCAGATAATCATGATGGTGTGATCACTCACCTAGAGCCAGACATCCTGGAATGCGAAGTCAAGTGGGCCTTAGGAAGCATCACTACGAACAAAGCTAGTGGAAGTGATGGAATTCCAGTTGAGCTAATTCAAATCCTAAAAGATGATGCTTTGAAAGTGCTCCACTCAGTATGCCAGCAAATTTGGAAAACTCATCAGTGGCCACAGGACTGGAAAAGGTCAGTCTTCATTCCAATCCCAAAGAAAGGCAATGCCAAAGAATGCTCAAACTACCGCACAATTGTACTTATCTTGCATGTTAGTAAAGTCATGCTCAAAATTCTCCAAGCCAGGCTTCATCAATACGTGAACCATGAACTTCCAAATGTTCAAGATGGATTTAGAAAAAGCAGAGGAACCAGAGAGCAAATTGCCAACATCTGATAGATCATGGAAAAAGCAAGAGAGTACCAAGAAAATATCTGTTTCTGCTTTATTGACTATGCCTTTGACTGTGTGGATCACAATAAACTGTGGAAAATTCTGAAAGAGATGGGAATACCAGACCACCTGACATGCCTCTTGAGAAACTGTATGCAGGTCAGGAAGCAACAGTTAGAACTGGACATGGAACAACAGACTGGTCCAAATAGGAAAAGGAGTACGTCAAGGCTGTATATTGTCACTCTGATTATTTAACTTATATGTAGAGTACATCATGAGAAACGCTGGTCTGGATGAAGCACAAGCTGGAATCAAGATTGCCAGGAGAAATATCAATAACCTCAGATACGCAGATGTCCCCTTATGGCAGAAAGGGAAGAAGAACTAAAGAGTCTTGATGAAAGTGAAAGAGGAGTGTGAAAAAGCTGGCTTAAAGCTCAACATTCAGAAAACTAAGATCACGGCATCCAGTCCCATCTCTTCATGGCAAATAGATGGAGAAACAGTGGAAACAGTGGCAGACTTTGTTTTTTGGGGTTCCAAAATCACTGCAGATGGTGACTGTAGTCATGAAATTAAAAGATGGTTACCCTTTGGAAGAAAAGTTATGACCAACCTAGATAGCAAGTTAAAAAGCAGAGACATTACTTTGCCAACAAAGGTCCATCTAGTTAAGGCTATGGTTTTTCCAGTAGTCATGTATGGATGTAAGAGTTGGACTATAAAGAAAACTGAGCACCAAATAATTGATACTTTTATATTTCTTATATAAACGTATCAAACATATCATCTGGAAACATTTTCTCCCATTCATCATTTTATTGATGGTTTCCTTCACTGTGCAAAAGCTTCTAAGCTTGATGAGGTTCTATTTGCTTATTTTGGCTTCCCTGATGGTTTGTAGGTAAAGTATCCACCTGCAATGCAGGAGACAGAGAGGATGCAGATTCAATCCCTAGGTCAGGAAGATCCCCTCAAGTAGGAAATGGCAACAGAGTACAGTATTTTTGCCTGGAAAGTTTCATGGACAGAGGTGGACTACATCCATGAGGTTGTAAAGAATCAGACATGACTGAGGATTCATACACCCACAAACTCTTGCCTGAGGAGACAAATCAAATATGTATATATATTTATGTATATATACATATATAAATTTTCAGTTCAGTCACTCAGTCATTCAATCATGTCTAACTCTTTGCGACCCCATGGACTGCAGCATGCCAGGCTTCGGGCCCATCACCACCTCCCAGAGCTCACTCAAACTCATGTCCCTCAAATTGGTGATGCCATCCAACCATCTCATCCTCTGTCTTCCTCTTCTCCTGCTGCCTTCAGTCTTTTCCAGGGTCAGGGTCTTTTCCAATGAGTCAGTTCTTTGCATCATGTGGCCAAACTATTGGAGTTTCAGCAACAGTCCTTCCAATGAATATTCAGGACTGATTTCCTTTAGGATTGACTGGTTTGATCTCCTTGTACTCCAAGGGACTCTTAAGAGTCTTTTCCAACACCACAGTTCAAAAGTATCAATTCTTCGGTACTCAGCTTTCTTTACATTTCAACTCTCTCATCCATACATGACTACTGGTAAAACTGGAAAAAGCTTTGACTAGACAAACCTTTGTCAGAAAAGTAATGTCTCCACTTTTTATTATGCTGTCTAGATTGGTCATAGCTCTTCTTCCAAGAAGCACGTGTATTTTAATTTCATGGCTGCAGTCACCATCTGCAGTGGTTTTGGAGCCCAAGAAAATAAAGTCTGTCACTGTTTCCCCATCTATTTTCCATGAAGTGATGGGACCAGATGTCATGATCTTAGTTTTTTGAATGTTGAATTTTAAGCTAGCTTTTTCACTCTCCTCTTCCACTTTCATCAAGAGGCTCTTCAGTCCCTCTTCATTTTCTGCCATAAGGGTGGTGTCATCTGCATATCCAAGGTTATTGTTATTCTCTCAGCAATCTTGATTCCAGCTTGTGCTTCATCCAGCCCAGCATTTCACATGATGTACTCTGCATACAAGTTAAATAAGCAGGGTGACAAGCAGCTTTGACGTACTCCTGTCCTGATTTGGAACCAGTCCATTTTTCCATGTCCAGTTCTAACTGTTGCTTCTTGACCTGCATACGTATTTCTCAGGAGACAGATAAGGTGGTCTGGTATTCCCATCTCTTAAAGAATTTTCCAGTTTGTTGTGATCCACACAGTCAAAGGAGTTGGCGCAGTCAATAAAACAGGAGTAGATTTTTTTCTGGAACTCTCTTGCTTTTTGTATGATAGCATGTTGACAATTTGCTCTCTGGTTCCTCTGCCTTTTCTAAACCCAGGTTAGAATCCATCTGGAAGTTCTTGGTTCATGTACTGTTGAAGCCTCACTTGGAGAATTTTGAGCATTACTTTGCTATTGGTGAGATGAGTGCAGTTATGCAGTAGTTTGAATATTTTTTTGGCATTGCCTTTCTTTGGGATTGGAATGAAAACTGACCTTTTCCAGTCCTGTGGCCACTGACGAGTTTTCCAAATCTGTGGGCATATTGAGTGTAGCACTTTCACAGCATCATCTTTTAAGATTTTACATAGCTCAGCTGGAATTCCATCACCTCCACTAGCTTTGTTCATAGTGATGCTTCATAAGGCCCACTTGACTTCGCATTCCAGGATGTCTGGCTCTAGGTGAGTGATCACACCGTTGTGGTTTTCTGGGTTATTAAGACCTTTTTCTGGATAGTTCTTCTGTGTATTCTTGCCTCCTCTTCTTAATATCTTCAACTTCTGTTAGGTCCATACCGTTTCTGTCCTTTGTTGTGCCCATCTTTGCATGAAATGTTCCCTTGATATCTCTAATTTTCTTAAAGAGATCTCTAGTCTTACCTATTCTTGCTAAGGCCTATATCAAAGAGTATACTGTCCACATTTTCTTCTAGGGGTTTTATACTTTCTGATCTTATATATAGGTCTTTATCCATTTTGAGTTTATCCTTTATATAGTATGAGGAAATGTTCTGATCTCATTCTTTTACATGTAGCTGTCCAGTTTTCCCAGCACTGCTTATTGAAGAGACTTTTCTCCATTGCATATTCTTACCTCCTTTGTCATAAACTAATTGACCATATGTACATGGGTTTATTTGTGGGCTCTCTGTGATATTTTATTGATCCGTGTGTCTGTTTTTGTCAATACCATCCTGCTTTTTTTTTTTTTTTTACTGTATCTCTGAAGATTAGTATGAAGTCAGGCAGCATAATACTTCCATCTATGCTCTTTTCTATCAAGATTGATTTGTCTATTTGGGAACTTTTGTGATGCCAAAGCCTTGACTGTGTGGATCACAATAAACTGTGAAAAATTCTGAAAGAGACGGGAATACTAGACCACCTGACCTGCCTCTTGAGAAACCTGTATGCAGGTCAGGAAGCAACAGTTAGAACTGGACATGGAACAACCGCCTGGTTCCAAATAGGAAAAGGAGTATGTCAAGGCTGTATATTGTAACCCTGCTTATTTAACTTATATGCAGAGTACATCATGAGAAACGCTGGGCTGGAAGAGGCGCAAGCTAGAATCAAGATTGCCAGGAGAAATATCAGTAACCTCAGATATGCAGATGACACCACCCTTATGGCAGGAAGTGAAGAGGAACTAAAAAGCCTATTGAGGAAAGTGAAAGAGGGGAGTGAAAAAGTTGGCTTAAAGCTCAACATTCAGAAAACAAAGGTCATGGCATCTGGTCCCATCACTTCATGGGTAATAGATGGGGAAACAGTGGAAACAGTGGCTAACTTTATTTTTTGGACTCCAAAATCACTGCAGATGGTGATTGCAGCCATGAAATTAAAAGATGCTTGCTCCTTGGAAGGAAACCTGTTTCCTAGGCTTATCTAGGTTGGTCCTAGATAGCATATTTAAAAGCAGAGATATCACTTTGCCAACAAAGGTCTGTCTAGTCAAGGCTATGGTTTTTCCAGTGGTCACGTATGGATGTGAGAGTTGGACTGTGAAGAAAGCTGAGCACCGAAGAATTGATGCTTTTGAACTGTGGTGCTGGAGAAGACTCTTGAGAGTCCCTTGGACTGCAAGGAGATTCAACCAGTCCATTCTAAAGGAGATCAATCCTGGGTGTTCATTGGAAGGACTGATGCTAAAGCTGAAACTCCAATACTTGGGGCACCTCATGCAAAGAGTTGACTCATTGGAAAAGACCCTGATGCTGGGAGGGATTGGGGGCAGGAGGAGAAGGGGATGACAGAGGATGAGATGGCTGGATGGCATCACCAACTCAATGCACATGAATTTGGGTGAACTCCGGGAGTTGGTGAGATATATATATATATATATATATATATATATATATATATGGGATGCCTTTCCATTTATTTGTATCATCTCCAATTTCTTTGATCAATGTCTTATACTTTTCAAAATATATGTGTTTATCCTCCTTAGTAACTTTATTCTTAGACATTTTATTCTTTTGATGCAATTGTTAAAGGTAGTGTTTTCTTGCTTCTCTTTTTCGTAATTATTAGGAAATAATAGAAAAGGAATGAATTTCTCTATATTAATCTTATATCATGCATCTTTATTGAATTCATCTATGATAGAAGTTTCTTGGTGGATATTTTATAGTTTTCTCTATATAATATCATGTCATTTGCAAATATGACAGTTTTACTTCTTTCTTTCTAATTTTGGTGCTTTTTTTTCTTATCTGTTTGCTATGGCTAGGACTTTCTATACTGTGTTAAGTAAAAATGGTGAGAGTGGGCATTCTTGTCTTGTTCTTGTTCCTGAAGGAAAAGATTTCAGGTTTTCCCCATTCAGTATGATGTTAGGTGTGTTTGCAATAAATGCCCTTATTATCTCAAGAAATTTACCTCTATACCAACTTTGATAAGTTTTTATCATGAATGGATACTGAATTTTTGCTAATGCTTTTTCTCCATCTATTGGGCGATCATGTGACTTCTATACTTTATTTTGTTTTTTCTTATAGCCTTGTTTGTACAGGAGGCTTTCTGCCAATTTCCAGTTAGTTTTCAGTGGCAGTTGTTGCACATGTAGAAGTGTTTTTGATGTGTTTGTGGGGGTAGATGAGTTCCACTTCCTCCTACTCTGTCATCGTGATCAATTCCCTTATCCTTCATTTTGTTAACATGGTATATAACATTGGTTGATTTGTAGATATTGAATCATCCTTGTAACCCTGGGATTCAGTTCAGTTCATTTCAGTCACTCTGTCGCACTTGATCATGTTATATCAATATGATCCTTTGTTATGTACTTTTGAATTTAGTTTGCTAATATTCTGTTGAAGATTTTTCCATCTGTGTTCATCAGAGATGCTGGTCTGTAATTTCCAATTTTTGTAGTGTCTTTGTCTGGTTTTGGTATCAGTGTAATGCTGGTCTCATAGAATGAGTTTGGGAATATTTTATCCTCTTCAATATTTTAGAATAGTTTGAGGATAGATATTAAGTCTTCTTTAGATGTTGAAGCTGAAACTCCAATACTTTGGTCACCTGATGCAAAGAACTGGCTCATTTGAAAAGACCCTGATGCTGGGAAAGATTGAAGGCGGGAGGAGAAGTGGACGACAGAGGATGAGATGGTTGGATGGCATCGCTGACTCAATGGACATGAGTTTGAGTAAACTCCGGGAGTTGGTGATGGACAAGGAGGCCTTGCGTGCTGCGGTCCATGGGGTCACAGAGTCGGACATAACTGAGCGACTGACCTGGACTGAACTGAAATGTTTGGTAGAATTCCCCAATGACTCGGCAAATAAAGATTCTGCCTGCAATGCAGGAGACACAAGGGGTGTGAGTTCAATCCCTGGGTCGGGAAGATCCCTTGGAGGAAGGAATGGCAACCCACTCCAGTATTCTTGCCTGAAAATTCCCATGGACAGAGAAGCCTGGGGGGCTACAGTCCAAAGGGTCGTAAAGAGTTGAACATGACTGAGTGACTAAGCATACTGGTTGCAACTTGTCCTCTTTAGTTTCTAAGTTAGTGTTTTTGGATCCTTTCTTTTTTTTCTTTTTTTAAATATCTATTTATTTTTATTGTGCCAGATCTTAGTTGTGGCATGTGGGACCTAGTGCCCTGACCAGGGATTGAACCCAAACCCCCGCATGGGGAACACAGAGTCTTAGCCGCTGGACCACTAGGGAAGACCCCTCTCTTTTTCTTAATGAGCCTGGCTAAAGGCTTATCAATTTTGTTTATCTTTTTTAAAAACCAGCTCTTGCTTTCATAGTCTTTTCTATTGTGGGTTTTTTTTTTAATCTCTACTCTGATCTTTATTATTTCCATCCTTCTGCTGACTTTGGATTTTGTTTGTTCTTATATTTCTAATTCCCTTACATGATTCAGTTCAGTTCAGTTCAGTTCAGTTCAGTCGCTCAGTTGTGTCCGACTCTCCGCGACCCCATGAATCACAGCACGCCAGGCCTCCCTGTCCATCACCAACTCCCGGAGTACACTCAAACTCATGTCCACAGAGTCGGTGATGCCATCCAGCCATCTCATTCTCCGTCGTCCCCTTCTCCTCCCGCCCCCAACCTTTCCCAGCATCAGAGTCTTTTCCAGTGAGTCAACTCGTCGCATGAGGTGGCCAAAGTATTGGAGTTTCAGCTTTAGCATCAGTCCCTCCAATGAACATCCAGGATTGATCTCCTTTAGAATGGACTGGTTGGATCTCCTTGCAGTATAAGGGACTCTCAAGAGTCTTCTCCAACACCACAGTTCAAAAGCATCGATTCTTCGGCGATCAGCCTTCTTCACAGTCCAACTCTCACATCCATACATGACCACGGGAAAAACCATTGCCTTGACTAGACGGACCTTGGTTGGCAAAGTAATGTCTCTGCTTTTTAATATACTATCAAGGTTGGTCATAACTTTTCTTCCAAGGAGCAAGCGTCTTTTAATTTCATGGCTGCAATCAGCATCTGCAGTGATTTTGGAGCCCAAAAAAAACAAAGTCTGACACTGTTTCCACTGTTTTTCCATCTATTTCCCATGAAGTGATGGGACCAGATGCCATGATCTTTGTTTTCTGAATGTTGAGCTTCAAACCAACCTTTTCAGTCTCCTCTTTCACTTTCATCAAGAGGCTCTTGAGTTCCTCTTCACTTTCTGCCATAAGGGTAGTGTCATCTGCATATCTGAGGTTATTGATATTTCTCCCAGCAATCTTGATTCCAGCTTGTGCTTCTTCCAGCCCAGCGTTCCTCATGATGTACTCTGCATATAAGTTAAATAAGCAAGGTGACAATATACAACCTTGACGTACACCTTTTCCTATTTGGAACCAGTCTGTTATTCCATGTCCAGTTCTAACTGTTGCTTCCTGACCTGCATACAGGTTTCTCAAGAGGCAGGTCAGGTGGTCTGGGATTCCCATCTCTTTCAGAATGTTCCACAGTTTATTGTGATCCACACAGTCAAAGGCTTTGGCATAGTCAATGAAGCAGAAATAGATGTTTTTCTGAAACTCTCTTGCTTTCTCCATGATCCAGCGGATGTTGGCAATTTGATCTCTGGTGCCTCTGCCTTTTCTAAAACCTGCTTGAACATCTGGGAGTTCACGGTTTACATATTGCTGAAGCCTGGCTTGGAGAATTTTGAGCATGACTTTGCTAGCGTGTGAGATGAGGGCAATTGTCCGGTAGTTTGAGCATTCTTTGGCATTGCCTTTCTTTGGGATTGGAATGAAGACTGACCTCTTCCAGTCCTGTGGCCACTGCTGAGTTTTCCAAATCTGCTGGCATATTGAGTGCAGCACTTTCACAGCATCATCTTTCAAGACTTGAAATAGCTCAACTGGAATTCCATCACCTCCACTAGCTTTGTTAGTAGTGATGCTTTCTAAGGCCCACTTGACTTCACATTCCAAGATGTCTGGCTCTAGGTCAGTGATCACGTTATCGTGACTATCTTGGTCGTGAAGATCTTTTTTGTACAGTTCTTCTGTGTATTCTTGCCACCTCTTCTTAATATCTTCTGCTTCTGTCAGGTCCATACCATTTCTGTCCTTTATCAAGCCCATCTTTGCATGAAATGTTCCCTTGGAATCTCTAATTTTCTTGAAGAGGTCTCTTGTTTTTCCTATTCTGTTGTTTTCCTCTATTTCTTTGCATTGATCACTGAGGAAGTCTTTCTTATCTCTCCTTGCTATTCTTTGGAACTCTGCATTCAGATGCTTATATCTTTCCTTTTCTCCTTTGCTTTTCGCCTCTCTTCTTTTCACAGCTATTTGTAAGGCCTCCTCAGGCAGCCATTTCGCTCTTTTGCATTTCTTTTCCATGGGGATGGTCTTGGTCCCTGTCTCCTGTACAATGTCACGAACCTCCGTCCAGAGTTCATCAGGCACTCTATCTATCAGATCTAGTCCCTTAAATCTATTTCTCACTTCCACTGTATAATCATAAGGGATTTGATTGAGGTCATATCTGAATGGTCTAGTGGTTTTCCCTACTTTCTTCAATTTAAGTCTGAACTTCGCAGTAAGGAGTTCATGATCTGAGCCACAGTCAGCTCCTGGTCTTGTTTTTGCTAACTGTATACAGCTTCTCCATCTTTGGCTGCAAAGAATATAATCAATCTGATTTCGGTGTTGACCATCGTGATGTCCATGTGTAGAGTCTTCTCTTGTGTTGTTGGAAGAGGGTGTTTGCTATGACCAGTGAATTCTCTTGACAAAACTCTATTAGCCTTTGCCCTGCTTCATTCCGTGCTCCAAGGCCAAATTTGCCAGTTACTCCAGGTGTTTCTTGACTTCCTACTTTTGCATTCCAGTCCCCGATAATGAAAAGGACATCTTTTTTGGGTGTTCGTTCTAAAAGGTCTTGTAGGTCTTCATAGAACCAATTAACTTCAGCTTCTTCAGCATTACTGGTTGGGGCATAGGCCTGGATTACCGTAATATTGAATGGTTTGCCTTGGAAACGAACAGAAATCATCCTGTCATTTTTAAGATTGCATCCAGGTACTGCATTTCGGACTCTTTTGTTGACCATGATGGCTACTCCATTTCTTCTAAGGGATTCCTGCCCACAGTAGTAGATATAATGGTCATCTGAGTTAAATTCACCCATTCCAGTCCATTTTAATTCACTGATTCCTAGAATGTCGACGTTCACTCTTGCCATCTCCTGTTTGACCACTTCCAATTTGCCTTGATTCATGGACCTAACATTCCAGGTTCCTATGCAATATTGCTCTTTACAGCACCGGACCTTGCTTCTATCACTGGTCACATCCACAACTGGGTATTGGTTTCGCTTTTGGTCCATCCCTTTATTCCTTCTATAGTTATTTCTCCACTGAGCTCCAGTAGCATACTGGGCACCTACCGACCTGGGGAATTCCTCATTCATTATCCTATCATTTTGCCCTTTGTCACTGTTCATGGGGTTCTCAAGGCAAGTATACTGAAGTGGTTTGCCATTCCCTTCTCCAGTGGACCACATTCGGCTGTGGTCCATGTGATCAGATCGGCTAGTTTCCTGTGATTATGATTTCAGTTTGTCTGCCCTCTGGTGCCCCCTAGCAATACCTACCGTCTTATTTGGGTTTCTCTTACCTTGGTCGTGGAAAATCTCTTCACAGCCGCTCCAGCAAAGTGCAGCTGCTGCACCTTACCTTGGACGAGGGGTATCTCCTCAAGGCCGCCCCTCCTGACCTTGAACGCAGAGTAGCTCCTCTCGGCCCTCCTGCGCCCGCGCAGCCACCGCCTGTTGAACGTGGGGTAGCTCCTCTCGGCCGCCGGCCCTGGCCTCAGGCGTGGGGTAGCTCCTCACGGCCGCACCTCTTTGTGTGGTTCGTTGCGCCGGGGCCGGCGTCTCTCTCGCGTCGCGTCTGCGCCGCCGGGGCCGGTAGGTTTGGTTATCTATTTGAGATTTCTCTTGTTTCTTGAGGTAAGACTGTATTGATATAAACTCCCCTCTTGGGAACAGCTTTTGCTGCTTTCCATAGCCTTTGGAAAGTTGTGTTTTTAATTTTCATTTGCCTCAGGGTGTTTTCTGATTTCCTCTTTAATTTTTTTTGGTTGACTTATTAGAGTTTTAGTACCATGTTGTTTAGTCTCTACATATTTGCATTTTTCCCACTTTTCTTCCTGTAATAGGTTTCTAGTTTCATACCATCGTGATCTGAAAAGACACTTGGTATATTTTCTGTCCTCTAAATGTGTTGAGACTTGTCTTGTGGACCAGCATGAGAACATTCCATGTGCATGTGAAAAGCATGTGTTCAGTTTTTGAATGGAATGTCCTATAGATATCTATTAAGTCCAATTGGTCTAATATGTTATTTAATGTCACTGTTTCCTTATTGGTTTTCTGCTTGATGATGTGTCCGTTGATGTGAGGTGTTAAAGTCTCCCACTATTATTGTATTACTATCAATTTGTTTCCTCTGTGTCTGTTATACAGTGCACTGTTATTAACTGTACTTGCAGGACACCTTACAGGACTTATTTTATAACTGGAAGCTTGTATCTTTTGGCTCTCTCATCCAGTTTGCCTACCACCTACTCCCTGTCTCTGGCAAGTACTCTGGTCTATTTTGTCTCTATTAGCTTAACTTTTCTTTTCTAAGATTTCACATATTCAATACAAGTAAGATCATATAGTCTTTTTCTTTTGTGTCTGACTTATTTCACTAGTATTATGCACTCAAGGTCCACCCATGCAAATTTTTAATTTTAGCTATTCTTTTTCAGGTCTAATGTTTCCATTGTATTCTATTTTGTATCTATTTTCCTGCCATTATTTTCAATTCATTTCAAGAGTGTTCACATGCACTTATTAGAGCACAGTTATATGAGCTTCTTTAAAATCTTTTATAATTCCAACACTGTGTCATCTTGGTGCTAGGATCTGTTGATTGTCTTTCCCTTATAAGTTATTGAGATTTTCGTAGTTCTTTGTATATCAAATAATTCTGGGTTGTATCTTGGACATTTTGATATCACATTATGAGCCTTAGTTTCGATGAAGAATAATATTTAAGTTTTTCAGGTAACTTATCCAGTTTAGGGTAAAAGTTCTTACTGGCCTTCGGGAGCTGTATTTCTTATGTCAGTTAAAAATTTCAAGGTGTTTTCAGTGTTATTTCGATAATGTAGATCAGTCTGTGGCTAGTATGAGACTTATAAAATGGCCTACTCCATAATTTTGGTTCTCAGTGATTTTAGTATTCTGTTTAGGGTTAGATCCACACAAGCACAGTTTGGGCGTAAGTCCAGGAGTTCATAAACAACTTTATGGTATCACTTTCTTGATCTTTTTCCTTTCTGTATTCTTCTAGACACTTCTTGGCTTCCAGGAGTCCCCCTTGACCTGCACTTTTTGCTATAAAGCTAGGCTTTCATTTTCCCGCTCTGGCTTATACTTCCTGTAACTGTGTCTGCCTCTGGAGCCAAGTGGCAGGAGGACAGAGAGGGAAAAAGGAATAGGGCTTCTTCCCACATGCTCTTGGGGATACATTTCTTCTGGTCATAAAGAATCCCCTTCCTCAGAATTTTAGGGGCCTTCCTGGCCATCACTGCCATACATACTGATATAACAGCATTTCCTGGGAGTCTAGGGTGGAAGTAAATGATGGCATAGAAGATTTCCCCATTTATTCATATCCTCAGGGTCCCTTTCCCCTTTCTTCAAACTAGGGAAGACTTTTTGGAGTACGTTTGGTCCATACTCAGTCTTAAGGTGCTATTGAGGTCAAGAACCACTAACAAAAAAAGGTAACTCACCGCAGGATTAGCTTAGTTTCAAATACTGGCTTTCTACTCCAACCCACATGCTATTATTTATTTATAGCCCTTGGGAAACTGACTTATACATCCTCCCAAGGTTTTTAGTTGCATTCAAAATGAGGAGATGGAATGAAGTATCATACTCCCTAATCCTTGTTTCTATATTTATGTTTCCATAAATCACTAAAGAATTTTCTAAGCATTGTTTGCTTACTTTGCATGGAATACAAAAGAAAATGGAACATTTATATGATTAATACTAAAATTTTAAGTAAATCTGATAACTTTATAAAGTAGACAAAATTTGGAGGGACCAAGTTTATCTCTGGATAATGGAATGATAAAGAAAGGGAAAATATTCTTGCCCTACCAAGCCTGCATGCAACACTGGTCCTTACTGTCTGAAGGGTAGAGCTATGAGGTGTCAGAGACTTCATGGGTTGCATTTTAATTAAGCACCCCTGCAAGAATATAGCTAAAACAAAGTCCTGCTTTGGAGAAATGTCAGGCTGTGTGGGCTGACCAGCTGGTATAATTTGGGGTTTGGAGACATGCTGACAGTCCTCATTTCACATTGTTGAATGACAACCTATTCTGCCATGGTTGCCACATATGGCTGTACAGATTGCAGACTACTGATTCCAAGAGAAACTTTTCTTTTTTCATGGATTTTGAAGTGAATGGCACCTCCCCGAGCTGTGTGCATTTTGGCTGCTTGCTCTGCTCACAGCAAAGTCCTGGGCAATTAGGAAAATCAGAGTGTGGCAATGACAGCATGTTATTTCTTTTCTTCCTTTACTCTCTTCCTCTTTTCCTTTTCTCCCAGTGTTGGAGGAAGATGGTCATTACCTCTCCAGAGTCTCTGAATCTCCCTGAAAGAAGCCATCCATTCTCGCAGAGTGCCCCGACAGGATTGAACCACATGGGCTGGCCAGAGCCCACACCTGACATTGGTGAGTTACATGACTCTCTCTTTTTTTTTTTTTCACACTCCAGCGTCCTGACAAAAAGAACAAGTTGTGAGAGCATGTTGTTGACAGCTGTGTTTACTTGTCTGGAAGAAGTAACTTGAGTGTGAGAAATAGATCACTGTCTTTAACACTTTAGATTAGGAAGAGGTCCCTAGTACCCATATAAAGGAATTCTTGGCTTGAGAAAGATTCCATTTTGAATTCCTAGACCTGGCTCCATTCATTTATTTTAAGCAGAACTACTGACCATTCCTTGAGACTTATAATAGGGTATAACTTACAGAAGAAATAATTATAGAGAGAGTTGTCTAATCCAGTGACAAGTCTTGGGTGTTTCCCCTTCTCGGGGACAAGGCTCTTGAGTTTTATGGCAGTCTTTCTGAGTCCCTTTCCCAAGTGAAATGAAAGTCTCTCGGTCATGTCCAACTCTGCAACCCCATGGACTGCAGCTTGCCAGGCTCCTCTGTCCATGGAATTCTCCAGGCAAGAATACTGGAGTGGGTTGCCATGCCCTTCTCCAGGGGATCTTCCTCACCTAGGAATGGAACCCAGGTCTCCTGCATTGTTGGCATATTCTTAACCAACAGCCCTTTCCCCAAAAAACTATGGCAAAAACATCATATCATCATAGCACATGTTTGTCCATAAAAGGACTGATTTTTGTGCCAGAAGGAAACTGGGCCCCAGCGAGAGCCAGGAGTTGGTGATGAACAGGGAGGCTTCGTGTGCTGCAGTCCACGGGGTCACAAAGAGTTGGACACGACTGAGCAACTGAACTGAACTGAGATCCAGGATGCAGCATTTTCGTGTACAGCCACCACCCTTCCTGAACTTAACCCAGGAACAGCTGGACATGATGAAAATGCTCAAAGCTCTGAGTATAAGGACAGATGTTAGATCTCAGGTACAGATTACGTTAGATGGCAACCTTATGGTTTAGAGCATCCCGCTGACTGAAGGAAGAGGCCAAATATGGTGCATGCATGCTAAGTCGCTTCAGTCATGTCCGACTCTATGTGATCCTATGGATATAGCCTGCCAGGCTCCTCTGTTCATGGGGTTCTCAGGCAAGAATACTGGAGTGGGTTGCCGTGCCCTCCTCCAGGGTATTTTTCTGACACAGGGATCAAACCTGCATCTCTTATGTCTGCTGCACTGGCAGGCAGGTTCTTTACCACTAGCGCCACATGGGAAGCCTAAATATGGTGCTTAAAAAGGATAAAGAAGAATAAAAGCCTTAGACAGGTTTGGAAAAACAAAATGGCTACACATATCAAACATGTACTTTTCTAGACTTGGGGATGGGGACAGGGTGGGTATTCAAGTATGTCTGTAGTTTGATCATATTGGAGCTAAAGACCTGTAGAAAGCCAGTGAGGTTAGCAAAAGATGATATGGCAGAGTAGTGAGTGAGTCCTCCTCATTAGAGCATGGACTATGCTGTGCTGATAAGTCAGCTCTGATGCAAACATGAGACCTGACTTCTGAATCTGACTAAGTGCATACTGGGTGCTGGTCCTGCAGGACCTGGCTACTCAGATGTTTAGCTACCATGATTGTCTTCCATTACCAAATGTCTGTGCTTATGCTGCATCATGCAGTGGACTCTTATTCTTCCCCAGTAAGGTTATAATCTCAAATTCACCATAAGCAAAGTCATGAAAATGGATTTGACAGCTTCTGAAAGAATCCTTTCAAAGAAAAAGATAGTTCTAACATAAACTCTTCATTAAGTCTCAGAACAGTTTAGAGGTTTATGGAAGGGACAGTAACAGGTAAGCGTAGCATTTTTCCCGGGATAATCCTCATTTTGGCTCTTGAAATGAGAACATTCTTACAAATTCATGCTTAATAATCATATTCCTGTTATTTCTTGGCCTCATTTGAATTAATTAGCAGATGAATTTATTGCAGAATAAGAGATTTTTAAAGGCCTCAGTGACAAGTCGCACAGCATACTCATGCCAAAGACACTGCTCTGAAAGTCGAAAGTCAGGGCTCTGACTTTAATTGGGCACACCCCTCCATTTCTCTATCTCATACTTCTTTTTACATAAAAAAGAGTATAAATCCTGTATTTACCCAATATGAGGGGTAGCTTGGGTCTCTGTAAATATTTAGCTTAGGAAAGCTTTCATTTCTTCAATTATTTCTTCTACTCCAACTTTTCTATTCCAAACTTCTGGGATTTCTTTCTACCCCAGATTCTATCCCTAGAATCTCTCATTATTTTTATTGTTTTATCCTTTTCCTCTCAGTTCTGGGAGAATATCTCAGTTTTATCTTCAAGCTTGTTTTTCTGGTTTACCTCATCTACTGTTCATTGCCTCCATTAATATTTGTGATTCAGTGATGTTTTTAATCTCCATGCAATCTTTCCAATGTCCTCTTGAAGCTTCTTAAAAACAGGAAGTTGGGAATTTTGTAAAATTTTCTGTTGATGTTTTATAAATCCATTTCCAAGTTCATATGCTTTTCTTTTAAATGGTAACCTTTTTATAGGTGAAATTTCTCTATTTGTTTATCTTTACAGACATCAGCTCTTCCCCAACAATGGCTGGTTGCCAAGTAGCACAGAAGACATCCTTTCAGAGATTGTTATAGGTTCCTCTTAAAATCCTTCAAGCACAGCTGAAGCAGGAAGTTAAACTTTCCTATAATGTGTATCACAGGTTCCATCACCTGGGGTGGGGGAGCTTTAAGCAGTCCCAGTGAATCTTTGCCTCTTTTCGGAACTTAGCTATGTTTCATAGAGTACTCAAGAATTAGCATGATGTGAGAGCAGGCTGGTGCCCAGGATAAAGTCTACTACACCCACTCCTCTCTGAGTGTAATTAGCAGGTCCAGATATGATTCTGTGAGCCCCAACATGATGACTGCACACAGCATCACGTAAAGCCCTCTGTACCTACAGAACATTTGTTGAAAAGACTATTTTTCCACTTTGAATGGTCATGGCCCCTATAGTTGATCATAGATGTATGGATCTTTTCCTGGACTGTCAATTATATTCCATGATCTATGTCCATTCTTGTACTAGTAACCACACTGTCTTGTTTACATTACTCTGTAGTAAGGTTTGAAATCAGGAAGTGGAATCTCCCTACTTTCCCCTTCTATTTTTGGAATGTCTTGGCTCTTTCGAATCCCTTCCAGTTCCATATGACTTTTAGAATCAGTTCAGTCGCTCAGTCGTGTCTGACTCTTTGTGAGCCTATGGACTACAGCATGCCAAGCTTCCCTGTCCATCACCAACTCCCAGAGCTTGCTCAAACTCATGTCCATCAAGTTGGTGATGCCATCCAACCATCTCATACTCTGTCACCCCCTTCTCCTCCCGCTTTCAATTATTCCGAGCATCAGGGTCTTTTCCAATGAGTCAGTTCTTCATATCAGGTGGCCAAAGTATTGGAGTTTCAGCTTCAGCATCAGCCCTTCTAATGAATATTCAGGACTGATTTTCTTGAGGACTGACAGGTTTGATCTCCTTGCAGTCCAAGGGACTCTCAAAAGTCTTCTCCAACACCGCAGTTCAAAAGCATCAATTCTTTAGGGCTCAGCTTTCTTTATAGTCCAACTCTCACATCCATACATGACTACTGGAAAAAACATACCTTTGACTAGATGGACTTTTGTCAGCAAAGTAATGTCTCTGCTTTTTAATATGCTGTCTAGGTTGCTGTCTAGCTTTTCCTCCAAGGAGCAAGCATCTTTAATTTCAGTCACCATCTGCAGTGATTTTGGAGCCCAAGAAAATAAAGTCAGCCACTGTTTCCATTGTTTCCCCATCTATTTGCCATGAAGTGATGGGACCAGATGCCATGATCTTAGTTTTTTGAATGCTGAATTTGAAGCCAGCTTTTTCACTCTCCTCTTTCACTTTCATCAAGAGGCTCTTCAGTTCCTCTTTGCTTTCTGCCATAAGGGTGGTGTCATCTGTGTATCTGAGGTTATTGATACTTCTCCCCGCAATCTTGATTCCACCTTGTGCTACATCCAGCCCAGCATTTCGCATGATGTGCTCTGCATAGAAGTTAAATAAGCAGTGTGACAGTATACAGCCTTGGCATACTCTTTTCCCAATTTGGAACCAGTCCATTTTTCCATGTCCAGTTCTAACTGTTGCTTCTTGACCTGCATACAGATTTCTCAAGAGGTAGACAAGGTGGTCTGGCATTCCCATCTCTTGAAGAATTTTCCACAGTTTGTTGTTCTCCACACAGACAAAGGCTTTGGTGTAGTCAATAAAGCAGAAATAGGTGTTTTTCTGGAACTCTCTTGCTTTTTCTATGATCCAATGGATGTTGGCAATTTGATCTCTGTTCCTTTGCCTTTTCTAAATCCAGCTTGAACATCTGGAAGTTCTCGCTGTTTAGAATCACTTTGTCAATTTCTGCAAAGATATTATTTGGCATTCTGATGAGGACTGCACTGAATCTGTACATGAGTTTGGGGAGCATTGTCATCTTAACAGTGTTGAATTTTCTGATCCATGAACATAGGATTTTTTCCCATTTATTTAGATCTTTTGTTTCTTTCAATGACAGTGTGTCATTTTAATAATACAAGTTTGTACTTCCTTTGACAATTCATTCCTAAGTATTTTATATAATTTTCGATGCTTTGAGAATGAAACTATCTTCTTAACTTCATTTTCAGAATGGTCACTAAAACTGCATAAAAATACAGTTGACTTTTGTATATTGATCTTATATCCTGCAACCTTGCTGAATCTATTTATTGGTTCTAGATTTTTAATGGATTCTTTAGGATTTTCTACATACAAGATCATGTTATCTATAAGCAGAGACAGTTTTATTTTTTCCTTTCCCATCTGAATGGCTTTTTTCTTGCCTAATTGCCTTGATTGGAGCCTGTTCAGTTCAGTTGCTCAGTCATATCCGACTCTTTGTGACCCCATGAATCGCAGCACGCCAGGCCTCCCTGTCCATCACCAACTCCCAGAGTTTATCCAAACTCATGTCCATCGAGTCAGTGATGCCATCCAGCCATCTCATCCTCTGTCGTCCCCTTCTCCTCCTGCCCCCAATCCCTCCCAGCATCAGGGTCTTTTCCAGTGAATCAACTCTTTGCATTAGAGCCTGTAGCACAGTTGAATAAAAGTGGCAAGAATAGATATCCTTGTTTTTTTCCTGATTTTAGGGGAAAGCATCCCATCTTCACCCTTGAATAAGATGTTAGCTATACGTTTTTCACAGAAGCCCTTTACTGAGTAAATAAAGTTTCCGTATTCCTAGTATGTCAAGTTTTTTATCATGAGATAGTGTTGGATTTTTTTAAACATTTACCCTTCTATTGAGATAATCATGCACCTTTTGTTCTTAATTCTGTTGATATGGTATATAGAATTAATTTTCAGACGTTAAACCACTCTTGCATTTCTGAGATTAATCTCACTTGGTCAGGATATGTCATTCTCATTATCGTTTGCTGAATTTGGTTTGCTAGTATTTTGTTGAAGATTTTTGTGTCCATATTCATAAAAGATATTGGTTTTAATTTTCTTTTCTTTTAATGTCTTTGTCTGGTTTGGACCTCATAAAATAAGTTGAGGACTCTTCCCTCAATCTTCTTCAATAGTTTGTGAAGAATTGGTATTAATTCTTTTTTCAATGTTTGGTAGAATTCAAGGGTGAAGCCACTTGGGGGTGTGGGTTTTTCTTGGTTCAGTTCAGTTCAGTTCAGTTCAGTCGCTCAGTCGTGTCCGACTCTCTGCGACCCCATGAATCACAGCACGCCAGGCCTCCCTGTCCATCACCAACTCCCGGAGTACACTCAAACTCATGTCCACAGAGTCGGTGATGCCATCCAGCCATCTCATCCTCCGTCGTCCCCTTCTCCTCCCGCCCCCAACCTTTCCCAGCATCAGAGTCTTTTCCAGTGAGTCAACTCGTCGCATGAGGTGGCCAAAGTATTGGAGTTTCAGCTTTAGCATCAGTCCCTCCAATGAACATCCAGGATTGATCTCCTTTAGAATGGACTGGTTGGATCTCCTTGCAGTATAAGGGACTCTCAAGAGTCTTCTCCAACACCACAGTTCAAAAGCATCGATTCTTCGGCGATCAGCTTTCTTCACAGTCCAACTCTCACATCCATACATGACCACGGGAAAAACCATTGCCTTGACTAGACGGACCTTGGTTAGGCAGTCTTATAACTGGTTCAGTCCCTTCATTTGTTATAGAGCTAATCAGATTGTCTATTTTTCTTGAATAAGTTTTGGCATCTTGTGTCTTTTTAGGGATTTGTATATTTCATCTAAATCATCTAACTGGTTGGTGTACCATTGTTCATAGTCTTCTTTTATAATTATTTTATTTCTGCAAGGTCAGAAGTAATGTTCCTTCTTTCATTTCTGATTATAATAGTGAGTCGTCTTCTTTCTCTTGGTCAAACCAGCTAAAGGTCTTTTGACTTTTTTCCTCTTCTCTAAAAATCTGCTCTGGGTTTCTTTTATTTTTCTGTTTTTTCTCTTGTCTTTATTTCTGTTTCTCAATATTTCTGTTCTCCATTGTGTCTCTACTAACTCCTGCTCTAATCCATATTGTTTTCTTTCTTCTGCTTGTTTTAGGTTTAGGTTTAGTTTGTTTTAGATTTAGTTTTGCACTTCTTTTTCCAGTGTCATTAGATGCAGATCCAGTTGTTAAGATTTTTCTTCCTTCTAAATATAGGCATTTGCAGCTATAAATTTCTGTCTGAGCACTGCTTTAGCTGTCTTCATAACTTTGGCCAATTTTATCTTCATTTTCACTTATCTCAAGGTATTTTCTGATTTTATTTTGATTTCTTCTTGGACCCATTAATCATTTAGAAGTTTGTTATTTAATTTCTACATATGTGTGAGTTTATCAAATTTCCCTTATTTTTGATTTCTAATTTCATTCCATGTGGTCAGAGAACACATGTTGTATTATTTCCATTTTATAAATTTGGGGAAGTTTGTTTTGTGGGCTAACATATGGTCTAACCTGGAGAATGTTTCAAGGGCACTTAAGAAGAAAATGTATTCTATTATTGTTGGATGGTGTGTTCTAAGTATGATTATTATGCTTAAATTTTTTTTTAGGTCAAAGAATATTATTTTATTTTCAAATTATTTTTTTTCTTTTTTTTTATTGGAGGCTAATTACTATACAATATTATATTGGTTTTGCCATACATTGACATGAATCCGCCCTGGGTGTACATGTGTTACCCTTCTTGAATCCCCCTCCCACCTCCCTCTTCCCCATATCCTCCCTCCGGGTCATCCCTGTGCACCAGCTCTGAGCATCCTGTATCATGCGTTGAACCTCGACTGGTGATTCGTTTCACGTATGATAATATACATGCTTCAGTGCCATTCTCCCAAATCATCCCACCCTCACCCTCTCCCACAGAGTCCCAAAGACTGTTCTATACACCTGTGTCTCTTTTGCTGTCTTGTATACAGGGTTAAGGTTACCCTCTTTCTAAATTACATATATATGCATTAGTATACTGTATTGGTGTTTTTCCTTCTGGCTTACTTCACTCTGTATGTTTGAAGTTTCATACAGAGTGAAGTATGTATGGCTCCAGTTTCATCTACCTCATTAGCACTGAGTCAAATGCATTCTTTTTAATGGCTGAGTAATACTCCATTGTGTATATGCACCAAAGCTTTCTTATCCATTCATCTGCAGATGGACATCTAGGTTGCTTCCATGTCCTAACTATTATAAACTGTGCTGCAATGAACATTGGAGTACACGTGTTTCTTTCAATTCTGGTTTTCTCGGTATGTATGCCCAGGAGTGCGATTGCTGGATCATATGGCAGTTCTATTTCCAGTTTTTGAGGGAATCTCCACGCTGTTCTCCATAGTGGCTGTACTAGTTTGCATTCCCACCAACAGTGTAAGAGGGTTCCCTTCTCTCCACACCCTCTCCAGCATTTATCGCTTGTAGACTTTTGGATAGCAGCCATTCTGATTGGTGTGAAATGGTATCTCATTGTGGTTTTGATTTGCATTTCGCTGATTATGAGGGATGTTGAGCATTTTTTCATGTGTTTGTTAGCCAAGCTGGAATCAAGATTGCTGGGAGAAATATCAATAACCTCAGATATGCAGATGACACCACCCTTATGGCAGAAAGTGAAGAGGAACTCAAAAGCCTCTTGATGAAAGTGAAAGAGGAGAGTGAAAAGGTTGGCTTGAAGCTCAACATTCAGAAAACAAAGATCATGGCATCTGGTCCCATCACTTCATGGGAAATAGATGGGGAAACAGTGGAAACAGTGTCAGACTTTATTTTTGGGGGCTCCAAAATCACTGCAGGTGCTGATTGCAGCCATGAAATTAAAAGACGCTTACTCCTTGGAAGGAAAGTTATGACCAACATAGATAGCATATTAAAAAGCAGAGACATTACTTTGCCAACAAAGGTCCGTCTAGTCAAGGCTATGGTTTTTCCTGTGGTCATGTATGGATGTGAGAGTTGGACTGTGAAGAAAGCTGATCAAAGAAGAATTGATGCTTTTGAACTGTGGTGTTGGAGAAGACTCTTGAGAGTCCCTTGGACTGCAAGGAGATCCAACCATTCCATTCTAAAGGAGACCAGTCCTGGGTGTTCATTGGAAGGACTGATGCTAAAGCTGAAACTCCAATACTTTGGCCACCTCATGGATCGAGTTGACTCACTGGAAAATACTCTGATGCTAGGAAGAATTGGGGGTGGGAAGAGAAGGGGATGACAGAGAATGAGATGGCTGGATGGCATCACGGACTCCATGGACATGAGTTTGAGTGAACTCCGGGAGTTGGTGATGGACAGGGAGGCCTGGCGTGCTGTGATTCATGGGGTTGCAAAGAGTCGGACACAACTGAGCGACTGAACTGAACTGAACTGAGCCATCTTTATGTCTTCTTTGAAGAAATGTCTGTTTAATTCTTTGGCCCATTTTTTGATTGGGTCGTTTATTTTTCTGGAATTGAGCTGCAGGAGCTGCTTGTATATTTTGGAGATTAATCCTTTGTCAGTTGTTTCATTTGCTATTATTTTCTCCCATTCTGAAGGCTGCGTTTTCACCTTGCTTATAGTTTCCTTTGCTGTGCAGAAACTTTTGATTTTAATTAGGTCCCATTTGTTCATTTTTGCTTTTATTTCCAATATTCTGGGAGGCGGGCCTTGGAGGATCCTGCTGTGATTTATGTCAGAATGTTTTGCCTATGTTCTCCTCTAGGAGTTTTATAGTTTATGATCTTACATTTAGATCTTTAATCCATTTCGAGTTTATTTTTGTGTATGGTGTTAGGAAATGTTCTTGTTTCATTCTTTTACAAGTGACTGACCAGTTTTCCCAGCACCATTTGTTAAAGAGACTGTCTTTTCTCCATTTTATATTCTTGCCTCCTTTGTCAAAGATAAGGTGTCCACAGGTGCATGGAGTTATCTCTGGGCTTTTTGTTCCACTGATCTATATTTCTGTCTTTATGCCAGTACCATACTGTCTTGATGACTGTGGCTTTGTAGTAGAGTGTGAAGTCCGGCAGGTTGATTCCCCAAGTTTCATTCTTCTTCCTCAAGATTGCTTTGGCTCTTCGAGGTTTTTTGTATTTCCATACAAATTGTGAGATTATTTGTGCTAGTTCTGTGAAAAATATCGTTGGTAGCTTGATAGGGATTGCATTGAATGTATAAATTACTCTGGGTAGTATACTCATTTTCACAAAATTTATTCTACCAATCCACGAACACGGTATATTTCTCCATCTATCAGTGTCCTCTTTGATTACTTTCACCAGTGTTTTATAGTTTTCTATGTACAAGTCTTTTGTTTCTTTAGGTAGATATATTCCTAAGTATTTAATTCTTTTTGTTGCAACAGTGGATGGAATAGTTTTCCTTAATTTCTCTTTATATTTTCTCATTATTAGTGTATAGGAATGCAAGGGATTTCTGTGAGTTGATTTTATATCCTGCAACTTTCCTGTAATCATTGATTAGCTCTAGTAGTTTTCTGATAGAGTCTTCAGGGTTTTCTGTGTAGAGGATCATGTCATCAGCGAACAATGAAAGTTTTACTTCTTCTTTTCCAATTTGTATTCCTTTTATGTCTTTTTCTGCTCTGATTGCTGTGGCCAAAACTTCCAAAACTATGTTGAATAGTTGTGGTGAGAGTGGGCACCCTTGTCTTGTTCCTGACTTTAGGGGAAATGCTTTCAGTTTTTCACCGTTGAGGATAATGTTTGCTGTGGGTTTGTCATATATAGCTTTTATTATGTTGAGGTATATCCCTTCTATTCCCACTTTCTGGAGGGTTTTTATCATAAATGGTTGAATTTTGTCAAAGGCTTTCTCTGCATCTATTGAGATATTCATATGATTTTTATTTTTCAGTTTGTTAATGTGGTGTATTATGTTGATTGATTTGTGGATATTGAAGAATCCTTGCATTCCTGGGATAAAGCCCACTTGGTCATGATGTATGATCTTCTTAATGTGTTGTTGGATTCTGATTGCTAGAATTTTGTTAAGGATTTTTGCATCTATGTTCATCAGTGATATTGGCCTGTAGTTTTGTTTTTTTGTGGGATCTTTACCAGGTTTTGGGATTAGGGTGATCATGGCCTCATAGAATGAGTTTGGAAGTTTCCCTTCCTCAGCAATTTTCTGGAAGAGTTTGAGTAGAATAGGTGTTAGCTCTTCTCTAACAACTATCATTATTGAATTATCTATTTCTCCCTTCATTTCTGTCAGTTTTGCCTTATGTATTTTAGTGCTCTGATCTTAGGTAGGTGTATATATGTTTATACTTATATCTTCTTGATGGGTTAACTCTCTTATTGTAAGAAAATGCCCTTCTTTATCTCCAGCATCTTTAGTTTTAAAGTCTATCTGATGTCAACAGAGCCTCTCCAGCTTTCTTGCGGTTGCTTTTTATATGATATATCTTTTTCCATCTTTTTACTTTCAACTTATTTGTGTCTTTGAATCTAAAATGTGTCTCCTATAGACAACAAATATGTGGATTAGGTTTTTTATCCACTCAACATTCTATCTTTTGATTGGACTGTTTAGTTCATTTATATTTAGTGTTGTTACTGCTATAATTGGAGGTACATCTGCCTTTTTACTTTTTGTTTCCTATATTTTTGAGTATTTCAATGGCTGATCTAGGGTTTAACATATACTTCTTTTAAAATTTATTTTATTGACGCATAGCTGATTTACAATACTGTGTTAATTTCTACTGCAAACTGGTTCAGTTTTACATATGGATACATAGGCATACATCACAGGATATTGAATATAGTTCTCTATATAGTAAGACCTTGCTGTTTATCATATACATCTTATTAGAATAAACTTCAGATGTATATTAGCTTAATGCATTAAGATAATTAAATATTTGTCCTATATAGCTCTACTCCTTTTCTCCTCTTTGTGGAATTATTGTTACACATATTATATCTATTAATGTTACAAACCCAACAATGCATTGTTAAAATTATTACTCTACCATCTGTCATTATTTTCCTAGCTATTACAGCTTTGTTCCCACATACCTCCTTTATGCTAATATTAGCAGATATAATCTACATTTATTACATTTCTATTTGTTGTAGGAGGAACAATACTTTAGATACATATTATTTTGTACAATTACTTTTTAAATCAGTTAAAGAAAAAAGGGGAAAAAAGAACTTATAGTACCTTTTATAAATACATAATTACATTTACTAGTAATCTGTTTTTGTTCATGTGCATTTCAATTACCATCTAGGGTAACTTGTTTTCAGTCTGAAGAACTTGGGTATTTCTTGTAAGTTGGGTCTCCTAAAACAAATTTTCTCAGAGTTTATCTGAGAAAGTCTACTTCCCTTTGTTTTTGAAGGAAATCTTTGCTGGATATAGAACTTTTGATTGAGAGGCTTTTTTTTTCTCTCTCTCTCTTAGTAATTTTATTATTATCCCACTGCCTCTGGCCTCCACAGTTTCTGCTGGGAAGTCAGCTGTTAATCTTTCTGGGGTTCCCTTGTAAGTTACATATCATTTTTCTCTAGCTGTTTTCAAGATTTTTCTCCTTGTCTTTTGCTTTCAGCATGTTTAGGATGATGTGTTTGTTTTGGGGTGTCTTTCCATTTATCCTACTTAGAATTTGCTGTGCTTCCTAGACATGTTTGTTTTTTGTTTCTCAGTAAGTTTTGGAAGCTTTCAACTATTATTTCTTTGAGTTCTTTTCTCCTTGCTCTCTCTTCTCTTTCTGGTACTCCCATTGTGTTGGTGTGGTTAATGGGGTTTCTCCTCTACTTGTGGCTGGAAAGGAGGGCCCTGCCTGGTACCTGCCTTTAAGAAACCCTTCCACCTAACAGTGACAGTGCTAGGGGATTGCTCCTTATTTCTCTGAGACCGTGTTCATTTTTTTCACTCTTTGTTCTCTCTGTTCTTCAGTTTTCATAATCCCTATTTATCTCTTCAAGTATGCTACTTCTTTTTTCTGTGATTCAAACCTGCTATTGAGACCCTCTGGTGAATTTTTTATTTTAGTTATTGTACTCTTTAACTCTAGAATATCCATTTTCAAAAAATAATTGCTTTTTATCTATTGATATTCTCTATTTGCTGCAACTTGTGTTTACAAAACAAATTTCAAATGAGTAAATTTGAAGATCTATTTGCATTTATTCAATAATTCATAGAAGGGGAAAAAGTGGAAACAGTCACAGATTTTATTTTCTTGGGCTTCAAAATCACTGTGGACGGTACTGCAGCCATGAAATTAAAAGATACTCCCTCCTTGGAAGGAAAGCTATGACAAACCTAGACAGCATATTTAAAAGCAGAGACATCGCTTTGATAACAAAGGCCTCTATAGCCAAAACTATGGTTTTTCCACTAGTAATGTATAGATGTGAGAACTGAACCATAAAGAAGGCTGAATGCCAAAGAACTGATGCTTTCCAATTGTGGTGGTGGAGAAGGCTCTTGAGAGTCTGTCAGACAGCAAGGTGTTCAAACCAGTCAATCCTAAAGAAAATCAATATTGAAGCTGAAGTTCCAATACTTTGGCCACCTGATGCAAAGAGCCAACTCATTGGAAAAGACCCAGATTCTGGGAAAGACTGAGGGCAGAAGGAGAAGAGGGTGATGGAGGTTTGAGATGGTTGGACGGCATCACCAATCAATTGACATGAGTTTAAGCAAACTCTAGGAGATAGTGAAGGATGTGGAAGCCTGCCATGCTGCAGTCCATGGGGTTGGAAAGAGCTGGACACAACTTAGCAACCAAACAGCAACAATAATTCATGAATCAGAATAGCATCCCACCAAACAAGTAGAAAGGAGTTTCTGAGGAACTGCACAAGTTGGAAAGTTTTTATAGGTAGAAAGAGGGTAAGACAAAGAAGTTAAAAGAATAGATTGTTTCAGGCACTCTGTCTATCAGATCTAATCCCTTGAATCTATTTGTCCCTTCCACTGGATAATCATAAGGGATTTGGTTTAGGTCATACCTGAATGGTCTAGTGGTTTTTCCTACTTTCTTCAATATAAGTCTGAATTTAGCAATAAGGAGTTCATGATCTGAGCCACAGTCAGCTCCCAGGCTTGTCTTTGCTGACTGTATAGAGCTTCTCCATCTTCAGCTGCAAAGAATATAATCAATCTGATTTCGGTGTTGACCATCTGGTGATGTCCATCTGTAGAGTCTTCTCTTGTCTTGTGGGAAGAGGGTGTTTGCTATGACCAGTGCATTCTCTTGGCAAAACTATTAGCCTTTTCCCTGCTTCATTCCATGCTCCAAGGCCAAATTTGCTTGTTACTCCAGGTGTTTGTTGACTTCCTACTTTTGCATTCCAGTCCCTTATAATGAAAAGGACATCTTTTCTGGGTGTTAGTTCTAGAAGGTCTTGTAGGTCTTCATAGAACCATTCAACTTCAGCTTTTTCAGCATTACTGGTTGGGGCATAGGCTTGGATTACCGTGATATTGAATGGCATGCCTTGGAAATGAACAGAGATCATTCTGTCATTTGTGAGATTGCATCCAAGTACTGCATTTTGGATTCTTTTGTTGACTGTGAGGGTTAATCCATTTCTTCTAAGGGATTCTTGCCCACAGTAGTAGATATAATGGTCATCTGAGTTAAATTCACCCATTCCAGTCCATTTTAGTTCACTGATTCCTAAAATGTTGATGTTCACTCTTGCCATCTCCTGTTTGGCCATTTCCAATTTGCCTTGATTCATGGACCTAACGTTCCAGGTTCCTATGCAATACTGTTCTTTACAGCATTGTACTACTTCCATCACCAGTCACATCCACAGCTGGGTGTTATTTTTGCTTTCGGTCTGTCTCTTCATTCCTTCTGGAGTTATTTCTCCACTCATCTCCAGTAGCATATTGGGCACTTATCAACCTGGGGAGTTCATCTTTCAGTGTCCTATTTTTTGCCTTCTCATACTGTTCATGGGGTTCTTAAGCCAAGAATACTGAAGTGGTTTGCCATTCCCTTCCCCAGTAGACCACGTTTTGTCAGAACTCTTCACCATGACCCATCCGTGTTGGGTGGTCCTACACGGCATGGCTCATAGTTTCATCAAGTGAGACAAGGCTGTGGTTCATGTGATCACTTTGATCAGTTTTCTGTGTTTGTGGTTTTCATTCTGTCTGCCCTCTGATGGATAACGATAAGAGGCTTATGGAAGCTTCCTGATGGGAGAGACTGACTTAGGGGGAAACGGGGTCTTGTTCTGATGCGCAGGGCCATGCTCCATAAATCTTTAATCCAATTTTCTGTTGGTGGGTGGGGCTGTGTTCCCTCCCTGTTGTTTGACCCGAGGCCAAACTAATGGTGGAGGTAATGAAGACAATGGTGACCTCCTTCAAAAGGTCCCATGCACACTACTGCACTCAGTGCCCCTGACCCTGCAGCAGCCCACTGCTGACCCTCACCTCCGCCGGAGACTTCCGGACACTCAGAGGCAAGTCGGGGTCAATCTCTTGTGGGGTCACTGCTCCTTTCTCCGGGGTCCTGGTGCACACAAGGTGTCGTCTGTGCAGTCCAAGAGTCTGTTTCCCCTGTCCTATGTAAGTTCTGGTGGCTCTATGGTGGGGTTAATGGCGATCTCCTCCAAGAGGGCTTATGCCATGCCCAGGCCTGCTGCACCCAGAACCCCATGAACAGTATGAGTAGTTTCACCCCTCCTACCATCTTGCTGGGGCTTCGTCTTTGCCCCTGGACATGGATATCTTTTTGGTGGGAGTATCTTTCCTGTCAACAGTTGTTCAGTAGCAAGTTGTAATTTTGGAGTTCTCGCAGGAGAAGATTAACACACGTCCTTCTACTCTGCCATCTTGCAAACCTGGAAGCAAAAGGCAACAGAGAAAAGGAAAGATATACCCATTTAAATGCAGAGATCCAAAGAATAGCAAGGAGAGAAAAGAAAGCCTTCCTTAGTGATCAACGCAAAGAAATAGAGGAAAACAATAGAATGGGAAAGACTAGAGATTTCTTCAAGGAAATTAGAGATACCAAGGGGAAAGATTGGGGGTGGGAAGAGAAGGGGACAACAGAGAATGAGATGGCTGGATGGCATCACCGACTCAATGGACATGAGTTTGAGTGAACTCCGGGAGTTGGTGATGGACAGGGAGGCCTGGTGTGCTGTGATTCATGGGGTCGCAAAGAGTTGGACACGACTGAGCAACTGAACTGAACTGAACTGAAGGGAATACTTTATGCAAAGATGGGCACAATAAAGGAAAGAAATGGTCAAGACCTAACAGAAGCAGAAGATACTAAGAAGAGGTAGCAAGAATACACAGAACTATACAAAAAAAATCTTAATGACCCAGATAACCACGATGGTATGATCACTCACCTAGAGTCAGACATCTTGGAATTGAAAGTCAAGTGGGCCTTAGGAAGCATCACTACGAACAAAGCTAGTGGAGGTGATAGAATTCCAGTTAAGCTATTTCAAATCCTAAAAGATGATGCTGTGGAAATGCTGCACTCAATATGCCTGAAAATTTGGAAAACTCAGCAGTGGGCACAGGACTGGAAAAGGTCAGTTTTCATTCCAATCCCAAAGAAAGGCGATGCCAAAGAATGCTCAAACTACCACACAGTTGCACTCATCTCACACAATAGCAAAGTAATGCTCAAAATTCTCCAAGCATGGCATCAACAGTACATGAACTGTGAACTTCCAGATGTTCAAGCTGGATTTAGAAAAGGCAGAGGAATCAGAGATCTAATTGCCAACATTTCCTGGATCATCAAAAAAGCAAGAGAGTTTCAGAAAAACATCTACTTCTGTATTGACTGTGCCAAAGTCTTTGACTATGTGGATCACAAAAAACTGGAAAATTCTTAAAGACATGGGAATACCAGACCACCTAACTGCCTCCTGAGAAATCTGTACACAGGTCAAGAAGCAACAGTTAGAACCAGACATGGAACAATGGACTGGTTCCAAATCAGGAAAGGAGTACATCAAAGCTTTATATTGTCACTCTGCTTATTTAACTTATATGCAGAATACATCATGCAAAATGCTGGGCTGGATGAAGCACAAGCTGGAATCAAGATTGCTGGGAGAAATATCAATAACATCAGATATTCAGATGGCACGACCCTTATGGCAGAAAGTGAAGAAGAACTAAAGAGTCTCGTGATGAAAGTGAAAGAGGAGAGTAAAAAAGTTAGGTTAAAACTTGACATTCAGAAAACTAAGATCATGGCCAGTCCCATCACTTCATGGCAAATAGATCAGGAAACAATGGAAACAGTGACAGACTTTATTTTGGGGGGCTCTAAAATCAATGCAGATGGTGATTGCAGCCATGAAATTAAAAGACGCTTGTTCCTTGGAAGGAAAGCTATGACCATCATAAACAGGATATTAAAAAGCGTAGACATTACTTTCCCAACATAGGTCTGTCTAGTCAAAGCTATGGTTTTTCCATGGATGGAAAGTCATGGATGGATGTGAGAGTTGGACTATAAAGAAAGCTGAGTACCAAAGAATCGATGCTTTTGAACTGTGATGTTGGAGAAGACTCTTGAGAGTCACTTGGACTGCAAGGAGATCCAACCAGGAAATCAGTCCTGAATATTCATTGGAAGGATTGATCCTGAAGCTGAAGCTCCAATATTTTGGCTACTTGATGCGAAGAACTGACTCATTGGAAAAGGCCCTGATGCTGGGAAAGATTGAAGGCAGGAGGAGAAGTGGACGACAGAGGATGAGATGGTTGGATGAGATCACTGACTTGATGGACATGAGTTTGAACAAGTTCTGGGAGTTGGTGATGGACAGGGAAGCCTGGCATGCTGAGTCTATGGGGTTGCAAAGAGTCGGACATGACTGTGCAACTGAACTGAACTGGAGTTTGCTGAGACAATTTCCAATCGTCATTATGACTAGGTTCAATCACATCTTTATTAATCAAAATAGGAACCATTACAATCAACACATTTTTGCCAATGAGAAATAAGTTTGTTTATTCCTGTAGCATAAAAATCTATGCTTCGGATTTTTACGAACTTTTATGAATTTTGACAAACTCTTGGAAAGCATTTTCTGCCTCTTCCTGGTTGTGGAAGTATTTTCCCTGCAAAAAGATTTTGAGATGCTTGAAGAAGTGGTAGTTAGTGCCGTAAGATTAGGTGAATTTGGCATCTAAGGCAAAACTTCGAAGCCCTATTTGTTCTATTTTTGAAGTGTTGGTTGTGTGATATGTAGTCAGGCATTGTCATGGAGAAGAGTTGATCCCTTTCTGTTGACCAACACCGGCTGCAGATGTTGCAGTTTTCGGTGTATCTCATTGATTTGCTGAGCATTCTTCTAAGATGTAATGGTTTCACTGGGATTCAAAAAGGTATAGCGGATCAGACCAGCAGCAGACAACAAAACAGTGACCATGACCTTTTTTTGGTGCAAGTTTGGCTTTTGGAAGTGCTTTGGAGCATCTTCTCGGTCCAACCACTGAGCTGGTCATTGACAGCTGTATAAAATACACTTTTCATCACATGTCACAATCTGATTAAGAAATTGTTCATTGTTGCTGCATACAATAAGAGAAGATGACATTTCAAAATGATATTTTTTTAATTTGCAGTCAGCTTGTGAGGCTTCCCAGGTGGTTGTAGTGGTAAAGAACCCACCTGCCAATGCAGGAGACATAATAGATGAGAGTTCAATCCCTGGATCAGGGAAGATCCCCTGAAGGAGGAAATGGCTACCCACTCCAGTATTCTTGCCTGGGAAATCCCATGGACAGAGGAGGAGCCTGGCAGGCTACAGTCCATAGGGTTGCAAAAAGTTGGACATGACTGTAGCAACTTAGCACACATGAGACATCCACTTATCAAGCTTTTTAACCTTTCCAATTTGCTTCAAATGCCAAATGACCATAGAATGGTCGATGTTGAGTTCTTCAGCAACTTCGTGTGTAGTTATAAGAGGATCAGCTTCAATGATGACTTGCAGTTGGCCATTATCAATTTCCAATCGTCAATGCTCTCTACTCCTTTGCAAAACTTCTTAAACCACCATTGCACTGTGTGTTCATTAGTAGTTCCTGGGCCAAATGCACTGTTGATGTTACAAGCTGTCTCTGCTGCTTTATGACCCATTTTGAACTCAAATAAGAAAATCACTCATATTTGCTTTTTGTCTAACATCAGTTTCATAGTCTAAAATAAATATAAAATAAACAGCAAATAATAAATTATTAGCAAAAAATAAATCAAGAAATGTACATTAAAATGATATATAACATAACCACAATTTATTTAGGAATGTATTTCAATATCAAATGGCAAAGTTCAACAATGCAAAACCGAAATAACTTTTGCACCAACCTAATAGAGAAACATACAAATGCAAACAGAGACTTCATAGCTTCGTTTTAAAATTTTAGTTACCAGACAGATATAATGATGTAAAAATCACTATTTATAAAAGAACAATTGGAATAAGTTCATCTGTTTCAGATAGCTAAAGCTTTCTTGGCTAATATTTGTGGAGAAGACACATTATTTTTCATTTCTCTAGATTCAAATGACCGTTCCCCTCTTTTATTCTCCAGATTAGAATTATACCTCTCTGAAGTTTGTGATTTATATTTACTGTTTGTCCCAACTGAAACCTGAGAAGACATTTGAAAGGATTTAATAACCCATCCACCTATTTTGGAATGTTTTTCTCTCCCTCTTTCTGTACAATTAACTTAGGGGAAAAGGCCTTAAGAAAAGTCCTGACAGGCTGTGAACCTTGGCTCCCATTTTGACCAAATTTCTGATCATAGAGTTATTAAATCCTTCCAAATGTCTTGTTCAGCTGAGACAAACTAAATATTTCTGGTAGTTTGAACTAGATTTAAAGGTGTTCTCAAAGATAATGTGAAGATATTATCCTTACAAGATCTTAGAGCCACTTCCAAAGATAGCCAAAAGGAAGACTTAGATAATGACGAACAAGAAGATAACAGTTGTCCCTGGGAGAGAATCAATAACCAGTATGTCTGGATTTGGACAGGAGGGCACATGAAATTTTACTTTCCTCTCTCAGTTGGGCACTACAGACAAAGATTACCAGGATGAGCACTCAAATAAAAGAGGATAGAGGGGGGCAACAGAAATTACATCAGTCTTGGGAATTCCCTGGTGGTCCAATGGTTAGGACTCTGTGCTCTCACTGCCACGAGCCCAGATTCGATCTCGTACCTCTTGTGTCTTTAATTTTTCATTAGCATTTTGCAATAAATATTTAATGAAGCTACTTTTTAATTTTGAAGCATTTGGAGGTTTCTGCAAACCAACTAAAATAGGTTATCCCATTCTGCTTGATATAGGAACTCTTTACTTTTTTTTACAGGCCGTTAGGATTATATTTTATGATTTTTTAAACAGGTAGTAATGTGAGAGATATTAACAGCTAGAATCCATGGCTAAAAGGGAAGTATATAAAGCATTAGAATAACAGTCACACAGAAATCATGTAGTATAATTGCTTAAATTGAAAAAATGAAGTAAAAGACAAAAGACCCGAGTTAAATTACATAATTGATATAAAAAATCTGTTACAATATCTATCCTATACTTGATTATTTTGGTATGGCTTTTAAAGATGCACTCGTTCTAACAATTTTTAGTTGACTCTCACAGAATTTCTATGGGATGGAACTAATATTCCGTGCTACTTTCTCACTCCTTCTTTTGCAATTGTATTTATTATTCCATGAAAATAAAGTTATACATTTTTAAAGTTTTTAAGTTTTCCATTATTTTATTACAGGATATTGACTATTCTGTGCTATATGATAAAAACTCGTTGTTTATCTATTTTATATATAGTAGTTTGTATCCATTAATCCCAAACTCCTAATTTATCCCTTTCCCCTTTGGTAACCGTAAGTTTGTTTTCTATGTCTGTTTCTGTTTTGTAAATAAGTTCATTTGTGTTATATTTTAGAGTCTACATATAAGTACTTGTCTTTCTCTTTCTGACCTACTTCATTTAGTATTATATTCTCTAGATTCATCCATGTTGCTGCAAATGGCATTATTTCATTCTTTTTCATGATTCAGTAGTATGTATGTGGCATCAGTTCAGTTCAGTTCAGTCGCTCAGTCGTGTCCGACTCTCCGCGACCCCATGAATCACAGCATACCTGTCCATCACCAACTCCTGGAGTACACTCAAACCACACAACGAAATATTTCCCATGGCGGGGGTGGGGCAGCTACATCTCACTGCACCAACTTTTGTCCCCTGATATTCCCTGAACCTCAGGTAGTAAGCCTTAATTTCAGCTGCCATCACCACTGTGGTCTTAAGAAATGTGGATCCCTTTTGCATACCAGAACTCAATGAAGACACTCTACTCTTTCTGGAACAGTAAGTGCAAAGGCCCTCAGGCAGGAATGAGAGACAGCAAGGAAGCCACCATAGCTGGAGTGCAAAGAGCAAGGGAAAAGAAGTGACGACAAAAAGTGGAGAATAGAATGGGGAATACACAGGGTCTTGCTGGGCTTGGACACTTATTTTGGAGGGAGAACCCACAGATTTGCTGACAGACTGGGAGGGTGTCTCCTGATCTGTGACTCATCCCTCCCACAGCAGTTCTTCTTACCCACAAGGGCTAGGTTCACAGGCCTCAACAGGACAACCAGACAAGAACACAGATGGTGACTCTCCTTGCAGAACGCCCGCACTAAAGAGCAAGGGGGAGTCAGAGGAGGGCTGCCCTTCCCAAGAACAGCAAAGAATGGAGGCATGGGTGGGAAGTGTGCATACATGGTATGGAATGATCAAAAAGGATTCCCAGAGAAGTTAAGGGGGGAGGGCGACTTCAAGGTGCAGATTTAGCTGAGTCGCCCTCCAATGCCCACTGATTGAACTTCCAAAACACTAGTATTGCCTTCTGTTTGTGCAGAGTTCTGTACTTTGTACATAAACCCTGCCATACCATTGTCCCAGCCCCCTGAGTTGTTAGGGTGGGTATCATATGAAGAGATAACCCAGGGCCTGTAAGAAGAGGAGATGATATCTATGAAGAGGCAGGATCCCTTCTGATACAGAGCTAGGCACACACGTTGCTTAGGGAAAGAGATGGGCTACGGGAAATCGACCCCAAGTGGAGGGAAGCGGAGAGAATGACCACTTTTCCAGCATTCACCCTACACCAGCTAGTGTGCTAGGGCATGGCAAGGACCTCTCATTTCATCCTCACCATCGTTAATACTCATGCTGCTTTACAACCAGCTCCCTAGAGCTTGCAGGAGTGGTGAGCCTGGGACTGGGGCTGTCAGCAGCCCTGCTCAGCCCTTGTCAGTAGATACTGGAACGTCCTCTCACACTTCTCACTGATCGTGGCGCTTGTTTGGAGCAGTAGAGGTACCTCCCCTCCCCTCTAGGCACACTCCAAGAAGCTACAGAATGCTCACGGGTGTGTGGGAGCGTTGGAGGAAACTCTCCGTTCTCTAATCTCTGCCTCCGCAACAACAAAATTCGAAAAACCCTAGACTCCTTGGTTTCTGGCTCTATGTCATGTGCTTTGTGACTCCCGTTTTCGATTGTACCTGTCACTGGACTTTCCCAGACACTTTCTAAAATTATTTGGCGTGGACGTGACTCTACTTTTGATGTCAGAGCACCGCCGCCATACTCCTGCCGGCCCGCGGGCCCGAGGGGCGTCAGTGCCGAAAGTTCCCCGCGCACCGCCGCGTGGCCGACCCGGAGAGGAGGGACGCGACGCCACCAAGCGCGCTCCCCGGCCCGGCTTGCGGGGCAGAGCGTGGCCTCCTGCCTACACTCCTGCCCCAGACGGGCAAGGGCGCGCTGGATCCTGGATGGGGGAGAGCCAGCGCCCGCCAGCTCTCCTCACCGCCACGGCTGCGGGGTGTCCGGGACGCCTCCTTCCAAGGATGCCCCAGTCCTAACCCACGCGCGCGAACGCCGGCGCAGGGCACGGCCCTGCGGGCACCGAGAACTGCCCGGGGCCCAGCGCGCCGCGCCCGCCGCCGCCGCGGCCGCCCCGAGTCTGCGTGCGCGCCTGCGTGAGCGCGTGCTGACCGAGCCCGCGACCCGCACCCGGGTCGGCGCCGCGGCTCTGCGCCCGCCGGGCGGCCGGGAACGGGCGACGAGACCGGGCGCCGCGTCCTGCCCAGCGGACACCTGGCCTCGCCCGAGCCGCGCGCGCCCCGCGCCCGCTGAGGGTCCCCGCCGCCGCGGCCGCAGAGCCCCAGAGGTTGGCGGCGGCCGGGAGCCTCCTTAGCGGAGCCCCATGATGTCAGCTGGCCCGGAGCGGCGGCCGTGCGGCGGCGGGGATGGGGCCGAGGACGCCGCGCGGCCGTCTGCACGCCCCTCGCCCGGCCCGGCTCCCGGCTCGCTGGCCCCGTCGCCCGGCAGCCCCGGCGCCGCCGCGGCCCAGCCGCCAGCGAACCTGTGGCTGGAGCTCGGCCCCGCCTGCCCGAGAGCGCAGCAATGCCCGAGCGAGTCGAGCGGGCAGACGAGCGGGGACCTCGGCACGAGCAGCAGCAGCGGCGGCGGCAGTAGCGCCGGGCTGTCCCCGGGCTCCGACTCGGACAGCAGCGGCGTGGTGTGCGGGGGCCGCGGCGGCAGCGGGGGCATGCGCGGCGCCCTGTCCCGCTCCTGGAGCCTGGAGAGCCTGCGCTCGGCCACCGCCGGTAAGGGTGCCGCCGCCGCCGCCCCTCGCGCCGCCGCACCCCTTCGGGTCCCCGCGTCAGTCCGTCTAGAGCGCCTTCTCGCCTTCTCGCCATCCCCCTCGAGACGGTGTCTCCGCCCGCCCTTTCCTCCTGCACTTTTTCTATTGCTCGTTTCCATTTTCCGCTTCCTTGGTTCCTATTGCTTCGCTTTTCCGAATCTTTATTTTATTGGGTTTTCTTCTGATTTACCACCACCTCCGCCCACCACCCGCGTCCCTTCTTTTAACCACTTCTGTTACAGCTGAGCCTAGTCGGCCCCCTCCCCGCTCGTAACCAGGCGCGTCCTCAACTCGGAAATTGTTTACGGTGAGAATAGAATGTGATCCCTTGATGTGCTGTTTCCCTTCTCCAAACGTTCTTGACCGATGGCACAGGTCTGGCTTTCCGAACTGCAGCTCCTTGGGTTCTGTAAAACAGGGGAGAGGAGAAGGCTCATTGGCTAAGGGTGGACTGGATTCAGGGTCCTGGCTCCAGGACTGAGGCTCTGCCAGAGGAAGGGCTCTCCTCCTGGACCCGCTGCAGCTGCGTTTGCCGGAGATGGGATTGCTGTGGTGTCCCCTGGGACTAGTGGGCTCCTCTTAGGGCTCCCTTTCATATCCTAGGTACCGAGTTCTGGGTGCAAATTGATAGGAAGACATTGACCCTAAATATTAATTAAACAAGGAAGCCCAGAGTGGTGACCCTTGATTAGCTGTTAAACTATAATCTTTGTATTTTACTTCTTGGAAACATTCAAGTTCGTTTTGAGCCCTTGTAGTGCTATGGAGAAGGAAATGGCAACCCACTCCAGTGTTCTTGCCTGGAGAATCCCAGGGATGGGGGAGCCTGGTGGGCTTCTGTCTGTGGGGTCACACAGAGTCGGACACGACTGAAGTGACTTAGCAGCAGCAGCAGCAGTGAGAGCTGTAAAGGAAGATAATTCCTGCCGGGGAAACGGAGGTAGTACACCCATTATGCTTCTGGATGGGGGTTGGGGTGCAGCCTGTGAAAGCTGCAGGGCTCCAGATGCACAGGGCTGTCTTGGGGCATACCCTCCCCGGTCGTTGTGCCATTCCTGTCCCCACCATTCCTGGATGGAGCACGGGCCAGGTTGAGGAGGAGTAGAGGTTGGCTTGAGTGTTAGAGGACCAAGAATGGTGGATAAAGGGTTTGAACTCTGCTCTAAAGTCAGTAGACTTGAAGAAGGATGCCCATTCACCTGCACTGAGCACTCCATGACTAATTTGTCTTGTCTCAGAACAAACAGGTGAAACTCAGAAAAGTTAAATGACTCAGCTGTTGGTGTACCCTCCAACTAAAGGTTTTTCAGAACTCCCTCCCATCCCAGTTCCCTTGAAACTTTCCTTTCCCTCCTCTCCGGAGTGCTTAAATAGCCCTCAGTTTAGGAAAACCAAACTAGATAAATACCAAAGGGGAACTTTAAGCAAATTGGCAAATGAACCCTTTCTTCTCTTTGCCCAGATAACTTTCCTTCCACTTCTACAGTCAAGTGAATTACTGCTCCTCCTCAGCAATGGCAGACCAGCCCAAAGAGCCCCTGGGGAAGGGGGAGGTTTGTGTGGAGTGTAGCCCTGGTGGCCCCCAGGGCAGGCGGAAGGCAGATGAATATGGCAGAAGCCTAGGTTTATTAGACACTCCTGAGATCCACGGACTGTCCGGACTAGGCGGGGAGAACTGAGGCAGCATGGATGAGTTGAGAGAGAACCGCTGTATGTGCATGAAGGTGTAGCGTGGGTGGATGTGGGAGAAAGGTGGGGTGAGGGGAGACACGGGAACAGCTAAGGCCCAGAAGGCGGCTCCTCACAGGGCTCAGAGTTGCCCCTGCCGTGGCGGGGGAGGGTTTAAAGCAACATGGTACTGGAAGAGTTGACATGAGAACCCTCAGGCCTTGACTTTCTGCCTTGTTTAGGGAGGCTCTGCATGGACAGTGTTCTGTACTATAGGTATGAAAGGGTACGTGAACCCTGTATAGCTGTGGGAGTCCATGGAACCTTCTCTTAACTGAATTCCTGGAGAGAATTAAGTGCTCATGTCCAGAGACACCCATTATATGCAATGAATGAATTCTTTTGGAATAGATATGACATCCTTGGTAGCATTCAAATAAGTTTGGGGGTGTCAGTAGTTCAGTTGAGGAAATCTCATTGGAAAGGCTGCCATAGAGGAGAACTTGATGGAAAAGAGAAAGGGAAGGTACATTTGTTGAATATCTTCTACATATGCCAGGCGTAAAGTTCTGTGTTATTTCATTAACCACATAAAAATCCATTGCTATCCTACAATCCAGATACAAAAATAGGGTCAGAGAGATGCAGTAACATACTCAGTTTCCCAGCTAGGTCATGTTTGACTAGGATAGCTTGGTTGGTAAAGAATCCACCTGCAATTCAGGAGACGCCAGTTTGATTCCTGGGTCAGGAAGATCCCCTGTTGAAGGAAAAGGCTACCCACTCCAGTACTGTTGGGCTTCCCTTGTGGCTCAACTAGTAAAGGATCCACCTGCAATGCGGGAGACCTGGATTCAATCCCTGGGTTGGGAAGATCCCCTGGTAAAGGGAAAGGGCACCCACTCCAGTATTCTGGCCTGGAGAATCTCATGGACTGTATAGTCCATGGGGTCGCAAAGAGTCGGACATGACAGAGTGACTTTCACTTTCAGGCCTGGATTGGTGTGTCTTATCAGGGGACTCTGCTAGGTTTGGAGTGGAGCCTATGCCAGGCCCAACAGAGAAAAGCAGGATACTGGGAGAGTTCACACATTGAAATAATGTCTTGGCTAACTGCCTGGTCACTGTTGTCTTTATTCAACAGCCAGGGCTATTTTTCTGGGTCCCAGGTACTCCCAGTTTCAAACTGAGGAGATTGAAATCTAAGGTCTGACCTCTTTTCTAATCAACTCCATGATTCTAGTCAGAGATGTTGATTTAAGGTGGGTTCCTGCTAGTGAGTTGTATTTCTTTTTGAATGGTCTGTGACTCTAAGACAAAGTACAGGTGTGTTGAATTGAGCTGTGTTTATTGCTTAAGTAAGGTTAAGAATTACCAGTAAAAGAGCTGTAGCAAAACCTAAGTATTGGTGTTGTGATTTTTGTGATAGAGAATATTGCTAAACATTTTAAAAGCTGTCAGCAAGAGCCAGAAAGGCTAATACTTGAAACTGGAATTGCAGCTAACCTGCAGGGCAGAACATTAGCAGGGAATCCAGCAGAGAACTGTAGGTAGACGTTCCTTGTTTCCAAAGACTTCTTGAATTTTAAATATCCAATCTTGACATTTTCCACTGTAATGTTACTTATCTTGATTTGGAGAAGGCTTTCCTTAAAGGCAGATTTTGAAAATAAAACGTAGTTGACAGAGTAGAATTTCCATGGCTCTTCTTCCTGCTCCCTGTTCTCATCTCCCCTTAAGCGCTGATAGCCTCTGTAGCCCTCTGCTATGCTATCCCACTGCTGTTACTTGGCTGAGGTTTTTTAAATTCCTATTCTGGATGTGTTGTCTCACAGGCTTAATTCTTAATTCAGGCTTCTGGGGTTGACAGTTCTTACTACCTGTGGTTTTGCATGATTTCTTGGGAGAGAACCCATGCTACATCTGCATTCCTTGTCAAGCCCTGGAGGTGGTTTTCTGGCTCAGAAGGGAATCAGACTCATGAGAAGACTGTGCCTCTTTTGCAATCAGACATTTATTTAACACATCATTTTCCGGGCACAGCACTAGGCACCAGAGATGGCAGACAAATCATCCAAGGTCATTGCTCTTGAAGGAATCACAGCACAGAGACAGGCAGTGTCAGCTCATTATGATAAGTGCTCTGATTGAAGTTAACACAATGGTTTGATGTGCCAGAACCACTCTCAGTCGCTAATTCTCTAGAAGCTCTCACAGAACAGAGAAAGTGGTCATACTCATAGTTCCAATATACTACAGTGAGAGGATTCAAATTAAAACCTCGGCAAAAGGTACACAGGGCAGAGTTCAGGAGAAATCAGCACAGGCTTCCAAATATGCCCTTTCGTAGAATCCCATGGACAATGCTCAATTCTCCCAGCCACATGGTGACAACATGCAGGAAGCACTGCCAACCAGGGAAGTTCACCCGAGCCTGGAAGTCTAGGGTTTTCATTTGCGGTCATTTACTTAGGCATGCAGCAGCCATAAGACCGACCTTACCTATTTAATCTTCAGGCCACTGATACAGTGTAGCTCAAGGGCCCCAGCACAAATCATATCATTAGTATAAACTATCTGGCATGTTCCAAGGTCCCAGGTATGAAAGACTCTGTTAGTGGACAGGACTATCTTAAGGTTAAGAGTCAGTCTTCCAGGAGCCAACTGAAAATTTGTCCTTTCTTCAGAATAGGCAAGGCTTGAACATCTTTGTCTTTACAGACAAGGAAGCACAGAAGCAGTGTGCCAAACCCAACTTATTATGGGGGGGGCAGAGACAGGGAGGACGTGGTTTAGAGAGACATGTCAGGAGGAGGTGTTCCCTGAGACTTCCTGCCTGCAGGTGAACTGTGGTGAGGCGTAGAAAGAGCTTTGAGGAGAAAGGGCTAACATAAACAAATGCAGAAAGACGTATGAAGGAATGGAACCCCTGCTGACTGAGCACCTGTGCTAGGTACTGTGCCTCAATACGCAGGAACTGCAAATAGTATTGAACGAGGAGCATAGCGAGAGATGCGGCTGGAGACAAGAAGACCAGACTGCGGCTGTGTGCTAGAAAATGCGGACTGACAGTTCTTGGAGCCATGGAAAGGTTTCAAGCAGAAGGTTGATGTGACCAAATTGCTTGCATACTTTTTGCCATCTTTCTGTATTTTTCTTAAAGTGATACACAGTAAGTTACTCTCTTTGGTGTATAATGCTGTGAGTTTTGACACATTTAAGCAGCTGTGTAACCACCATTGTAATCAAAATATAGAACTTTCATCTCTCTAAGAAACTAAAGCTGCTTCTTTGCAGTCAACCCCTTCGCCCACCTCCAGTTGCTGGCTAGGCTGTTCTCTATACAGATGGCTTTGCCTATTCCAGAATATCATATAAATGGAGTTATATCATATTTTCTTTTTAGTCTGGCTTTTCTTCCTGACATAATGCATACTGCATATGTTTTTGCATGTATCAATAATTGATTTTCTCCTTTTAATTGCCAAATAATATTCCACTGAATGGATGTACCACAATTTGCTTATTAGTTCACTAGCTGATTGACATTTGGGTTATTTCCAGTTTTTGTCTATAATAAATAAAACTTCTGTGAACATTAATGTATGAGTCTATCGATGTAAGTTATGTTTCTCTTGGGTAAATACATTGGAGTGAATTGTTAGATCATTTGGTAAATGAATATTTAACTTTATAAGAAACTCAGTTCAGTTCAGTTGCTCAGTCATTTCCAACTCTTTGCAACCCCATGGACTGCAGCACACCAGGCTTCCCTGTCCATTACCAACTCCCAGAGCTTGCTCAAACTCGTATCTATTGAGTCAGTGATGCCATCCAACCATCTCATCCTCTTTCATCCCCTTCTCCCCCTGACTTCAGTCTTTCTGAGCATCAGCATCTTTTCTAAGGAGTTAGTTCTTTGTATCAGGTGTCCAAAGTATTGGAGCTTCAGCTTTAGCATCAGTCCTTCCAATGAATATTCAGAACTGATTTCCTTTAGGATCGACTGGTTGGATCTCCTTGTAGTCCAAGGGACTCTCAAGAGTCTTCTCCAACACCACAGTTCAAAAGCATCGATTCTTTGGTACTCAGCTTTCTTTATAGTCCAACTCTCACATCCATACATAACTACTGGAAAAACCATAGCTTTGACTAGATGGACTTTTGTCAGCCAGATAATGTCTCTGCTTTTTAATATGCTGTCTAGATTGGTCAGAGTTTTTCTTCCAAGAAGCGGGCATATTTTAATTTCATGGCTGCAGTCACCATCCACAGTGATTTTGGAGCCCCCCAAAATAAAGTCTGTCACTGTTTCCATTGTTTCCTGATCTATTTGCCATGAAGTGATGGGACTGGATGCCATGATCTTAGTTTTTGAATGTTGAATTTTAAGCTAGTTTTTTCACTCCTCTCTTTCACTTCATCAAGAGGCTCTTCAGTTCCTCTTTACTTTCTACTTAAGGGTAGTGTCATCTGCATATCTGAGGTTATTGATATTTCTCCCAGCAATCTTGATTCCAGCTTGTGCTTCATCCAGCCCAGCATTTCACATGATGAACTCTGCATATAAGTTAAATAAGCAGGGTGACAATATAAAGCCTTGATGTACTCCTTTCCTGATTTGGAACCAGTCCATTGTTCCATGTCTGGTTCTAACTGTTGCTTCTTGACCTGCATACAGATTTCTCAGGAGGCAGTTTAGATGGTCTGATATTCCCATGTCTTTAAGAATTTTCCAGCTTGTTGAGAGCCACAGAGTCAAAGGCTTTGGCACAGTCAATAAAGAAGAAGTAGATGTTTTTCTTAAACTCTCTTGCTTTTTCTGTGATCCAGCAATTTGATGATGATGGCAATTTGATCTCTTTTTCCTCTGCCTTTTCTAAAACCAGCTTGAACATCTGGAAGTTCACGGTTCACGTATTGTTGAAGCCTGGCTTGGAGAATTTTGAGCATTATTTTGCTAGCATGTGAGATGAGTGCAATTGTGTGGTAGTTTGAACATTCTTTGGCATTGCCTTTCTTTGGGATTGAAATGAAAACATCTTTTCCAGTCCTGTGGTCAGTGCTGAGTTTTCCAAATTTGCTAGCATATGGAGTGCAGCACTTTCACAGCATGATCTTTTAGGATTTGAAATAGCTCAACTGGAATTCCATCACCTCTACTAGCTTGGTTCATAGTGATGCTTCCTAAGGCCCACTTGACTTCGAATTCCAGGATGTCTGGCTCTAGGTGAGTGATCATACCATTGTGGTTATCTGGGTCATTAAAGTCATTTTTGTACAGTTCTTCTGTGTATTCTTGCCACCTCTTCTTAATATCTCTGTTTCTCTTAGGTCCATACCATTTCTGTCCTTTATCGAGCCCATCTTTGCATGAAATGTTCCCTTGCTGTCTCTAATTTTCTTGAAGAGCTCTCTAGTCTTTCTAGAGATTTTCTATTTCTAGAGACTTTCTATTGTTTCCTCTGTTTGTTTGCATTGTTCACTTAAAAAGGCTTTATCATCTCTCCTTGCATTCAGATGGATATATCTTTCCTTTTCTCTTTTGCCTTTTGCTTTTCTTCTTTTCTCAGCTGTTTGTAAGGCCTCCTCAGACAGCCATTCTTCCTTTTTGCATTTCTTTTCTTGGGGATGGTTTTCATCACCACCTCCTATACAGTGTCACGAACCTCCGTCCATAGTTCATCAGGCACTCTATCTATCAGATCTAGTCCCTTCAATCTATTTCTCATTTCCACTGTATAATCATAAAGGATTTGATTTATGTCATACCTGAATGGTCTAGTGTTTTTCCCTACTTTCTTCAATTTAAGTCTGAATTTTGCAATAAGGAGTTGATGATCTGAGCCACAGTCAGCTCCCTGTCTTGTTTTGGCTAACTTTATAGAACTTCTGCATCTTCGGCTACAAAGAATATAGTCAGTCTGATTTCAATATTGACCATCTGGTGATGTGTATGTGTAGAGTTATCTCTTGTGTTGTTGGAAGAGGGTGTTGTGATTAGTGTGTTCTCTTGGCAAAACTGTTAGCCTTTGCCCTGCTTCATTTTGTACTCCAAGGCCAAACTTGCCTGTTACTCCAGGTATCTCTTGACTTCCAACTTTTGTATTCCAGTCCCCTATTATGCAAAGGACATCTTTCTTTGGTGTTAGTTCTAGAAGATCTTGTAGGTCATCATAGAACCGTTCAGCTTCTTCAGCATTACTGGTCGGGGCATAGACTTGGATTCAGTTCAGTTCAGTTCAGTCGCTCAGTCGTGTCTGACTCTCCGCGATCCCATGAATCACAGCACGCCAGGCCTCCCTGTCCATCACCAACTCCCGGAGTTTACCCAAACTCATGTCCATCGACTCAGTGATGCCATCCAGCCATCCCATTCTCTGTCGTCCCCTTCTCCTCCCGCCCCCCAACCTTTCCCAGCATCAGAGTCTTTTCCAATGAGTCAACTCGTTGCATGAGGTGGCCAAAGTATTGCAGTTTAAGCTTTAGCATCAGTCCTTCCAGTGAACACCCAGGATTGATCTCCTTTAGAATGGACTGGTTGGATCTCCTTGCAGTACAAGGGACTCTCAAGATTCTTCTCCAGCGATATTAAATGGTTTTCCTTGGAGACAAACAGAGATCACATTTTGTTTTTGAACAGAGATCATTTTGTCATTTATAAGAAACCCCAAACTTTTTTTCAAAGTAGCTACCATTGAAGTATGACAGTTGCCATTGCTCAGGATCTTATCCATGCTTAGTATTGCCAGTTTTTTAACTCATTCTGTTAGGTATGTAATGTCTCATTTGGTTTTAATTTGTAGTTTCCTAAAAACTATTGATGTTGAACATTTTTCATATGCTTATTTTCTATATTTATATCTTCTTTGGTGGAAGTACCTGAATCTTTTGTCAGTTTTTCTTATTGGGTTTTGAGAGTTCTGTATACTATGTCTTAAGTACAAGTACTTTGTCAGATATATGATTTGCAAATATTGTTTCCAGTTGTGGCTTGTATTTTAATTCTCTGAGAGTTTCTTTTGCAGATAAAAAATTTGTAATTTTAATGGAATTTATAGTTTTTCTTTTATGTATCATACATTCAGTGTTATAGTCAAGAAATCTTGACTGAACCTGAGGACGTGAAGAGTTTTTCCTGTGTTTTCTTCAGGAACATTTAACAGTTTTACATTTTATGCTTAGCTCTTTGCTCCATTTTGAGTTAGCTTTTTAAGGTTTGAGATGAAGGTGAAAGTTCTTTTTTTGCATGTGCGTGTGCAAACGTTATAGCACCATTTAGTTCACAGACTTCTTTCTCTACTGAATTGCCTTTGTACCTTTGCTGAAAACCTGTGTTTTCAGCAAAATCTGTTTGTGTCTGAACTCCCTGTTCTTTTCCACTGATCTAAGGGTCTGTTCTTTTGCCCACACCACATGATTCTTGATTGTTGTAGCTTTCTGCTGCTGCTGCTAAGTCAATTCAGTCGTGTCCGACTCTGTGCGACCCCATAGACGGCAGCCCACCAGGCTCCCCCGTCCCTGGGATTCTCCAGGCAAGAACACTAGAGTGGGTTGCCATTTCCTTCTCCAGTGCATTAAAGTGAAAAGTGAAAGTGAAGTCGTGTCCGACTCTTCGTGACCCCATGGACTGTAGCCTACCAGGCTCCTCCATCCATGGGATTTTCCAGGCAAGAGTACTGGAGTGGGGTGCCATTGCCTTCTCTGTGTAGTTTTCTAGTATGTGTTAAAATCAGGTATGTAAATTACCTAATTCTGTTCTGGGAACCCTATTAACCTGACATCAGGCCACTTTTCCAAGAGAGCTTTGTAGACATTGACTCCATGAAGTCAGCCTTAACTACTTACACTGTCTGGTTACATTTGACTAAATCAAATCGTTCCCAAATATGTCATTCTAGGCAAGGGTTTGATTGCATAGTTAGTGTTCCAGGTATTCCTTCTGTTGACAATGAGGATATATTCTCATTGAACCTACACAAATAATTACATTGGTTTGAAAATAAGAATACTCAGTAAGAATTTTTAAATTCTGAAGTGGTCAGACAGAAAAAGATATCATTTACAAATGTTTCATTTAACTTTACAAAGTATAGTCTACTAAGTGGCAATTTATGAGTTCAAGATAATGTGAGAAGAACAAAAGAGGGTTCTTGTACATCTAAGAGATAGAACATTAAAATGAAAGATCTGATGAGAATTCATAATAATAATGTAATGGACAAGGAAATTTAGTTGTTTCTGTAGTGTACAAAGCAAGATAATGAATTCAGTCCAAAAAACCTGAGACATCATAACTACAAACATAATGACTAACTCTATTCTTAAAGAAGGCCATTAACATCACATCTAATTTATTAAAGTGGATGAACATTTGCAGGGAATCTGTACAGAGGATGATGTTTACAGAGGACAAATCTCAGGATGTAAAAATCTTAACCAAATTATGTTATGAATATGGCAAGAATACAGTTAGAATATGCCAAAAATATCTATATATGGATTCAGTAAGTCTGAATCAGGTCTGTATATTAGCATCTGTATATTAATAAACATCAATAAAGCAAAGAACTAAAGAGCCTCTTGATGAGGGTGAAAGAGGAAAGTGAAAAAAACTGGCTTAAAACTCAACATTCAAAAAACTGAGATCACGGCATCTGTTCTCGTCACTTCATGGCAAACAGAAGAAGAAAAAGTGAAAGCAGTGACAGACTCTTTTCTTGTGCTCCCAAATCACTATGGACAGTGACTGAAGCCACAGACTTAAGACACTTGTTCCTTGAAAGGAAATGTGTGACAAATCTGGATAGCATATTAAAAAGCAGAGACATCACTTTACCGACAAAGGTCCATACAGTCAAAGCTATGGTTTTTCAAAGTTATGTGTGGATGTGAGAGTTACCATAAAGAAGACTGAGCACTTAAGAACTGATGCTTTTGAACTGTGGTGCTGGAGAAGACTCTTGAGAGTCCCTTGGACATCAAGGAAATCAAAGCAGTCAATCCTAAAGGAAAACAACCTGACTAGTCATTGGAAGGACTGATGCTGAAGCTTCGATACTTTGGCCACCTGATGCTGGGAAAGATTGAACGCAAAATGAGAAGGGGTTGGCATAGAATGAGATGGTTGGACAGCATCACCGACTCCGTGGACATGAATCTGAGAAGCTCCAGGAGATAGAGAAGGACAGGGAGGCCTGGTGTGCTGCAGTCCATGGGGTTGCTAAGAGTCGGATGTGACAGAGCGACTGAACGACAAAGGGAAAGCCGTGCGACTCTCCTGGCTTGACGGCTCTTCCCTTTTGACTCATCAGCGTCAAATACGCCTAAATATATCTAGCTCTTGACTTTTCTATAAGGCGAGAGAACAAATGCATTATGATTTTCCAGGAGCCCTCTGGGAAATCACAAAGACAGTTTTAGGTGGAAAAGTCATCATTTAGGATTTAATTTTAGAAACGTAAAATATCAAAAATTGTCACAAGATTTCAACACTGATTAAGTTGGATCTGGGTTACTGAGAACAGTACTTGGCTAACTAATAAAATATTTCTAAAATAAGCATTATTGTAACCTTATCTATTTCCTAAGAAACTTTTGTTTCCTTAAATAATCAAAGTCATAACAAAGTCAGCATCAAGCACAAACGAGTGATTTTGATAATACATGGAATCTCTACTATGTAGGCAGATTACACAGAAAGCAATTAATAACCTTCTACAACCTCTTCCTAAGAGCAGACCAGTAGGGAATTCCCTGGTAGTCCAATGCTTAGGACTCCATGCTTCCATTGCTAGGGACCCGGGTTAGATCTCTGATCAGAGAACCAAGATTCTGCAGGCCGTGTGGTGTGGCCAGAAAAAAAATAGCTGACCAATAATCTAAGAAAATGTTTGCCTTTTAATAAAACATTAAAATTTTTTTTTCTTTTTATTATTTTTTTTATTGGAGGCTAATTATTTTACAATATTATATTGGTTGGTTTTGCCATACATTGACATGAATCCGCCCCAGGTGTTATTATATACTAAAGTTCCTTTTGAAAATCTTACTTAAAAACCCATCAACTCCTAGTCAGCTTTGACTATGACATAGACTTTCTGCATCTACAGATACAGATGTAGCTCTGCTATATCTCTTATAGCTGCTGCTGCTGCTAAGTCGCTTCAGTCGTGTCCAACTCTGTGACCCCATAGACAGCAGCCCACCAGGCTCCCTGTCCCTGGGATTCTCCAGGCAAGAACAGTGGAGTGGGTTGCCATTTCCTTCTCCAATGCATAAAAGTGAAAAGTAAAAGTGAAGTTGCTCAGTCATGTCTGACTGTTCATGACCCCATGGACTGCAGCCCACCAGGCTCCTCCGTTCATGGGATTTTCCAGGCAAGAGTACTGGAGTGGGTCACCAGTGCCTTCTCTGTCTCTTATAGCAGAGCTTCTCAAAGTGGAAAAAAGGAACACATTGATTAACATTAACTATATGCAGTCTCTCTGTAGCATGTAAAAATAAAAAGTGAGAGTACATCAACTTAACTTCTATTTCATATCAGTGATGCAGTATTCCATTTTACTGAACTTATCTAGATACCTTTCCCACTCAACAGTTAACTCCAAGGTTGAGTTACTTAAAGCTCTTAGAAATTATCTTCAAGATGACATACTTCCTGTTGAAAGTTTGTCAGAATAATGACTCAGTTTGGTTAGGTACAAATGTACATTTTTTATAATCTTAAACATTTAGTCGGAGAAGGTGATGGCACCCCACTCCAGTACTCCTGCCTGGAAAATCCCATGGACGGAGGAGCCTGGTAGGCTGCAGTCCATGGGGTTGCTAAGAATCAGACACGACTGAGCGACTTCTCTTTCACTTTTCACTTTCATGCATTGGAGAAGGAAATGGCAACCCACTCCATTGTTCTTGCCTGGAGAATCCCAGGGACGGGGGAGCCTGGTGGGCTGCTGTCTCTGGGGTTGCACAGAGTCGGACACTACTGAAGTGACTTAGCAGCAGCAGCAGTTAGCAGCAGCAGCAGCAAACATTTAGTATATATGATGCTAGCTTATACAATCAGTAAGCCCATATACGTTTAGGAAGAACATACCCAAGCAAAATTTACAAATATATTATTTCACATGGATAGTTATTTAACACAAGACATAGCTGTGTTTATTAAGCCAAATATTAAGCTAGTCTTACTTGTCAAAAGATTTACCTAAATTTACTTGAAGCGTTTCTTAGTTTCTATGAGAATACCTCTGTTTTTCACATTGAAAATATTTGAGTTTCAGTTTCCTTAAATTCTGGTAATATTTGGAATATTCAACTTACATAAATATTTATTCTAGGCCAATCAGAATAAAACTTCTTCAAGAGATCTTATAATCTCAATTTCCCTGGTGGTCCAGTGGTTAAAAATCCATCTGCCAGTGCAGGGAACATGAATTCAGTCCCTGGTCCAGGAAGATTCCACATGCCCTGGGGAAACTAAGCCCATGCACTGAAACTACTGAGGCTACATACCTAGAGCCTGTATTCCACAACGAGAGAAGTCAACTTAATGAGCAGCCCAGGCACTGCAACTAGAGAGTAGTCCCTACTCCCTGCAACTAGAGTAAGCTCTCAAGCAGCAACAAAGACTGAGCACAGCCAAAAATAAAACAATTTTTAAGAGATCTTATAATCTTATTTGGCTGTACTATCTGGAGTTAGGAAAACATTACACGTTTACGCAGTGAGAGGGAAAGGCTTTTCTGAATTATAAACATGTAAATACGCAGATATACAGAGATAAAAACTTCAGTTATACAGTGTCAACCATGAGTCACTCGTAATCCAGAAATATAAAACTCACCTGCCCAGATACCCACTTCCAGCTGGGCATGGAATTCTTGATTTGAGCTTAAGGTGGAAAACTAACCAGATTGCCTGCTATCATCCACTCAACAGAAACAAGTTCTCTCTAAAACTATAGAGAGCTTCATCTTCATCTATTGACAGAGATCACCAAATGGTCAGACAATGAAACCCAAAGAATTCAGCACCAGAAATCAAGTGATTACTGAAAAGGTATCAGAATCAAATCCTTATCATGCTACTGATGGATGCAAGTCTGGAGATCAGGAGTGAAACACACCATTTTTCCCCATCACTGACCAGGAAGGCTCATCACCTGTGTGGAGTAAGCAGGGATCAAGGCAAGGTCTGGCCCTATACAAGTCACAGCCCCAAAAGCGCCAGCAACAGGCTGCACTGGGCAACTGAGGAGGTGGTTTTACTCAATCTGTTGTAATAGGGATAATGCACTTTAGTGAGGAAAGTCTCAAAGAAAAAAAGAAGAAAATTTGGGGTTTTATACAACAAGGGAGTCACTAAAGAAGGGCATAAGTGGTCTTATCTCAGGATGTGGGAGAGTAGGGTGGTCCTTTGTGACTCGTCCTTTGAAAGAACATAAAAAGATCACCAAAGGAGGCAGTTTCTCTGTTTTCTGTGGGCAGAGGGATCAGCTTGAACATTGTCAGAACTGTTGCCTCCTTGTCTATTTTCAGAAAGAGATTGTGTAGAATTATTTTTTGTTTTGTTAATGTTTGGTAGAATTCAAAGTGAGGCTATCTGAGCCTGGAGGACTTTGCTGTCGTTGCTAGAAGGTTTTTGTTTTGTTTGTTTTACTATGAACTCAGTTCTCTTCATAGATACAGGATTATTCAGGACATAAACCTTTGATGGTTTAAGATATTTCAAGGAATTGGTCCATTTTAACTAAGTTGTTGAATGTTGGGCATAGAGTATTCCTAATGTTCCCTATTGTGTTTTTAATGCATTTATAGTCTGTTTTCTTTTATTTCTGTAATTGGTAATTTGTACTTTCTTTTATTTTTAAGTCAGTCTGAAAAGAGGTTTATCAATTGTGTTGACTTTACAAAAAACCGATTTTGTTTCATTTATTTTTCTCTGTTGTTTTTCAGTTTTTAATTTCATTGACTTCCTCTTTTGTCTTTATTTCCTGTCTTTTCTTTCTTTGGGTTTATTCTGTTGTTCTCATTCTAGTTTCCTAAGGTGTAAGTATAGACAGTTGATTCAAGACCTTTCTTCTTTTCTAATAGAAGCATTTAAACCTATGAATCCTCCTCTAAGCACTGCTTTAGCTGTATCTCATAAATTTTAATGTCAGATTGTAATTTTTATTCAATTAAAAATATTTTCTAGATTCCCTCGTGAGTGCCTCTTTTATCTATAGGTTACTTAGGATATGTTTTTAACTTACAAACTTGGGATTTTCCCAAATATCTTTTATTGATTTCAAGTTTAATTTGATTTGGTTAGAAAACATATTTTGTTTGATTTAGTTTCTTTAAAAATTTTTAAGCTTTATTTTATGGCTCAAAATATGGTCTATCTTGGTTAATGTTGGGTGCAAATTTCACTTTGAAAGGTCATTTTTGTACAGAGAACAAGTAGAGTCCATCAAGAATTGTACTGAGCTACAGAGTGCTGGCTGGCCAGGCTCTGACAAAATTGATTGAGACGCCAAAATGAGAGTAACACTTTAATCACTCACTATCCAGTACTATTGCCTAGAAAATCCCATGGATGGAGGAGCCTGGGCTGCAGTCCGTGGGGTCGCTAAGGGTCGGACACGACTGAGCGACTTCACTTTCACTTTTCACTTTCCACTTTCACACATTGGAGAAGGAAATGGCAACCCACTCCAGTGTTCTTGCCTGGAGAATCCCAGGGACGGGGGAGCCTGGTGGGCTTCCGTCTATGGGGTCACACAGAGTCGGACACGACTGAAGTGACTAAGCAGCAGCAGCAGGATAGTGTAAGCAAGAGGAGAAAGCACTGGCTCCCGTAATGTTCCCTTTTCCTGCATATCTGCACAGATGGAGAGAATGTCTCACTGTGGAGAGACCCCAGAACAGAGGACTCACACCATTGTATAGACGGGGCACCAGGGATAGGCAGCAGGGAAAGGATAGGAGTACTGGATGAGACTGGAGAAAAGTGTCTTCAAGGTTTCCCGAAATCTGAATATAGAATTTCCTGGCCTAAGGGTGTAGCTATGTGTGGAGCATGGCCAGCCAAGAGGCCTGAGTCCTGACTGTAAACCCCCTCAGAAACTGCAGCACACCAATTCTGCTGTGAATAGGGCACCTCTCCCGGGTAAAAGTCTTTGTAACTCCCTTTGGTCAGACCTGAAAGATCACTGTAAGTGTTTGACCAGGAGTTAGACTCCTTAACGTCTTTTGTGGTTGTCAGCATTGATGTTGCATGGGTGTCCAGTCATGTCCGACTCTTTGTGACCCCGTGGGCTGTAGCCCACCAGGCTCCTCTGTCCTGGGATTTCCCAGGCAAGAATACTGGAGTTTCCTTCTCCTGACCCAGGGGTAGAACCCACATCTTCCGTGTCTCCTGCATTGCAGGCAGTTCTTCACCCACTGAGCCACTGAGATTCCCTGTGGTTATCTAAGCAAGATGTAATGGTGGCCATGAACTGAAACAGTAACAGTAGGGAAAGACCTGAAAGTAAACTTCAAAAGCTTTAGTAGGAGGTATTGCCCAGACTTGGTAGTAGACTGTTGTCATAGGTTGGGTTTCCTGGGAAGCAACTTCAGACAGAATTTAGAACACAGGATGTTTATTGAGTGTCTCTGGGGATCAACATGCGTGAAAGGAGAGAAAGGAGGGGGTAGTGGGCAAAGGAAGGAATCAGCTATGATGCAGACCCATCGACAGCCATGGCCAACTTCCCACTTACACAGGAGCTAGAATGGTCCTTCACAATTGTCTTAGCTTGGGCTGAGATGGTGAGGACTTTATCCTTCCATATAAATTGATTGGGGACCACTCCAGGAAGGGGCAGAGCCTTGGCTTTGATGGCTCTCTGAAGGTGCAGCAATTTCTGAGGGCACTGTCACCGAAGGCTACTTGTCATCCGTTTCCAGCGACTGCCCACAGAGAGCAAAAGAGAGGCCCCCGCACCTGCCAGGCCTTTGACTTGGGTGCCCAGAGGGGTGGAGGTGCTCTCGCTGAGGTAAGTAGTCCAGGACCAATAGGTTGTAGGAAGATGCCAGGTTATGTTCTGGACATGCTGACAACTTGGAAATCAATAAACAGGATCAGGTCCCCTTTTCCCAAGTTGTACAGAGAATCAGTTGGATTATCATGTTTTCACTCTATGTATTACCTAATGCTTTGATGTCTTGGGGCCTTGCTGACACTGGAGAGGAATACCCCTCGCAGGTCTCGCTAATCCATAGAGCCCCTGTTCTTCAAATGCCATCTGGCGATCTAGTGCCCACATCCCCCGTCTAGGGCCCCGCCGCCTTTGTCACACTCTGTGCCTCTGTGCCCTAGCTTAGCCTCTCTAGGGTCAGGGGCCAGACCACTAGGCCGGCCTCTACACCCCGGAACCCACCCAAGTGATTCAGATGGGCAGTCCTGCCTGCGTTCCTGCCTTACCTTGCCTTCCCATGGAAACCACAGCAGAGACTGGCCCACGTTTCCCCCTCCCTGCGCCTCCTGACTGACCCTGATGGTTCCCCGTTGTCCCTGCATGGCGTGCCGTGCTTCATATTTCTCGGAACTGTGAGTATGAGCTTCTTCCTTCATAACGGTCATTTCTGTGTCTGCATGTGTTACTGCACTTGGTTAAAACAAATTCTGGGTGCATTTTAAAGCAGGAATTTAAGTGATCTAGGTTTCCAGACCTATCATCTAGGCATCTCTTCACCTACCCTCTGTTGTCAGTAGCTCAAAGAACACTGCTGAAAGAATGCAGGTGAGGAAGAGAGAGAAGAAATGCCATTTTAAGTAAGAATTGTTCTATTTAATCCTATAACAGTTCTATTTTATAAAGAAGAAAACTGAGAGTCCACAGAGTGTACTCAGTGGTGATCACATCACACAGATGATTGATTAGGTAGCTTGAAATTGACCTCTGGCCTATCAGTTTACCATGTTCCTTCCATTCCATCTGCGTCTCACCTGAAATGCTTATTTGATCTCTTGAGCAGTGAGGAAATTGCTGTGTGACGAGGTTGTCTAAGGCAATTACATGAAAGCGAGACTAGAAACACCCATCCCAGAGTGTGGCCAAGACTACAGCACTAGTTGTGAGCAGTATTAAGTGAAAAGGGGACCCACAATCAGGTAACTTTGGGGAAGGCAGGTCAACCATCTCAGAGTCTGTGATTTTCTTATTTGCATTGTAGTGCTTTCAAAGTTCATTTGACTCCAGAATGTGTATGTGTGTATGCATACACACATGTACATCTGAGGGACACTTTTAGGGGATGCTGACCTCGTACTCACATTTTTCTGCTCCACCTGCACCGTAGGATGCTGCAAGCCTCCCCTGAGCTCCAAGTTTACTGCCAGATGGTTAGATAGTCAGTTGAGAGGTTATAAAGAGCCTTCTGAATTATACCCACTGATATCCGCCAATAGTAGTGCCAGCAAATAAGTTGTTTTGAGGGGAGAAGGCAGATGTGGAAACATTTCAGAAAATTTCAGAAAATAATCTGGACAACTCTCTGAATTCATTAGTCTTAACTGAGAACCTGAATTGTGTAAGATATAGTGAAAAAACAAAAAGTTGGGACCCATAGACTAGAGGCTGCTGCTGCTGCTGCTAAGTCACTTTAGTCGTGTCCGACTCTCTGCGACCCCATAGACGGCAACCCACCAGGCTCCCCTGTCCCTGGGATTCTCCAGGCAAGAACACTGGAGTGGGTTGCATTTCCTTCTCCAATGCGTGAAGGTGAAGTTGCTCAGTCGTGTCTGACTCTTCATGACCCCATGGACTGCAGCCTACCAGGCTTCTCTGTCCATGGGATTTTCCAGGCAAGAGGCAAGTGATGTAAAATGAGAGATGTGGTGTAAGAAAGCCGAGCTGCAACCTGGCCCAGCGAGAGCCTGGGGGTCAGGCAGTAGTGGGGGTCTGTGAGGGCACTCGCTGCTGCTCTCCTCCTTGCCAGCTTCCTTCTCTGTCTGCTGTGGAAAGCAGTGTCTTCCCAGGAAGTCAGCACAGTCATAATTGCCTCTATGAGCCGGGCAAACAGACGTTCGAAGAGGGATCTACTGCAAGGGAGTTTCTAGTCTCATTAAAAAGATGCTATTTATACACAGGAAGCCGTGAAGACACTGATTGCTAGAAAGCACAGCTCAGACAGGACTGCTATCCAGTTGAAGTGGAGAGGCTCCTTGAAAGCTGGTGAGATGGGCTTAGTGCGGTCTGGGCTGCAGCGGTGTGGAGATGCAGCTGTTCTGTGCTTAGACATCAGAAGGGCCAGCCTGGACTACAGGACAAATCTCTGGACACCCCCCACATCAATAGAGCCAGACTACTTTGGGGCCCAGCACAACCAGCTGTGAGATCTCCTTAGGCACACAGTCCCTTTCACGTGCCTCTGCTTCATGTTCCGGCTGCAGCCATGTCCCTGAGGAAACAGGATTGTAAGGGGCTAGTGTGAGACACAGGTGAAATTGGGGGAAAATAGTTGGCAAGAGGTGCTTAGTCAGTGTCCACACCCGCTCTCCCGGCGCCTCTCCTGCTTTGGGCAGCCCAGCGGGAAGAGCACGGAAGGCACAGGCACCAGGGAGAGGGAGCCTCTTTTCGCCTCCTGTCACCCATCTCACGCAGCAAGCAGGCTTCTCTGCACTTCCTGCATGTCTTCCTTCTGAGGTATCTGCACGTCCCAGCAGTCCCACGACCTGTGACGAGGGCACAGCCGCCCGCATGTGGCCGGGCAGCAAAGGGCTGGGCCAGCCCGGGCACTGAGCCTGCCTCGTGCTGGGACAGGCCCGTGCCCAGGCCACCCCAGGCCAGCAGGGAGTCTGTGAGCTGCGCTTGCTTCACTCTCCTGGACCCAGATCCACCCGGGCAGGAGCACAGGGAGGCGGCTCTGGGAAGTCAGAAGGGAGCCCAGCATCTCTGGCTTCCAGAAGAGGCTCCTCAAAGAACCCAGTTGATAGTGAATCTCCTTCCACTGTGGAATGACCTCCACATTTTTCAAATTTATTTTTAATTGAAGGATAATTGCTTTACTGCTTTGGCTTCTGTCATACGTCAGCATGAATCAGTCGTAGGGACAGATATTTCCCCTCCCTCTTGAACTTTGCTCCCACCTTCCACCCCTTCCCACCCCTTTAGGTTGTTACCGAGCCCCATTTTAAGCTCCCCAAGTCATACAACAAATCCCCACTGGCTGTCTGTTTTACATATGGTAGTGTACATGTTTCCATGCCACTCCCTCCATCGTCTCACCCTCTCCTTCCTCCCCGGCTCGTTTGTCCCCATAGTCTGTTCTGTATGTCTGCATCTGCATTGCTGCCCTGAAAACAGGTTCACCAGAACCATCTTTCTAGATTGCATGTATATGCATTAATGTATGATATTTGTTTTTCTTTTTCTGACTTACTTCACTCTGTGTAACAGGCTCTAGATTCATCCACCTTATTAGAACTGATGTTCTAATAAGTGTTCCTTTTTGTGGCTGAGTAATACTCCATTGGGGCTTTCCTGGTGGCTCAGATGGTGAAGAATCTGCCTGCAATGTGGGAGACCTGGGTTTGATTCCTGGGTTGGGAAGATGCCTTGGAGGAGGGCTGGGCAACCCACCTGAGTATTCCTGCCTGAAGGATCTGCACGGACGGAGAAGCCTGGAGGGCCACAGTCCATGGGGTTGAAAAGAGTCAGACACAACTGAGTGACTAAGCACAGCACAGCACAACATTCCATTGTATATTCTATGTACCACAGCTCTTTATCCATTCATCAGTTAATGGATATCTAGGTTGCTTCCATATCCTAGCTATCATAAATAGTGCTGCAGTGAACACTGTGGTACATGTGTCTTCTTCAATTTTGGATTCCTCAGGGTTTATGCCTAGTAGTGGGATTGCTGGGTCATATGGTGTTTTTATTCCTAGTTTTTTACGGAGTCTCCGTTCTGTCTTCCATAATGACTGTATCAGTTTCCATTCCCACCGACAGTGCCAGAGGGTTCCCTTTCCTCCACACCCTCTCCAGCACTTGTTGTTTCTGGATTTTTTTTATGATAGTCATTCTGACCAGTGTGAGGTGATACCTCACTGTAGTTTTCATTTGCAGACCTCCACATTTGGATGCGGCTCCTCACTGGGTTCCTGGCAGAGCCTGCAGACCCTCAGCAGGGGGCATTAGCTATGTCAAGGCTACATTGACTGTGGGATTTTAATGCAAAAGCAGTTTGTGAATGTGGTGATAGATGTGGATTAATGTTCAAAGCATCAAAATTGATCTTTTAGTTTATTTTTAAATATAAACTTTTTTTTAAAGCCCTGTAGGAAGCACTGGGCTTGGGAGCTTGGATCCCAACTGTGCCTCTTACTGTGAGGAGCGAGCAAGCAATCTGTTTCTCTGCCGTCAGGCTTCTCATCTGTAAAATCAGAACCATAACATGATTCTGAGGATTTTCATGAGAATTAAAGGAAGTATTGTGTGCAAAAGTTCCTAATTTACTGCCTAGCACAGAGGGAGTAGATGCTGAATAAACTAATGGAATAAATGATTTAATTCTTGGTAGAAGGCAATGGCAAGCCACTCCAGTACTCTTGCCTAGAAAATCCATGGACGGAGGAGCCTGGTCGGCTGCAGTCCATGGGGTCGCTACGAGTCAGAGATGACTGAGTGACTTCACCTTCACTTTTCACTTTCACACATTGGAGAAGGAAATGGCAACCCACTCCAGTGTTCTTGCCTGGAGAATCCCAGAGACGGGGGACCCTGGTGAGCTGCCGTCTATGGGGTCACACAGAGTCGGACACGACTGAAGTGACTTAGCAGCAGCAGCAGCAGCAGCAGAAAAACAAGCTGAGTACGTCCTCTGTGGATGAGTAGGTCAGTCTGTGCCCCAGTGAGTACCCAGGGAGGCTGGCTGACCACTGGCAACAGACTCAGCCAAGAGAGGCCAGAGGCAAGCAAGGCTCCTCTCACTCCACACCCCTGAAGTCCACCCCAGGGGCACCCGAAGAGACTTCCTTAGGCTGGAGGCTTCCTGTTGGCCTTGGAGGCCAGAACTCCCAGTTCAGGCTGCATCTGAGTAGGCTGTGTTCCATATCTGGAAGCATCTTGGGCTGGAAATAAGTATTACACATGAAGTTGTGATATGTGGACTCAAAGAAATGAAATTGGATCTGGAGTTCAGATTTTAAAAATTAATTTTTATTGATTTTTAGTATTACAGAATTAATATATAATCACTATAGAAGTTATAGAAAAAAATCACTTGAAATCTCCCAAACTAGATAACATTTCTATTAACATTAGGGTATATATTGGCCAATCTTTATTTTGTGTATAAATCTTTCATTAACAAGATGAAACTCATAGTATTGTTTCAAGATCTATTTCCCCCATGTCCGCCACCACACACACACTATAACATGCTGTTGACTTCTCTAGATGTTATTAAATATTTCTCAAAAATATTATTTTCATGGCTACATGTTAGTCCATTTTATAGACATGTCATGGTATTTTTAGTTAATACATTGTTGTTGAGCATTTAGGTTGTTTACAACTTTTTAGTATTTTAAACTCTTTACTGGGTATCTTTGTAGCCTTTCATCATTATTTTCTTAAGATAAACTTCTAGATAAACTCGTGTTTTCTGAGCAAAACATGTAAAATTTGAAGGTTTCTGATATGTTTGAATTAAATTCTGTGGATCTGTGAAAACAAGATTTTTATGGCTGTGCTTGGTCTTCGTTGCTGTGCGTGGGCTTTCTCTAGCTGCAGTGAGTGGGGGCTAATCTCTGGTTGTGGTACGTGGGCTTCTCATTGCAGTGGCCTCTCCTGTTGCAGAGCACAGGCTCTAGGCGTGTGGGCTTCAGTAGTTGTGGTGCATGGGCTTATTTGCTCCCAGATATGTGGAATATTTCCAGACCAGGGATCAAACCTGTGTCCCCTGCACTGGCAAGCAGATTCTTAACTGCTGGACCACAGGGAAGTCCCTTGATTGTGGTTTTATTTACCATTTGGTGTGAATCCCTAGAACAGGATTATCTTCTATAATTTCAGTAATATATTAGACCTGGTATATTTGTATTAGGGAAATATGCTGTATTATAAATAATATATTTTGTAAAATAGCAGTGATCATCAGTGTGATTTTTAAAAATCTGAGAAGAATAAATGTAAAGGAATAGAACAAAATTTCCCATAACCTCTCTTCCCAATTAGATCCATTCTTCACATTTTAGTATTTTTTCTTCCAGATTTTTTTCTGTACACTTACACAGGCTGAGATCATCCTATAGCCCCATTTGATACTTGTGTTGGTGTGGCTTGTGTGCAGTGAAATATGCTAGACTTGTCTCCATCTGCTTTGTGCTCCCAGGACACACGTTCTAACCCCCTTGTTCCTCATACCACGCAGCATTGTCATGAGCACCAGGCAGATGCTCATGCAAATAAATAGCATGCAATCATTTCCCCTGCACATGTTCACCTTTACCTGGGACTTCCTAACCTCTGCAATGTGTTGGGATCCAGTCAGATTTGCAGCTTTGGAGTCTAGAGATATTAAATTTTGAAGTGAGCTTTTAGAGTTTGACAGATTCAGAAGAAAAAAATTGTATATAAAATGAATTGATATCATACAGACCTAGTTCAGCCTTCTTCAGTATCTGCTGATACTTAATAAGCAAACAAAAATTAAATCAGAATCCCTAGATTTTCCTCTATTGAGAAAAATATACTGAGTAGCTCAGGATTAAACAGCAAGCCTATTTTGCTTTAACATTTTTGTATTTTCAGCTTAAACTCGTTGAATCCATTTCTTCTTATTTAGTTGAATCTAGAGATGCTGACTTAACTTCTTTGCTTATCAGCAGATACTAAAGAAGGTTTTCTAATGGAGTAGACCTAGCATAGGCTTCAAAGTCATACCTGTTTGAGGTCAAGTCCTGTCTCCAGCCTTTGTGAACTCTTTGGTTCAGGTGCATTATCTAGTCTGGAGCCTGAATTTTCTTATCTCTGGAACAAGATTCAGTTCAGTTCAGTCACTCAGTCGTGTTCGACTCTTTGCGACCCCATGAATCACAGCACGCCAGGCCTCCCTGTCCATCATCAACTCCCGGAGTTCACTCAAACTCACGTCCATCGAGTCGGTGATGCCATACAGCCATTTCATTCTCTGTCGTCCCCTTCTCCTCCTGCCCCAAATCCTTCCCAGCATTAGAGTCTTTTCCAGTGAGTCAACTCCTCATGAGGTGGCCAAAGTATTGGAGTTTCAGCTTTAGCATCAGTCCTTCCAATGAACACCCAGGATTGATCTCCTTTAGAATGGACTGGTTGGATCTCCTTGCAGTCCAAGGGACTCTCAAGAGTCTTCTCCAGCACCACAGTTCAAAAGCATCAATTCTTCGGCGATCAGCTTTCTTTACAGTCCAACTCTCACATCCATACATGACCACTGGAAAACCATAGCCTTGACCAGATGGACCTTTGTTGGCAAAGTAATGTCTCTGCTTTTTAATATGCTATCTAGGTTGGTCATAACTTTCCTTCCAAGGAGTAAATGTTTTTTAATTTCATGGCTGCAGTCAGCATCCACAGTGATTTTGGAGCCCAAAAAACTAAAGTCTGACACTGTTTCCACTGTGTCCCCATCTATTTCCCATGAAGTGATGGGACCAGATGCCATGATCTTAGTTTTCTGAATGTTGAGCTTCAAGCCAACTTTTTCACTCTCCTCTTTCACTTTCATCAAGAGGCTCTTGAGTTCCTCTTCACTTTCTGCCATAAGGGTGGTGTCATCTGCATATCTGAGGTTATTGATATTTCTCCCAGCAATCTTGATTCCAGCTTGTGCTTCTTCCAGCCCAGTGTTCCTCATGATGTACTCTGCATATAAGTTAAATAAGCAGGGTGACAATATACAGCCTTGATGTACTCCTTTTCCTATTTGGAACCAGTCGGTTGTTCCATGTACAGTTCTAACTGTTGCTTCCTGACCTGCATACAGGTTTCTCAAGAGGCAGGTCAGGTGGTCTGGGATTCCCATCTCTTTCAGAATGTTCCACAGTTTATTGTGATCCACACAGTCAAAGGCTTTGGCATAGTCAATGAAGCAGAAATAGATGCTTTTCTGGAACTCTCTTGCTTTTTCCATGATCCAGCGGATGTTGGCAATTTGATCTCTGGTTTCTCTGCCTTTTCTAAAACCAGCTTGAACATCTGGAAGTTCATGGTTCACGTATTGCTGAAGCCTAGCTTGGAGAATTTTGAGCATGACTTTACTAGCGTGTGAGATGAGTGCAATTGTGTGGTAGTTTGAGCATTCTTTGGCATTGCCTTTCTTTGGGATTGGAATGAAGACTGACCTTTTCCAGTCCTGTGGCCACTGCTGAGTTTTCCAAATTTGCTGGCATACTGAGTGTAGAACTTTCACAGCATCATCTTTCAGGATTTGAAATAGCTCAACTAGAATTCCATCACCTCCACTAGCTTTGTTCGTAGTGATGCTTTCTAAGGCCCACTTGACTTCACATTCCAGGATGTCTGGCTCTAGGTGAGTGATCACACCATCATGACTTAATTAACTGAAATATTGAATGTAAAGTTCCCAGCAGTATTTGGAACATATTAAATGCTTAATCAGCATTTAACTTTCCTTCTGCTTTCTCTAAGGACCATTGTCAGTGGTTAGATTTAAGACTGAGGCCATCATCCCGGAAGCACCAACTGTGACCAAGAGCTGTTGGTGGGAAAAACATAGGCAGCTAATCCACATAAATAATGATCTCCAGGTATTAACTGATTAAGTTCCTGAACAGATTCTTAATAGCAGTTAGTTAGACTTCTTTCTCAATCTGCTTCTTTTTTCTTCAATCTCTGTGGCTTGGAGGAAGAGTATGATTTGTAAACAATTTAAAGAGGTATGTAAAAGATTTGTGGGTAGTATTTTGGGTATTGTTTTAATTTTAAAAAAAATCACCAGTGTGACATTTTACAGAGCAAGATTCCATGATTTCTTTGTTAAAATAAATATTTAATTTCTTACTAGTTTCTTGATGAGTTTACAGCTTTGAGGTCACAATTGAGCTCGCATTTTTTATACTGGTAAAAATAAAATTACAGCTTCCAGTTCTGCAAGATGATGAGCTGAGATAACTCAAAAAACTCCTGCTATAAACCTTTCAATATACTGGATAAAATACAACAAAAATTAACAGCACAACTCAACACATAGGATGAAAGAGAAGTCTTAGGTGCCAGTACTAGGAGGTTCTAAAGACAAGAGTTAATAGTCATACCTTCTGACCCTGGGGCTTCCCGGGTGGTGCTGGTGGTAAAGAATCCACCTGCCCATGCAGGAGATGCAAGAGATGTGGGTTCTGATCCCTGGGTGAGGAAGATCCCCTGGAGTAGGAAATGGCACCCCACTCCAATATTCTTGCCTGGAAAATCCCATGGCCAGAGGAGCTAGCAGGCCCCAGTCATGGGGCCACAAAGAGTTAGACACGATGAAGCATAGCCTTCTTCTGTTTTTTCCCTGACACTGCAGCTAATGGGGAGGAGCAGAGCATTTAATGGGAAAATGTAGCAGCTAGAGTTGGTGTCATCTTCTTGGGAAGATGATGTGAGGCTGGGAGATGGAACTAAAAACCTTATTCAAAACCAAGACCCACTATGAGGTGTGCATCAGGGTGGAAGAGTGGATTCTTTATTATACTCAGCTCTTGCTATCTCTGTTTAGGTTCTGAGTGAGGGGAAAAAACCTCTCCTTAAGAATGTGAAATCTTGGGCCTGTACCATACATGACTCCAAATTTACCTCAGTTCATTGCTGAGACCCTACAAATTGAGAAATCACCTAAAAGTTAGTCCCTGTTTAGTGATAACCCAGGGCATTTGAGAAACATTCATATATTTAATGAATGTCCAAATAGGAGAAAATAGAATAAGAGAAATATTTGAAAGATGCATAGCTATAAGTTTTCCAAAATTCATTAAAGTTGTGAATCCTTAATTCAATAATGACAACACATTACTCATCATAGTGAAACTACAGAACTCTAAAGACATTGCTGTTGTTGACGTTTAGTCTTTTAGTCTAGTCTAGTGACTGAGTTTAGTATCTGACTCTTCTGAGACACCATGGACTGTAGCCTGCCAGGCTTTACTGTCCATGGGATTTCCCAGGCAAGAATACTGGAGTGGATTGCCATTTCCTTCTCCAGAGGATCTTCCCGACCCAGGGATCAAACCAAGTTTCCCGCATTGGCAGGCAGATTCTTCACTGCTGAACCACCAGGGAAACCCCTAAAGACAATTGTTGTTGGTCACTCACTCAGTCGTGTCCAACTCTTTGTGACCTGATGGACTGCAGCACAGCAGGCTTCCCTGTCCTTTGCTATCTCCCAGAGCTTGCTCAGACTCTTGTCCATTAAGTCAGTGATGCCATCCAACCATCTCATCCTCTGTTGCCCCATTCTCCTCCTTCCTTCAATCTTTCCCATCATCAGGGTCTTTTCCAAAGAGTCGGTTCTTTGCATCTGGTGGCCAAGTTATTGGAGCTTCAGCTTCAGCATCAGTCCTTTCAGTGAATATTCAAGGTTGATTTCCTTTAGGATTGACTGGTTTGATCTCCTTGCAGTCCAAGGGACTTTCAAGAGTCTTCTCCAACACCACAGTCCAAAAGTATCAGTTCTTCAGTGCTCAGCCTTCTTTATGGTCCAACTCTCACATCCATACATGATTACTGGAAAAATCATAGCTTTGACCATGCAGGCCTTTGTCACAGTGTAATGTCTCTGCTTTTGAATACTCTGTCTAGGTTTGTCATAGGTTTTCTTACAAGGAGCAAGTGTCTTTTATTTATTTATTTTATTTGGAGGCTAAATTATTTATAGTATTGTAGTAGTTTTGCCATACACTTACATGAATCAGCCATGGGTGTACATGTGTCCCCCATCCTGACTCTCCCTTGCACCTCCCTCCCATCCCATCCCTCAGGGTCATCCCAGTGCACCAGCCCTGAGCACCATGTCTCATGCATCGAACCTGGACTGGCGACCTGTTTCACATATGATAATATACATGTTTCAGTGCTATTCTCTCAAATCATCCCACCCTTGCCGTCTCCCACAGAGTCCAAAAGACTGTTCTATACATCTGTGTCTCTTGCTGTCTCACATACATAGTCATCGTTACCATCTTTCTAAATTCCATATATATGCGTTAGTATACTGTATTGTTGTTATTCTTTCTGACTTACTTCACTCAGGATAATAGGCTCCAGTTTCATCCACCTCATTAGAACTGATTCAGATGTATTCTTTTTAATTGCTGAGTAATACTCCATTGTGTGTATGTACCATAGCTCTCTTATTCATTCATCTGCAAAGGACATCTAGGTTGCTTCCATGTCCTGGCTATTATAAACAGTGCTGCGATGAACATTGGGGTACACATGTCTCTTTCAATTCTGGTTTCCTTGGTGTGTATGCCCAGCAGTGGGATTGCTGGGTCGTAAGGCAGCTCTATTTCCAGTTTTTTAAGGAATCTCCACACTGTTCTCCATAGTGGCTGTACTAGTTTGCATTCCCACCAACAGTGTAAGAGGGTTCCCTTTTCTCCACACTCTCTCCAACATTTATTGCTTGTAGACATTTGGATAGCAGCTATTCTGACTGTCATGAAATGGTACCTTATTGTGGTTTTGATTTGCATTTCTCTGATAATGAGTGATGTTGAACATCTTTTCATGTGTTTGTTAGCCGTCTGTATGTCTTCTTTGGAGAAAAGTCTGTTTAGTTCTTTGGTCCATTTTTTGATTGGGTCGTTAATTTTTCTGGAATTGAGCTGCAGGAGGTGCTTGTATATTTTTGAGATTAATCCTTTGTCAGTTGCTTCGTTTGCTGTTATTTTCTCCCATTCTGAAGGCTGTCTTTTCACCTTGCTTATAGTTATAGTTTCCTTTGCTGTGCAGAAGCTTTTAATTTTAATTAGGTCCCGTTTGTTTATTTTTGCTTTTATTTCCAATATTCTGGGAGGTGGGTCATAGAGGATCTTTATGTCGGAGAGTGTTTTGCCTATGTTCTCCTCTAGGAGTTTTATAGTTTCTGGTCTTACATTTAGATCTTTAATCCATTTTGAGTTTATTTTTGTGTATGGTGTTAGAAAGTGTTCTAGTTTCATTCTTTTACAAGTGGTTGACCAGTTTTCCCAGCACCACTTTTTAAAGAGATTGTCTCTTCTCCATTGAATATTCTTGCCTCCTTTGTCAAAGATAAGGTGTCCATAGGTGCATGGATTTATCTCTGGGCTTTCTGTTTTGTTCCATTGATCTATATTTCTGTCTTTGTGTCAGTATCATACTTTCTTGATGACTGTAGTTTTGTAGTATAGCCTGAAGTCAGGCAGGTTGATTCCTCCAGTTCCATTATTTTTTCTCAGGATTGCTTTGGATATTCAAGGTTTTTTGTATTTCCATACAAATTGTGAAATTATTTGTTCTAGTTCTCTGAAAAATACCGTTGGTAGCTTGATAGGGATTGCATTGAATCTATAGATTGCTTTGGGTAGTAATTTTCACTATATTGATTCTTCTGATCCATGAACATGGTATATTTCTCCATCTGTTTGTGTCCTCTTTGATTTCTTTCACCAGTGTTTTATAGTTTTCTATATATAGGTCTTTTGTTTCTTTAGGTAGATTTATTCCTAAGTATTTTATTCTTTTCGTTGCAATGGTGAATGGAATTGTTTCCTTAATTTCTCTGTTTTATCATTGTTAGTGTATAGGAATGCAAGGGATTTCTGTGTGTTGATTTTATATCCTGCAACTTTACTATATTCATTGATTAGCTCTAGTAATTTTCTGGTGAAGGCTTTAGGGTTTTCTATGTAGAGGATAATGTCATCTGCAAACAGTGATTTTTACTTCTTCTTTTCCAATCTGGTTTCTTTTTATTTCTTTTTCTGCTCTGATTGCTGTGGCAAAACTTCCAAAACTATGTTGAATAGTAGTGGTGAGAGTGGGCATCCTTGTCTTGTTCCTGACTTTAGGGGAAATGCTTTCAATTTTTCACCGTTGAGGATAATGTTTGCTGTGGGTTTGTCATATATAGCTTTTATTATGTTGAGGAATGTTCCTTCTATTCCTGCTTTCTAGAGGGTTTTTGTCATAAATGGATGTTGAATTTTGTCAAAGGCTTTCTCTGCATCTATTGAGATAATCATATGGTTTTTATCTTCAATTTGTTAATGTAGAGTATTACATTGATTGATTTGCAGATATTGAAGAATCCTTGCATCCCTGGGATAAAGCCCACTTGGTCATGATGTATGACCTTTTAAATATGTGGTTGGATTCTGTTTGCTAGAATTTTGTTAAGGATTTTTGCATCTATGGTCATCAGTGATATTGGCCTGTAGTTTTCTTTTTTTTGTGGCATCTTTGTCTGGTTTTGGTTTTAGGGTGACAGTGGCCTGAAAGAGTGAGTTTGGAAGTTTACCGTCCTCTGCAACTTTCTTGAAGAGTTTGAGTAGGATAGGTGTTAGCTCTTCTCTTAATTTTTGGTAGAATTCAGCTGTGAAGACGTCTGGTCCTGGGTTTTTGTTTGCTGGAAGATTTCTGACTACAATTTCGATTTCCGTGCTTGTGATGGGCCTGTTAAGAGTTTCTATTTCTTCCTGGTTCAGTTTTGGAAAGTTATACTTTTCTAAGAATTTGTCCATTTCTTCCAAGTTGTCCATTTTATTGTCATATAGTTGCTGACAGTAGTCTCTTATGATCCTTTGTATTTTGTGTTGTCTGTTGTGATTTCTCCATTTTCATTTCTAATTTTGTTGATTTGGTTTTTCTCCCTTTGTTTCTTGATGAGTCTGGCTAATGGTTTGTCAATTTTATTTATCTTCTCAAAGAGCCAGCTTTTAGCTTTGTTGATTTTTGCTATGGTCTCTTTTGTTTCTTTCACATTTATTTCTGCCCTAATTTTTAAGATTTCTTTCCTTCTACTAACCCTGGGGTTCTTCATTTCTTCCTTTTCTAGTTGCTGTAGGTGTAGAGTTAGGTTATTTATTTGAATTTTTTCTTGTTTCTTGAGGTATGCCTGTATTGCTATGAACCTTCCCCTTAGCACTGCTTTTACGGTGTCACATAGGTTTTGAGTTGTTTTTTTTTCATCTTCATTAGTTTCTGTGCATATTTTGATTTCTTTTTTGATTTCTTCTGTTATTTGTTGGTTATTCAGAAGCATGTCATTCAGTCTGCATATGATGGAATTTTTAATAGTTTTTCTCCTGTAATCGAGATCTAATCTTACTGCATTGTGGTCAGAAAAGATGCTTGGAATGATTTCAATTTTTTTGAATTTACCAAGGCTAGATTTATGGCCCAGGATGTGATCTATTCTGAAGAAGATTCTGTGTGCACTTGAGAAAAAGGTGAAATTCATTGTTTTGGGGTGAAATGTCCTACAGATATCAATTAGATCTAACTGGCCTATTGTATCATTTAAAATTTGTGTTTCCTTATTAATTTTGTTTAGTTGATCTATCCATAGGTGTGAGTGGGGTATTAAAGTCTCCCACTATTATTGTGTTATTGTTAATTTCCCCTTTCATATTTGTTAGGCTTTGCCTTAGCTGTTGTAGTGTTCCTATGTTGGATGCATATATATTTATAATTGTTATATCTTCTTCTTGGATTAATCCTTTGATCATTATGTAGTGTCCTTCTTTGTCTCTTTTCACAGCCTTTACTTTAAAGTCTATTTTATCTGATATGAGTATTGCTACTCCTGCTTTCTTTTGGTCTCGATTTGTGTGGAATATCTTTTTCCAGCCCTTCACTTTCAGTCTGTATGGCTGCTGTCACCGTCTGCAGTGATTTTGAAGCCCAAGAAAATAAGGTCTTTCACTGTTTCCATTGTTTTCCCATCTATATGCTATGAAGTGAAGGGACTAGATGCCATCATCTTAGTTTATTGAATGTACCAGCTTTTTCACTCAACTCTAAAGACAGTAGGAGATACTAAAAGCAACCAGAAAGAGAGAGAGAGAAGCCAGATTATCCACCAAGGAACCATATTAAAAAGCCTAGTTAGTAATGGCTTACCTGATAGCTCAGTTGGTAAAGAATCTGCCTGCAACACAGGAGACCCTGGTTGATTCCTGGGTCGGGAAGATCCTCTGGAGAAGGGATAGGCTATGCACACCTGTATTCTTGAGCTTCCCTTGTGGCTCAAGCAGTAAACAGTCCACCTGCAATGCAGGAGACCAGGGTTCGATCCCTGGGTTGGGAAGATCCCCTGGAGAAGGGAAAGGCTACCCACTCCAGTATTCTGGCCTAGAGAATTCCATGGACTCTATAGTCCATGGGGTCTCAGAGAGTTGAACACACCTGAGCGACTTTCACTTTCACTTAATAATAGTGGAAGCCAGGAAAATAATAACTTCAGAGCATTTCAAAGTGCCAAAAATTCTTACTCAATGAAGCATCATTCAAGAGTGAGATTAAAATAAAGACTTTATGGCCCATCCTCTTTTCTAATAAAGATTAAGGCAGTATACTTTCCTCTAAGCAGATTAAGTTGCTTTCTAGAGATTTTCATATTTTAATTTTCAGTTCAAAATATATTCTAATTTCTATTGAAATTTCTTCATTGGCTTGTGTGTTATTGAGAAGTATATTATTAATTTCTAAATTAATTGACTTGCATTGGCAGAGAAAAGATCTGCATAATTTCATCCATTTGAAATTTACTGAAATTTTGTTGATTTTCACAGCATTTTCAGTGTTTCATATGTACTTGAAAAGAATGTATATTCTGTCTTTATTGGATTCAAGATGTGTCATTTAAGTCTTCTTGCTATATTTATTTGCTTGCTTTTTTTAGTTGCAATGTATGCCTAAATCTTCCACTAGAATTTAAAATTTTTCTATTTGCTTTGTATACTTAGAGGCTGTGTTTTTTAAAGCATACAAATTTAGGTTTGGTTTTCTCTTCCTTAAATAATACCTTTTTGGCATTATTAAATGTTCTTCTTTATCTCTAATAGTGTATACTGCCTTAATGTCTACCTTGATATAAATACAGGTGCATTAGCTTTCTTTTGGTTAGTGTTTGCATGACACATCATTCTGTTAACCTTTATCTGACTTTAGATGTATCTCTTATAAATAGCAAGTAAGTGGATTTTTTAAAAATCCAATATGAAAATCTCTCTTTTTTAATTGGAATATTTAATTCAATGTGATTAGTGAGATATATGGAATTGGATCATCCATCTTAATAAGTATGCTTCATTTATTCTATTTTGATTTGCTTTTCATTTCTTTTTTGGATTAACTATTTTTTATTCTTCCTTTTTTTAATCTTCTGTTAGCTTGACAGTTATAAATATTATTATTTTTTAGTGATTACCCTAGAGATTATAATTACCACTTTCTTATAAAAGTCTAATAAGTAAAATTAATACTCTTAACATCCTCAAAGATAATACAAGGACACTAGAATAATCCTCTCCTGACTTATAGGCCAACTGTCATATATTTTAATTTTACTTCAATTGTATATTTTTAATCTATGTATTTTTAACTCAACAAAACATCACTGTTTGTAGAGTTAGTGATTGTTTTTATTTTTCCATATATTTACATTTTTCGTTTCCCTTCATTTCTTCCTGAATCTCTAGTTTCCTACTTAGGATCCTTTCCCTTCTGCCAGAATAAACATGCCGAGTATTTTCTTTAAAGTATATCTGCTTGAGACTCTTCCAGTTTTTCTTTGTTGGAAAATGCTTTCCTTTTACTTTAATTCCTTTATTTTCTGCATATAGAAATTGACACTTCGAAGATATCATTGCATTGTGTTCTAGTTCTCATTGGTTTTGTTGAACGTCAACTGTTGGTCTAATTTCTGCACATTTACAGTTTTGTTTTATTTTGTTTCTAAATTTTTTGCTGCACCGTGAGGCTTGTGGGATTTTAGTTCCCCAAATAGGTATCGAACCTGGGCCCACAGAGCAGTACCAAGTCCTAACCACTGAACTGCTAGGGAATTCCCTAATTTCTGCACATTTAAAAGTCAATCTATCTCCTCCCCGGCTCCTTATAAGATTTTCTCTTTGCCTTTGGTTTTCAACAGTGTTACTGATATGTCTAGATATAATTTGTTGTTGTTTTTATTTTTTCATTTATTTAGCTTAGACTTCATAGGGCTTCTTGGACTTGTGATTTGTTGTTTGTCACCTATTTTGGAACATCCTCCGCCATTCTTTTCAAACATTGATTGCTTCTAGCGTGTTCTCTCTCTCATATTCTGGAACTTCACTTACATGTGGACCTTCTCAGTGAGAAGTGAATTTACTGTGTCTGTTACTATCTCTCTGCTTTCCATTATTTTATCCCTATTTTATTCTCAATATTTTTTTCTGACCTAGTTTCGCTATTCAGTTGTATCTAACTTTCTGTTAAACCCATTTATTGAGCCCTTGACTTCAGTTTTTGAATTAAAAGTACCATTTGTTTCTTTTTTTAAATGATCTTCACTCCCTGCTGAAATCGTCAGTCTTGCCTTTTATCTCCTTGAACCTATAAATTAATTTTGAGATCTGTGTCTTACAACCAGTTTCTGGTTATAACCAGAAAATAACCAGTTTCTGGATTGCCTGTGGATTTGCTTCTATTGAAGTTCTTTCTTTTGTTCATATTGCCTTTCCTTTACATGTGCCTGGTTATATTTATGATGAACAGACTATTGCAGAATTGTTTATAGAAATAATTTTGGGCTTAGGATGATATATCTTACCCCAAAGGAGATTCACATTTTCTTCTGCCAAGTAACTCTGGGCAGTAGTACTTTGCCTTACCTTAGTCCAGTTTCAAATCATTCAAAGCTGTGCCAAGTCCTACAAGGGCCTGCCTACCTAATTTATCCCCATTCCAGGCATGTAGTCTTTTGAAGTCCCAGCAGAGAAAGTCCCCACCCTCACCCTCTTGGGAGGGCTCTTGCATCCATTTTCTCTCCCTCTAACCTCCTGGGGTCATCAAAAGTATTGTCCCACCCTCTAGCCATTCCTTCTTTAATGCCACCAACAAAAATCTTTTTCACAGTTGAGTGGGCACCAGGTCATTGAAAATCTGCTCTTGAGACGGCCGTCTTTGGTTCCACAACTCTTCCGTCCACCTCGTGTGGCCTTGCATTCATGGCTGCATCCACCTCCTCCACCGTGGCGTAGGTGACAAACCCGAAGCCTCTGGAGCGCTTGGTGTTTGGATCCCTCATTACCACACAGTCTGTGAGCGTTCCCCATTGCTCAGAATGGCTCCTCGGACTCTCATCGGTTGTTTCAAAGCTCAGTCCTCCGATGAAGAGCTTCCGCAGCTGTTTGGGCTCTTTGGGAGACTCTGATTTAGACGTGACGGCAGTGGAGGCGGGGAAGACTTCAACGATGCTTTCTCGCGGCGTCCACGGGCAGAAAGGAGTAACCTTATGAACGTATCTCTGGAGAAGACTCTTGAGAGTCCCTTGGACTGCAAGGAGATCCAACCAGTCCATCCTAAAGGAGATCAGTCCTGGTGTTCATTGGAAGGACTGATGCTAAAGCTGAAACTCCAATACTTTGGCCACCTCATGTGACGAGTTGACTCACTGGAAAAGACTCTGATGCTGGGAGGGACTGGGGGCTGGAGGAGAAGGGGATGACAGAGAATGAGATGGCTGGATGGCATCACCGACTCTGTGGACATGAGTTTGATTGTACTCCGGGAGTTGGTGATGGACAGGGAGGCCTGGCGTGCTGTCATTGATGGGACCGCAAAGAGTCACACACGACTGAGAGACTGAAATGAATTACGGCTTGTGCTTTGTCCTAGTAAGAAGTTACTGCCTTATTTCTCTAATAAGCATTTAATTTCATATTTTTACCATTCATTTGTCTTTAAATCACTTAGAGTCCACTTTTCTATAATGTGCTGCTAGGAATCCAGTTTGATATTTCTCCATCTAGTAATCCAGTTTTCCCAACACTAGCTATTGACATTCTGCTCTTTCCTTCTTTTTTCATTTCTTTTCACTTCATTTTCATTAAATATGGACCAGTCATTTGAGTATTATTCCGCTAGCCTCACTTTTCCTCAAATCCTGTAGCTTTTATTGTCCAATTTTTACATAACATGGTGATTTTATGTATGTTGCATTATAGTAGAATTACCTGTATTTGGACATTTTCATAATAAAATGGGTTCTTTTTACTTTTTAAATTAATATGTAAAAAGAAAGAAATTATCTATTATTCCGGTTTTGCAAAAAGATTTTTTTATAAGTAGGCATTAAACTTAATGCCTTTAATATACTTTTTCAGAATTGATTGAAATGTTTTTTGGTTTGTTCCTCTTTTTGTCTACTATTGTGGTGAACTTCATTGATCCATCCTTACCCTTCTGAATAAACCCTTATTTAAGCACTATGTATTATTTTTAATGCACCATTATATGTGTAAGTTAATATTTTGTTTAGGATTTTTACATCTACTTTTATAAAGGAGATGTGAACCTAATTTTTTATAATCATGTATTCCTGTATTTGGTTTTTGAATCATAGCATACTAGCCTCAATTGAGCAGTTTTTGTTCTTTTTCTGCTTTCTAGGACACCTTGTATAATATATGAATTACCTTATTTTTGGCTGTGCCTTGTGGTTTGCCTTAGTTCCCCCAATAGGGCTCGAACCTGGACCCTGGGCAGTTGAAGCACAGAGCCTTAACCTCTGGACCACCAAGGAATTCCCTGAATTAACTATTCTTTAAAAGATTGATAGCCTCCTGTATAAAACCATCCAGGCCAAGAGATTTGGGACAGAAAGGTGTTTTGGTTTTGTTTTTTTTAAAAAAAAAAAAAAAAAACCATTTTAATTTCTTAAATCTTGTTTCTTAAATGGCTTGTTCACATTTTACCATGCCATTTTATGTACATTTTACCATTTTATTTACATTTTTAGGAATTTATTCATTTTACTTAGGTGTTCAGATTTAGAATTGAACGAGAAACCAAAACTAAATACAACTGTAACTAGAGGGAAAAGATACATGCCTTCAAATGGGCAGGAAAGTCAAAGCCAAAAAAGAAACCCTATTATATAGCAAAAGACAGATAACTTTGATAACAATAAAATATAACACTACTTCAAAAGACTTTCTAGACAGTGTGACTTTTCACAGACTAGGAAATAGAGCAAGTCACTGACTGGTAAAGCTACTTACAGTATCTTGTAAATGGCAAAAGATTGGTGTAAAGAATGTATGAAGAACTTCTGAGAGCGGATAAGAGGAAGCCAGGAGTCACTGTGACAGTGGGCGTATGGTATGAATACCCAGTGCTTAACAGAGCGCCTAAGTAGTCAGTACCCAGGCCCAGCCTCACTGATGACAAGAGAGTCAACAGGAGGACCCCCTCTCACCCTTCAGCTTGGCAGACACCACGTGTGCAGACACCTGAGCACAGGTACTGACACATCAGACACATGCACGTGTCAGGTGAGGGTGCTGATGGTCCTGTGGCATTTGACCCAGGCCAGGTTCCATGCAGACATCCTCACTGCACCCTTCCCCAAGCTCTCGGGGACTGTCATCCTTGACCGCATCCTGCATCCTGGACTTCCCTTGGGTGGAAGGCTTATTCCTGAGGACCCGGTTAGTCTGTCTTCTACTCTTGCACACGGTGTCTGAGGATGGCCCAGAGCAAACCGAGAGACCACTAATGGCAACTGTGTGTGACAAGAACAAAGGGCTGGAGATGGGCCTTCCTTCATGGGAAGCCACAGGCCTGAAGGACCCCTGCCCAGGAGGGCCAAGATCCACAGCTGAGAGCAAGAATCTAGTGTCAGACACTTGCCAAACACACACGCGTGCTCAGCATGTGTCAGGCTTTGTGTGAGCTGTTGGAATACAGTTAGAAACAAGAAGTTGTCCCTTCACAGAAAGTTTGCCCTAGTTAGGGAAAGACCAGCAAGAGGGAGTGTAAAAACACATTACCAAGAGTAATTGCAGAAGGTGATATTGTTAGCATTTCTGTAGAGAGAAGTACGGGATGCTGTATTTATCAAGGAAGGAGAAATCTAACCAGTCTGGGTGTCCCAAGAAATGTCCCAGAGAACATATGAAAAGCTGCAGCTAACATCATGCTTAATGGTGAGAGCCTGAAATTCCCCCCTTGAAATCAGGAACAAGGCAAGGATGCTTACACTCACCACTTCTGTTCAACACTCCTGGAGGGTCTAGCCAGAGCAATCAGGCAAGGAAAAGAAATAAAAGGCATAGAGATTGGAAAGGAAGAAGTAAAACTGTATTCATAGATGACATCTGTGAAAGTTTAAAGAATATACACACATTACACACACACTTAAAGCTAATAACTGAATTCCAGAATACAAGATCAACACACAGAAATGAGTATTTCTGCACACTAGCACTGTACAGTCTGAAAATGAAATTAAGACAATTCTGTTTTTATAGCATGAAAAATTAAAATTTTAGAAATGAATTTAACAAAAATAGTGCAAGACTTGTACACTGAAAGCTACATCAAAAAATTAAATTTTTAGGAATAAATTTAACAAAAGTCATGCAATACTTTGTACACTGAAAACTATAAAACATAACTGAAATAAGACCTAACAAAATGGAAAGACATCCCGTGATCAACAGATTTAATATCACCCCTGTCAAAAATCTCAGCTGCAGAAATTGACAAGCTGATCCTGAAATTAATTCATATAGAATTTCACGGGAACCAGAATAACCAAATAACCTCAAAAAACAACCAAGTTGGAGGACTCATACTTCCCAATTTCAAAACGTACTACAAAGCTACAAGAATGAAGACAATATAGCACCGGCATAGACAGACATACAGGTTAAAGTAATCAAATAGAGAGTTCACATGTAGCTCCATATATCTCTTCTCAATTAATTTTCAGCAAGGGTGTTTAGGTCATTCGCTGGATGAAGAAATAGTCTTCATCAAATGGGATTGAGACAACTGGATATGGACATGCAAAAGAATGTAATTAGGCCCTACCTCACACCATATTTAAAAATCAGCTCGAAATGCATCATAGACCTAATATAAGAACTAAAACTTCAAAACCCTCACCGTATAGGAGATATGGCTCATAACAGTTGCACAGGAGAAAAGCTGCTAAAAGACTTTAGTTGACATCTGAAGGAGTCGGCAGTAGGATGGAGGGACTGAGCAAATGAGGACACTCCTCCCCATGTTAGACTGAGCTATTTGAAGTCTGATAATAGAGTGATTGGTCAGGCCATGGCTCGGACATTGCTGATGTGTGTACTATTGATACAGTGTCTGAAAGGCAGAACAGCCTGGATGAAGTGTGTTCAGAAGAGTGACCGTGCTCACTCAGCCAGATCCATGCCACCTTTGAGATCTGTTCCCTGTGTGTATATAGTAGTGCTGTCTCTTTCCCTAGGAAGTACACAGATAAAGACATTACCAGTTCTCGGTATACCATGAGGTGAGCAAGATTAAGAGGCACTTTGCCTACCATCTGGTCCTGAGGGAAGTCTGAGTTGGCCTTCCCACATCAGGTCAGTTTCTCTAACCCCTGACATATAGCTATTGCTCTGTCCAAAATAGACTCTAAAGAATCAGCATGCTTGTCCCTACTTGTGTGTCTCCCCTCATGTACTTGGTAACCTCATTTTGAGTTCCTTCCCCATTCTTTTGTGTCTCTCCAAACTGTACCTACACTTCACTGCTCAGTGAGGCCCTCCCCTTCCTCCAAGAACTGTTCCCTGGCAGTACCAGCCCTCATCTCTCTCTCTCTGGGTTTCTCACAGATCAACCATAACGCTCCCATGAGGCCTAGACAGCTTCTAGGAGTATGAAGTACACAACTATAGTTCAAGAATGCCTCGTTCCACTGACTCTTTTATCTGGAAATGAGGTTGTGTGAATCCAAAACCCGTGCTGAAATCAGGAGCCAAAACATTTCTCATCAAACAGGTTAATTCCACAAGGCTTTGGAGTCTTTTGTATTTGTAGCCACCTTCTCTGTCTTTGTCTTTCCAAAATTCTCCAAATAAATCTTTCTTCTCCAGTGGGTCAGGGGATCTTCGTGAGAGTTCAGAGCTCCTCTCACTCCTGATCCTGCTCAAAAGCCTTTCCTCTCCCTTTGTCTATCCAAAATCCCAGCTGAATTTAAGGTACAACTCCAGTGTCTCTCATTCTTGGAAAAACCCTCCTGCCCACATCTCTCTGGTTTCTAGTATAAGGGCATGTCTGTAATCCCTTATCATTTGGTTTTACTATCTTATATATTCAGCTTGGTTTCTCAGTGGAAATAGCTTGCTCTGGTTGTGGCTAGACTTCACATCCCCTCCTTCCACTTATTCTAAGACACAACCTCTCCAACCCTCACTCAGTTCTTTATTTACAAAACAATGGTGATTCCTGTCTTATACTGTCTGTGTGAGGTAAAATAATACATATTAAAATTCCTGCAGCATCATAACTTCACAGTGAATGTTAGTTTAGTGTCTTCCTTCTTGAGCATGACAACCGTCTCTTGAAATTTCTCTAGTATGCTCTGCAACTGCTCTAAGCAAAGTTCTGGTCATTGGTGAGACACTCATAAACACTGATTGATGGGATTGCATGGTTCATTGAGTCCCCAGAAGCACTAGGATGAGTTGCCTGTGGGCAGGTGGGTGAAAAAAAAGTCTAAAAAGCATTCTGTCCAGATTGCTAGGTCAGTGAAAGAGACAACAGCCCAGCAGCCTGCCAGGGTCTGCCATGTCCCAGAGACTCTGGTGACACTGATGTTAAAACTGGGATAATCTCTTCTGAACTCTGATTTAGCCACCATTGCCTTGCTTTGGATAGTATATGACAGCAGTTGCCAGAATGCTACTGAAATGCAGAAACATTGAAGAGAAAATAATATCTGACAACCTAGCCTGAAATTCAAACCTAAGCACAGTTACATAGGCATTAGCTGAGAGTTTTCAGATCCATCCTCTGGGAAACTGACGCTGTGAAATTGATGGGCTTCATTAGAAAGAACTAAAATAACTGGACAATAATGATTTAGAAATGTTCATGTAGGGATCCTTTATAAGGAGTTTTTTTGTTGAAATAGGACTTTTTGCATCTGAAAGCTTTCAACAAAGGAACATTTTTGGCGGGGGCCGTGGAAGTTGCCTGCCATATCAGTGAAGAGAGGCTGTTGCAGCCCTGAAGCCAGCAGCCACCACAGCCGCCCCAACTGTGCACCTTGAGGGGGTTCAGGCTGGAGGAAAGCAGGGTACTGGCTGGCCCCTGATAGCTGAGGTGCATATCAAAGGAGTGCATATCCATAATCCCAGACTCTTGCATATTCCCGTATATAGAAAAGTGCTAAATTCCTCAACTTGAGATATCTAGTTTTGTTTCATTAACAGTAATCTTTTGATGTTCCTACTGTCTGCTTTTTTATTGCCGTAATTCCTATGTATCCTGGCTTTTCCCATACCTCTTAGGAGCAGTCCCTCAGAGTGATCAGAAAGGCTGTCTTCCAGGCTTAAGTTCTCAGTATACCCAACGAATAAAATCTAATTCTTAACTTTTAGGTTGTGCTTTTTTTGTTCAGTGGACAAACAGGGCCATCAATGGAAGGGAGCTTCACATAGGGGCGCCCAAAGCCCCCAGGGGGTCAGACCTGCCTGGGGTGGGCAAGGCACAGAGAATAAGAAATCGAGGAGGCTGGGCAAGTGTGGTGCCAGCTTCTGGTTCATCTTTGGAATTATTGTATATCTGTTCATTGTAAAATCACATTCTAAACTGTTTCCATTTTATGATTGTCTTCCCCTCAGAGTAAAAATGAAGGCCCAGGAAGGGAAGGGGTGAGGCAGCTCACCCAGTGGCAAAGCTGATCCCTCCTCGTCACACCCTGAGAGCTGGTATACATAGTCCTTCCGGGGCCACATCCCAGGTCCTGCTCCCTGCTGCGTGTTTGGGGCTATATGCGCGTGCCAGCCGTCCCTCCCACCCCAGTGCACACAGTGGTCTCCGTCTCACCCGTGTCCTCTCAGAGCCCAGGCCCAGATCTCTGTGCTAACTCGAGAGTGGAGAATGGTCTGTATCCAGGGGACATTTCAGCTAAGACCTTCTAGAAAGGGCAAGGTCAACCTCCTCACAATCTGCCCCCAAACCTGGTTTAGATGTTGTCAACTGGACAAAAAATGCACAAGCTTAAAGTTAAGGGTTATGTTTTGTTTGGTGGACAAAACTGAGGACTTAAGCCCAGAACACAGCATTTCAGATGACTCTGAAAGACTGTTCGTAAGAGGCAAGGGGTCAGGGGCAGGATATATAGGAGTTTTTGCAACAAACCAGTTATAGACACTTCTTTGAGAAATAACTGGGAACTTTAATGTGAGCTCAAATCTAGGCATTGTTGAACTAATGTTCATTTTCTTACATTTGATCATGGTCCTGTGTTCACCGAGCGGAATGTCATACCTGTAGATGCATGCTGAGTACTGGGGTGACTGTTATCATGGCCACATCTTACCTTTAAATGGTTCAGCAAAAAACAAAGTGTGTGACAAATGTCACATATGTGTGGGGAGAGAATGTGTTGGAGAGAGAACTAGAAGGGTATTATTTAAGGTACAGACTCGCCATTAGGAGATAAATAAGTCCTGGAAATCTAATGCACAGCATAGTAATTATGATAACAATACTGTTATAAACTTAACAGTTGCTTTATTGCCAAGAGAATGGATCTTAATTATTCTTAGCACAAAAAATTATAGTTACGTAATTTGATGTAGGTGTTAAGTAACTCTACAGTGTGGTCATCATATTGCAATATGTAAATGTATTACTATCAAATCAACATGTTATAACCTTAAACTTTCACAACATTGTGTGTCAATTATATCTCAGTTTAAAAAAAAAAAAAGAATAGCTAGGGAGACAAAGGAAATGTGGCAAGATCTCTTTTTATACAGCTGTAACCTAAGACCCCGGGTTCTAAGAGGAAGGAAGTTAGGAAGATTTGTGTCCCAGAGGCTGTGGGCTGTGCTGGGCTGGGGAGCTTGTGATCCTGAGGAGGAAGGAAAACTACATATCCATAGGTTAGCAGTTTAGCATTTGAAGGATTGAAAAGTTGTATTTAATGAGTCATGGTTACATGCATTAGGAAGGAGTTCTAGGATCGGTCTAATAAAACTTTAAGCAAATATTGGACTTCCCTGGTGTTGCAGTGGGTAAGAATCTGCCTGCCAGTGGTCTGGGTCTGATCCCTGGTCTGGGAAGACTCCACATGCCACTGAGTAACTAAGCTGAGTCCATGCTCTAGAGCCCAAGAACCCCAACTACTGAACCTGAGGGCTGCCGCTGCTGAAGCCCACACACTGAGAGCCCATGCTCCATAACAAAAAAGCTGCCACAGTGAAAAGCCTGGGTACCACCGCAAAGAGTAGCCCCTGCTCACCACCACTAGAGAAAGCCCACGTGCAGCAACAAAGACTCAGCACAGCCAAAAATAACTAAATACATTTATTTAAAAAAACGTTAAGCAAATATCATTTTGTTGAGACTGTTTTGTCTGGTTTATACAACTCTAACCTTGTTTGACTATGGGGGCCAAATTTCTTCATCAGCAGATTGACTGTGAAGGCGCAGTGATGGAGCAATGCCACCTGCAAGCCTCAAGAGAGAGAGAATCAGAACAGAAGACAGTGCAAGAGAATTTAATCCAGACAGTCCTGAGTTCAAAGTCTGAACTCAAGCACTTACTAGGAAAAGCACTTTTCTTTGCCTCCACTTCTCAGCTTTCAAATGAGATTGAATGAAACTTGTTTACTGAATTGCTAGGAGAATTAAGCAAGATAAATGAAGTAAAATACATAGCTTAATGCCTGCCGTTTAATAAACGTCAGTACTCAGTGGTTTCATTTCTTCTTAGATTGACGTCGTAAATCATATGCATACAGATATGTACATAAGTTAAATTTTGAAAAGTTGAATCTTGACATGTATGTCTATGTATATGTTCAGAATATGGATTAGAAAGATACATGCCAAGTCATTGATAGTGTTTTTTACAGGGACTGTGGTGGGCAGTCTTCCACTATTCATTTTATGTACTCACTGTTTAAAATTTTTCACAATGAAAACCTGATTTTATTTCATATAAGAGAAAAGAAAGAAAAGCTAACTGTCTTTTAAATGTACTAGAGGTGGGAAGGGGTTGCCTGCTATTGAAAGAAATCTTACAGTGAATCCTTTTCTAAATCCTTTCCTTCTTCTAATCATCTGTAATCAAGACTTTATATGTAGAATTTTTAAATAAAGTGCCCTAGATTCTGATTGGTAATGGGACCAGGCAGGATGGGAGAACAGAAACTGATTTAAAAAATCTGTCCTCAGGGCTCCCCTTGGCTGACCCCACCTTGACCTCGCCACTTTCTTCCAAGAGCATAGCATGCATTGGACTCTGCTAGGAAGGCCCTGGCTGTGTGATGCAGTCCAGGGGTCCCCTCCTCCATGACACTGTTTATGTTTATACTCCTGGGGTAAGTAGGCTATGGTAGTTATGTTCGTAGAACTAAGGCTAGGCTTTGACTTAGGAGAAGAGTATCACCAAGAAAGCTAAAAGCCATCCTCATTTAACGTTGACAACAGTCAAGAGCCCGTTCATTATTACTCCTGTCAGGTGTCACTCCCCTCATCCCTAACTGAACACTTGAGTTTTGCTTTTAAGACTTTTTTTATGTGGACCATTTTTAAAGTCTTTCTTTGTTACAACATTGCTTCTGTTTTTTGTGTTGGTGTTTTGGCCACAAGGCATGTGGGATCTTAACTCCCTGATCAGGGATCGAACCTGCACCCCCTGCATTGGAAGGCGAAGTCTTAACCACTGGACCACCAGGGAAGTCCTCTTAGTCTTAATTTTGAAAAACTTTACAGCTTTGAGAAAGGCTTTTTCCTGACGCAAAATCAACCTTCCTATAGCTTTTTTCTGTTATTCATTCTTTGAAGTAATTCAAATAAAATTTTATTCTTCTTAAATGTGCCAGTCTTGCAAACGTCTGAAAATCATTGTCATCTCCACTGCTTCCAACTCTTCCCGTTGCCAGGTAACCATCAGTATTTCCTGGTGTTCAGAGACGTGTCATCATCCTAGCTTCCTTCAACTAGGCGTGGCCATATTTGTCAGGGTTCCTCTTGGAAGTTTGCGGCCAACAGTATTCCAAATGTGTCCTGTTGAGCACAGTGGAACCAACACCTCAGTGGATCACCAAATATTACACCAAAGATCTGAGTATCCAACTAAAGAAGTTAGGGAAAGAGCAGCAAGTTAAATTCAAAATTAGGTAGAAAGGAGGGAATATTAAATGTGAGAGAAGAAATTAATTAAATGAAAAGCAAATATATGATAGGATAAAAAAATAAAAATTGTTCCTGTGCAAAATCTAGTTATTTTTTTAAGTCTGTAATTGATAAACCTCTGGCAAGGGTAGTGGGAGAGGCTGTTTTAGGTCGTTCCCAAGTGTCATCTGATAGCAGTGTTTATATTTTTTTAGTGGCTACAGTTATCTATGGAAGAATTTGTCTGGTAGAGAATCCCAGGAACGGGGGAGCCTGGTGGGCTGCCATCTATGGGGTCGCACAGAGTCGGACACGACTGAAGCGACTTAGCAGCAGCAGCAGCAGCAGCAGCAGTTATTCACTGTTACAAAGTTCTTGACATAAAATAAGTATTTAATTTATGGAGTGGTTGAGGGAGATATTTTGACAGTCCCTGTCATGGAAAATTAAGTTTTAAATGGCCTTAAACACCTCTATCTAAGAATAATTGAGGATGGTTAAGTCAGAGTGAGTGTTACTGTTGTAACAGATTAATTTATTTGCATGTTTATAATATAGTGAAAGCAAGTTATCATCTTTACAGAGCCCTACATCTTTTCACCTTAAAAATCAAATTCATGTTTGTGTTTTAAAAGCAGATCCAAAATGAACAGTTGTTTTTTAAAAAGTTAATTTAAGACAGATCTTCTGGAAGGAAAAGTAAAGGGACATGGACAAATCAGTAGATCAGAGGTGTGTGTGTGTGTGTGTGTGTGTGTGAGAAACTTAAAGCCATAGGACTCAGCCTTGTGTCTCAATTCTGTTGCCATTTTCTCTGTAACCTGGTGAAGCTCTCCAGGACACAGCATTTCTCTCATGTACAATGAAGACGGATAACATAGTTCACATGACAGGGGAGTAAATGAAAATATTTTCTGAAGGTGAACCTGAAGGTTTTAGATTACATTCCCTTGATAGTAAAAACAAAATAAGCCGGGCATTTTAGCTCACCGGTCATGTCAGCCCTCTTTATCCCAACTTGAGCTCCACTTCCCCTCTCCCAATTTATTCTACATTTCAGCAGTGTGAAAACCCATACAGACAGGACTTGTATGGGAAATATTTTGACAAGGGTAGGAAAGAAGACTTTGGCAAATTTATTTCATCTGTCTGAAAGGATATGTTCATTTGAATAGACAGCGTCAGTGTTGATAGGAGGAATGGTAGCAGACGAGAAACAAAACGCAATTTCTGGAAAGTCTGGATGTTTTCAGCAATATTTCAGGACTTGAGCCCTGAAGGTCAAGACTTTAGGCATGTGCCTCTGTATTAACAACTCTGACTAGCATTGCATGCTGTTAATGTCCACACAGTTCTAGTGACTTAAGTGCCCAAACTGATGTCTCAGATGGGTTGGGAGCCCATGGAAGCTGGAGTGGGTGGGAGTGGAGAGAAAAAGTGAGAACAGGTAAGCCATATGCTTTGGGTGCCATAGTGGGGATTCTGACTCTTCCTCCGAATTGAATGGAAGCCTTTGAAGGTTTTAGGCAGAGGAGTGATGTGATCTGATTGTATTCTACCAAGGGTCACTTTGGTTATTGTGTAGAGAATGATGGATTCAAACAGTGAGATCGGCTGGGAAGCTGTTGGGTCATCCATGGAGGAGGGGGCAGTTGATGTGACCTGCACCAGGGACAGAAGTAAAAAATGTGGTTGAGTTCTGAAAAACAATGTGAACGCAGAGCTGATAGATTAGGATGTGAGTTGTGAGAGAAAGAGAAGAGTCCAGGAGAAATCTAAGACTTTTTTATTATAGTTGATTTACAATATAGTGTTAGTTTCAGGAGTACAGCAAAATTATTCAATTATGTGTATGTATACATATATATTGGGCTTCCCAAGTGGCGCTAGTGGTAAAGAATCCGCCTGCCAGTGTAGGAGATGGAAGAGACATGGGTTTAATCCCTGGGTCAAGAAGATCCCCTGGAAGATGGCATGGCAACCCATTGCAGTATTCTTGTCTGGAGAATCCCATGGACAGAGGAGCCTGGCGGGCAACAGTCCAAGGGGTTGCAAACAGTTGGACATGACTGAGCGACTGAGCACACACAATAATTAGAGATGTTGAGCATCTTTTCATGTGCCTGGTCATCTGATGTCTTCTTTAGAGAAATGTCCATTTAGGTCTTCTACCCATTTTTTGATTGGATTGTTTGGGTTTTTGTTATTGGATTGTATGAGCTATTTGTATACTTTGGAAATTAAACACTTGTCAGTTGCATCATTTGCAAATATTTTCCTATTCAGTGGGTTGTCTTTTTGTTTTGCTTATGGTTTCCTTTGCTGAGCAGAAGCTTATATATTTTATTAGGTCCTATTTGTTTATTTTTGCTTTTATTTCTTTTGCCTTGGGAGATTGACCTAAAAAAAACATAGCTATGATTTATGTCAGAGAATGTTTTGCCTGTTTTCTCTTTTAGGAAGTTTATGGTGTCATGTCTTCTATTTAAGTCTTTAAGACATTCTGAGTTTATTTTTGCATGTGGTATAAGGGAATGTCCTGACTTCACTGATTTATATGTGGCTGTCCAGCATTTCCAACACCATTTGCCAAAGAGACTTCTCTCCATTGTATATTCCTTCCTCCTTTGTCAAAGATTTATTGATTGTAGGCATGTGGGTTTATTTCTGGGTTTTCTATTCTGTTCAATTGATCCATGTTTCTGTTTTTCTGTTAATACCATGCTGTTTTGATTACTATAACTTTGTAATATTGTCTGAAGTCTGAGAGGGTTAAGCCTCTAGCTTGTTCTTTTTCCTTAGGATTGCTTTGGCAATTCTAGGTCTTTTGTAAATTTCAGGTAAATTTTAGGATTATATGTTCTAGTTCTTTTAAAAATGTTCTGGGTAATCTGATAGGGATCACATTAAATATGTAGATTGCTTTGGGTAGTATGGACATTTTAACAGTATTAATTCTTCTAATCCAGGAGCATGGGATATCTTTCCATTTCTTTGAATCATCTTCAGTTTGCTTTATCAATGTTTTATAGTTCTCAGCATGTTTTATACTTTTCACCTCCTTAGTCAGATGTATCCTTAAGTGCTTTTTATACAGTTATAAAAGGAATTTTATACAATTTAAAAAATTTCCCTTTCTTGTATTCCATTATGAGTGTCAAGAAATTACAACAGATTTCCATATGTTAATCTTATATCCTGCTACTTTTCTGAATTAATTTATAAGTTCTAGTAGTTTCTGTATGGTCTTTAGGTGGCTCAGTCAGTAAAGAGTCTACCTGAACTGTGGGAGATCCGGGTTTAATCCCTAGGTCAGGAAGACCCCCTGGAAAAGAAAATGGCAACTCACTGCAGCATTCTTGCCTGGAGAATTACATGGACAGAGGAGCCTGGTGGGCTACAGTCCATGGGGTCACAAAGAGTCAGACATGACTGACAGATTAACACACACATATATAGTATCAACTGTGTAAAATTCTGAAAGAGATGGGAATACCAGACCACCTGACCTGCCTCTTGAGAAACCTATATGCAGGTCAGGAAGCAACAGTTAGAACTGGACATGGAACACAGACTGGTTCCAAATAGGAAAAGGAGCACGTCAAGGCTGTGTATTGTCACCCTGCTTATTTAACTTATATGCAGAGTACATCATGAGGAATGCTGGGCTGGAAGAAGCACAAGCTGGAATCAAGATTGCTGGGAGAAATATCAATAACCTCAGGTAAGCAGATGACACCACCCTTGTGGCAGAAAGTGAAGAGGAACTCAAAAGCCTCTTGATGAAAGTGAAAGAAGAGAGTGAAAAAGTTGGCTTGAAGCCCAGTATTCAGAAAACGAAGATCATGGCATCTGGTCCCATCACTTCATGGGAAATAGATAGGGAAACAGTGTAAACAGTGTCAGAATTTAAGTTTTGGGGCTCCAAAATCACTGCAGATGGTGACTGCAGCCATGAAATTAAAAGATGCTTACTCCTTGGAAGGAAAGTTACGACCAACCTAGATAGCACATTAAAAAGCAGAGACATTACTTTGCCAACAAAAGTTCGTCTAGTCAGTTCAGTTCAGTTCAGTCGCTCAGTTGTATCCGACTCTCCGCAACCCCATGAATCACAGCACACCAGGCCTCCCTGTCCATCACCAAGTCCCGGAGTTCACTCATACTCATGTCCACAGAGTCGGTGATGCCATCCAGCCATCTCATTCTCGGTCGTCCCCTTCTCCTCCCGCCCCCAACCTTTCCCAGCATCAGAGTCTTTTCCAGTGAGTCAACTCTTCACATCAGGTGGCCAAAGTATTGCACTTTCAGCTTTAGCATCAGTCCTTCCAATGAACACCCAGGGTCAATCTCCCTTAGAATGGACTGGTTGCATCTCCTTGTGGTACAAGGGACTCTCAAGAGTCTTCTCCAACACCACAGTTTAAAAGCATCAATTCTTCGGCGATCAGCTTTCTTCACAGTCCAACTCTTACATCCATACATGACCATGGGAAAAACCATAGCCTTGACTAGATGGACCTTTGTTGGCAAAGTAATGTCTCTGCTTTTTAATATATTATCAAGGTTGGTCATAACTTTCCTTCCAAGGAGTAAGCGTCTTTTAATTTCATGGCTGCAATCAGCATCTGCAGTGATTTTGGAGCCCAAAAAACTAAAGTCTGACACTGTTTCCCCATCTATTTCCCATGAAGTGATGGGACCAGATGCCATGATCTTCGTTTTCTGAATGTTGAGCTTCAAGCCAACCTTTTCACTCTCCTCTTTCACTTTCATCAAGAGGCTTTTGGGTTCCTCTTCACTTTCTGCCATAAGGATAGTGTCATCTGCATATCTGAGGTTATTGATATTTCTCCCAGCAATCTTGATTCCAGCTTGTGCTTCTTCCAGCCCAGCATTCCTCATGATGTACTCTGCATATAAGTTAAATAAGCAAAGTGACAATATACAACCTTGACGTACACCTTTTCCTATTTGGAACCAGTCTGTTGTTCCATGTACAGTTCTGACTGTTGCTTCCTGAGCTGCATACAGGTTTCTCAAGAGGCAGGTCAGGTGGTCTGGTATTCCCATCTCTTTCAGAATTTTCCACAGTTTATTGTGATCCACACAGTCAAAGGCTTTGGCATAATCAATGAAGCAGAAATAGATGTTTTTCTGAAACTCTCTTGCTTTCACCATGATCCAGCGGATGTTGGCAATTTGATCTCTGGTGCCTCTGCCTTTTCTAAAACCTGCTTGAACATTTGGGAGTTCACGGTTCACATATTGCTGAAGCCTGGCTTGGAGAATTTTGAGCGTGACTTTACTAGCGTGTGAGATGAGTGCAATTGTGCAGTAGTTTGAGCATTCTTTGGCATTCCCTTTCTTTGGGATTGGAATGAAGACTGACCTTTTCCAGTCCTGTGGCCACTGCTGAGTTTTCCAAATTTTCTGGCATATTGAGTGCAGCACTTTCACAGCATCATCTTTCAAGATTTGAAATAGCTCAACTGGAATTCCATCACCTCCACTAGCTTTGTTTGTTGTGATGCTCTCTAAGGCCCACTTGACTTCACATTCCAAGATGTCTGGCTCTAGGTCAGTGATCACACCATCATGACTATCTTGGTCGTGAAGATCTTTTTTGTACAGTTCTTCTGTGTATTCTTGCCACCTCTTCTTAATATCTTCTGCTTCTGTTAGGTCCATACCATTTCTGTCCTTTATCGACCCCATCTTTGCATGAAATGTTCCCTTGGAATCTCTATAATTTTCTTTGAGAGATCTCGTTTTTCCTATTCCGTTGTTTTCCTCTATTTCTTTGCATTGATCACTGAGGAAGTCTTTCTTATCTCTCCTTGCTATTCTTTGGAACTCTGCATTCAGATGCTTATATTTTCGCGTCTCTTCTTTTCACAGCTATTTGTAAGGCCTCCTCAGACAGCCATTTTGCTTTTTGCATTTCCTTTCCATGGGTTGGTCTTGGTCCCTGTCTCCTGTATGATGTCACGAACCTCCGTCCAGAGTTCATCAGGCACTCTATCTATCAGATCTAGTCCCTTAAATCTATTCCTCACTTCCACTGTATAATCATAAGGGATTTGATTGAGGTCATATCTGAATGGTCTAGTGGTTTTCCCTACTTTCTTCAATTTAAGTCTGAATTTGGCAATAAGGAGTTCATGATCTGAGCCACAGTCAGCTCCCGGTCTTGTTTTTGCTAACTGTATACAGCTGAATTAAAATGGACTGGAATGGGTGAATTTAACTCAGATGACCATTATATCTACTACTGTGGGCAGGAATCCCTTAGAAGAAATGGAGTAGCCATCATGGTCAACAAAAGAGTCCAAAATGCAGTACTTGGATGCAATCTTAAAAACGACAGAATGATTTCTGTTCGTTTCCAAGGCAAACCATTCAATATTACAGTAATCCAGGCCTGTGTCCCAACCAGTAACGCTGAAGAAGCCAAAGTTGAACGGTTCTATGAAGACCTACAAGACCTTTTAGAACTAACACCCAAAAAAGATGTCCTTTTCATTATAGGGGACTGGAATGCAAAAGTAGGAAGTCAAGAAACACCTGGAGTAACAGGCAAATTTGACCTTGGAGCACGGAATGAAGCAGGGCAAAGGCTAATAGAGTTTTGTCAAGAGAACGCACTGGTCATAGCAAACACCCTCTTCCAACAACACAAGAGAAGACTCTACACATGGACATCACCCGATGGTCGTCTAGTCAAGGCTATGGTTTTTCCAGTGGTCATATGAGAGTTGGACTGTGAAGAAAGCTGAGTGCCGAAGAATTGATGCTTTTGAACTGTGGTGTTGGATAAGACTCTTGTGAGTCCCTTGGACTGCAAGGAGATCCAACCAGTTCATCCTAAAGGAGATCAGTCCTGGGTGTTCATTGGAAGGACTGATGCTGAGGCTGAAACTCCAATACTTTGGCCACCTCATGTGAAGAGTTGACTCATTGGAAAAGACCCTGATGCTGGGAGGGATTAGGGGCAGGAGGAGAAGGTGATGACAGAAGATGAGATGGCTGGATGGCATCACCAACTCGATGGACATAAGTTTGGGAGAACTCCGGGTGTTGGTGATGGACAGAGAGCCCTGGCATGCTGTGATTCATGGGGTCGCAAAGAGTTGGACACAACTGAGTGACTGAACTAACTACCTAACTAACATCTGCATATAATAACAATTTTACCTCTTCCCTTTGAATTTGGATCATTTTTATTTCCTTTGCTTGTTTGCTTGCTGTGATGACAACTTCCAATACTATGTTGAATGGAAGTAGTGAAATTAGACAACTTTATATTTTTCCATATTTTAGTGGGAAGGCTTTTGGCTTTTTGATATGTGTTGGTTGTGGTTTTGTCATAAGTAGTTTTATTATGCTGAGATATATTCCCTCTATGCTCACCTTGGTGAGAGTTTTTATCATGAATGAATGCTTAATTTATTATGTGCTTTTTCTACATCTGTTGAGATGATCATGTGGTTTTTATCTTTTCTTTTGTTGATGTAGTATATCACATTGACTGATTTGTGTATACTGAACCATCATTGTTACAGTGGAATGAATCCAACTTGATCATCGTGTGTGATCCTTTTCATGTGTTGTTGCATTTTGTTTGCTACTATTTTGTTGAGAATTTCTTCATTTATATTTATCAAAGATATTGGCCTGTAATTTTCTTTTTTGTAGTGTCTTTGTTTGGTTTTGGTATCAGAGTGATAGTGGCTTCATAAAATGACTTTGAGTGTTCCCTCCTCTTCAGTCTTTTGGAAGAGTTTGAGAAGGATCTGTATAAGTTCTTCATAGGGTTAGTAGAATACCCCTGTGAAGCGATATAGGGTCCTAGACTTTTGTTTGCGGGGAGTTTTTTCTTTTTTAATTACAGATTCTATTTCACATCTACTGATCAGTCTCTTCAAATCATCTATTTCTTCTTTGGTGGGCTGTATGTTTCTAGAAACTTGTCTCATTCGTCTAGATTGTCCAGTCTGTTGGCTTATGATTATTTAGAGTATTCTCTTATTTTTTTTTTTTTTTGTATCTTTTCAGTCTCTGTTGTTATTTCTCCTCTTCTATTATTTTGTTTATTTGGGTCCCTCTCTTTTCTTCTTGGTGAGCCTAGCCAGAAGTTTATTGGTTTTGTTTCTACTTTCAAAAGCACATTTCTTGGTTTTATTGATTTTCTTCTATTATTTTTAAATATCTATTTTTTTTTCTTTCCTATCTTTATTAGTCCTTCCTTCTACTGACTTTGAGTTTTGTTTGTTCTTCTTTTTCTAACTCTTTTATGTGGTACCTTAGTTGTTTACTTGATGTTTTTCGTGTCTTTTGAGAAGGGCCTGTGTCACCGTGAACTTCCCTCTTAGGAATGCTTTTGTTGCATCCCATAGACTTTCTCTGGTTGTCTTTTCATTGTCATTTGTCCCAAGTTATTTTTTAATTTCCTCTTTGAATTCGTCATTGATCCATTGGTTTTTAAGAGCATGTTTTTTAGTCTCCATGTAATCATTTTTTTCTCATTTTTCTTTCTGAGGTTAATTACTAGTTTCATGCCATTGTATATGTTTAGCCTTGTTTTATGTTCTGGTACATCATCTATCCTAGAGAATGTTCCGTGTGTGCTAGAAAAAATGTGTATTCTGTTTTTTGGAGTGGGGAGGGATGTGATTCCTGAAGATATTAATTAAATCGAATTGTTCTGTTGTGTTGTTCAGGGTGTCTCTTTCCTTATTGATTTTCTATCTGGAAGAACTGTCCATTGATGTCAGTTGGGTGTTACAGTCTTCTATTATTATTGTATTTTAATCAAGTTCTCTTTAATGTTTGTTAGTATTTGTCTTATGTATTTAAATCCTCCTATATTGGGTGCATATATTTATTTTTTATTGAAGTGTAGTTTATTTACAGTATTGTACTAGTTTCTAGCATACAGCAAAGTGATTCAGTTATGTATATATAAGGAAATGGCAATCCACTCCAGTACTATTGCCTGGAAAATCCCATGGACAGAGGAGCCTGGTAGGCTACAGTCTATGGGATCGCAAAGAGTCAGACACGACTGAGCAAATTTGTGAGTGTGTGATACATAATATATATTTCATTTTCTTTTCCATTGTAGTTTATTAGAAAACAGTGAATATCATTCCATGTGCTATTCAGTAGGACCTTATTTTAAAATCTGCTTTATGTAGAGTAGTTTGTATCTGCTAATCTCAGACTCCTAATTTGTCCCTCCCTCATTTCCCCTTTGGTAGCTGTAAGTTTGTTTTCTATGTCTGTGAGTCTGTTTCTATCTTGTAAATAAGTTCATTTGTATCATTTATATTGGGTGTATATTTATTAATGAGTATAATACCATCTTCATATGTTGATCTTTTTGTCACTATATAGTGTCCTTTTTTATCTTTCTTTATGGCCTTTGTTTTAAAAGTCTATCTTGGTCTGATATGAGTTTTGCTACTGCTACTTTTTTATCATTTCCATTTGCATAAAATATCTTTTTCCATTTTCTCACCTTCAATCTATGTGTGACCTTCCCCTAAAGTGGGTTTCCTGTAGACAGCATATTTAGGTTCTTATTTTACTATGCAGTTTGCCACTCTATGTATTTTGATCAGACAGAGAATTTGGGCCATTGATATTTAAGGTAATTATTGATAGGTATGTTTTTATTGCCATTTTAAACCTTGTTTTCCAGTTGATTTTGTGTTTCTTCTTTGGTCCTTACTTTTTCCTTTTGTGGTTTGGTGGTTTCCTTTTGTATTGTTTGAGTTCTCTTCCAAGGTATTTTTTTCTGAGCAACTGAAAGAACGTGGTTGTGGGCTGTTGAGATATGGATGCCTGTGGGCCGAGCAGGTGTTGGTGGATGGGCAGCTCTGGGAATATTAACTTTGAGATACCTTTCAGGCCTTCAGGCAGAAGAGCAAGCAGGTGGTTGGAACTGCGAGGCAGGAGTTGTGACGAAAGCTCCAGGCTGCAGAACTCGAGTGAGTCCTCAGCACCAGGACTATAGCCTGGGGCAGGGCAGGCGCTGCTCCGTGCAACCTGGCACTGCCGGACAGAGTGGGCCACTGCCTCCAGAGCACATCTTCAGCCACCGAAGGGAAGCTGGTACAAAGACTGCAGCACCGGAATGTCCAAATGTGCAAATGTGAACCCAGAGTGACCGTGGCCAACAGCAGCTGACTCACACTGACACTTGTAAAGTCATAGGCTTCAGAGCACAGAGGTGGAAACACCTTTCACTGTGAAGCCACATATTCATACAGCATAAATCAAGACTTATTGAAAGAGCACACTTAAGCTGATTCTATGGACAGAACAGTGGAAATGAAATCTACCAATGTTTCATTTACATGTAGAATATGAGAGGCTTATTTATAAACCTACTACATTCTCAAGATCCAGGAAAAACTATTCTGATTCAAGAAACCATCATCACTGTGAAAAGAATTAACTCAGCAATTACTTGGGACTTATGACTAAACATAATGTTTCAAATATTACATGCTAAACTGACTTTATTTTGGGGGGGGCTCAAAAAACACTGCACATGGTGATTGCAGCTATGAAATTAAAACATTCTTATTCTTTGGAAGGAAAGTTATGACCAACCTAGACTGCATATTAAAAAGCAGAGACATTACTTTGTCAACAAAGATCCATCTAGTCAAGGCCATGGTTTTTCCAGTGGTCATCTATGGATATGAGAGTTGGACTATAAAGAAAACTGAGTGCCAAATAATTGATGCTTTTGAACTGTGTCCCTTGGACTGCAAGGAGATCCAACCAGTCCATCCTAAAGGAGATCAGTCCTGGGTGTTCATTGGAAGGACTGATGTTGAACCTGAAGTTCCAATACTTTGGCCACCTCATGCGAAGAGCTGACTCATTTGAAAAGACCCTGATGCTGGGAAAGATTGAGGGCAGGAGGAGAAGGGCACAACAGAGGATGAGATGGTTGGATGGCATCACCAACTTAATGGACATGAGTTTGGGTAAACTCTGGGAGTTGGTAATGGATAGGGAGGCCTGGCATGCTGCAGTTCATGAGGTCACAAAGAGTTGGACACGACTGAGCAACTGAACTGAACTGAAACTGAAGAACAGCAATTATAGAGAAAGGATCATCAAGTTAGTGTAAACCACAAATTTCATCAGGTCTCTCCAATCTAGCAATATATGTATTTATATTTGCTATTTAAAAGGTGTGAATATACATTCAGTTCAGTTCAGTTCAGTCCAGTTGCTTAGTCGTGTCTGACTCTTTGTGACCCCATGAATCACAGCACGCCAGGCCTCCCTGTCCATCACCAGCTCCCAGAGTTCACTCAAACTCATGTCCATCGAGTCGGTGATGCCATCCAGCCATCTCATTCTCTGTCGTCCCCATCTCCTCCTCCCCTCAATCCCTCCTTGCATCAGACACTTTTCCAGTGAGTCAACTCATTGCATGAGGTGGCCAAAGTATTGGAGTTTCAGCTTTAGCATCAGTCCTTCCAATGAACACCTAGGACTGATCGCCTTTAGAATGGACTGGTTGGATCTCCTTGTAGTCCAAGGGACTCTCAAGAGTCTTCTCCAGCACCACAGTTCAAAAGCATCAATTCTTCGGCGATCAGCTTTCTTCACAGTCCAACTCTCACATCCATACATGACCACAGGAAAAACCATAGCCTTGACTAGACGGACCTTGGTTGGCAAAGTAATGTCTCTGCTTTTTAATATGCTATCTAGGTTGGTCACAACTCTCCTTCTATGGAGCAAGCGTCTTTTAATTTCATGGCTGCAATCAGCATCCGCAGTGATTTTGGAGCCCAAAAAAATAAAGTCTGACACAGTTTTCCACTGTTTCCCCATCTATTTCCCATGAAGTGATGGGACCAGATGCCATGATCTTTGTTTTCTGAATGTTGAACTTCAAGCCAACCTTTTCACTCTCCTCTTTCACTTTCATCAAGAGGCCTTTGAGTTCCTCTTCACTTTCTGCCATACGGGTGGTGTCATCTGCATATCTGAGGTTATTGATATTTCTCCCGGCAATCTTGATTCCAGCTTGTGCTTCTTCCATTCCAGCATTCCTCATGATGTACTCTGCATATAAGTTAAATAAGCCAGGTGACAATATACAACCTTGACGTACTCCTTTTCCTATTTGGAACCAGTCTGTTGTTCCATGTACAGTTCTAACTGTTGCTTCCTGACCTGCATACAGGTTTCTCAAGAGGCAGGTCAGGTGGTCTGGGATTCCCATCTCTTTCAGAATGTTCCACAGTTTATTGTGATCCACACAGTCAAAGGCTTTGGCATAATCAGTGAAGCAGAAATAGATGTTTTTCTGGAAGTCTCTTGCTTTCTCCATGATCCAGCAGATGTTGGTAATTTGATCTCTGGTGCCTCTGCCTTTTCTAAAACCTGCTTGAACATCTGGAAGTTCACGGTTCACATATTGCTGAAGCCTAGCTTGGAGAATTTTGAGCATGACTTTACTAGCGTGTGAGATGAGTGCAATTGTGCGGTAATTTGAGCATTCTTTGGCATTGCCTTTCTTTGGGATTGGAATGAAGACTGACCTTTTCCAATCCTGTGGCCATTGCTGAGTTTTCCAAATTTTCTGGCATATTGAGTGCAGCACTTTCACAGCATCATCTTTCAGTATTTGAAATAGCTCCATTGGAATTCCATCACCTCCACTAGCTTTGTTCGTCGTGATGCTCTCTAAGGCCCACTTGACTTCACATTCCAAGATGTCTGGTTCCAGGTGAGTGATCACACCATCGTGATTATCTTCGTTGTGAAGATCTTTTTTGTACAGTTCTTCTGTGTATTCTTGCCACCTCTTCTTAATATCTTCTGCTTCTTTTAGGTCCTTACCATTTCTGTCCTTTACAAGCCCATCTTTGCATGAAACGTTCCCTTGGTATCTCTAATTTTCTTGAAGAGATCTCTTGTTTTTCCTATTCTGTTGTTTTCCTCTATTTCTTTGCATTGATCGCTGAGGAAGGCTTTCTTATCTCTCCTTGCTATTCTTTGGAACTCTGCATTCAGATGCTTATATCTTTGCTTTTCTCCTTTGCTTTTCGCTTCTCTTCTTTTCACAGCTATTTGTAAGGCCTCCTCAGACAGCCATTTTGCTTTTTTGCATTTCTTTTCCATGGGGATGGTCTTGGTCCCTGTCTCCTGTACAATGTCACGAACCTCCATCCAGAGTTCATCAGGCAGTCTATCTATCAGATCTAGACCCTTAAATCTATTTCTTACTTCCACTGTGTAAGCATAAGGGATTTGATTTAGGTCATATCTTAATGGTCTAATGGTTTTCCCAACTTTCTTCAATTTAAGTCTGAATTTGGCAATAAGGAGTTCATGATCTGAGCCACAGTCAGCTCCCGGTCTTGTTTTTGCTAACTGTATAGAGCTTCTCCATCTTTGGTTGCAAAGAATATAATCAATCTGATTTCGGTGTTGACCATCTGGTGATGTCCATGTGTAGAGTCTTCTCTTGTGTTGTTGGAAGAGGGTGTTTGCTATGACCAGTGCGTTCTCTTGGCAGAACTCTATTAGCCTTTGCCCTACTTCATTTCATGCTCCAAGGCCTGACAGAATGTGGTCCACTGGAGAAGGGAATGGCAAAGCACTTCAGTATACTTGCCTTGAGAACCCCATGAACAGTATCACAAGGCAAAATGATAGGATACTGAATGAGGAATTCCCTAGGTCGGTAGGTGCCCAGTATGCTACTGGAGATCAGTGGAGAAATAACTCCAGAAAGAATGAAGGGATGGAGCCAAAGCAAAACATATCCCCAGTTGTGGATATGACCGATGCTAGAAGCAAGGTCCGATGCTGTAAAGAGCAGTATTGCATAGGAACCTGGACTGTTAGGTCCATGAATCAAGGCAAATTGGAAGTGGTCAAACAGGAGATCGCAAGAGTAAACGTCAACATTCTAGGAATCAGTGAACTAAAATGGACTGGAATGGGTGAATTTAACTCAGATGACCATTATATCTACTACTGTGGGCAGGAATCCCTTGGAAGAAATGGAGTAGCCATCATGGTCAACAAAAGAGTCCGAAATGCAGTACTTGGATGCAAACTTAAAAACGACAGAATGATTTCTGTCCGTTTCCAAGGCAAACCTTCAATATTACAGTAATCCAAGTCTATGCCCCAACCAGTAATGCTGAAGAAGCCGAAGTTGAACAGTTCTATGAAGACCTACAAGACCTTTTAGAACTAACACCCAAAAAAGTTGTCCTTTTCATTATAGGGGACTGGAATGCAAAAGTAGGAAGTCAAGAAACACCTGGAGTAACAGGCAAATTTGGCCTTGGAGCACGAAATGAATATACATTAGGCAGGATTTTTTAATAGGCTAAAGAAAAGCCAGATGAATGTTCAATCTAATAAGCTAAAGAGAAGTTCAGATCTTCCAAACAAAAAGGTCCAATAGAATGAGGTTAGATGTGACGACCAGCAAACATTTAGACCTACTGTGCATGGGAAGATGTAGCAACTTTTGAAAAGTCAGTTCTACTTGAAATTGGTGCTGGCAAGCTCAACCTCCGTGAGTTAAGCATTAAAGCTCCACATGCTTACATTGTTTAAGGACAACTCACAGTGAAACAAAGCCAATTTTATTTTTAATTTTATTTTATCGTGGTTAAGAACATTTAACATGAAATCAGATCTTGAGCTCCTTAATGCAAAATTCAGGCTTAAATTGAAGAAAGTAGGGAAAACCACTAAGCCATTCAGGTTTGACCTAAATCAAATCCCTTATGATTATATGGTGGAGGTGGTGAATAGAGTCAAAGGATTAGGTCTGGTAAACAGAGTGCCTAAGAACTATGGATGGAAGTTCACAACATTGTACAGACGGCAGTGACCAAAACCATCCCAAAGAAAAAGAAATGGAAGAAGGCAGATGGTTGGCTGAGCAGGCATTACAAATAGCTGAGAAAAGAAGAGAAGCAAAACGCAAGGAAGAAAGGGAAAAATACACCCAACTCATGCGACGAGTTGACTCACTGGAAAAGACTCTGATGCTGGGAAAGGTTGGGGGCAGGAGGAGAAGGGGACGACCGAGAATGAGATGGCTGGATGGCATCACCGACTCTGTGGACATGAGTATGAGTGAACTCCGGGACTTGGTGATGGACAGGGAGGCCTGGCGTGCTGTGATTCATGGGGTCGCGGAGAGTCGGACACGACTGAGCGACTGAACTGAACTGAACTGAATGCAGAATTCCAGAGAATAGCAAGGAGAGATAAAAAGGCTTCTTAAATGAACAATGCAAATAAATAGAGGAAAACAATAGAATGGGAAAGACTAGAAATCTCCAGGAAAATTGGAAATATCAAGAGAACATTTCATACATGGATGGGCACAATAAAGAACAGAAATGGTAAGGACCTAACAGAAGCAGAAGAGATGAAGAAGTGACAGGAATACACAGATGAACTATATAAAAACAGGTCTTAATGACCTGGATAAAAATGATAGTGTGGTCACTCACCTAGAGCCAGACATCCTGGAGTGTGAAGTCAAATGGGCCTTAAGAAGTATTGCTATGACAAAGCTAGTGTAGGTGATGGAATTCCAGATGAGCTTATTTTAAATCATAAAATACAATGCTGTTAAAGAGCTGCACTCAATATGCCAGCATATTTGGAAAACTCAGCAGTGGCCATAGGACTGGAAAAGGTCAGCTTTCATTCCAGTCCTGAAGAAGAGCAATGCCAAAGAATGTTCAAACTACCATACAGTTGCACTCATTTGACATGCTAGCAAGGTTATGCTCAAAATCCTTCAAGCTAGACTTCAGCAGTACATGAACTGAGAATTTCTAGATATACAAGCTGGGTTTAGAAAAGGCAATGGAACCAGAGATAAAATTGCCAACATTCACTGGATCATAGAGAAAGCAAAGGAGTTCCAGAAAAATATCTACTTCTGCTTCATTGACTGCGCTAAACCCTTTGACTATGTGGATCACAATAAACTGTGGAAAATTCTTAGAGATGGGAATACCAGATTACCTCACCGGCTTCCTGAGAAACCTTTGTGCAAGTCAAGAAGCAACAGTTAGAGGGTAGGGAGGGAGGTGCGAGGGAGGTTCACGATGGCTGGGACACATGTACACCTGTGGCCGATTCATGTTAATGTATGGTTAAAACCATCAATATTGTAATTATCCTCCAATTAAAATGAATGAATTATTTTTTAAAAAAAAGAAGCAACAGTTAGAACTGTACATGGAATAGATGACTGGCTCAAAATTGGGAAAAGAGTACGACAAAGCTGTATAATGTCATCCTGCTTATTTAACTTATATGCAGAGTATATCATGTGAAATGCCAGCACCCCAGCTTGTAATTCATCCAGCAATGAATCACAAGCTGGAATCAATATTGCCAGGAGAAATATCAGCAACCTCAGATATGCAGAAGATGCCACTCTAATGGCAGAAAGTGAAGAGGAAATAAAGAGCTTCTTGATAAAGGTCAAATAGGAGAGTGCAAAAGTTGGCTTGAAACTCAATAAAGCTAAAATCATGGCATCCGGTCTCATCACTTCATGGCAAACAGAAGAGGGAAAAGTGAAAGTAGTAGCAGATTTTGTTTTCTTGGGCTCCAAAATCACTGCAGACAGTGACTGCAGCCAAGAATTTAAAAGACACTTGCTCCTTAGAAGGAAAACTAGGACAAACCTAGACAGAGTATTAAAAAGCAGAGATATCACTTTGCTGACAGAGGTCCATCTAGACAAAGCTATGATTTTTCCAGTAGTCATATACAGATGTGAGAGTTGGATCATAAAGAAGGCTGAGCACTGAAAACTTGATTCTTTCAAATTGTGATGCTGGGTAAGACTTTTTAGAGTCCCTTAGGAGTACGTCAAGGTTGTATATTGTCACCCTGTTTATTTAACTTATATGCAGAGTACATCATGAGGAACGCTGGACTGGAAGAAGCACAAGCTGGAATCAAGATTGCTGGGAGAAATATCAATAACCTCAGATATGCAGATGACACTACCCTTATGGCAGAAAGTGAAGAGGAACTCAAAGGCCTCTTGATGAAAGTGAAAGAGGAGAGTGAAAAGGTTGGCTTGAAGCTCAACATTCAGAAAACGAAGATCATGGCATCTGGTCCCATCACTTCATGGGAAATAGATGGGGAAACAGTGGAAACAATGTCAGACTTTATTTTTTGGGGCTCCAAAATCACTGCAGATGCTGACTGCAACCAGGAAATTAAAAGACACTTGCTCCATGGAAGGAAAGTTATGACCAACCTAGATAGCATATTAAAAAGCAGAGACATTACTTTGCCAACAAAGGTCAAGGCTATGGTTTTTCCCGTGGTCATGTATGGATGTGAGAGTTGGACTGTGAAGAAAGCTGATTGCTGAAGAATTGATGCTTTTGAACTGTGGTGCTGGAGAAGACTCTTGAGAGTCCCTTGTACTGCAAGGAGATCCAACCAGTCCATTCTAAAGGAGATCGATCCTGGGTGTTCATTGGAAGGACTGATGCTAAAGCTCCAATACTTTGGCCACCTCATGCGACGAGTTGACTCACTGGAAAAGAGTCTGATGGTAGGAGGGATTGGGGGCAGGAGGAGACGGGGATGACAGAGAATGAGATGGCTGGATGGCATCACCGACTCGATGGACATGAGTTTGAGTGAACTCTGGGAGTTGGTGATGGACAGGGAGGCCTGGCGTGCTGTGATTCATGGGGTCGCTAAGAGTCGGACACGACTGAGCGACTGAACTGAACTAGACAGCAAGGAGATCAAACCAGTCAATCCTAAAGGATATCAACCCTAAATATTCATTGAAAGGACTGATGTTGAAGCTGAAGCATCAAAACTTTGGCCACTTTATGTGAAGAGGCAGCTTGTTGGAAAATACCCTGATGCTTGAAAAGATTGAAGGCAAGAGGAGAAGGGGGCAACAGAGGATGAAGTCGTTAGGTAGCATCACCAATTCAATGGACATGAATTAAGTAAACTCTGGGAGATAGTGGAGGACAGAGGAGCCTGGCTTACTACAGTCCATGGGGTCACAAAGAATTGGACACCACTTAGTGTCTGAACAATAACAGCAATGCCCTCCTAACAAAATTTTAAGTGTATCATTGTTGACTGTAGGTCCAAAGCTATTCACATATCTCAAGAGCTTGTTCATCTTGCTTAACTGGCACTTTATGCCCATTTATTAGTAACTCTTGTTTGCCCCTCCTCCTGGTCACTGGCAACTACATTCCATTCTTTGATCGATTTTAGATAATCAGTTATAAGAATCAAATTCTTATAAGTAGAATTATGCAGTTTTTGTCTTTCTGTGACTGGCCTAGTTCACTTAGCATAGTGTCCTCAAGTTTCATTTGTGTTGTTACATATTGCAAAATTTCATTCATTTTTTAAGATTGAATCGATCTTTCATTGTATAAATATACCACATTTTCTTTATTCATTCATCTGCTGCTGGACATTTAAGTTGTTTCCGCATCTTGGTTATTGTTGCAATGAACATGGGAATCTAATCCCTTCCTGAGCTCCTGAATTCAACTCTTGGATAAATATTCAGAAGTGGAGTTGCTAGATGATATGGCAGTTCTATTTTTAATGTTTTGAGGCCCCTCCATCCCGTTTTCCATAGCAGTTACAGCATTTTGCATTCCCACCAAGAGTGTGCCAGAGTTCCAGTATCTCCACATCCTCTCCTCTCATCGTCTTTTGGTTTGTATATTTGTTTCATAATAACCATGGTGAGAGATGTGAGGTGATGTATTGTTGTGGTTTTGATTTGCATTTCTCCAATGATTAGAGACTTTGAGCATTTTTTTCATACTCGTTGGCCATTTGTATGACTTTTTTTTGGAAAAATACCTATTTAAGTCCTTAGCCCATTTTTTTTAGTTATTAGGCTTTTTTACATTGAATTGTAGGAGTTCCTTATATATTTTGGAAATTAACCCCTTATCAGATATGTGGTTTGCAAATATTTTCTCCCATTTCATAGCTTACCTTTTCACCCTGTTGATTCTTTCTTTTCTGTGCAGAAGCTTTTTAGTTTGATATAATCCCACTTGTTTATTTTTGGTTTTGTTTCCTATTCTTTTGGTGTCATATCCATGAAATCACTGCCAAGACAAATATCATGAAGCTTTCCCCCTATGTTTTCTTCTAGGAGTTTTACTCTTTCAGATATTATGTATAAGATATTTTGAGTTCATTTTTGTTGTAAGGTATAAGATAAATGTTCAGTTTCATTCTTTTCTATGTGGATATCCAGTTTTCCTAACATCATTTGTTGAGGAATGCATATTGTATATTCTTAACACTCTTGTCAAAGATGAGTTAACCATACATGCATAGGTTTATTTCTGGGTTCACTAATCTGTTCCATTGGTCTATATGTCTGTCTTTTTTCCAGTACTGTATTGTTTGAAGAACTCCATAATATATTTAAATCAGGGTGTCTGTTCTTTCTCAGGACTGATTTGACTATTTGAAGTCTTTTGTGCTTCCATGTGAGTTGCAGGGTTGGTTTTTCTTTTTTATTTCTGTAAAATAAAATGCCTAATAAATTTTCATAGAGATTGCATTGCATCTGTATATCACTTTGGGTAGGATAGTACAATAATATTAAATATGCTAATCCCTGAACACAGGATGTCTTTCTGCCTGTGTCTTCTTTCATTTCTCTCTTCAATTTTTTTATTTATATTAATTTATTTGGCTGCATCAGGTCTTAGTTGTGGCATCTTTCCTTGCGTCATTCAGGATCTTTCATTGCAGCATCCAGACTCTGGTTGTGACATGTGGGCTCTGGAGTGTTTGAGCTAAGTAGTTGCCAGACTCAGTCTTAATTGCCACTCAACATAGGGGATCTTAGTTCTCTGACCAGAGATCAAACCCATGCCCTGCATTACAAGGTGGATTCTTAAGAAGAGACCACCAGGGAAACCCCTATTTCTCTCTTCAGTGTTTTGTAGTTTTCAGTAGACAAGTCTTTCACTTCCTTAGTTAAGTTTATTCCTGAATAAGTGTTTTATTCTTTTTTGGTGCTATCATAAATGGCATTGTTTTCCTAATTTCCTTTTCAGAGATTCTTTGTAAATATATACAAACACAGCTGATTTTTGTACATTGACATCATATCCTGCAGTTTTATCAAATTTGTTTATTACTTTTAACAGTCTTTTTATGGAATATTAAGAGTTTTCTGTATATAAGATCATGTTCAGTTGTGAACAGGGACAGTTTTACTTCTTTCCCAATTTAAATGTCTTTTTTCTCCCCTAATTGCTTTGGTTGAGATTTCCATTACTGTTTTGAATAGAAGTAGTGAGAGTGGGCATCATTGTCTTGTTCCTGATCTTACAGAAAAAGCTTTAAATTTTTTTGCCATTGAGTATGATGTTGGCTGTGGGATTTTCATACATGGCCTTCATTTTGTTAATTTACTTTCCTTTTATTCCTAGTCTGTTGAGTTTTTTAACCATGAATAGGGTGCTGAATTTTGTCAAACACTTTTCCTGCATCTAATGAAAGTATGTGATTTAAAAAATTTTTTTAATTGAAGGATAATTGCTTTACAGAATTTTGTGGTTTTCTGTTATACACCAACAACAATCAGCCATAGGTACACCCTCCCGGACCTCCCTCCCACCCCACCCTTCAGCCTGCCGCAGAGCCCCTGTTTCAGTTCCCTGACCCATTGACCATCTGTGTTACCTCTGGTACTGTAAACCTCTGCGTTGCTCCCTCCATACCTCTCCCCTTCTCCCTCCTCTCCTCCCACCTTGGCCATGGGTCTGCCCTCTAGGTCTGTTTCGCCATCGCTCCCTGAAAATGAATTCATCAGGGCCATCTCTTCAGACCCCATATATATGTGTCAGTACATGATATTTATCTTTGTCTTTCTGACTTACTTCACTCTGTATAATGGGCTCTAGTTTCGGCCACCTCATTAGAACAGATTCAAATGCACTCCTTTTCATGGTTGAGTAGCGTCCACAGCTTCTTTACCCATTCATCTGTCCATGGACATCTAGGCTGCTTCCATGTTCTAGCTACTGTGAACAGTGCTGCAGTGAACATTGGGGTACACGTGTCTTTTTAAGTTTTGATTTCCTCAGGGTATATGCCTAGGAGTGGGATTGCTGGGTCATATGGTGGTTTTATTTCTAGCTTTTTAGGGAGTCTCCATACTATGTTCCATAGTGGCTGTGTCAGTTTACATTCCCACCAGCAATGCAAGAGTGTTTCCTTTTCTCCCCACCCTCTCCAGCATTTATCTTTTGTAGACTTTTTGATGATGGCCATTCTGATTGCATTTCTCTGATAATGAGTGATGTTGAGCATCTTTTCAAGTGCTTATTAGCCATTTCTATGTCTTCTTTGGAGAAATGTCTCTTCAGGTCCCTTTCCCACTTTTTGATTGGGTTGTTTGCTTTTCTAGTATTGAATTGTATAAGCTGCTTGTATATTTTGGAAATTAATTCTTTATCAGTTGTTTCCCTTGCTATTGTTTTCTCCCATTCTGAGGGTTCTCTTTTCACCTTGTTTGTAATGCTGTGCAAAAAACTTTTAAGTTTAATTAGGTCCCACTTGTTTATTTTGTTTTTATTTCCATTACTTTGGGAGGTGGGTCATAGAAGATCTTGCTTTGATTTATGTCATCAAGTGTTCTGCCTATGTTCCCGTCTAAGAGTTTAATAGTTTCTGGTCTTACATTTAGGTCTTTAATCCATTTTGATTTTATCTTTGTGTATGTCATTAGGTAGTGATCTAATTTCATTCTTTTGCATATAGCTGTCCAGTTTTCCAGGCACCACTTACTGAAGAGGCTATCTTTGCCCCATTGTATTTTCTTGCCTCCTTTATTAAGAATAAGGTACTCATAGGTAGTGTGGGTTTATCTCTGGGTTCTCTGTCTTGTTCCATTGGTCTATATTTCTGTTTTTGTGCCAGTACCATACTGTCTTGATGACTGTAGCTTTGTAGTATAGTCTGAGGCCAGGAATGTTGATTCCTCCAGCTTCATTCTTTCTCAAGACTGCTTTGGCTATTCGGGATCTTTTGTGTTTCCGTATGAATTGGGAAATATTTTGTCCTAGTTATGTGAAAAAATCTATTGGTAATTTGATAGGGATCACATTGAATCTATAGATTGCATTTGGTAGTATAGTTATTTTCACAATATTGAGTCTTCCTACCCAGGATCATGGAATATCTCTCTATCTGTTTATGTCATCTTTGATTTCTTTCATAAGTGTCTTATATTTTTCTGAATACAGGTCTTTTGTTTCCTTAGGTACGTTTATTCCTAGGTATTTAATTCTTTTTGTTGCAATGGTGAATGGTATTGATTCCTTAATGTATCTTTCTGATTTTTCATTGTTAGTGTGTAGGAGTGCAAGAGATATCTGTATTGACTTTGTATCCCACAACTTTGCTGAATTCACTGATTAGCTCTAGTAATTTTCTGATAGTTTCTTTTGGGTTTTCTATGTATAGTATCATGCCATCTGCAAACAGTGAGAGTTGCACTTCTTCTTTTCCAATCTGGATTCCTTTTATTTCTTTTTTTTTTCTCTAATTGCCATAGCTAGGACTTCCAAAACTATGTCAAATAATAGTGGTGAGAGTGGACACCCTTGTCTTGTTCCTGATCTTAGAGAGAAAGCTTGGTTTTATATCATTGAGAATAATGTTTGCTGTGGGCTTTTCATATATGGCCTTTACAATGTTGAGGTAGGTTCCTTTTATGCCCATTTTTTGAAGAGTTTTTACCATAAATGGAAGCTGGATTTTGTCAAAGGCTTTTTCTGCATCTATTGAGATGATCATATGGTTTTTATCTTTCAATGTGTTGATATGTTGTATCCCATTGATTCATTTGCATATATTGAAGAATCCTTGCATCCCTGGAATAAACCTGACTTGATCATGGTGCATGAACCTTTTAGTGTGTTGTTGGGTCCTGTTTGCTAGAATTTTGTTGAGGATTTTTGCATCTATGTTCATCAATGATACTGGCCTGTAGTTTTCTTTTTTTGTGTGTTGTCTTTTCCTGGTTTTGGAATCAGGGTGATTGTGGCATCATAGAATGAGTTTGGAAGTGTTCCTTCCTCTGCAATTTTTTGGAAGAGTTTCAGAAAAATAGGCCTTAGCTCTTCTCTAAATGTTTGCTAGAATTCCCCTGTGAAGCCATGTGGCCCTGGGCTTTTATTTTTTGGAAGAATTTTGATCATTGTTTCAATTGCAGTGTTTGTAACTGGATTATTCATAATTTCTGTTTCTTCCTGGTTCAGTCTTGGGAGGCTGATCTTTTCTAAGTATCTGTCCATTTCCTCTAGGTTGTCAGTTTTATTATTTTACAGTTGCTCATAATGTTCTCTTATGATCCTTTGTATTTCTGTGTTGTCTGTTGTAACCTCTCCTTTTTAATTTCTAATTTGATTGATTTGATTTTTCTCCCTTTTTTTCTTGATGAGTCTGGCTAGTGGTTTGTCAATTTTATCTTCTCAAAGAACTGGCTTTTAGTTTTATTAATCTTTGCTATTGTTTCCTTCATTTCCTTTTAATTTATTTCTGCTCTGATTTTTATGATCTGCTGACTTTGGGGGTTTTTTCTTCTTCTTTTTCCAGCTGCTTTATATGTAGAGTTAAGCTGTCTATTCGATGCTTTTCTTGCTTCTTGAGGTGTGATTGTATCCTCAAGATACAAGATAAACTTCCCTTTTAGAACTGCTTTTGCTGAGTCCCACAGGTTTTGTGTCCATGTGTTTTCATGGCCATTTGTTTCTAGGAATCTTTTGATTTCTTTTATTTCTTCAGTAACCTGTTATTTAGTAATGTATTGTTTAATCTCAAAGTTTGTGTTTTTTGCAATTATTTTCCTGTAGTTGATATCTAGTATCATAGCGTTGTGGTCAGAGAAGATACCTGATACAATTTCGATTTTCTTAAATTTACTGAGGCTTGATTTGTGGCCCAAGATGTGGTCTAATCAGTAATTTACATTTAAGGTAATTACTGATTATGTTTCTACTGGCATTTTCTTGATTGTTTTGGGTTTGTTTTTGTAGGTCTTTCCTTTCTCTTGTGTTTACTGACTATGTAAGTCCCTTTAGTATTTTTTGCAAGGTTGGTTTGGTGGTGCTAAATTCTCTTAACTTCCGCTTGTCCGTAAAGCTTTTCTCCATCAATTCTGAATGAGATCTTTGCCAGGTACAGTAATTGTGTGGTTGTAGGTTTTTCTCTTTCAGTACTTTAAATATATCCTGCCATTCCCTTCTGGCCTGCAGAGTTTATGCTGAAAGATCCACTGTTAATCATATGGATTTTCCCTTGTATGTTACTTGTTGCTTTTCCCTTGCTGCTTTTAATATTCTTTCTTTATGCTTAATCTCTGTTAGCTTGATTAATATGTGTCTCGATGTGTTTCTCCTTCTGTTTAACCTATGGGGGACTCTCTGCACTTCTTGGACTTAATTGACTATTTCCTTTCCCATGTTGGGGAAGTTTTCAACTATAATTTCTTCAAAAATTTTCTCAATGCTTTTCTTTTATTCTTCTTCCTCTGGGGCCCCTATAACTCAAATGTTGGTGCATTTAATATTGTCCCAAAGGTCTCTGAGGCTTTCCTCAATTCTTTTCATTCCTTTCCGTTTATTCTGCTCTTTAGCAGTTATTTCCACCATTCTATCCTCCAACTTACTTATCCGTTCCTCTGCCTCAGTTATTCTGTTTTTGGTTCCTTCTAGAGTGTTTTTAATTTCAGTAATTGTGTTATTCACCTCTGTTTGCTTATTCTTTATTTCTTTTATGTCCTTAATGATTGTATTAACTATGTTAAATGCTTCTTGCATTTTCCCCATTCTATTTTTAAGTCTTCAGAGCATCTTTACTATCATTATTCTGAATTCTCTTTCAGGGAGGTTACTTATTTCTTCTTTGTTTATTTGGTCTTGTGAGTTTCTCCCTTGATCTTTCATTTGTGCTGTATTTCTTTGTCTTTTCATCTTTTTTTTTTCTAGGTTGCTCCACTTGAGGTCTCCTTTTCCCAAGCTTTAGGGTTATATTACTTCTTTTTGATTTTTGCCCTTGGAAGGAAATTTTGGTTGGTGGTTTGTGTTGATTTCTTGTTGGGGATGACTTGTGCCTGTGTTCTAGTGGGAGGAGATCAAGTAGGTAATTACAGAAATACTGGGACACACACACTTCCACACATACAGTTATAACCAAAGTGTTCTACAGAAAAGAGTACAAGAGATTGACTTGGTGAGCAAGGGAAACCAGAGGTGATATCAAACAGTTGAAAGTAGAGTTCAGTTCAGTTCAGTCGCTCAGTCACGTCCGACTCTTTGCGACCCCATGAATCACAGCACGCTAGGCCTCCCTGTCCATCACCAATTCCCGGAGTTCATTCAAACTCATGTCCATTGAGTCGGTAATGCCATCCAGCCATCTCATTCTCTGTCATCCCCTTCTCCTCCTGCCCCCAATCCTTCCCAGCATCAGAGTCTTTTCCAGTGAGTCAACTCTTCACATCAGGTGGCCAAAGTATTAGAGTTTCAGCTTTAGCATCAGTCCTTCCAATGAACACCCAGGATTGATCTTTAGAATGGACCGGTTGGATCTCCTTGCAGTACAAGGGACTCTCGAGAGTCTTCTCCAACACCACAGTTCAAAAGCATCAATTCTTTGGCGATCAGCTTTCTTCACAGTCCAACTCTCACATCCATACATGACCACAGGAAAAACCATAGCCTTGACTAGACGGACCTTTGTTGGCAAAGTAGAGTTCAGTTCAGTTCAGTTCAGTTCAGTCGCTCAGTCGTGTCCGACTCTTTGCGACCCCATGAATCACAGCACGCCAGTTCACTCAAACTCGTCCATCGAGTTGGTGATGCCATCTAGCCACCTCATTCTCTGTTGTCCCCTTCTCCTCCCGCCCCCAGTCCTTCCCAGCATCAGAGTCTTTTCCAGCGAGTCAACTCGTCTCATGAGGTGGCCAAAGTATTGGAGTTTCAGCTTTAGCATCAGTCCTTCCAATGAACACCCAGGATTGATCTCCTTTAGAATGGATTGGTTGGATCTCCTTGCAGTCCAAGGGACTCTCAAGAGTTAGCTAATGCTTAATCTGGAAATCTGAGCATGAGCAGAGGGCCAACTGGGGAATATAGCATGTGAAGTGAAGTGAAAGTTGCTCAGTCATGTCTGACTCTTTGCAACCCCATGGGCTCCACAGTCTATGGAATTCTGCAAGCCAGAATACTGGAGTGGGTTTCCTGTCTTCAGGGGATCTTCCCAACCCAAGGATTGAACCCAGGTCTCCTACATTGCAGGCAGATTGTTTACCAGCTAGCATAGAGAGCTCAGCAATTTAACTTACTTGGTGAAAGAAGAAAGAGTGAGGGGAAAAGGGAAAATAGAAAAAGAGAGAGAAAAAATAAAGAGAAGGAAGGGAAGAGAGAAAAGGAAGGGGTGGAGAAGAAATTTTCTTATTTTTTTATTGGAGGCTAATTATTTTACAATATTATATTGGTTGGTTTTGCCATACATTGACATGAATCCGCCCCGGGTGAACATGAGTTCCCCTTCCTGAGCCCCCCTCCCACCTCCCTCCTCCCTTTATCCTCCCTCTGGGTCATCCCCGCACACCAGCCCCGAGCATCCTGTAACATGCATCGACCCTGAACTGGCGATTCGTTTCACATATGATAATATACATGTTTCAGTGCCATTCTCCTAAGTCATCCCACCCTCACCCTCTCCCACAGAGTCCCAAAGACTGTTCTATACATCTGTGTCTCTTTTGCTGTCTCGTATACAGGGTTATCATTTGCATCTTTCTAAATTCCATATATATGTGTTAGTATACTGTATTGGTGTTTTTCTTTCTGGCTTACTTCACTCTGTATAATAGGCTCCAGTTTCATCCACCTCATTAGAACTGATTCAAATGCATTCTTTTTAATGGCTGAGTACTCCAATGTTCATCGCAGCACTGTTTATAATAGCCAGGACATGGAAGCAACCTAGATGTCCATCTGCAGATGAATGGATAAGAAAGCTTTGGTACATATACACAATGAAGAAATTTTTTAAAATTTTTAAAAAGAGAAAAGTAGAAACAGAACAGCAAAGATGAATAGACGTGTGTGGAAAAGATTTGTATATATTCAGTAATAGCTACAGCCAGTAAAAAACAGTAGGAAAAGCAGTTGAATATATCAAAAACAAAATCCAAAAAACTCATCAAGAAAAAAAAAAGAAAAAAACTTAAAATGAATTTTTTTCTTTCTTTTTTTTGACAAGAAATACAAAGAGGAAAACTCCACATCACCACAAAAGGCTAATATGGAGGTGGAAAGATGTAAGGGGAATAAACCGTGTGATTTATAAGAGAAAGAAAAAAGAAAAAAATATTTTTAAGTTTCTCAAGGTCGTAGTTCTTGGTTGTGGAGTTTGCCCCTGTGGATGGGGTTGGGTTAGTGTCCTGGTTGGCCGAGCTTGTGCCTGTGTTCTGGTTGATGGAGCTGGATCTCCTGTCACTGAAGGGCGGTGCAGTGTCCAGTAGTAGGTTTTGGAGTGTCTATGGGTTCAGTATGCCTTTGGGCAGTCATTCTAACTTTTGCTGTGTTAGGAGCGTCTGTTTCTGCAGCTGCTTCAAAGTGGCCCTCTCAGCATAAATGCAGTGTCTTCAGCCCCCTACTTGTCCCTAGGATCATTGTCGGTGCTTCTGCTCCCCTGTCCCACCCTGAGCTGCTGGCCGAAACTTGCTAGGTAGGTGCTTGTGTGGATCCTTTTGCATTGCAGCACTTGTGTGGGCTTCCCTCAGCCCCCTAAGCGCACCCTCTGTGTTGTGGGGCTTGTGCACTTGACTCAGTTCCCAAGGTCCACCCTCTGCGTCGCAACCTTGTGTTCACTTGTCTCGGCTTCCGGGCCACACATTCTGCGTCGCCAGGCCTGTGTGCACTTGTTTCAGCTCTCCGAGCTGGCCCCCGTGTCACGGGGCTAGTGTGGAATTGTTTCAGCTCCCTCCGCGTCATGGGGTTTATGTGCACTCGTTTTGTCTCACTGCCTGCACTCTTTGTTGTGGGGTTTATTTGTTCTTTTAGCTGTCCCAGGAGGGTTGTGTGTGCTGCCCAAGTTTGTATGCCTCCCCTCTGTCGGCACCCCAGTCCCTCCCTTTGTGCCAGCTGTTTGTCTGCCCTGTCACACTCGGCTACCTGGGCCTGCCCTCTGTGCTGCAATGGTTGTGCGCGCTGGTTGGGTTTGTCTGCTGTGCCAAACTCACCTGGGTTTATATGCCGCGCCACTTGGAGGCCTGGGGTCTTCTGCTGTCGCCTAGAGGTTGCTTTGTGGGAGTTGTTCCATTTCTTGATGAGTTTTTGATGTATTTAGGGGGAGGCTGGCAATCTTCCCATCGTAACTCCTCTGCCATCTTCTTCCATCTTCCTCGATCATGTGCTTTTTATCCTTTATTATGTTAATGTGTTTTCACATTAATTGATTATCATGTGTTGAATCATCTTTGCATCCCAGGGATAAATCCTGCTTGGTCATGGTGTTGTTATTGTTCTGTTGCCAAGTTGTGTCCAGCTCTTTGCAACCCCACGGACTGCATTATGCCAGTCTTCCCTAACCCTCACCATCTCCTGGAGTTTGCCCAAGTTCATGTCCATTGAATCGGTGATGCCATGCAACCATCTCATCCTCTGTACCCTCTTTTCTTTCTGCCCTCAGTCTTTTCCATCACCAGGGTCTTTTCCAGTGAGTCAGCTCTTCGCATGGGGTGGCCAAAGTATTAGAGCTTCAGCTTCAGCATCAGTCCTTCCAATGAATATTCAGGGTTGAGTTCCTTTAGAATTGACTGGTTGGATCTCCTTGCTGTCCAAGGGACTCTGAAGAGTCTCCTCCAGCACCACAATTCAAAAGCATCAATTCTTCAGTGCTCTGCCTTCCTTATGGTTCAGCTTTCAGATCCATACATGACTACTGGAAAAACCATAACCTTGACTATATGGACCTTTGTTGACAAAGTGATGTCTCTGCCTTTTAATACACTGTCTAGAGTCAGACAGGCGCGGAGACGTTTCTGGAAGTAACATCGCGATGGCTGCCCAAGGAGAACCCCAAGTTCAGTTCAAACTTGTTTTGGTTGGTGATGGTGGTACTGGAAAAACTACATTTGTGAAGCGTCATCTGACTGGTGAATTTGAGAAGAAGTATGTAGCTACCTTGGGTGTTGAGGTCCAGCCTCTTGTGTTCCATACCAACAGAGGACCTATTAAGTTCAATGTATGGGATACAGCTGGTCAGGAGAAATTTGGTGGACTGAGAGATGGTTATTACATACACGCTCAGTGTGCCATTATAATGTTTGACATAACATCAAGAGTTACTCACAAGAATGTGCCTAACTGGCACAGAGATCTGGTACGAGTGTGTGAGAACATCCCAATTGTGTTGTGTGACAACAAAGTGGATATTAAGGACAGAAAGGTTAAGGCAAAGTCAATTGTCTTCCACCAAAAGAAGAATCTTCAGTACTGTGACATTTCTGCCAGAAGTAACTACAACTTTGAAAAGCCCTTCCTCTGGATTGCTAGAAAACTGATTGGAGACCCTAACTTGGAGTTTGTCACCTTGCCCGCTCTTGCCCTACCAGAGGTGGTCATGGACCCAGCCTTGGCAGCACAGTACGAGCACAATTTAGAGGCTGCTCAGACAACTGCTCTCCCGGATGAAGATGATGACCTGTGAGAAAGTGAAGCTGGGGCCCAGCATCAGAAGTCTAGTTTTAGAGGCAACTGTCCTGTGATGTCAGTGGTGCAGCATGTTTGCACTTTATTATATAGCTAAGCAGAACACGTGCTTAATCTTTGGATGCTGAAGGAGATGGATGGGCTTTGGAGTGAATGTGGCAGTTTAAAAAAAAATACCTTCATTTTTTGGATCTGCATATTTAGGTGTTTTGGAACACAGTTGTTTCCTCCTTGAGTTTCAAATATAAGACTGCTGTAGTCACGTGACAGTATGAGAGGTGGAATCTTGTTTGTTACTGTCATCCCCATTCCCTTTCGTTTAGAATCAGAATAAAGTTGTATTTCAGATATCTAAAAAAAAAAAAAACACAACACTGTCTAGGTTTGTCATAGCTTTCCTGCCAGGAAGCAATTATCTTCTAACTTCGTGGCTGCAATCACCATCCACAATGATTTTAGAGCCCAAGAAGAGGAAATCTGTCAATGCTTCCACCTTTTCCCCTTCTATTTGCTATGAAGTGATGGGACCACATGTTTTTTTAATATTGAGTTTTAAGCTGGCTTTTTCAGTCTCTTCTTTCACCCTCATCAAGAGGCTCTTCAGTTCCTCTTCTCTTTCTGCCATTAAAGTGGTATCATCTGAATATCTGAGGTTGTTGATATTTCTCCTGACAGTCTTGACTCCAGCTTGTAACCCATCCACCCTGGAATTTCACTTGATGTCCAAGTTAAATAAACAGGGTGACAATAAACAGCCTTGTCATACTCCTTTCTCAAATTTGAACCAGTCAGTTGTTCCATATGAGGTTCTAACTGTTGTTTCTTGACCTGCATACAGGTTTCTCAGGAGACAGGTAAGATGGTCTGATATTCCCATCTCTTTAAGAGTCTTCCACAGTTTGTTACGATCCATGATTCTTTTAATGTGTTGTATTTTGTTGAGGATTTTTGCATCAATATTCATCAGGGATATTGGTCTGTAGTTTTCTTGTCAGAAAAATATGTCTTTTGGACATGTTTTGGAATCAGGGTAGTTATGGCCTCATAAAGTGAGTTTGGAAGTGTTCTTTCTTCCATTTGGGGGATATTTTAAAAAGGGTTGGCATCAGTTCTTTTGGGGGCAAAGGCACCTTTTAGATACATAAGATTGTCCTATTGCATTTAACTTTAGCAGTTTACATGCTAAAAGGAAATTGTATCATTTTTAGAAAGCTTTTAAAAGTTTAATCTGTTTAAAATAACTGCTCAGAATGACCCCACAGGATTCTGAACTAGACCTACCTGCTAGTGTTGCAGGGTCTTTTGTGGAGGTGTTGGGGGGGCTGTGGCTTGCAGCAGGGACAGGGACAAAGACAGCAGCAATCCTGGAAGGTGCCCCTTGGAGGTCACCATTAACCCTACCATAGAGCCCAGGGCTAGGCACCTCAAACCACACAATAGGGGAGGGAGCGCAGCCCCACCCATCAGAGGATAACTGAATTAAAATTTTACTGAGCACAGCCCTGCCCACAGAAAAACAGAGTAAGACCCAGTTTTTCCTACTGCCAGTCCTTCCCATCAGGAAGCTTACACAAGCCTCTTAGCCTCATCCATCAGAGAGCAGACAGAAGAAGCAAGAAAAACCATAGTCCCACAGCAGCTAGAATGAAAACTGCATCACAGAAAGTTAATCAGAATGAAAAAGCAGAAGGTTATGTCCCAGATGAAGGGACAGGATAAAACCCCAGAGAAACAACTAAATTAAGTGGAGATAGGCAACTTTCCAGAAAAAGAATTCGAAATAGTGATAGTGAAGATGATCCAGGATCTCAGAAAAACAATGGAGAAGATGCAAAAATGTTTACCAAAGACCTAGAAGAACTAAAGAACAAATAAACAGAGATGAATAACACACTAGAAGGAATCAGTAGCAGAATAACTGAGGTAGAAGAATGGATAAGTGACTTGGAAGACAGAATGGCGAAAATAACTGCCATAAAACAGAATATAGAAAAAAGAATGAAACAAAAATGAAAACAGCCTAAGAGGCCTCTGGGACAACTAGAATTAGACTTAGCACATGATCAGTTCCACTGCTGGTATATATCCGAAGAGTGTGAAAACACCAATTCACAAAGCTGCATGGACTTCAGTGTTCATAGCGGCATTACCTGTAATAGGCAAGATGCAGAATCAACCTAAGTGTCCCTGAATAGATACAGGAGATGTGGTGTGTGTGTATGTGTGTGTGTGTGTAGTGTATATATGTGTGTGTAGTGTATATATATGTTTGTGTGTGTATAGTATATATATTTGTGTGAGTGTGTAGTGTATATATGTGTGTGTATAGTGTATATGTGTATGTGTGTAGTGTGTATATATGTGTGTGTGTGTAGTGTATATATATGTGTGTGTGTGGTGTATATATATGTGTATGTGTATGTAGTGTATATGTGTGTGTGTGTATAGTGTATATGTGTGTGTGTGTATGTAGTGTATATGTGTGTGTATATATATATGTGTGTGTGTGTATAGTGTATATGTGTGTGTGTAGTGTATATATATGTGTGTGTGTGTGTGGTGTATATATATGTGTATGTGTGTGTAGTGTATATGTGTGTGTATGTATAGTGTATATATGTGTGTGTGTGTATGTAGTGTATATGTGTGTGTATATATATATGTGTGTGTGTGTATAGTGTATATGTGTGTGTGTAGTGTATATATGTGTGTGTGTGTAGTGTATATATATATGTCTGTGTGTATAGTGTGTATATATATATGGAATATTATTCATAAAAAAGAATGCTAGAATGCCATTTGCAGTAGACCTGGTAGGTATTATGCTTAGTGAAATAAAGCCAAAGACAAAACTATATGTTACCACTTGTATGTGGAGTCTAAAAAATAAAACAAACAAATGAATATAATAAAATAGAAGCAGATACACAGATAGAGAGAACAAACCAGTGGCTACCAGGGTGAGAGAGGAAGGGGAAGCAAGATAGGGGCAGACACTTATGAGGTACAGACTACTATGTATAAAATAAATAAGTTGCAGGGATATATTGTACAACACAGGGAATATAACAGATATTTTATAATAACTTTAAATGGAGTATAATCTGTAAAATTTTGAATCTGCATATGATATATCTGAAACTAAATGAATATTATAAATCAATAATATCCCACTTATAAAATGTAGTGGCACACTTGAAAAAAAATGAAATAACTGCTCAGCTAAATCTACCATGAACAATCATGAGGTTTAATTTTTTGCACTGAAAATTATTATTAAAGTAATGCATAATATGATTTTATCACATTGCAGAATATTAAACTAAAAATGAAATTTTTCATTAAAGTATTATGTGACATAATTTCATTATATTATAGAGTATTATATTGATTTACCAAAATTTGTAATTTTCCTTCTTTGGATTTGTATTCCAAAAGTCTGTGATCTAAAATATTATATTGTGGGCTCATTATGTTAAATTAAAAAATCGAAGTCATTACCTAAATTTTCCACTTCACATTTGTTGAACATAAAATAGCCATGTATCAAAAATCATGTTTCACTTACAGCTAAAGCATGACATAACACATTTTAAATGTAATTGCTTTTTGAAGTAATTGTAACCAAACAGCATCTTTTATACATGAAGACCTGTAGTTGACTGATTTCCCTGGAACTTAATTCTTTGAATAATAGGGAATCGGGGCAGCAAACAGCCACATGTAGCAGGATGTTCACGGGAGAAAAGGCCACAGGGAAGCAAGCAGTTGTGTGCTCATGGAAGCCATAAGCTCAGCGGCCCTGGGGAGGCGCAGGCAAGAGTGGGCATTCGGCCAGATTTTAATCCTGCTTCTGCTGAGGACTGCCTGTGAGACCTTCAGTTCAGTTCAGTCGCTCAGTCGTGTCCAACTCTCCACGACCCCATGAATCACAGCACGCCAGGCCTCCCTGTCCATCACCAACTCCCGGAGTTCACTCAAACTCATGTCCACAGAGTCGGTGATGCCATCCAGCCATCTCATTCTCTGTCGTCCCCTTCTCCTCCCGCCCCCAATCCCTCCCAGCATCAGAGTCTTTTCCAGTGAATCAACTCGTCGCATGAGGTGGCCAAAGTATTGGAGTTTCAGCTTTAGCATCAGTCCTTCCAATGAACACCTAGGATTGATCTCCTTTAGAATGGACTGGTTGGATCTCCTTGCAGTCCAAGGGACTCGCAAGAGTCTTCTCCAGCACCACAGTTCAAAAGCATCAATTCTTCGGCGATCAGCTTTCTTCACAGTCCAACTCTCACATCCATACATGACCACGGGAAAAACCATAGCCTTGACTAGACGGACCTTTGTTGGCAAAGTAATGTCTCTGCTTTTCAACATATTATCAAGGTTGGTCATAACTTTCCTTCCCAGGAGTAAGCGTCTTTTAATTTCATGGCTGCAATCAGCATCTGAAGTGATTTTGGAGCCCCCCAAAATAAAGTCTGACACTGTTTCCACTGTTTTTCCATCTATTTCCCATGAAGTGATGGGACCAGATGCCATGATCTTAGTTTTCTGAATGTTGAGCTTCAAGCCAACTTTTTCACTCTCCTCTTTCACTTTCATCAAGAGGCTTTTGAGTTCCTCTTCACTTTGTGCCATAAGGGTGGTGTCATCTGCATATCTGAGGTTATTGATATTTCTCCCAGGTGTCTTAACTCTGTGGGCCTCAAGAATGATCTGTGTAACGTGTAGTAATACCTGTTTCACAGGTGGACTTGAATCTGACAGACTAGTGGCAATACGTTATAAACTCTCAGTAAAAGTTATGTTACTCTCACCTGTAGAGAACAGGGAGGCTGGGGAGGACAAAAGAAGGTCACAGTCTTTCCTGTGAGAAAACCCTGAGAAATAAGCCTTGAAGTGCAGAGAGGGTTCAGATTTCATGCCATAGATGTTGGAAAGTTTTCTTTGCCGCATGAAAAAGTACTCAGAAGCTTAAAAGAGCAGACTTTGTGCAACCTAAATCCAAAATCTTGAGTTAAGGGGATCTCTGAATATGATACAGGGTCCTGGAACAGAAAGTGTATTAAGGGAAAAACTGCGGGAAGTATGAAGTGAAGTGAAAGTTGCCCGGTCATGTCCGACTACAACCCTATGGACTACACAGTCCATGGAATTCTCCAGGCCAGAATACTGGAGTGGGTAGCTTGTTCCCTTCTCCAGGGAATCTTCCCAACCCAGGGATCGAACCCAGGTCTCCCACATTGCAGGCAGATTCTTCACTAGCTGAGCCACAAGGGAAGCCCAAGAATGTTGGAGTGGGTAGCCTATCCCTTCTCCAGCAGATCTTCCCAACCCAGGAATTGAACCAGGGTCTCATGCATTGCAGGTGGATTCTTTACCAACTGAGCTATCAGGGGAGCCCTGAGGAAATTCTAGACTTTAGTTAATAATGTATCAGTGTTGGTCCATTAATTATTAGTAAGAAGAAGCACAAGCTGGAATCAGGATTGCCGGGAGAAATATCAATAACCTCAGATATACAGATGACACCACCCTTATGGCAGAAAGTGAAGAGGAACTCAAAAGCCTCTTGATGAAAGTGAAAGAGGAGAGTGAAAGAGTTGGCTTGAAGCTCAACATTCAGAAAACTAAGATCATGGCATCTGGTCCCATCACTTCATGGGAAATAGATGGAAAAACAGTGGAAACAGTGTCAGACTTTATTTTTGGGGGCTCCAAAATCACTGCGGATGCTGATTGTAGCCTTGAAATTAAAAGACGCTTACTCCTTGGAAGGAAAGTTATGACCAACCTAGAAGAGCAGAGACATTACTTTGCCAACAAAGGTCCATCTGGTCAAGGCTATGGTTTTTCCGGTGGTTGTGTGTGGATGTGAGAGTTGGACTGTGAAGAAAGCTGCTCGCCAAAGAATTGATGCTTTTGAACTGTGGTGCTGGAGAAGACTCTTGCGAGTCCCTTGTACTGCAAGGAGATCCAACCAGTCCATTCTAAGGGAGATCAATCCTGGGTGTTCATTGGAAGGACTGATGCTAAAGCCGAAACGCCAATACTTTGGCCACCTCGTGCGACGAGTTGACTCACTGGAAAAGACTCTGATGGTGGGAAGGATTGGGGGCGGGAGGAGAAGGGGACGACAGAGAATGAGATGGCTGGATGGCATCACCGACTCGATGGACATGAGTTTGAGTGAACTCTGGGAGTTGATGGACAGAGAGGCCTGGCGTGCTGTGATTCATGGGGTCGCAAAGAGTCGGACACGACTGAACAACTGAACTGAACTGAACCCTATCAGTTAAGATGGTAATAAAAGAAACTGGGTGTGAATGACATGGGAACTCTTTGTACTGTCTGCCCAACTGTTCTGTAAATCTCAAATTGTTCTAAAAAGTAAAGCCTACAGACTTCCCTGGCAGTCCAGTGATTAGGACTCCATGCTTCCACTGCAGGCAAAACATGTTGGCTCTCTAGCTGGGGAACTAAGATCCTGTGTGCAAATGGCCAAAAAAATTTGTAAGTATATTAAAAATAAAAAGTAAAGTCTATCAAAGAAATAATGTTTATTTATTTGTTTAACATGAAAGCTGGACCAGATTTAGACAGAGTGGAAGGCAGATGACAGCACTGAACAGAAGCAGCAGAGCAGACAAGGGTACGTGGGGAGAGGCCAGTCTCATGCAGAGGACAGACTGACATGTGCATGCTGCAGCCCCCTCTCTCTTCTGGGTCAAACCAGGCTGTCAGTACATGTGGAAAGTGGCTCTGCATCTGGTCCCAGCTGAGAGGCAGTGCTAGGCTACAGGGAGGTTCAGTTCAGTTCAGTTGCTCAGTCATGTCTGACTCTTTGCGACCCCATGAATCACAGCACGCCAGGCCTCCCTGTCCATCACCAACTCCCGGAGTTCACTCAAACCCATGTCCATCGAGTCGGTGATGCCATCCAGCTATCTCATTCTCTGTCGTCCCCTTCTCCTCCCGCCCCCAGTCCCTCCTAGCATCAGACTCTTTTCCAGTGAGTCAACTCGTCGCATGAGGTGGCCAAAGTATTGCAGTTTCAGCTTTAGCATCAGTCCTTCCAATGAACACCCAGGACTGATCTCCTTTAGGATGGACTGGTTGGATCTCCTTGCAGTACAAGGGACTCTCAAGAGTCTTCTCCAGCACCACAGTTCAAAAGCATCAATACTTTGGCGAGCAGCTTTCTTCACAGTCCAACTTTCACATCCATACATGACCACGGGAAAAACCATAGCCTTGACTAGACGGACCTTTGTTGGCAAAGTAATGTCTCTGCTTTTTAATATGCTATCTAGGTGGGTCATAACTTTCCTTGTCAGGGAATGTTTAATAGGAGGATTCCTACATGCTGTTTCTCATAAATTTTCTGTTCCTTATCAGTTCCTATTCTGAGAACGAGTAGAGCTGCATGCAGCTCTCAGGACTGAGATCATAAGAAATGGTATCTGCTTGGATTCCTTTCAGTAACTCCCTTCAGTGACTCTTTTCAGTGTCAGCAACTGTATGTATTAGACTATCCATACTGTGGCTATTGATAAAATTTCATCCTGTGTAATAGCTGAGTAATCATCTTACTAAAGATCTATAAGCCTGCATTTCTGCTAATAAAATACCTTTGCCCCATCAGAGCTTGGGCCCCCATGTCTTTTCTTTCTCTCTCTCTCTCCCCCTCCCTCCCTCCAGCTCTCTCTTTTACTTTCTTATCATTGACTCTGGACCCCAACAACAAGGAGTAAGTGTCTTTTAATTTCATGGCTGCAGTCACCATCTGCAGTGATTTTGGAGCCCAGAAAAATAAAGTCTGAAATTGTTTCCCCATCTATTTCCCATGCAGTGATGGGACCGGATGCCATGATCTTAGTTTTCTGAATGTTGAGCTTTAAGCCAACTTTTTCACTATCCTCTTTCACTTTCATCAAGAGGCTTTTTAGTTCTTTGCTTTCTGCCATAAGGGTGGTGTCACCTGCATATCTGAGGTTATTGATATTTCTCCCAGTAATCTTGATTCCAGCTTGAACTTCTTCCAGCCCAGCATTTCTCATGATGTACTCTGCATGTAAGTTAAATAAGCAGGGTGACAATATACAGCCTTGACGTACTCCTTTTAGGAATGAGTGAACGGACAAATCCCGGTCTGCTTGCTTCCTAAGCAGCAAACACAGGCCTTTCCACCCTCGTCTGAATCTCCATCTGCAGGAACCCTTCATATAGGAGAAAAGTAGATTAAAAACAGACTCAGTCTGGTGAAAACAGCCCAGAGATCTGGGTGATTTGGGGAAAGGAAGATCACCACCCTGGGCCACAGCTTCCTCACCTACAGAACTGGGTGCACAGTGTAACCTTCTTTGTGTCACTAGGATGTGGTGAGAAGCCTGAGGTGCTGAAGTATGAGTATTTACCCTTGTTGCTCAGCATGGGACTGCCTAGAGCATCACTGCTTGCACCAACCATCCTCCTGCTGCTGTCCCTTCCCTTCCCTGTTCCTGGGATTCTGGAACTCTTCCATGTCCTTGAACAAGCCCCAACTTGCTTCTGGGGCCTGAGGTTGTCCCCATCACCTAGAACACTCTTCACACTTCCCCAGCCCCTCACACCCCCAGGTCACCCCCAACACGGGGTGGCCAGGACCTCCCACACTTGGGCAGGGGCTCCTGAGCTTGCTGCTGCATCACTTCATCACTCTTTCTCCCCTATTTCTGCCGGACTCTGATCTCTAGGACAGCAGGGTGTGTGTCTGTCTTATTCACACTAAGTCCTTAGAACCCCTTGTGTGTCTGGCAACAACACCATTGGCACTGAACACTTCAGTGAGTTCAGAAACAAGCAAAGGCAAAGATGTGATAAGTGGAAGCCCCAATCAGTGGGTTCTGGGGGAGCCATGAAGGCTGCCAACACCCCTTCAGGCACCCCCAGCATTCTGGCATTCTTGTTTCTACTCTAAGAATGTGTGCCAGGCCCTTTAGGGTTTCCTAAAGGGGCCTTGCTTTAGCATCAATCCTTCCAATGAACACCCAGGATTGATCTCCTTTAGAATGGACTGGTTGGATCTCCTTGCAGTCCAAGGGACTCTCAAGAGTCTTCTCCAGCACCACAGTTCAAAAGCATCAATTCTTCAGCAGTCAGCTTTCTTCACAATCCAACTCTCACATCCATACGTGACCACAGGAAAAACCATAGCCCTGACTAGACGGACCTTTGTTGGCAAAGTAACGTCTCTGCTTTTTAATATACTATCTAGGTTGGTCATAACTTTCCTTCCAAGGAGTAAGCGTCTTTTAATTTCATGGCTGCAATCAGCATCCACAGTGATTTTGGAGCCCAGAAAAATAAAGTCTGACACTGTTTCCACTGTTTCCCCATCTATTTCCCATGAAGTGATGGGACCAGATGCCATAATCTTAGTTTTCTGACTGTTGAGCTTTAAGCCAACTTTTCCACTCTCCTTTTTCACTTTCATCAAGAGGCTTTTGAGTTCCTCTTCACTTTCTGCCATAAGTGTGGTGTCATCTGTATATATGAGGTTATTGATATTTCTCCCGGCAATCTTGATTCCAGCGTGTGCTTCTTCCAGCCCAGCGTTCCTCATGATGTACTCTGCATAGAAGTTAAATAAGCAGGGTGACAAGATACAGCCTTGATGTACTCCTTTTCCTGTTTGGAACCAGTCTGTTGTTCCATGTCCAGTTCTAACTGTTGCTTCCTGACCTGCATACGTGACGAGTTGACTCACTGGAAAAGACTCTGATGCTGGGAGGGGTTGGGAGCAGGAGGAAAAGGGGATGACAGAGAATGAGATGGCTGGATGGCATCACCGACTCGATGGACATGAGTTTGAGTGAACTGCAGGAGTTGGTGATGGACAGGGAGGCCTGGTGTGCTGTGATTCATGGGGTCGCAAAGAGTCGGACACGACTGAGCAACTGAACTGAACTGAACTGAAAGGGGCCTTGCAGCTACCCCAAAGACTGTCTGCCCTGACTTTGCTGGAGCAGAATTTCCTGAGAGTTAGTAAATCACTTTGTTAAGAACTATCTGAGAACAGTGGGTCTCAGGCTTTGAGTCTGCACCAGTTGAGCCTGCAGGGGCCCAATCCAAACTTTCTGGGGAGGGGCAAGAAAATGTGTCTCTGACAAGTTCGCAATGGATGCTGATGGTCTGGGACCCACTTTGAGAACTACTCTTCTCTAGGGCAGCACACAGGAGACTTCCCTCTTTGGAAGAACCACAGCTTTTCCTTGTCAGGGGAGACAGAGGATTGTTCGGGTGCTACAGTCCACAGGGTCACAAAGAGCCGGACACGACTGAGGAACTAAGCACACGCACACAGTGGGGTGCTCAGCTGTGTTGCCGTCTAAATGTTCTAAAGTATTAGAATCCCATAACGGATCAGACAGCTGGCTTGTCTTCCTACATAAAAATTGAAAATCAAGACTGATTTTAAGTGAACTTATGTTTTGGCCATTAATTTGTTCACCCAAAGATGCTTGCAGAGCACAGGACCACACCTTTTTATGCCTTCATGTACATTAACTGCACATGAACCTTCCATGAAACTTTGCTTGTGAAAAAGGAGTTTGAATGCATCTCAGAGGACAGAGGACTGTCTGTGTCCCCTGGCTGCTCGCAGACCAGCGCAGGGCCTGAGTGTCCTGACTGCGTACTGGGGTGGTCCTCCCACCACCACCTCCACCTGTACTCTGTGAACCGCCTCCTACTTCCTTCCTTCATGCAAACACCCACTTTCCCCAGACCCTATCCTGAAAGCTGTCCATTAGATGATGATAAAAAGATGGGGAGACTCATGTTGAAACTGCTTTCCTTTTCTCTCAGGCTGCAAACTTGCTAAATAAGCAATCATTTTGTGAGCTGCTGAGACTCCAGCTAGGACTGGCTAAGAAAGAGCCAAGAAAAGGAGTAACTTTTACAAGGAATCTGTTCTGTTCCCTCAAAGCGATGATTGATTTTTAAATTCTCCTAGAAGAAGGTATCGGAGAAGGCAATGGCAAGCTACTCCAGTACTATTGCCTGGAAAATCCCATGGATGGAGGAGCGTGGTAGGCTGCAGTCCGTGGGGTCACTAAGGGTCAGACATGACTGAGCGACTTCACTTTCACTTTTCACTTTCACACATTGGAGAAGGAAATGGCAACCCACTCCAGTGTTCTTGCCTGGAGAATCCCAGGGATGGGGGAGCCTGGTGGGCTTCCGTCTATGGGGTCACACAGAGTCGGACACGACTGAAGTGACTTAGCAGCAGCAGAAGAAGGTATGGCAGTGAGAGAAACAAACTTTGTATCTTTTAAGACGTATACTATCGTATTTATAGATTAAATTATATGGTGTCTAGGATTTGCTTTAAAATAATGCAGCACTGAAAGAAATCAAAGATCTAAGTATGGAGAGAGATTCCACAGACTGGAGGATTCAAGAGAGTAAAGTGAAAATGAAACTGTTAAGTCGCTCAGTCGTGTCCCGATGGACTGTGTGGTCCACCCGGTTCCTCTGTCCGTGGAACTCTCCAGGCAAAAATACTAGAGTAGGCAGCCATTCCCTTCTCCAGGAGATCTTCCTGACCAGTCATCTCCAAACTGATACATGGATTTGATAACTGTTTCTATCAAAATCCCAGCAAGATATTTTTATAAATATAGACAAGGTTATTCTAATATTTATATAGAAAGGCAAAGTAACAGAAATAGCTAAAGTAGTTCTAAAAAGAGGAATAAAAAGGAACCACTCTACCAGATTTCAAGAATTATTATACATACAACTACAGAAAACAAGACTGTGATATTGGAGAACAAACAAGTAAATTAATGGATCAGAAGAGGGAATCCAGAAATAGTGCCAAACAAGAATAACCAAACAATGTTTAAAACAGCTTTATTGAGATATAAGCCATACCATACCACTCACCATGTAGAGTATAAAATTCAGTGGTTTTTTGCTATAAGTTATTAATTTTTTAAATTCTGATACATATAGATTTAACATTTTGCCATTTAATTTGTGGCATTATTTTCACAATGTGTGCAACCATGATCACTATATATTGCAAAATTTTTTCATCTCTCCAGATAGACACTCTGTAACCGAAAGTAACTGTGAGCAACTCCCTGTTCCCGTCTAACTTTGGCCCCTGGTCCCATCACTTCATGGGAAATAGATGGGGAAACAGTGGAAACAGTGTCAGACTTTATTTTTTTGGGCTCCAAATTCACGGCGGATGCTGATTGCAGCCATGAAATTAAAAGACGCTTACTCCTTGGAAGGAAAGTTATGACCAACCTAGATAGCATATTAAAAAGCAGAGACGTTACTTTGCCAGCAAAGGTCCGTCTAGTCAAGGCAATGGTTTTTCCCGTGGTCATGTATGGATGTGAGAGTTGGACTGTGAAGAAAGCTGATCGCCGAAGAATTGATGCTTTTGAACTGTGGTGCTGGAGAAGACTCTTGAGGGTCCCTTGGACTGCAAGGAGATCCAACCAGTCCATTCTAAAGGAGATCAGTCCTGGGTGTTCATTGGAAGGACTGATGCTAGAGCTGAAACTCCAATACTTTGTCCACCTCATGCGATGAGTTGACTCACTGGAAAAGACTCTGATGCTGGGAGGGATTGGAGGCGGGAGGAGAAGGGGATGAGTGAGAATGAGATGGCTGGATGGCCTCACCGACTCGATGGACATGAGTTTGAGTGAACTGCAGGAGTTGGTGATGGACAGGGAGGCCTGGCGTGCTGTGATTCTTGGGGTCGCAAAGAGTCGGACACGACTGAGTGACTGAACTGAACTGAACCACTAACCTCCAGTGTTGTAGCCTGGAGAATCCCTGGAATGGGGGAGCCTGGTGGGCTGCCGTCTATGGTGTCTCACAGAGTCGGACACGACTGAAGCGACTTAGCAGCAGCAGCAGCAACCACTAACCTATTTTCTGTGGCTAAGAATTTGCTTATTCTAGGTACCTTATATAAATGGGATCATATATGTGTCCTTTTGTGTCTGGCTGCTTTCACCTAATAGTACTTTCCAGGTTCATACATGTTGTAGTATTATCAGAACATCATTCCTTTTTATGGCTGAATAATATTTCATTATATGTAAATACCACATTATGTTTATCCATTTATTTGTTAATGGACATTTGGGTTGTTTCCACCTTTTGACAATTATGAATAGTGCTGCCATGAACACTGGTATACTAGAATCTGAGTCCCTGATTTTCATTCTTTTGGGTACATACCTAGAGGTGGGATTGCTAATCATATGGTAATTCTATATTTTGCTTTTTTGAGGACCTGCCGAACTCATTTCTACAGCAACTGCCTTGTATCTTTTTGAAGAAATGTCTACCCAAGATATTTGCCCATTTTTCCAAGATCAGACAAGATCAGGCACATTCAGGGTGGTATGACCATTCTTAATGCCCATTTTAAAATTGGTTTGTTGTTTCTGTTGTAGTTCTTGAACTGTAGGAGTTCCTCTCTGTATTTCTGGATACTATTCCCTTATCAGATGGATGATTTGCAAATATTTTCTCCCATTCAATAGGCCGCCTTTTCACTTTCTTAAAAGTATCCTATATCGTACAGAACTTCAAATTTTTGACGTTGTCCAGTTTACCTATATTTTTGTTGTTGTTCCCTGTGCTTTTGGTGTCATTTACAAGAAATAATTTCCACATCCAGTGTCACAAAACCTTTCCTCTGTTTTCTTCAGAGTCTTACAGTCTTAGCTCTTACATTTAGGTCTTTGATCCATTTTGAGTTAATTTTTGTATATGGTGTTAGATAAAGATCTAACTTCATTATTTTGCATGTGTGTATCCAGTTTCCCAAAACAATTTATTGAAAAGACTTTCTTTTTCCTCGCTGACTTATCTTGACACCTTTGTCGAAAATCAGTTGACCATTTAGGTGGTGGTTTATTTCTGAGGTCTCTGTTCTATTCTGTTAGGCCAATAGAATATATGTCTGTCCTTATGCCAGGACCACACTGTTTGATCACTGTGTCTTTGTAGTAAGTTTTGAAATCAAGTATTGTGAGCCCTCCAGCTTAATTTTTTCAAGATATTTTTGGTTATTCAGAGTCCCTTGAGATTCCATATGAATTTTGGAATGAGTTTTTCTACTTCTGTAAAAATGCCATTAAGATTTTATAGAGATTGCATTGAATCTGTAGATTGCTTTGAGTAGTACTGTCATCTTAACAGTATTAAATCTCTTAATCCATGAATGTGGAATGTCTTTCCATTTATTTAGGTTTTGTTTTCATGGTTTTCAGCAGTGTTACAATTTTCATTGTACAAATCTTTTACCTTCTTGGTTAAAATTATTCCTAAGTATTTTATTATTTTCAATGCTACTCTAGTGAAATGTGAAGTTTTTTTTCTTTTCAAATTGTTCACTGCAAGTATATAAAAATAAAACTGATTTTTGTGTGTTGATTTATATCCTGCAACTTTGTTGAATTTATGTATTAGCTCTGAAATCTGATGTGGATCTTTAGAGTTTTCTATATATAAGATTGTATCATCTATGAACATAAATAATTTTAATTTGTTGTTTCCAATTTGGATGATTTTTATTTCTTTTTCTTGCCTAGTTGGGCACGACTTCCAACACTGTGTTGAATATAAGCAGTGAAAGCAGACAGCCTTGTCTTGTTCCTGATCTTAAGGAAAAGCCTTCAGTTTCTCACTGTTAAGCGTGATGTTAGCTATGGATTTTTCACATATGACCTTTATCATGTTGGGGACATTCTCTTCCCATCCTGCTTTGAATGGGATCATGAAATAATGTTGAACTTTGTCAGTACTCTATGATCAATTGATATGACCATGTGGGTTTTTCTTTTCCCTTCATTCTATTACTCTTATATTATATTGAATTATTTTAATATGTTAAACCATTCTTGAATTTCCAGAAATAAATCCCAGTTAGTCAAGATATGTAATTCTTTTAATATATAATCCTTTTTCAGAAGAGTTTGAGAAAGATTAATACTAATTGTTGTTTAAATGTTTGGTAGAATTCACTAGTGAATCTGTCAAATCTGAGGTTTTCTCTGTTGGGAAGTTTGTGATTCAATTTCCCTGCTAATTATAGGTCTGTTCAGATTTTCTATTTCTTCTTGAGTCAATTTTAGTAATGTTTTTTTCTAAGAATTTATTCATATAACCTAGTTTATCTAATTTGTCGGTTGATAGTATTATCTTATACTTTTTAAAATTTTTCTTAAATTGATAGTAATGTCCCCACTTGGCTAACAGAATTTTGACAAAAGTACAGAAGCAATTCAGTAGAGGAAAGATTTCTCTTTTTTTTTCAGAAATAGTGCTGGAACAGTTGGACATCCATAGGCAATAAAAATGAAATTTCACCTAAATCTCACATTTTATACAAAAAAAAAAATGCTAAAATGAATCATAGGTTCAAGTGTAAAAGGTAAAACTATAAAGGTTTGAGAAGAAAACATAAGTGAAAATCTTTTGGAACTAAGATTTGGTGAAGTTCTTAGATGTGACTCCAAGAGCATCACCCATAAAAGGAAAAATTGATAAATTAAACTTCATCAAAATTTAAAACTTTTTCTCTTTGAAAATCCTTGTTAAGAGGGTGAAAAGATAAGCAACAGACTGAGTGAGAGAAAATACCTGCAAACCTGACAAAGGACTCATGCCTAGAATATATACAGAACTTTCAAATCTCAACATAAACAATAAACAATACAAATAGCAAATGTGCAGAAACATGAAGAGACTTCACTGGGAAAGATACGTGAATGGCAAATAGGCACATTAAAAGATGCTCAGCACCACCTGCCTTTTGGGAAATGCAAATAGAGAGCAAGATGCAGTATTCTTAGATGGATAGATAGCACCACCAACTCAAAGGATATGAATGTGAGCAAACTCCGGGAGATAGTGGAGGACGGAGGAGCCTGGCTTGCTACAATCCATGTGGTCGCAGTGTATGACACAACTTAGCGATGGTACAGCAACAAGCAATATTATTATACACCTATCCGAATGTCTAAATGTCTAAAGTACAATACTAAATGATGGTAAGGATGCTGAGAAACTGGATCTTTCATCCATTGTAGTGGGAATGTAAAATGGTACAATCACTCTGGGAAATAGTTCAACAGTTTCTTTTAAAAAAAAAAAATTCAACTGTTCTATTGATCTCAGCAATGCAGCAGCAAGTGGTGGTGTGAAGCAAGACCTTAATTCCCTTCCCAGGAGTTGAACCTGGGTAGCCTGGATGAGAACCAGGAATCCTAGCCATCAGACAAACAAGAGCTAGAGGCTAGAAGCTATTTTTCCCTGGATCTTTGCCCCCACTGAAAAATGCATTCATCACAGAGGCAGAAACTGTAAACGCAGGTGCAAAGTTTATTGTTAGAGACGTAGCACAGCAAGTGGGAGAGCACATGGAGGAACAGTTTTTTTAGTTAAGACAGAAGCAATGTACAGATGCACACCCAGAGAGAAAGGGTGTGGACATCTCTGCTTATGAGGAGTGCAGTAAAGAGGTGGTTAAGTTATTTATATAGGGCAGTTCTTCCAGGTTGTTGTCTTCCTTCAGGCCAATTATGTAGATTCTTTGTCCACACCTGACCTACCCTGGGACTCTCCCCTTGGGTATGCACACACCCCTCAGCCAAGATAGGTCTTGAAATGAAGGCTTCTGGGAGGAGCAAGATTCATTATGGCCTGGCATTATCTCTTAACTTTTGACCTGCAATGTGGGAGACCTGGGTTCAATCCCTGGGTTGGGAAGATCCCCTGGAGAAGAGAAAGGCTACCCACTCCAGTATTCTGGCCTGGAGAATTGCATGGACTGTATAGGCCATGGCATCACAAAGAGTCGGACAAAACCAAGCGACTTTCACTTTTGACCTACTAGGAGCCTTTCTGTGCACATGTAGTCACTCCCTTGTCGCAAGAGATGGGGGTGTGGAGATCCCTTAATCCTTTTTTTTTTTTTAATTCCTGATTTCACCTTTTTAAAAAATTATTTATTTATTTTAATTGGAGGCTAATTACATTACAGTATTGTATTGGTTCTGCCATACATTGACATGAATCTGCCCCAGGTGTACATATGTTCCCCATCTTGAACCCCCCTCCCAACTCCCTCCCCATCCCATCGCTCTGGTTCATCCCAGTACACCAACCCCGAGCATCCTGTATCATGCATCGAACATGGACTGGCGATTCATTTCACATAATATACAAGTTTCAATGCCATTCTCCCAAATCATCCCACCCTCACCCTCTCCCACAGAGTCCAAAAGACGGTTCTATACATCTATGTCTCTTTTGCTATCTCATATACAGGGTTATCGTTATCATCTTTGTAAATTCCATATATATGCGTTATATACTGTATTGGTGTTTTTCTTTCTGGCTTACTTCACTCTGTATAATAGGCTCCAGTTTCATCCACCTCATTAGCACTGAGTCAAATGTATTCTTTTTAATTGCTGAGTAGTACTTCATTGGGTATATGTACCACAGCTTTCTTATCCATTCACCTACAGATGGACATCTAGGTTGCTTCCATGTCCTGGCTATTATAAACAGTGCTGCAATAAACTTTGGAGTACATGTGTCTCTTTCAATTCTGGTTTCCTTGGTGTGTATGCCCAGGAGTGCTATTGCTGGGTCATATGGCAGCTCTATTTCCAGTTTTTTAAGGAATCTCCACACTGTTCTCCATAGTGGTTGTACTAGTTTGCATTCCCACCAACAATGTAAGAGGGTTCCCTTTTCTCCACACCCTCTCCAGCATTTATTGCTTGTAGACTTTTGGATAGCAGCCATTCTGACTGGTGTGAGATGGTATCTCATTGTGGTTTTGATTTGCATTTCTCTGATTATGAGTGATGTTGAGCATCTTTTCATGTGTTTGTTAGCCATCTTTATGTCTTCTTTGGAGAAATGTCTGTTTAGTTCTTTGGCCCATTTGTTGATTGGGTCATTTATTTTTCTGGAATTGAGCTGCAGGAGTTGCTCGTATATTTTTGAGATTAATCCTTTGTCAGTTGTTTCATTTGCTATTATTTTCTCCCATTCTGAAGGCTGTCTTTTCACCTTGTTTATAGTTTCCTTTTCTGTGCAGAAGCTTTTAATTTTAATTAGGTCCCATTTGTTTATTTTTGCTTTTATTTCCAATATTCTGGGAGGTGAGTCATGGAGGATCCTGCTGTGATTTATGTTGGAGAGTGTTTTGCCTATGTTCTCCTCTAGGAGTTTTATAGTTTCTGGTGTTACATTTAGATCTTTAATCCATTTTGAGTTTATTTTTGTGTATGGTGTTAGGAAGTGTTCTAGTTTCATTCTTTTACAAGTGGCTGACCAGTTTTCCCAGCACCACTTGTTAAAGAGATTGTCTTTTCTCCATTGAATATTCTTGCCTCCTTTGTCAAAGATTAGGTGTCCATAGGTGCATGGATTTATCTCAGGGCTTTCTATTTTGTTCCATTGATCTATATTTCTGTCTTTATGCCAGTACCATACTGTCTTGATGGCTGTGGCTTTGTAGTAGAGCCTGAAGTCCAGCAGATTAATTCCCCCAATTCCATTCTTCTTTCTCAAAATTGCTTTGGCTATTCGAGGTTTTTTGTATTTCCATACAAATTGTGAAATTATTTGTTCTAACTCTGTGAAAAATACTGTTGGTAACTTGATAGGGATTGCATTGAACCTATAAATTACTTTTGGTAATATATTCATTTTCACAATATTTATTCTTCCAATCCTTGAACACGGTATATTTCTCCATCTATTAGTGTCCTCTCTGATTTCTTTCACCAGTGTTTTATAGTTTTCTATATATAGGTCTTTTGTTTCTTTAGATAGATATATTCCTAAGTATTTTATTCTTTTCGTTACAATGGTGAATAGAATTGTTTCCTTAATTTCTTTTTCTATTTTCTCATTATCAGTGTATAGGAATGCAAGGGATTTCTGTGTGTTGATTTTATATCCTGCAACTTTAATGTATTCATTGATTTACTCAAATAGGGTTTTTCCCTCTTTGTCCTTGCCAAGACTATTAGACTAAAGTGTTTACAGGAGACCAACACTGGCTCTTTACCCTATTTCTGTTGTTACTTCCATTTTGGAGGGCAAATAGGAAGCTGATTGTAAATGCCTTAATTGGAGCCCGCCTATCTCTTATCTCAAGAAATGCTAACAGTTAGTTAGTATCCAGCTTGAAGCCCACTTTATCCCCCATGAAATGTGAACAGGAGACCAGTTGTAACATCTAACCTGGAGCTCATCTATTTCCTACATCAGTATGACTCAGCAGTTGTACTCCTGGGCAATCACATTTATCTCAGAAAAAGGAAAACTTATGTCCACCCCAAAACCTGTACATGAGAGTTCCCAGTAGCTTTATTTGTAAGAGCCTAAAATTGAAATGTATGGATATGAGAGTTGGACTATACAGAAAGCTGAGCGAAGAATTGATGCTTTTGAACTGTGGTATTGGAGAAGACTCTTGAGAGTCCCTTGGACTGCAAGGAGATCCAACCAGTCCATCCTAAAGGAAATCAGTCCTGAGTATTCATTGGAGGGAATAATGCTGAAGGTGAAGCTCCAATAGTTTGGCTACCTGATGCGACGAACTGACTCATTTGAAAAGTCTGGTGCTGGGAAAGATTGAAAGCAGGAGGAGAAGAAGATGACAGAGGATGTGATGGTTTGATGGCGTCACCGACTCAATGGACATGAGTTTGAGTAAACTCCGGGAGTTGGTGATGGACAGGGAGGCCTGATGTGCTGCACTCCATGGGGTCGCACAGAGTTGGACACTACTGAGCAACTGAACTGAACCTGAAAATTGAAAACTACGTCGATGTCTTTCAATGGGTGATTGTTTAAACAACGTTTACATCTATTGCATGGAGTACTGCTGCTGCTGCTGCTAAGTCACTTCAGTCGTGTCCGACTCTGTGCGACCCCATAGACGGAAGCCCACCAGGCTCCCCCATTCCTGGGATTCTCCAGGCAAGAACACTGGAATGGGTTGCCATTTCCTTCTCCAATGTGTGCAAGTGAAAAGTGAAAGTGAAGTCGCTCAGTCGTGTCTGACCCTTAGCGACCCCACAGACTACAGCCAACCAGGCTCCTCCATCCATGGGATTTTCTAGGCAATAGTACTGGAGTGGCTTGCCATTGCCTTCTCCGGCATGGAGTACTAGTAAACAATAAAAAGGAATGAAGTAAAAATAGAGGCAACCACTTGGATGAAACCAAGGACATTTGCCTGAGTGAAAAAAGTCAACCTCCCAAGCTTATATAATGGTTGCTGCGGTGGTTACACAAATCTACACAGGTATAAAATGACATAGAAAAATTTACAGGTCTTATACCAAGGGCAGTTTCCTGGAGTCATATGAAATATAATCACTGGGGGAAACTGGGCCAAGAGGACACAGGATCACTCTGCACTAGAGTCTCAACACCCTCTACTTTACATTTATTTCAAAATAAAAAGATTTTTTCATGCTGTAGAGGAGGAGGTATGACAGACAACCTTGGATGGACTATAGTCTGTTTTAGATATGTATTGTAGCTTAAAAAAATAGTCCTCATCTGATTTGGAAATATATGTTATAGTATTTACAGATGAAACTATGGCTTGTCTTGGATCTAGTGAGGAAGCAGTGTAGATGATGAAACAAAACTGCCCACATGTTGAGAACTGTCGAAGCTGGGTGATGGGTGTACAGGACTCCTTATACTATCACGTCTCCCTTTGTACAAATTTGAAAGTTTCCATAATAAAACAGCTTTCAAATGTAAATGAAGTACAAGTTATGAGAGTTCCTTGGGATTCCTGACTGTGTATGTCAGTAAAAGGCTCCTGCTCCCATGGTGGGCTCAGATCATTTGGTCTCCGGGCACAGACCGGGGGTTGCTCAGGTCAGTTCAGGACCCCATCGTTAACATAACATAAGACACCTTACACATATAGGACATTCCAAGGGTTGTAGGAGCTCTGTGCCAGGAACACGTTGAACATCAGCATCTATTTCTTATTATAAATCACAGTATTAGAGATTCCAGCCACAGACGATAACACAAAAATCATTTCCAAGTGTGTTAAAAACTTAAATGTCTCAGTGAAAGTGAAGTCACTCAGTCGTGTCTGTTCTTTGCGACCCCAAGGACTGGCGCCTACTAGGCTCCTCAGTCCATGGAATTTCCCAGGCAAGAATACTGGTTGCCATTTCCTTCTCCAGGGGATCTTCCCGACCCAGGTCTCCCACATTGCAGACAGACACTTTACCATCTGAGCCACCTGGGAAGCCTAAATGTCTAAAGTAAAATATAAAACATGAAAGGAGAATATCTTTATAACCTTGCGGTAGAAAAGAATTTCCTAAACACAGAAAATAAACCAGGATTTCCCTGATGGTCCAGTAGATAAGGACCCGCCTACCAATGCAGGTGACACAAGTTCAATCCCTAGTCCAGGAAGATTCTACCTGCCGTGGGGCAACTAAGCCCATGGGCCCTGTGCTCTGGAGCCTGAGCGCCATAAATGCTGAGCCCGTGTCATGTACCCACAGCAGCTTGTGCGCCCTATAGCCTGTGCCCTGCAACAAGAGAAGCCAGCACGGTGAGGAGCATGCGCACTGCAACTGGAGAGACGCCACGCAGTGAGGAGCACGCGCAACTGGAGAGGAGCCCCCGCTCCGAGCCTTCCCTGCAGAGGGCCTAGGTTGGATCCCTGATTGGGGAACTAAGATCCCACAAGCCATATGCCATGGCTAAAAAACAAGTAAATAAATAAATAAAATTAAGAACTAATGTTCATCCAAAATACCTTAAAGAGACAAGACATTACAAACAGGGAAATGATACTAGTAGCACAGGTAGGTGACAAAGATTTAGAATCCAGAATAGAGGGAGGAAAGTATATGTATATAAAAATAGACTCACATAGAAATATATCTTTTACATTAATGATTATATTAAAGATAAAACAACAGACACTTCACATTAAAGGAAATACAAATAATCCATAAACATAGATGTTCAACTCATGAGTAAGCAGAGAATTTTAAATTAAAATTTAAGATCTTAAAATTCTTAAAATTTAAGGCTTTTAAATTTAATTTTTTTAAATTAAGATTTTAAATAAAAATTAAGATCCCATCTCATCCCCATCAGCCTGTCAAAAATGAAAATGTCTAACAATGCCCATCCAAGAGTTGGGAGGATGTAGAGGGGTGAGAACATTGGTACACTGTCTGAAGTCTAAATTGGTGGGATAGTTTAGGGAAGAGTGTGGTATACCCAGGACCTAGGGATGTCGCCCCTAGCTGTCTATACCCAGGAGCATGAATTCACACCACAGGTAATGATTTCATGCAAGGGGGGTGAAAATTTTAGCTATTACAATAGTTTGTGATCCTCCAAAAAGCCACAGAACTTTAAAATATACAGTATATTTGTGGTATTAAATTTTCATTGGGGTGAATAGGAAAACAATGTATAAGAGACTTTTTGGATGGGGATAGTCCTTTGAAAAAGAGTTGGGAAACACTGGGAGAAAGTCTGGGACGTGTGCCCTGGAGGTATGTGGGTCTGCGTCACCATCCTTTGTACCAGCGACAGACTGGGAAACACCGGCTGTTCTGCAGCGGTGCAGCCTGCCTGAAAACTGAAGAAACTACAGAACGCAAGACCGTGCATCAGGGAGACTGACTCGGTCACAGCTACGTGAACTGCTGGGTAAAAAAGCCAATCAGAGAAGGAAAGCTACTGGGTGGTTCCTTTTATATGAGGTCAAGCCATGCAAAACTCAACAGAAATACATGCTAAAGCAAAGACAGCTGCGTATAATTTATAAAAAGCTTGAAGTACTGGATAACGCTAAAGGAGAGAGTGGGGAGTGGGACTGAAGTGGGATATACAGGAGTTTGAATTCTAAGAGTCTGTATTTTCTTAAACAGGATGATAAATATCAGGATGATAAAAATGTGTTTATAAATTTTAAAACAATATTTGCATCTATATACTGTATATTTCTTTGGAGATACGTATATTTAGTAATCAGTCATTAGCATTTTTAAGGGCTTTATACCATGTATAAAGTATGGTAAGGTATACCATCTGTATCTGATACATTGGTAAGTGATTTTGAATCTAATTCAACTGGAGGGGTCTTGGGTGTCTTGCCACTGGACATAATTGTGTGTCCTTGTTCATGGAACTGGTGGGGACCGAATGGTCGGTGATGTGTAGTGATGCTGTGAAGTCAACCAGTGCACTCTTTCAACCAGATTATGTTTTTGCAGCAAGAATGGTTTGGGAACCTGGTTCCGGACGCCCTCTCCCTCGGAGAAGGACTGTTTGTCTCTGAAAGACTTGTCTCCTCCTTTTCCATGCGTCCCCTCCCTCAGTCCTCTTGGGCAGCTTCTCTCTCTCCTTCCAGCCCTCCCTGATGGAGCTCTGGACACGGCCTTCCGTGGAGATGAGGCGGGCAGTGAGGAGGACCTGTATGAGGATGCGCACAGCTCCAGCCACCACTACAGCCACACCGGAGGGGGCGGCGAGCAGTTGGCCATCAACGAGGTACAGTCGGGGCTGCGTGGGTGGACAGGGCTGGGACGCGTGGCCCGGCTAGGGGAGCAACTTCCGCACATTCATGCGGCCCGGACAGCCACAGGCTGCATTCCGAGCGGATGACAGTGGCACGGTGTGCACTTGGCACAGTTTCGGTCTGTGGCTCTCACGTTGGAATGTGGTGTCCATGAGCAGAGCTTGTCAAATCCGAGGTCCCTCCTCTCTGCCGTCATGGGGCCTTCAGGGAACCCAGAATAGCAGGTGTGGTACCCAGCACCTATGATCTAACCCTGTAATACCATCCTCAGTGGAAGATCTGCTTGGGAGGAAGGAGGACAGCGGTTAGCCCCTTAAATGATTTAAAATAGCTACTGAGTAATGATTTCTTCAAAACCCATTATTTGTAAGGATTAAGCATCCAAATAAGTTGATTTTTCCAATATTTGAAGCCTTTCTTTAAGTGCTTCTTATAAGCTGTTTTGAGTAGAAGGGGCTCCAAAATGATGTCTTAAGCATAATTCACAGAAAATGTTTTGCTTTTCCTTGATGACTGAGCTGCCCTTCCCAGTCTTGGGGCCCAACCCTGGTGGGAGGCCATGTACGGCGGGGGAGAGCTTCCCACCCCTGGATCAGAACTTCTCCCTGCAGCGACCAGACACACAGATCTGAGCAGGTAGCCCTGTGAGCACTGGTTTATTGAACTGTAAAACAGGACGACCGTGTGGTTGCAGGACGACAGACTGAAATAACAGCTGTAAGTAACGTGGCATGCAGGAGGTTCTTGGTCTCCAATGATGAGGATGATAATGAGGAAGGAACAGTAAGGAAAAGCTTTCCAGGACTCTGAAAAGGTGTGGGTTATCTGATTGGCCATCAGTGCTGCCTTGTTACAGCTCGTGTCTGCTTTTTATAGCTGTCTCCTACCTGGTGGTGGAATCTGGCCGGTCACATCGTGCTGCTGGTTGGGGACGTGCCTTTTCAACCCTTGACAGATTGTCCACTCTCAGATGCTTTGGATGAGGAAAGCTAAGAGCCAGGAGTGCTCTAGAAGAACAAATAATCTCTGTTGTGGGGCAGGAGGGGGCCACATTTTGATGGAAATGAAGGCAATTTGGACTATGAATTGTATAGGACCTATTTTGACTGCTTAGAGAATTTGTTTGCTGTTTGGTTCAAAGGTCCTGCCTGGTATTTGAGGTTACTGAGTGGACAGGGTGGTGATGTTGTACTTACGTTTAGAACCCTCAGTGCTTCCCTGGACCCTGTGAGAGCCCCCGGGATGGAGGGGGAAGACAAAGCACACCGCAGAGGAGGGCCAGGGCCGGCTGCAGAGCCCCTTCAGTGATGCAGTGAGCTGACTCGGGCAGAGACTGGGCTGCTCTCCTCATGAGACCCACCGGCACTTCCAGACTCCGATGTACAAAGTCCTGAAGCAGGCAGCACAGCACAGAGCAGGCCATGGGTCTGACCCCCTTCCTGACACTGGTTAGTGGAGGAGCTGCTGCAGGTTATTCCATTTCAGCCTCTGTTTCCTCCATGTGGGGTAGATGTTGCACCTGTGCCCACTGGCATGTCAGAGTCATTGTGCCCAGGTGCACTGCATACTCAGGAAAGGCAGTATTCATTATGATTTGTTGGCAGCGTTCACGAGATTCACCTTATCGGGAACTCCAAAGAGACATAGGAGTTGAGTCTCCGGTGACAGGCTGGCTCACCCAGCCTTGTGAGGGCAGCGCGTCCTCCTCTGAGTCCCCGGCCCCTCTCGTGCTCATGGCTGTCACGTGTGTGGCAAGAAGGCTTGCTGGGGCTCAGTGTGGGTTTCCGGCTTGGAAATAACGGAAGCCGCAGGTGTCAGAGAAAAGTCCATACGAAATAAGATTACTTGTATTTTCTAAGAACATAAAAGTGTCATGCTCTAAATTGGGACACTTTCTTATTCCTGGTGACCTAAAGGGAACGGAAACCACCTGGGCTGGAGAGGAGGTACATCGCAGGGGGACAGTGAAGCCCTTTTGTGTTCTGAGTGTGTGAGGAGCACATGTGTGTGACCACGTGAGGGTCTGGATGTGGAGTGTACGCCTGTGTGTTGTATGCATGAGACACACGTTTACTGAGTGTGTGTGTCAGGTAGTGTCCCGGCCTTGGGACAGAGCTGTGCACAGGATGTAGTCCTGCTTTCAGGGAGCTGACGGCGGGGGTGGGGGCAGACAGTGCCTGTCTGTATAGGTCCCTGGCTTTTACTGCATGTGCCCTAATGGAAGGACAAGGGGGCACAGTGCTGTCTTTTCCCTGTATTTCCCGCACCTAACTTGTGCCTCACAGCTTGTGATGGTCCAGTTTCTGCAGGATGAGTTAGTGTCAGGGCCCAGAAGTGTCCCCTCTCATCATTGTCCCCTCCAGATGCCTGTGACCAGGCCCAGGCCTGGGCCTGCCTGTCTGCCCAATTTCTGCCCTCCTCCCAATCTCTCCCTACCTCTATGGCTTCAGCCATGCCCTGCTGAGCCAGCGACATCCCTGAGGTCAGGCTTGAGGACATTCTTACCCCAGGGATTCTTTTTTCTGAAAGGTTGAAGGCTGAAAGTAGGCAGTGTCTTTGGAAGTCATGGTTCCCTTTTCATTTTAACCCCCACACCAAGTTGTGAAACAGAACCAGAGGATGGTAGGCACAGCTCCCAGCCAGGGGGCCTGGGATCTCCTGGTGGCCCCTCACTACCCTGCAGACAATAGTGTCTCCTCTCTGGGCCAGGCCAAGCTGCACTGCAGGACGGCACACATGGGGAGTGGGACTTGTCCCCAGCTCTGCCCACTTCCTGCATGGAGCTAAGGGCCTTCGTGTGTCTGGCTCCCCTCTAAGCACTTGTGTATCGAGCTGCTCTGATGGCCCTGCTCCAGGAGGGCAAGGCAGACTGGGGGCAGCTCATGGATCATCCTGCCGAGAGAAGATGACACCCAGACTAGAGGGCAGACAGACATAAAGCTTATACTCCAACCTGCGGCTTAAAACGTTTTTAAGGAGTTTTGCCAATAAGTAAGCCAGCACAGCTTCCCTGAGATGACTCAGACAGTAAAGAATCTGCCTGCGATGTGGGAGACCCAGGTTTGATCCCTGGATTGGGAAGATCCCTTGGAGAAGGAACTCGCAACCCTCTCCAGCATTCTTGCCTGGAAAATCCCATGGACAGAGGAGCCTGGTGGGCTCCATCCACGAGGTTGAAAAGAGTCAGGCACAACTGAATGACTAACTCACACACACAAGCAGCACAGCAGGTAGGAAACAGGACTGGCCTGGCCCACAGGGCCACAGAGTCACCAAGGGTGGGAGGCAGTATGGCCTTCCTGTTGCTTCTAACACTTATTGGTAGAGCATTTAGAGAACACCACAGGACTCAAGGCCGACTTGCGACTACCCCTCCATGGAGGGGGTCTGACCCCCCTCTCTCCAGGAGTTTCTGTCTTCCCCAGTGCCTGTGACCCTGGATGTCTGTACCCAGACCTGCCATGGTTCTTGCACCTACTCCCCAGCCCCAGGGAGGAGCCCAGCGCTGGTCAGTGCTCCAGGCCTGCAAGTGTCCATGGCCAGCAGCCCAGGGCAGCCTTCCTCTTCCCTCAACTCCCAAAGCCTTGCCCCCATCTCCACAGCAGTCCTGCACCCTCACAGACCTGCACACCGATCCACGCCACAGCCTGGTGGGCCAGGCCCTGCTGCCTCCTCCACCTACCTTCCTCTCCCTGGCTTAGATCCTTCCAGCCTGAACCCCTTGGGGGCCTAGGCCTTTGCTTTCAAGTTTTTTTTGGCTTTGCTTTTAATCATGAAATACAGAAAGCCTGTTGCTATTGTCTTTCCTGCCATGTACCCAATCACCAGGATCTGAAGGCTGGGTGCCCAAGGTTGGGCAGACGCCACCTCTCAGTCCTCTGTCCTGGCCCAAGTTCAGAGGGTCTTCTCCCACTGAAACTCTGCCGGGCTGCTCAGCTGTAGAGTGGACAGAAACCTCATCCCAGAACTGGGCCATGACTGAAGTCCTAAAGCACGCCCCCTGAGGCCAGGTAGGTCTTGTAGACCCACAGTACTCAGCGCTGCACTGACCAGTGGCCTGAAGACATACCGCCCTCTGTGCCCTCTTTTCTGGGTGTCTGATGGCTCTGGAACCACAAGGGCAAAATGACCCAGGGCAGAGGTCTGAGCCATACCCCACCAGAGGCATGGGATTTGGGGTGCAGGGAGCCCCTACCATCCTTTTAAGAGGTTGAGAGAGAAAATATTGAACCAATTTTTTGAAGAACTGGGCAGAAGCAGAAGATTGTTTTCCCCTACTAGACAGATAGGTAGAGCCAGGCTAAACCTTCAGATCTGCAGGGAGCAGACAGCCTATCTGGACATATCCCGACCCTTCTCTGCCACACCTACAGGTATTTCATCTGCACTATTCAGCAGATGGTAACGTCTTCAGGTAACCTCATCTCTCACATGCATATAGAGCTGGCACACACGCGGAATCCGAACATACAGTCACCCACAGGGGAGTACCCCGTGCCCACCGTGGGTTCCTCCTACTCCAGGAACCACAGAGCTGAGCATGGAGCCTGTAAACCTCTGCCCACATCTGAGATGCTCTTCCGTTTCCTTGGCCCCCTCAGCTGCAGCCTTCTGACCCATTGGAGGGGCACAGTGACTGTGACAGCTCCTCACGTGGATGGAACAAGAGGCTTGCATGTGAGCTCTGAGCCCTACAAGGTTAAGACTGCAGGCTCTGACTGGGAGGCAATAGAAATCCCTAGGTACTGGGCATAGGTTTTTTGTTTTTGTAAGCTGCTGAATAAAATTGTTCCCTCAAAAGTCAGCTCAGAATGGATTAAAGACTTAAATGTAAGACCTGAAACCATTAACCTCCTAGAAGAAAACAAAGGGAAATCTTGGCGTTGGTCTGGGCGATGATTTTTGGATATGACACATTTGAAAAACACAGGCAGCCAAAGCGAAAATAGGTGGGACTGGATTGCATCAAACTAGAAAGCTTTTGCACAGTAAAAGGAAACCCTCAACAGACTGAACAGGCAGTCTATGGAGTAGGAGAATATATTTGTAAACCATGTATCTGATAAAGGGTTAACAGGCAAAATCTCTTAAGGGACTCACAACTTGATAGCAAAACAAACAAAAACAAATAACCCAATTTAAAAATGGGCAAAGGGACCTGAATAGACATTTCTTGAAAGAAAATACTCAATGTCACTCGACCTTGGAAAGGCAAATCAAAACCATAATGAGGTATCACCTCACACGTTAGAATGGCTGTTATTAAAAAGACAAAAGATAGTGTTAGTGAGGGTGGAGAATAGAAAACCCTTACACACTGATGATGGGAATGTAAATTGGCACAGCTACTTTGGAAAACAGTATGGAAATTCCTCAAAAAATTTAAAACACAACTATTATATGATCCAACAATCCCATTTCTGGATGTATATACAAAGGAAACGAAATCAGGATCTCTCAAGAGATATTTGCACTCCCATGTTCATTGCAGCATTATTCACAATAGTCAAGACATGGAAATCTAATACCTGAATATTAGGTATTATACTTAATATCCAGATGAATGGATGAAGAAAAATGTGGTATATATATTATTCAGCCTTAAAAAAGAAGGAAATCCTGCCCTTTGCAACAATGTGAATGACCCCTAATACTGCATAATTTCACTTATATGTGTAATCTAAAAGTCAGACTCATACAATCAGAGTAGAATGGTTGCTAAGGGCTGAGGGGCGGGGGAAGAAATGGGAAGACGTTGGTCAGAGAGTACAAAGTTTTAATTATACAAGATGAATAAGTTCTGGGGATCTAATGTACAGCATGATGAGTATAATTAATAATATTGTACTTAAAATTTGCTAAGTAATTAGCTGTTAAGTGTTCTCACCACACAGACAAAATGGTACCTCTTTGAGGTGATGGAAATGGTAGTTAATTTGGTTGTGGGGGTAATTTTATAGGGTATGTCTAATATCCAGTCGTGCGCCTTAAACATACCCAATCTTTGTCAGTTATACCTCAGTGAAACTGGGGAGGAGGGTCGGCAGCTGAAGACGCCACATGCTTTCTCATAGGAACAAAATGCTGCGCTGATGGGCAAGGTCGGTAAGCAGATTTCCTGAGTCAGGGCCTTCCTGGAGTATCTCTGCAGGGATCGCTGTCTATCCAGAATTCAAATTCCTGGGCGAGCTTCTGACAGCAAATTGCCCGACTTCAGAGCCGCACTCACTGTTCTGTGAAGTCGGGGTCAAGGCGAGTCCTTGGTGTTAGGACGCAGAACCCCTGGCCTCCGGCGCCCGGATCTTCTGTGCGCCCGGCCGGCCAGGAACCGGGGCCGCTGAGGCCGCTAGCGGGGAGGTGCTGGGGGCGGAGCTGGGAGCGCGGCGGGTCGCCGGCCCCGCCCCCGGCCCCGCCCCCGTCGGTGCCCGGCAGCTGGGCTGGGACGCGGGGACCCGGCGCGCGCGGCTAGCGGCCGGCCGCGGCCTGGAGAGTGCGGCGGCTCCGCCCCGCTCCGGGCGCCCGGCAGCCCCGCAGCCGCCCTATCGCGGCGGGACCTCGGGGCGCGCGGGGCCGAGAGGCCGGGCGCCATGGCCAGGGCCCCGCAGTCCCGGCGCCGCCCCGCGCCGCCCGGGAGCGTCCTGCGCGCCCTGCTGCGCTGCAACCTGCCCCCCGGAGCCCAGCGCGTGGTGGTCTTCGCCGTGCTGGCGCTGCTTGTGCTCATCAACGTCGTGCTGATATTTCTGCTGGCCTTCCGCTGACCGCCCGGGTGAGTGGCGCCGGTGCGCATCTTTCCTGCCACCCCCAGCCCGCAGTCGCCCACAGCCCGAGGTGCGGCCGGGGTAGCCCCGCACTGCCGGCCGCCGAGCGGCCTGCCGCCAGCCCGGGTGCTAGGGCCCGTCTGTGTGTATCCCCTGGGGTGCGGCCGGGTGGGTGACTCAGGGACGAGGTAACACATGTGCCACGTCTGTCGCGCGCGTGTGTGTAAAATGGCGCGTCTCTGTGTGTAACTGAGGATGCGGATGCAGCTGTGGCCGCGGCTATGTGGTTGTCAGGGAACCTTGCACATGTGACCGCTGTTTGAGCAGATCTGGACTTGCTTTTCTTTATGGGTTGAGATGCCTGAGGATGAGTGGTTTCCTCTGCTCATGTTGTCTGCAGTCGCTTTTACCATGTTAGGTTTTAAGTGGTCTCAGGCAGCATGCCCCCCACCAAAGGCAAGGCCACGCACCACCCTGCCCCTTGCAGGTGGGCATTCTGAACATCCCCACGCCCAGGATGCTTGCGCAGGGGGCCGTGGGAGCCAAGCCCTGTTCCCAGGACTGTCGGAGTGGAATCCTCCAACAACCCACATGTGTGAGACAGAGAGGTGGGGCAGGGTGGGGAGGGTGATGGGCGGTTATCAGGGGGCACTTTGAGGCAGAGCCTGGCTTTCCCAGGTCTGTCAAAATCTCAGAAGCACAAAAAGGTACCCTGCCCCCTGTCCCTGGCTTGTCCTGGTCTTGAAATTGACTCCCCCTCCCCTGGTGCAGTCCCCTACCTGCCCCCACATAAAAACCTCACACCTCAGAGGCAGCTTGTGCTCTCCATTACCAGGCCGAGGGTGAGCCCAGAACCCTCGCCGCTGGGCCTGCCCAGGTTGAGTTTTGGCTTCAGTGCAGCCGCACTTCAGAGTGCCAGGAAGGGCCCCTGTCCAGAAGCACACCGGTGTTGGCTCTGGTGGCCGCTGGGCTGTCCTGGAGGGAGACTGCCTCTCTGACTCCTTGCAGCTACATGCTGTGTTGGTTGTCACACAAATGGTTAACGTCATAGCTGTAACTCGTCTAAGCACCTCCCATTTGTGGATATACGGGGGAGCTTGGTGATCAGCTCCCTGTAACTCTGAGCTGATGGGGACCGAGGCACAGGGAAATTGCGGAAGTTGCTCATGGCTCCCCTGTTCCCAGCAACGTGCTGGGACTCGAAAGTGACCACCATGGGCCTCTAGGTGACTGATCAGGATGAGTAAGGGGTTGTCCATAAATGTGTCAGGAATCCTGGTCTCTCCAGGAAGCCATGCCTCTTTGCCCCACAGTTGGAGCCCTTCCAGCTGAGGAGAAAACCACCTGTAGAGGATCCACACCTCTCTGAAGCACTGGCCATTCAAGAGGGGCTTTTGCTCAGGGCTCATTTGAGGGAATATGGAGACAAGGGGAGATGCCTGACCTGGTTCCTCTGGTGGGAATAACCTGGTGTGTCTGCAGTACTCCCTCCCTGTGTGGGGACCAGTGTGTGCAGCTTGTGTGACCTGAGGATGGACAGCATCCACCTAGCATCTAGCAGATTGTTCTCAGATCAGAGTGTAGCATCCCATTAGCCAGCCTATGAAAGTGCACTGGCAGATTTGCACTGGGGGACTTGCAGGGACAGGGAGTCTCAGAACACTTACTTCTCCAGGATCAAATCTACAAAGCTTAATAAACAAGAAGCTTTGTTCCCTACCAGATCCAAACTTCAGGTTACCTAAGCAGCTCCAGGGGTGAATCCTCCCCAGTCTCTGTAACTCATCATTCAAAACATACAAATCTCAAATAGTCTCCATGCTGATGGGCACACTCCCCCTTGGTCACTGTCCCTGTACAGGGATGTTCACCTGCAGCCATGTCCACACTGCTCACCCATACCACCTTTGAGCCACTCTGCTTCCTCCTGGTCTGGGGCCAAACCCACCAAGACCTGGATGGCAGCCTGCTTGTGCTAACTGCCCAGGCTGATGCCTACTCTCAGGCTGCAGCTGGCCAGTTCCTCTTGTTTGGCCTTGCCAAATCCCTTGTCTCATCCTGGCTGCAGGGCAGCCAGGAGGTTTCTCCCTGCAGGAAGGGACAAACCCATAGTAGGTCTTCTTAGCTGGACAAGTACAGTGGTGTCTTGAGGAGGTCTGTGACCCCAAGGATTCGCCCAGTGCTCTGAGCCCGGGGTCCCTGGGTGGACCACGGAAATGTGCAGCCTGTGAAGAGCTGCTGCTATCAGAGTGGGTGTACAGATAAGCTGTAGATTACTTTGAAAAGTGGTTTCACTGGGGTTTAAAACAAGCTTAAACCCCATCTACCAGAACATAAAGCACCTCATGGTAGTCTCTGAACATGCTTTCTCAGGACCTAGCTTGGAGGCAAGGCCCAGCTGGAATGGGCGCCAGTACCTAAGCACCCCTCCCACCTCCCACCCTGTCCCTTTGAGACACTGTGGAGACAGCAAGTGGAACTGAGGGGGAGACCAGCCAGTTTACTAGTTCCTGTTTTGGTGGGAGGATTATCATGCACAGCACCCTAGGAGTGCCCAGAGAAGGCCCCCCGATGGGCACAGGCTCAGAAGAGGAAACAGCACAGAGGGCCTGTCTGGTGATGCCCCAAGGCCTTGACCGCTTAGCCAAAGAGCCGGCCCAGGTCTGCGACAATGAGAGCCAGCACTCGGTCCTGGTAGAGGGGCACGGACCTCACCTCCTGGGCAGCCCCAGTCCATTCCTCCTCCTGCCCAAAGCCCACAGAGCCGCTTGTCATTCACGGAGCAGATACTGAGCCCACATGACATGAAAGCAGGAGTCAGCCTGATCTCGGGTGGCCTCGGCCTGCAGTGGCTTGAAGCAGGGTTTCAGTTCGCTGCCAGAGACTGAGTTGGGTCACAGCAGTTAAGAGACCCAAATCCTGACCCCTTGTCGGTGACAAGGCCCTGGCCCTTCAGCTTTGCAGAAAAGATTTCCCACAAAGAGAGTAGAGAGGGTAATGCCACCAGTGAAACGTGTGCCCGTAGGAAGCAGAGTGCAGTGCGTGTGGACAGACACATGGGCACACTGCAACGCCCGCTTGGTAGTTGGAGTCGCTTTTATGGGGCACGTGTTCCAAGTTTCCTTTGGCCAGTCACTGTGGTTTGCCTGGTTCTGAGTCTGTATTTGCTATATACAAATGCGCATCTCAGTCAAGATGGATCCTGCTGCAGAGGCCTATGGGTAGCCTTAGCATCACTCCCCTTTTGACCGCCAAGGAGCCTTCTAGTCAGGAAGGTCTCCTTAACTTCAAGAATGAGAAATGTGTGGTATCTTATCTTTATATGGGCAGGGCCTTCTCTCTTTGTCCTGCTTATTGGTAGTTTGGAGTTCCTGTCCACAGGGAATAAACTCTTAATTGCTCACCCCGGGTGGGGGCGGGGGTCCACCTCCTGCCTCAAGCCCAGTGTGAAACAGAGCTCCGACACAAGGACTGCCTGGGAGGGGAGCATCCCTCCTGATGGGATTTCTGATCGTGTGGGAGAGAGAACCACACCAGTCCTTTCCACAGAGAGAAATTAATGTAGGGACTTGTTCGGCAGGTATAAAGTAGCTGACTCAGTCAGCAGGTGCTCAAGAGCAGCCCTGAGGTCTCTGTTACAGAGATGGCAGTTTTAAGATGGACTTTCTTCTTTAGAGCTGGGGAGTAAAGGGAGACGGCTGGAATCATTAAGAGTGAGAATCCTGTGGGCTGGAGACCTAGAACTCTGAGCAGAGGCACTGCTCAGCTGGTGCCAGGGGTGCCATGAGACTGGTTCTGCAAGTGTTCAAGAAACACTGCAGACCAGATCCAGCTACTGCAGTGGCTGGGCACTGCCAGACCCAAGGAAAGAGGCATTGCTGTTTGTCAGGTGGCTTCACGGGTACTGCGTGTCCACAAGAAGCCACTAGGAAGGAGCGAGGCCCCTCTCTCTCCAGCTCTGAGGCCCCTTCCAAGGCCACAGTAGGAGCCCCTGACGGGGGGCAGGGGGTACAGCAGAGATGCAGCTGGCAGTGCCCTGGCCCAGCATCACAGAGCACAGCAGAGACACAGGGGGGAGCTGAGAGCCAGTAGTTGAATCCCGGCCCAGCGGGGAGGGGAGGAATGTGTGCCCTGTGCAGGCGGGTGGAGCAGCATGCTTGCACTCAGATTTGATGGCTCACCAGGATTCCAGTGATAAGTTCAGTGTAGACATAGTGCATGTCTGGGCACATGCCCTGGGCACAGCCCCGTCCCCCTGGAGGTCAGGGGAGCCTCCATCAGTCCACTCCTCTGTGAACAAGCCAGCATTCCCTCTTTCCAGAGTTGGGGCACAGGGTGGAGGGTAGAGGAGCAGCTTTACCCGCTGACGTGCCCTCCCTGGCTCTCTCCACAGCTCATCAGCGATGGCAGTGTGGTGTGTGCCGAGGCACTCTGGGACCATGTCACCATGGACGACCAGGAACTGGGCTTCAAAGCTGGAGACGTCATCGAAGTGATGGACGCCACCAACAGAGAGTGGTGGTGGGGCCGCGTCGCCGACGGCGAGGGCTGGTTTCCTGCGAACTTTGTGCGGGTACGGCGCTGGTCCCGGCTTTCCCTCGACCTGAGAAGAGCCAGCCGTGGGCTCTGAAGCACAAGCTTGAATCTGCTCTGGGGTCTGAGCTGCTGGGTGTGCATGTCTCACCCATGGGTGGGACTGCAGGCTCAGGGCTGGGTGAGCTTCCCAGGAAGCCCAGCCTGGGAATTGAGACACAGCCTTCCTCCTGCGCCACCACCAACTGCACCTTACCCCTGCCCTCTCTTCAGGAGTCCTCAGACACCAGGGAAGAATGGGTCAGAAATGATGGGTCCCTCTGGGGGCAGAGGGTCTGCCTGTTAGAATACCACTGCCACAGAGCTGGGCCTCCCAGGATCTCCAGAAGCTGTGCAGACCTTCTGCGCAGACCCTCAGTTCTCACTTTCACAACAGTCCTGGACTCTGGGAACTGTCACTATACCTCGGGAACTGAGGCAAGCACAGGCTCAGCCTTTAACCCAGGAGACCACAGGGAGCAAACCCAGACCGAAGGCAGCCTTTGGTCTCCAGGGAAGGGATCCCGGTGCAGCCTCGGAAAGGTCAGGCCGAGGGCAGTGGGGAGGGGAGGCCCCAGGCCCTGAGGTTCATTGCTTCTCTTGCCCCAGACCTCCTGGGTTAACAGCCGTCTCTGCCCCCTGAGCCTTTCCTAGTTATAGTCGCAGAGCCAGCAAGGCCACGCCACCTGTCCAGTTGCTTCACAGCCCCCAGCAGGCCCAGTGTGAGCAGGTGCTGGCAGAACCCCTGTAGTGAGCATCTGCACCGTTCTAGCCTCTGTGCCGGGCAGAGCGGAATCTAAGGGAGAAAACGGGGACCGGGTGCCTCCAGACCTGCCCTCCCCCGTCCCCCTGGGCCCTACTCAGGTGATGCGGGAGCTTCCTGCCCCTGTGATGCCATGAGTCCTCGAGTGTCAGTGTCAGCGTGTGGGGCGCTGGGCGCCGACCCCGGGGGGACTCTGACTGGATGTGTTGCCTGCAGCTGCGGGTGAACCAGGACGAGCCTGCAGACGATGAGGCGCTGGGGCCTGGGCACCGAGGGGCTGGGGATGGCGGGGGCGCCGAGGCACAGGGCAGCAGGGACCAGATGCGGACCAATGTCATCAACGAGATCCTCAGCACGGAGCGAGACTACATCAAGCACCTGCGGGACATCTGCGAGGTGAGGCTGCTGGCAGGCGGGCGGGGTGGCGGGGTGGGGGCCCAGAGGGGAGCCTGACCACCCGCACCCCCAGGGGTACCTCAGGCAGTGCCGCAAGCGGGCAGACATGTTCAGCGAGGAGCAGCTGCGCACCATCTTCGGGAACATCGAGGACATATACAGGTGCCAGAAGGCCTTTGTGAAGGCGCTGGAGCAGAAGTTCAACCGGGAGCGGCCGCACCTGAGCGAGCTGGGCGCCTGCTTCCTGGAGCACGTGAGCACACCGGCCCTGGGCCCCAGGTCCCAAGCCCTCCCTGGGCAGTAGCCCCTGCTCTGCCCATCTCTGCTGGGGGCTCGCCCTATACCACCAGCCCTGGCCCCAACTGCCCTCTCCCTTATACTCTGTTTTAGAAGTGTCAGCACTTCTAGGGGTCAGCGTGGGGTGAGGCCCAAGGAAGAGAATGCTCCTTGGAGCAGGAGGGCCTAGGCTTCAGCCCTGAAAGGAACTGCCTGGGGAAGAGGTGGGCTGGGCACCCTAAGGACATTCCTAGCAAATTCTGGGGTTCCTCACCCAGTAAGCACACTGGAATTTGGGTTGGACTAATTCTTATTTCCACTCTAAATGCCAGTTGACATTTAGCCAAGGTTCATTGGACTGGTCTGGGCTAGATGGACTCATTTTTATCCCTCTCCTGTGGCAGTCACACAGGTTGAGCAGAAGATGCCTTGCCCAGCCCATCAAGAACAACCTGTGTTCCTTTCTGGCTACTAGCAGTGCAGGGTGGGGAGGCCCTGCCACCTCTTGCCAGTGGCAGGTGGGAGCTGAGGATGGAGACCTCAGGAGCAGGTGGTGTGTCTGGGCACCTGAGCGACTGTGGGACCTTGGTCCATTTATCAACAGGCAGAGCTGTGGTGGGGAATGGGAACTAGGGCAGGTCTAACAAGGCATGCTATCAGCGTTACCCAGTGTGACCGTCACAGCGGCCTGTCAGGCAGCCAGCTGCTGCTAACCTCCTTTCCCACCTAAGTTCACGAAGTCCTAGGCTGTTAAATGCCAGACCTGGTCTCCTTCTGACTCCAGGCATATGAACGTCACACAGAAACAGACACAGTGCGCCTCCCGTACGACACACTTGCATCATGGGCATGTCCGTGTCACGTGGCGTTGGAAACAGCATTTGACAGTGGCTGTCTCCAGGTGTGAAGCCAGAGCTTTGTAAGAAACAAACAAAACACTGGGCTGAGAAGAAAGACAGCCCGGGAGGCATAGCCATTGGCCCTGGCACCCATCTCATCTCAATCTCCCTCTCTCTCCTTTTTGGCCTTTCGTATTAGTATCATTGATTTTACCCCAGAACCGGGCACACTGTCAGAATATCTGCTGAGGGCCCAGGAGAGAAAGCCAACTGGCAGCAGGCACTCTGTACCTGAGTTTTCTAGGGTCTTTCATGTCCTTGGGCTTGATTCCGCATAGCTTGTGCCCAAAGCAGCAGGTAGACAGAGCCTGAGTCCCCTGCACTCTCTCCCACCCCTTTCCCAACACTGCCCATGGCCTGCCGAGAGCAGGAGACTGTCTTCTCACCCTGAGCTGTGCCTGCAGCAAGCAGACTTCCAGATCTACTCAGAGTACTGCAACAACCACCCCAATGCCTGCGTGGAGCTCTCACGCCTCGCCAAGCTCAGCAAGTATGTGTACTTCTTCGAGGCCTGCCGGCTGCTACAGAAGATGATTGACATCTCCCTGGATGGCTTCCTGCTGACGCCCGTGCAGAAGATCTGCAAATACCCTCTGCAACTGGCAGAGCTGCTCAAGTACACACACCCCCAGCACAGGTAGGAGGGCGCTGGGGGAGAAGGGTGGCTCTCCAGGCCTTGGGTCAGCCCATATTTTGAGGCTCGTAGTGTGCTGGGCAAAGCTGCAGGCATTGGGCCAACAGCACAGGCTTAAAATATATAACAATCCTGCCTTCATAAGCTGTCCTTGCAGTGCACAAAGAGGGCATGAGTAGGATGTAAAGTTCTGCTCTGTGCCTTGTTCATGGAGAAGATGGGATGTGCGCTTGACCAGTGGAGAAACGGCCCGGGGCGCAGCCCTCGAGGGAAGCAGCTCCACAGGGGCTGCAGGATGCTCCCAGCCCCTCTCTCCTTGATCCAGTAAGCCCTCTGCCGTCTCTGTTTGGCCCCAGGGATTTCAAGGACGTGGAAGCTGCCTTACATGCCATGAAGAATGTGGCCCAGCTCATCAATGAACGGAAACGGAGACTTGAAAACATCGACAAGATTGCTCAGTGGCAAAGCTCAATAGAGGACTGGGAGGTGAGGATCCAATACCTCAGAAAATACCAAAGGGCTTGCCCCTGAGAAATCGTAAGAGGGAGCTGAAGCAGGGCGCCACGCTCCTGGGAACCAGCAAACAGGCTGGTGTCAGGAGGGAGAGCTGGGCCTCTGCTGGGCCAGCCCGGCCCATTTCCAAGCACCAAGCCTCAGGCGCTGCTCCCAGAGGAGCTGGCCTCCTTCCTGGTGAAGGGCTCAGGACCCGTGTAATACGCCACATGCTCCTCCCGGGGTGCAACCAACCAGCCTTCCAGGGACAGGCTGGGCCCCCAAGTTTGAGTTAACTACTGGGGTTCTCAACAGAAGTGGCCAGGTTTGCCACAGCATGACCAGAAACGGATCACCACCGGTCAGAGCCTCTCGGTTCTCTTTTCCAGGCACACACAATCCCCTCGTGTGGGCCAGTTTCAGCTTTTAGGGCAGCATGGAGGCCTGAACTAATGATGACGTTCCTGGCCTATTCTCTCCACTCTCACTCACCAACCAAAACATCTATGAAAAAACAGATTCATGGGCCCCACCCTAGAAATACGGAATTAGAATCCCTGGAAATGGGACTGAGTGCTATGGTTTATGTTTTGTTTTCAGTGTTTGGGTTTTGCTTTCCTGATGATGGGTTCTGAGGCCCAGCCCTGGCTAAGGGTCCCCACAAACTCACTTATCCCAAACTGAAAGGCTGCCAACACCACCTGGCTGTGATTTGCATTTTCCTGGAGGAACATGGTACAGCTTCATCTGAAATTGTAATGTTTGATGATGGGACTTCAGGTACACTGAGCTGGAAGAAGACCTCTTAACCTCTTTTAAAAGACTGGCCTTGGAAGTGACTTTCAGCCAAGTTTAATTATTCTCTAAGAGCAGCGCTGTCCAATCAAAGTACCATGGGAATCACAACAGGAAATTTTATATGTGCAAGTGGCGTAGTTGGTAAAGAATCTGCTTGCCAGTGCAGGAGACACAAGAGATGTGGGTTCGATCCCTGGGTTGGGAAGATCCCCTGGAGGAGGAAGTGGCAACCCACTCCAGTATTCTTGCCTGGAGAATTCCATGGGCAGAGAGGAGCCTGGTGGGCTACAGTCTATGGGGTCGCAAAGAGTCAGACTTGACTGAGAGCATGTGAGCAAATACAGCCATCTTAAAAGTGAAAAAAAAAACAAACAGGTGAAACGAACTTTAACAATGTTTTGTTTAACTCAACATATCTAAGATATCAACATGTAATCAACATATAAAATGTCTTTGGTGAAATAGCCACAGTCTTTATTTCATACTAAGTCTTCGAAATCAGAGTATCTTTTACTTTGATGACATCTCGATAGGGATCAGCCACAATGCAAATATGCCACTGGCTGCTCTAGGGCCTCACTTGGCAGAGGCAACTTACAGGCCAAACCACCTTTTTATAGGCCAAACCACCACTTTTTCCCTCCCAACTTCTGTGGTCTGCTGCAGGCCCTGACCCAGTGGGGGCCACGGCAGACGAGACCGACAGTGACCACACCAACTCAGCAGGAGGCAGGACCCAGAGCCCGGCAGAGCCTTGCTCTCAGCCCCAGGGTGGGGGCACTCAGCTCATGGCTCCCCTTGGGTTCCCCAGGGGGAAGATCTCCTGGTCAGGAGCTCGGAACTCATCCACTCGGGGGAGCTGACCCGTGTCACTCAGCCACAAGCCAAGAGCCAGCAGAGAATGTTTTTTCTCTTTGACCACCAGCTCATCTACTGTAAGAAGGTACCACAGTCACTCTTCCCTAATAGATGGGCCTGTTAAGAGCAGCTGTGGCGGGAGTGAGGCTGAGGGCTGGAAGCAGCTGCCCCCAGAAAACGAGCCGCCCAAATGCGATTCCTCTCCCCGGGGCCGTGTGTACAGGAGACCCTTCCCTGGTCAGGCTCTTTGGGCCAAAGTGGGGGGCAGGAGGCCTCTACAGAGGGAACCTAGTGCCCTAGGGACCAGAGGGTGCCCTCACAGTCTGACCGGTGCCCAGTGCTGGGAAGAGCACCCTCCTTGCAGATAAAGCCTTGTTTGGGCCTCAGCCAACTCTTCTCTCCCTGAGAAGCTCAGCTTCCCCTCCCCAACCTGGGATCTTCTGTCCCAGCGGCCTTCAGGCCTCCCTTTGCTGCTGGCTTCTACTCCCTCTTGAAAACGGGCCCATGTGGCCGAGCGGCCCTCCAGAGCGCCGGCTCTGCCTGGCCCTGGCAGACTGCTGCTTTTCTCTGCTACGCAGCGCGGGTCCTGCCTGCAGCCTGGCTCCATGGCTGCCTCCCCCGCGAGGCTATGAGTGTTCAGAGACCCCCACACCGCTGAGTAACTGTTAACTGAAACAGCGGCTCCTAGCCATGGTTTTAGCACGTGGTTGTGGCCAAGCCAGGCTTCTCATCTCTCCTGAGAGAACTTTCTGCCAGGGAGGTAGGTGATAGCCCACCAGCCCTTCCAGTCTCAGGGCAGAAAATGAGGCAGGGTCTTAGATGTGGTCAGGAGAGTGGTTTAGGCCGAGGCGCTGGGCAAGTAGGCGGGCCAGGGGCTCATGCTCTCTCTGGCAGGACCTTCTCCGCCGGGATGTGCTCTACTATAAGGGCCGAGTGGACATGGACAGCCTGCAGGTGGTGGACTTGGAGGACGGGAAGGACAAAGAGCTCCACGTGAGCATCAGGAACGCCTTCCGGTTGCGCTGTGGCCCCTCGGGCGAGAGCCACCTGCTGTGTGCCAAGAAGCCCGAGCAGAAGCAGCGCTGGCTCAAGGCCTTTGCCAGGGAGCGGGAGCAGGTGCGGCTGGACCAGGAAACAGGTGCGAGACCCCACTCGGCCTTGCTCCACGTGAGGGCCCGCCTGGCACTTTTTGCATCCCGGGTGCAGGGAAGTCGACATGATCTTGCAACTGTGAGAGGCAGGTCTCACACCAGGAAAACCTCGGGGTTTGGTGAGGCTCTGGGACATGTCGTGGTTTCGACCCTCACTGTGGGTCTGCATGCCTGAGGGTTGCTCCCCCGACTCACTCACATGCACACACTCTAGAGGGCGGGGCCTCTGCTCAGTTGGAGTGGGAGGTGGACACTGGCCTCCAGAAGCCTCCCCTACCCCACATGAGCACAGCATCCCCCCACTGCATTCCCCTCCTGTCCTTGGTCCCCTAGCCATCCCAGTACGCAGTGACCAGGTCAGTCCTTGATCTGGCCAAGAGCCTCCCCTAGAGTGCCAAGAAAGGACAGTAGCCACCAACGGGTCAGGCTAAGTCATGGGGGAGGGCAAGGGAGGCGCCCAGAGAAGCTCCTCAGAGCATCTCCTCTGCCTGGGTGGACAAAGCCGGCCAGTGAGGCAGGTGGGTGAGTCCCTGAGGCCTGCTGGGCCCCCAGGCACTGTGGGCAGGGCAGGGCACACACAAATTGTGCTGGTGCCAGAACAACAGGACCATGGGCAGGGGAGATGGGAAGGCAGTTGCGTTCTCACCGGAAAGCGGGTGTCTCATTTGTGGCCCCCTCCCAGGCTTCTCCATTACCCAGCTGCAGAGGAAGCAGGCCATGCTGAACGCCAGCAAGCAGCAAGCCATCGGGAAGCCCAAAGGTAAGCGGGTGATGGCCCACAGCAGGGCTGGCACCCGGGTCGTCGGAGGTGCCCACTGCCCTTTACAGGTGGGTGTTCCCACAAGCTGGTTGTGAGGGCCCACTGCGGAGGAGGCCTGCAGTGCCGGTGCCTGGTGGATGTTCCCGCTCACCACCCCCGCAGGCCCCCCAAGCAGCACCATCAGTGCCAGTGTGCTTTCCCAGGCAGGACTGCTTCCTGGCAGCCAGCCTAGCCAAGGAGCAGACAGCCCATTCCGACAGACATCACCATGAGGGTAGCTGCACGCCCCACACCTTCCAGCCCCCCCTGGTTACACCCCCTGCAGGCCACGGAGGGCAGCCCAGGACCTTGGATGTGGACAACCCCAGGGGAAGCAAAAGGGGACGTCTGAGGCAGCCTGGGGCTGGCCCATTCCACCCCTACAGCCTCTGTCCTGTACCACCTAACTCCTGAGGCATTTCTGACCCCGACTCTTCCCCTGCCAGCCCTTGGCCGACCCTACTACCTGGCACGTCAGAAGCATCCGGCCCTCCCCACCAGCCTGCCTCAGCAACAGGTCCTGGTGCTGGCAGAGCCCAAGCGAAAGCCATCCACCTTCTGGCACAGCATCAGCCGGCTGGCACCCTTCCGCAAGTGAGCCCGTGCCCCACCAGTGGCACCATCTGGACCTGCCTTGCCGGTGGGCCTCCAGCTCTTCCTACCCGAGGCTCACCGCATCTGGCCCTCTGTCTGTTCTGCAAGTTAGCAGGGCTGAGTGTGGGATCCGCTCAGTGCCCACCTTCTGTTTCCTCCCCACTACTGGGGTGCTGAACAAGTTGGCTGGAGAGGCAGGCCCCTGGCACGTGAACCTCCCACACCCTCCAGGCCTGTGCAGGGCTTCATGGGAGCCACAGCTCAGAACCACCCAACAGGCCAGTGCGTGTGAGGATGGCCGCTTTGGACCCTCTTTGCACATCTAATCATCCCTCCTGCTCCTGTTTTCTCTGGGCAGGAGACCGCCTCTGCCTTCAGTCACCTGCAGAGCCAGGCTGTGTACCTCTCTGCCCTCCTGCTCTCTCCACAGGCCCCCAGCTGGTGGGCAGGAACCAGGGATTCTGGGCACAAAAACATCTGGCCTGGAGCCCACCTGTTACTTCCTCCCAGTCCCTCTGTAGACACTCCTGGCTGCTGGACACCCTCTCTTCACTTGTGATGTGTTTGTTTATAATGGAAAGAAAACAGGACCATAGTCAACTGAAAAATTCTGTCAGGATTTGTAACCAGCCCACCTGCAGCTGTGGGATGATTCCATAACCTGGTTCCAGTTTGGACTTTGTTGTTAAATTCCAACAATAGAGAATTGTCAGTGACACAGAAAGACTGCCTTACCCTGAGTGAGTGTGAGAAGCCATGAGAACTGAATTCTGTGGCCCAGCACCCAGGGCTGACCCACCCAGAGGCTGGTGGGCACGGAGGTTGGAAGGAAGCCCGCACCCCGTGGAGGAAGGGCACTGAAGAGGGTGGCCAGGGCCTGGCACGGGGCAGAGCACAGAGCCGCCCCTGCGACCCGTGGGAATTCAGCAGCATGTACAGTCACTCTTGCACTATACCTTCTCCAAGCAGAAACCACATTTAATTTCATAAAGAAACCTGTGAAAAATAACCTGGCTGCCAGCCCTTGTTTTCTGTTGGTGTCTATCCATTTTCTCCTCCCCTTCCGGTTACCTTTCCACCTCAAGCCTTTCTTTAGACTAAAGGAATAAGCCAGGCCACCAAGGCTTTGGTGGAAAGCAGCTCAGTGTTCAGAGGCTCAGGGAAACTAGGAGCTCTCTCAGCACCTCTGTCCCCAGCTGCTTCTAGAGTCTCTGTTGAGCTGAACTTATCAGCAATGTGAGTTTGGAGGACAGGCAGTCTGTACTCTTTTTGGGTCTGAGCTTCCCCTTCGGCGAAATGGGGAAGGATGTGTCTTCTTTCCAGGAGGACTGAGGCCACAGGACCAGGAGAGGGTGGCTTCCCTCCCCTTCCCCACAACCCGCCGCTCTCACACTTGTACACACTGCTGAGGTCACCGGGGCTGAGCCGGAAACCCCTGGATTTTCTAAGGTGAGAGACGCTACACCACCTCCCCCAGGCCAAGCCACCTGGAGGCAAAACCTATAGGGAAAAAGCATGAAAATCACAATATGCAACACAAGTCAAATCTTTATTGAAAACTGCAGTATTAATACATAACAATTTACAATAGACGTGCTTTTAAGAATTTTAAATCTGAGCTCATCTACTCATCAGATTGCATAAAAAATTAAAATAGTAAGAATTTACACATAATGGAATTGGCTCAGGATGGACGTTCCACTCCTTTGTATCGATTGACACCTTAGTTCAATGCAAAGGCGGGGGGTGTCTTTAACACTGGAAGACAATGCTGAGTTAAGGTTTTAAAAAGTACTAAGAGAATGGTCTAAAAAAACAGTATTCAAAAATCATTAAAAAAAAATCCAAACAACCGTTTCCTCGTCAGTAACAATGGCTCCCTTGGGGCTCTCTTGAGTGGCCACCAGAGCAGCCCCCCGGGAACACAGGAGAGCTGGCCTTCTACTAACCACTGGTCTGCACGAGGACCTGCAGGAAACCACCAGGGCTCAAGAGGCCAAGGTGAGACCCTCATCATCCCTCAACACCTGCGTCCTGAAAGCACAGCCTTTCAGTGCTCACCGCAGGCTCCCTGCGCGTTGGTGCCAGGCTCTCCCGTCTCTGTCCCAAGTGCCTGGAGGCTGGTCCTGGGGATTCAAATAAGATTACACCAGAGGTCTGCTGTTCTTCAAGTCAATAGGGTAGGAAAAGAGACAAATCCTCTGAAACATCAACTCTGCAACTTTCTACCTGAAAAGATCAGACCCTCCTCTGCAGCATGTCATCTGCAGGCTCCTTTCAGAAAGCTCAGGCTGAGTATTAAACAGCTCAGGAGAAAAAAAACATGCCAACATTTGAAACGTGGTCGAGAGGGAGTCATGCAGGCCGCCCTTCCCCTATGCCAACCACTCCGCTGTAAAGACACACCCCTCCTTAGAAAGCACCAAAAGAAGAACCAGAAGCTGTCCCGCACCTCAAGCCCCACACCCTCAAGCCTGCCCTTGCATGGCCAGAGGGCGTCAGACAGGTGTCCTGTCCTGCCTGGGAGATGCCCAGGCTGGCAAGAACTGGGGCACCCAGCTGTTAGCTGCCAGATAGGGAGAAGGTGGCCCAACGGGTCAGAGTGATACTGTTTCCATATGTCTACCAAGTTCAGGTGAAGAAGTCTGGGTCTCCTTCTTAAACAGCAGGCCCCAACATGGATGCATCCAGCGTCAGCTATGCTATCACCACCCTCTGGCAGGACAGCACTGTGGGACGTGCACACCTCGAGCCCCCAGATCCTCTTCCTGTGTGTGAAGTGCCAACGCCAGTGGAGGGACAGGCACTGCGAGCGCGGCCCGGGAGGGGGCCGCACATTGACCAGGTTCCCAGCCCGAGGCTCAGGACTGCCCTTGGCTCCTACAAACACTACATTTGCATAGCACTCAAGAAACAGAGTCACGTAATATAAGTGGGAGGCCTAGTAACCAAACCAACAAAAATGTTCAGAGAAGACTGAACACAGAGACATAAAAGATCCCGAAGCGCCTCTGTGCTTGTTACCATGAGTGGCCCTGGCCCTGACGTTGGCTGCACTCCTCAGAGATAGCAGCAAGCTGATGGGACCATCACTCATCGGAAAACGTTCAGTCACCTGGCCCAAACAAGAGAAACATATCTCCTAAACCTTAGAGGAGAGCTGTAGAACAAAATTAAAAAAAAACACCCATCATGGTATCTGTTTACAGAATTAATTCCTTTTCTCACCTGTCTCAATTTCTAAAATAACTGTAATTTAGCTGAAAGACTCTCAAATTAAGAATGTCACATACGAAAGATGCAAAACTGCTCTGAATATTCTACTATTGTGCTTAGGATATCAAATTATGTATAACAGAAGCTCTATTCCTTAATTTTACTGGAACTAAATGCTGCTAAAATTACAACATATGATAGTTTTGTTACTATTCATTATGTCCAGATTCTCACCTGCTAGACCCGCTCTACCTTTCATATTTGATAACTGATGCCCTGATAGTTTCAAAACTGAAAAGATTTCCACACATAGGTATTCCATAATGCAGAAGTATTTGATGAAGTTTCCCAGCTCAACCTCACAAAAGTAAGATTTTTTAGAAATTAAAGGGGGCATAGTATTTGTAAGTTGATGTAAATGGGGAGAAAACACAACCCACTTTTTTCTCTTAAAAACACCATTTAATTCAGTGCTCATAAAAACACTCACCCTGTGTGTGTGCGTCTCAGACAATCCTGAAGAAACAGTCATAACTTCCTCCTGAATTCAAATGACTCTAACCCTTTCAGGCAGTCTGTGTGTGTGTGTGTGTGTGTCAGAGAGAGAAAGACTGGGGCTTTTAAAGAGTTATACAAACTCACTTACTACACTAAACTGGGGAAACCTACTTCTCTGCTACTGGATCAGTTCTGCCCCGGAACCATTAGAACATTACCAGCCACCCACTGAAGAGAGAGAAGAACCAACAAAGAGTTGACGGGGACACTGTGTGCCTGGGGCAAACAACTGCGACACACACAGACACACACGGACACACAGACAGACATACACACACACACATGGACACACATACACAGACACACACACACACACAGACAGAGGTGGGTTAAGTGCTCTCCAATTTAAAGTACTTATCAGTAGACATACTATGTTACAGACAGTAGAAATAAATCTTCCGTTTACAGTGATCCATGCAAAAATATTCCTAAACTTTTTATAAAATAAAATGTGAAAAAGAAAGTTATGACGAATACTTACTATAGAAAATATGGTTACCAAATCAGTTGTCCCACTCACCAACCAGGGCTGAATGCCATTCCAGTGCCAGAGCCCTGACCAGCTGCCAGAGCTGTAAGATCAGTTAGGGTCCCCTCCCCAGCCAAGGCCCACAGCACTCAAAATGACGACAGGCTGGAGCAGGGGCACCCCCACCCCCGACAGGCTGAAGGGCAGCAAACCCTCACCACCCCCACCCCTCTGACTCCATCTGAGGACAGACAGACACACACAACCATCGATACAGGTTGGGCACATTTAAGCAAAAAAAAAAAAAAAAATCCTCTTGGCTTCTTATGTACAATATTTCGAGTTTTAAACACAAAATCCTTTCTGTAATACCAGGCAAACACATTTCGATGCTGCCTGGCCCTCTGCTGTCCACACTTGCTTTGTGCCAAGTCTCCTCAGCCACAAGGAGATGGTCGAAGGGGCCACAGACGACAGGCCAGTCACTCCCCTCACACTCCCATCTCCACAATCCCCTCCGAATGGTCTCAGGACAAGTCCCCATCAAGTGGGGGGGGGGGGCGGCTAAGGACAGCCACAGCCCTGCCTCTCTATAAGAAACCATCAGTATCAAAGCTTTGTTCCCGTTTAATAGTTCTTAAATGTACAGCTTTCTTCGTAACACACAGCTGGTATCTTTGCCCTTTCTTGTGGGAGGGAGAATAGCAATTCCTACGTATGTTTTCAGGTGACTAAAACATTTCTCAGGGGGAAAAAAAATAGGTATGACTTTTCCTAAGCTAAATAAAGGGGAGGGCAATACCTCCTCCAATTGTGGCTGTTTCTCTTCCATCCCAGGAAAATAATTTAAGTTCTACATAGGACTTTTCCAATAAAGATATAGAAAACATCGTATCCCTCTGTAAGTGATTTGTAACAAAAATTTAGATAGCATTTACAGAAAACTGTTTTGCTGTTATATCACCTAACTGTACTGGCACCCTACTCTAATCTTTCATGGTAATCCCTAAGAACATCCACATCACACAGACCCCACAAGCCTAAATGGAAAGAAAGCCATTAATCTGACTGCACCCCAAGCAGTGCTGGGCCTCCCCATACTCTCCCTGTGCCTGCAATTCTCTCTCACTGTGGTCAGTGTGAAAGGAACAGATGGCTGGAAGGTCGAAGTCTATGTATCCAACTGGCAACCTACATCAACCCCAAAAGGCTGAAGAATCATCGAAGAGATCTCAGATGCTCTATGAGGAAATTCACTTTAACACTTATAACTTTAAGACTTTGCATACATTACAACAGTGCATTAGTGATACAAGTTGTAAAATACTTTTCCATTCCTTTGGATTTTGCATATGATGGTTCTGCATCAGTCACTGCAGGTAGATTGAGCAAGCTTTGTTTTTGTGTGTTTTTTTTTTAACATGCATTCAACTAGATATGATTCAGAATAGATTAATACTCCCTTTTATCATTACAGTTAGCTAAAAAGTTGCCTGACAGCCCACCAAACAGGATTTGCTGTAAGATGAACCCAAAGAGTCAGCTGGAGACTGAGGGCGCTGGGACCTGCTAGGCTGGCTGCAGTAGTGTTTAGCTAAGTGTCGAGAGCATTACGAAGAAAGTCCTGGTTGGAGGCAGAAGGCCTGCAGCACCAGCTGTGGAACCTCCATGATGTGACTGCACAGCTCCATCCACAAACCTGAGGGAGGGGAGAAAGATGGGCACATAGTCACACACAGCTCCTCTGGCTCCACTGCTCGGAAAAGGAGCCATTTCAACTGGAGAAGGACAAGAAAGGGCAACAGCAAAAGAGGTGACTGTGCCTGGTTTCTGAGAACTTCCAATTACAACTGGAACCCTACTTCCTACGGGAAGCGGGCAGGAGACTAGAGCACGGCCCAGGTGAGGAGCACAGTGCAGGGGTGCACAGCAAGGACTCAAATGGTTTCCTCTTCCTCCCTTTCTTTGTAGAGTCCCAGTAAAGACAGAAAGTTAAACGTGGCACTGCCTTTGTACCATCAGGTATCATTTTCCTTGTCACTGTTTAAATTGTCATAGATCTCCCATTCTCCACTTTAAAAGAATGCACTTTAGTCACAAAGCTAGGCCTGGGCTGCACTGGTCACTTACGTTTGCAGGGTGATCACCACTGAGGGGGCACATAGCTGTAGGTGGGCGTTCCTGGGGCCCGATACGTGGGCACAGTGACAGGGTGGGGAGCAACAGGAGTTGGGGAGTGGGCAGTCAGCAGGGTACCTAGAGGGAAGAGCAAGCATCTCAGTGGAGGGCAGCACTCCCGATGCCCCAGTACCTCCAACAAAGAAAGCTCCTGCCCGACCCTCATGGCAAGGAGAGAGGCTGAGAGGAAGAGGGATGGCTGTGGCCCACAGTGCTCTCAGAACCCCTGAGTATATGCAAGCCAAGTCTGTATAAACACAGCAGGCTCACAGTGATGGCATGTCTGTAGAAGCCTTTGTGCTTCCCCTTCTTACAAATATACTGAATTACTTCTGCAGGTGAGATGACAAAAACAAAACAAAAATGTTATTTAGTCTTAAAAAGGAAGGAGATTTGTCACATCCTGCAATATGGATGAACCTTGAGAACATTATGCTCGGTGAAATAAACCAGTCACAAAAGACAAACACTGCCTGAGTCCACGTACATGAGGTCCCTGCTGCTGCTGCCGCTAAGTCACTTCAGTCGTGTCCAACTCTGTGCGACCCCATAGACGGAAGCCCACCAGGCTCCCCCGTCCCTGGGATTCTCCAGGCAAGAACACTGGAGTGGGTTGCCATTTCCTTCTCCAATGCATGAAAGTGAAAAGTGAAAGTGAAGTCGCTCAGTCATGTCCGACTCTTCGCGACCCCATGGACTGCAGCCTACCAGGCTCCTCTGTCCATGGGATTTTCCAGGCAAGAGTACTGGAGTGGGGTGCCATCGCCTTCTCCAACATGGGTCCCTAGTGGAGTCAAATGGATGGTATGGAAAGGAGTGGTGGTTGCCAGGGTCCGGAACAGAGGGAAGGGAGAGGTTTTATACAGAGCTTCAGTTCTCCAAGATGAAACGCTCCAGAGATGTGACACAACAGTGTGGTAACACCAGTGATCTCTATACTTGGAAATGGTTAAGATGGTGATAACTAACTGGGAAGAAAGGAGATTCCCAACTGTGCGAGCTTCTAAGTACCTTATACTAAGCTTATTTTCCCTATAATAGGAAATTCAGCAGCCATCTGTGTCCACTTAGAGCCAAGCACCACCTCAAACCTCACAGTCTCACCTGGCCCCCTGCGACCTGCATGCACCCACACCAGGGCCTGCCAACCCCTCCCTCCATGTGCCTCAAACGCTGAGTTTTTATCTGTGCCAGACTCTCTTTTGCCTCTGCGGTAAGTGTGGGAAAACCAGATAAAATCAGAGACTCTGAGCAGAAACACACATGCTATCCCGAACCACCATCCTCTCTGACATTTCCCTTATGCTGAAGTAAAGTCTACAGAACAGAGAGGAAACAATGTATTTCTTTGAAAGTCACAGCCGTGGGCAATCCAGTGCAAGGTGTGTACCTGGCCCCCTGCACAGATAGCTTACATTCCCACAGGAGCTGACCTCACTCCTAGATATTTAACCCAGCCCTCAAACGCTCCAAGGTTCCCCAGAGACAGGCCGGTCCAAGCCACAGGTCTCTCCTCTCTGTGGTTTATTTTCCTGACCTAGAAGCAGCCCTGGGAAATAGTCTACGTGTATGCCAAAGGATTTGGATAAACAGCTCTCAGGTCTGTGAACACAAGACTGGCTTTCTGCAGTTCATGAGAACATCCCCATTAAGACAAGCTGGCCTGTGCTGGTAGCCCACACTAAAGGGAAGGACCAGAGGGTCAGCCCCCCAGATCACAGAATATCCCCCGTTCTGCTCAAGCTTTAACATGCTCACCCCAGGGATCTGGCCACTCCTTGTCCCTGTAGCCAGGTAACTCAGTTCATCAGATTTGGAGAGGGCTACCCAGTTATGTCTATGGAAAAGGTACTTGGCTCATGGTTCTAAACCGCACACTCCAACTCAATTGAAGGAGAAGGGAAAAGAAAGGAGAGGAAGCAAAGAAAGAGATAACATGCCATTCCTCCCAAAGGATCAGATGTCCTTTCACACAACTCTAGCAATGAAAAGTCAAAGCCAAGGGTCAGAGTTCTGGTGAAGTCTCCCTTCCCCCAGCCCTCAGGCCATCGCAGAGGAGGCACCCGTGGCCAAGGACTCACCCGCCGACATGGCCATAGTGGTGCCCGCCACCATGCCCATGGTGAGCCCGTTGCCTCTCGGCGGAGGGACGGGAGCAGGGTACACCGTGGCCGGCACGCCGTTGGGCTGCACCACCGTGGTGTGGTGGATGACGTGCGGCGGTGCTGCATACAGGGGCTGGGTGTAGTATGCGCCTTGCTGGGGAAAGAAGAGACACAAATGCAGCAGGGGCCTGCGCACCGGCTCGGAGCCCCAAGGAGCCGACCCGCCCCCAGTGCCCAGGAGCCCCCTCGCGACGCCCACGGCGCACCCAGGCCTACCTGTGCATACGCGCTCTGCTGGGGGTAGGCGCTTCGCACGGGGAACACAGCAGCCTGGTAAGGGCTGGGGGAGGAGGAGTACGGCGGCACCGCCCCGCTGGTGGGGGAGCAGGACACTTTGTAAGGAGTGCCAGGAGTGTAACCTGAAACAAAGAAGCCCAAAACCTCAATTCACACCCACACACGACCAGACCCAGGGAGGGAGCGAGCGTGCAGCAAGGAACAGGTGGTATTCCAGCCCCAACCACAGTAGCATCTGACGCCCAACAACCTGGGGGGTCGGGTGGAGGCAGGGGAGAACATCCTACTGAGTATATATTCACACAGAGCAGGAAAGAAACGCCCTTCTTGTCGGAATGTGTGTTAGCATGCCGTTCCTGGAGCACAATTTGGCCTTAAAAGTATGTGTGTCTTTTAGGCCCACTGTCACGTCCAGAAATCTGTTTGAAGAAATAAGCCCACGAAAAGACGCGCAGCACAGCTAGTCCTTGTTACTGCTGGTGTTTAGTTGCTAAGCCATGTCCGACTCTCTGCGGCCCCACGGACTGCAGCCTGCCAGGCTTCTCTGCCCACAGAATTTCCCAGGCAAGTACACTGGAGTGGGTTGCCATGCCCTTCTCCAGGGGACCTTCCCAACTCATGGATGGAACCCATGTTCGAGCCACCTGAGAAGCTCTATAACCACAACTGTCATTGTTATTCAATTGCTAGGTTGTGTCAGACTCTGAGACCCCATGGACTGTAGCCGGCGAGGCACCTCTGTCCAGGGAAACGCAAATCAAAACCACAATGAGGTACTGCCTCACACTTGTGAGAATGGCTATTAATAAATTAAGAACACAAATAGCAAATGTTGGTGAAGATGTGGAGGAAAGGGAATCCTTGTACATAGTTGGTAAGAATGAAAACTGGTGTAGCCACTAGGAAAACAGTATGGAAGTGTCTTAAAAAACTAAAAATAGAACTACCAAATAAACCAACAATTTCACTCCTGGGTATTGTGCCAAAGAAAATGAAAACACTAATTTGAAAAGATACATGGGTCGCAATTTTCATAGCACAATTATTTACAACTGTCAAGATATGAAAGCAACCTAAGTGTCCATCAACAGATGAAGATGTAGTAAATGAACACACACACATATGCAGGCACACAAGGAAGTATTACTCAACCACTAAAAAAAGGATAAAATTTTGCCGTTTGCAACAGCACGGATGGACTTGGAGGGTATTATGTTTAATGAAATAAGACAGAAAGACAAACTGCATGATATCACTTATATGTGGAATCTTAAAAAATACAAACTAGTGAATATAACTGATGAAACCAGACTCACAGATACAGAACCACTGGTTCACTGGAGAGGAAAGGGAGGAGGGGACAACATGGCAGAAGGGGATTTCAGAGGCATAAACTATTATGTATAAAACAACCCACAAGCAAACACACAGGGAGTATAGCCAACATTTTACAGTAACTAGAAATGGAACATAACCTGTAAAAATGGTGAAATAATTTTCAATTAAAAGAGAAACAAGCATAGATTTAAACAAAGTCTCAATGGTAAGCATGCTCATCCCCAGTGTTGTTAATTGAAGCAAAAAAAAAGGAAAAACTTGTCAAACAGTAGGGTTATGGTAAAGACTCCTGGGTCTAAGGTAGCAGTTGAACACATACACTTGCCTTTGTCCCCACCCAAAACTACAATACAGCAAATTAATAAAAAGACATAAGCCACGAAGATAAGAAGGGAACGAAAGACATTTTGGAACCTAAAAATCTTAGAACCTTAAAGAAGAACAAATGGAAAATGACTTAGCAAACTCAAAAAAGCTACACTTTTAGCCAGCAGTGAAGAGGGTCAAGCAGCAGCCTGACAACAGAAAAGCCCCCTCCCCAAGACCTAGATCCCCTGGAGGAGGGCATGGCAACCCACTCCAGTATTCCTGCCTGGAGAATCCCCATGGACAGAGGAGTCAGGTGGGCTACAGTCCACAGGGTTGCAAAGAGTCAGACACAACTGAGCGACTGAGCACAACACACACAAGACCTAGAAACTGCCAGCACCTGTTTCCAGGAAGTGATGAAGGACCACAATCTGGAAGAGTGGTTGAGAATCTATCTGGTAAGCTGCAAGCCTCCTGGCTCCCCTTACTAACTCCCCATCCCAACAGAGAACAGTTTATCTCCAGGGAAGTTAAGAAAGGGTCCCTGAGCTTTTACATTCACAGCAACTTTATTCATACAGACTAAGCCCAACAAAGCTAGTGGAGGTGACGGAATTCCAGTTGAGTTATTTCAAATCCTAAAAGATGATGCTGTGAAAGTGCTACACTCAATATGCCAGCAAATTTGGGAAACTCGGCAGTGGCCAAAGGACTGGAAAAGGTCAGTTTTCATTCCAATCCCAAAGAAAGGCGATGCCAAAGAATGCTCAAACTACCGCACAGTTGCACTCATCTCGCACGCTAGTAAAGTCATGCTCAAAATTCTCCAAGCCAGGCTTCAGCAATATGTGAACCGTGAACTTTGAGATGTTCAAGCTGGTTTTAGAAAAGGCAGAGGAACCAGAGATGAAATTGCCAGCATTCGCTGGATCATCAAAAAAGCAAGAGTTCCAGGAAAAAAATCTACTTCTGCTTTATTGACTACGCCAAAGCCTTTGACTGTGTAGATCACAACAAACTGTGGAAAATTCTTAAAAGAGATGGGAATACCAGACCACCTTACCTGCGTCCTGAGAAATCTGTATGCAGGTCAAGAAGCAACAGTTAGAACTGGACATGGAACAACAGAATGGTTCTAAATCGGGAAAGGAGTATGTCAAGGCTATATATTGTCACCCTGCTTATTTAACTTATATGCAGAGGACATCATGAGGAACGCTGGGCTGGATGAAACACAAGCTGGAATCAAGATTACCAGGAGAAATACCAATAACCTCAGATATGCAGTTGACACCACCCTTTTGGAAGAAAGCAAAGAAGAACTAAAGAGCCTCTTGATGAAAGTGAAAGAGGAGAGTGAAAAAGTTGGCTTAAAACTCAACATTCAGAAAACTAAGATCAAGGCATCTGGTCCCATCACTTCATGGGAAATAGGTGGGGAAACAATGGAAACAGTAAAAGGCTTTATTTTGGGGGGCTCCAAAATCACTGCGATGGTGACTGCAGCCATGAAATTAAAAGATGCTTGCTCCTTGGAAGAAAAGTTATGACCAACCTAGACAGCATATTAAAAAGCAGAGACATTACTTTGCCATCAAAGGTCCGTCTGGCAAAGCTATGGTTTTTCCAGTAGTCACGTATGGATGTGAGAGTTGGACTATAAGGAAAGCTGAGCACTGAAGAACTGATGCTTTTTGAAGTGTGGTGCTGGAGAAGCCTCTTGAGAGTCCCTTGGACTGCAAGAAGATCCAACCAGTCCATCCTAAAGGAAATCAGCCCTGAATATTCATTGGAAGGACTTGATGCTGAAGCTGAAGCTCCACTACTTTGGCCACCTGATGCAAAGAACTGACTCATTGGAAATGACCCTGATGCTGGAAAAGATTGATGGCAGGAGGAGAAGGGGACGACAGAGGATGAGATGGTTGGATGGCATCACTGACTCAATGGACATGAATTTGAGCAAGCTCTGGGGGTTGGTGATGGACAGGGAAGCCTGGCGTGCTGCAGTCCATGGGTCACAAAGAGTCGGACACGACCGAGCTACTAAACTGAACTGAAGCCCATCAGCAAACTGTGGTACAACCAAACAACGAAATACTACTCAACAACCAAAAGGGTACACATATTAAGTACATGGGATAGATCTCAAAAAAAGAAAATATGCAAAAGAAGTCAGACACAGTAACACATGACATGAAACTCCAAGAAAGACCAACATAATCTACACAGAAAACCAACTAGAAGCACCCAGTGGTCAGAGGGCATGAGGGCACCTTTCATGGGAACAAAGTCACTCAACTGCAGTGGTGTCACACATCTGTATACAACCTGTATACGTGTCTAAACACACCAAACTGTGCACTTTTAAGGATGGCGCATCTGCAAATTATAACTCAATAAAAGTGCTTTCAAAAAAGTCTGAGAAACCATTTCTCATTCACTAAAATATAGCCACTGTTTTGTTCCACTACCTTCTGCTATTTTTCAGGCAACTTCATAATTCCATTTTCCCAAAGCCTTTTATCTTTCTCAACAAAGAACTGCCCCAGGTACCTTTTACAGTCTTTCAGGGAACTGAAATTTTTTCAAGTAAGAGAATTTTGTAAAGATCAAAATAAATGGAAATCCAAAGGTGTAATGCCTGGTGAATACAGCAGATGAACCAGCACCTTCCCAGTCAAGCTGGAACCATTTGTGCCTGGTCATCAGAGAAACATGGTCTTGCATTATCCTGATGGAACATTATGAATTTTCTGTTGCCTAATTCTGGACACTTTTTGTCAAGTGCTGCTTTCAGTTGGTCTAACTGGGAGCAGTACTGGTTGGAATTGTTTGGTTTTCCAAAAGGAGTCCGTAACAGAGGACTCCCTTCCAATCCCGCCATACACACAGCATCACTTCTTCGGATGAAGACCAGCCTCTGGTACATGGCCGGCGATGGTTCATTTCACTGGCCGCAGTCCCCTCCGTTCCACATTATTGTACAGTACCCACTTTTTATCGCCCGTCACAATTGTTTTTAAAACAAAAGACGGAATGTTTCATTATGTTTAAGTAGAGAATCACATGTGGAAATACAGTCAAGAGGTTTTTATCTTGTGTGGGACCCAAACGTCAAAGAGATGAGCGTAACCAAGCTGGTGCAAATGATTGTCAGTGCTTGCTTCAGACATGCTGGCTGTCTCCTGAGTAGTACAATGTTCACTTTCTCAATGTCTCAACTTGACTGCTATCAACTTCAACTGTTAAACCCAGCCGTGGAGCACCGTCCAGCAAGAAATCACCCTGAAATCTCACAAACGACTTCTGACACATTCGATCAGTCACGGCACCTTTTCCATATACTGCACAAGTCTTTTCTTGCACTTCAGTTGAGTTTTTACCTTTCTCAAAATAATGAAGCATGATATGCCAAAAATGTTGTTTTCTACCATCCTGAATAATAAAATGGCTACAGAAAAATTCACCAATTTTGACAAGCTTCTTAAAAAATGTATGCTGATATGATACATTGATATATGATATATATACATATATCAATACATATGATACATTGATATATGATATATATACATGATATATGATAGCTGTCACAATACAATCTAACAAAAATGTTTTGAATGACGTTAAAAACAACTAAGTGCTCCTAGACCTTACCTTATGGCAGGGCTGGGGGGGGTGCTTTTTGGCTAACCCAGTATTTTGAAATTCACTAAATATGATGTAAGAACAATGCCAAAATGTGAAGACACCAAACTTTAATACCAATTCTGGACTAAAAGAGAGTAGAATAAACAGACTTTCAGGATTTGGAAACGCAATTCTAAAGATAAGCAGTTAAGGCCCTCTCTCTAGCTGCTCATCTATCAGTATTTAAGAGAGAAAAGGAAAGTGATGGTTTCACAGGTGTAGACATGTAAAAACCCATCACACTGAAGCTTTAAATGCACTGACGCTCCCAGAAAGATGGCTCAATAACAGCTCCTCATCAGAGAAGGAAACGAGACACTGTGCCTGATGGACACATTCGTGACCAGTCACAGTGATGGAAGCACTGTATCAGGGCAGAGTGGCTACTCCTCACCAACACCAGAGGCCACATTCAGGGCCAACAGGGCCCATCAGAGAAGGTCCAGCCCTCCTGACAGGGTGCCGCCTTCAGGGGAAAGCACAGGGAAAGAGAACACCACCACAGCAGCACTGACACAGTCCTTGCAGACAAAAGCAGGGGCAGGCGGCCTCGAGAATGGAAGGCTGTGAACGAAGGCAGAGTAGTGTCTGGACAGCCTCCTCTTCCCAGAGCTACCCTCTCCTGCCCATTTCTCAAAACCAAGCAGCAGCGACATCCTCGAGTTAACAACTCACAGAACACTGCTAAACGTGGTCCCAAGGGCCTGAATTAAGAGACCCTCACAGGAGTCACTAAACCTACGTCTGACCAAAAGGGTATCAGTTTTTTATAAAAATGTCAGACAATCAAAACAGTCACAGAACTGCATACTTTGAGAACAAGTGCTAAGACTTCAAACTTGAAAATCACATTCAGAACCTCTGGGGCTAGCGAGTTTTCATATGTTGAAAAGAACCAGCAAGGCCCGCCTTGGTCACTATACAATGAAAAAATATCCATGACACAGACGTAACAACTGGGAATATAAATACTGGCTGCAGTATTTGATACTACTCAAGGATCACTGCTGTTTTTAGGGTGTGGTAAATGGCAACCCACTCCAGTATTCTCGCCTAGAGAATCCCGTGGACAGAGGAGCCTGGTGGGCTGCAGTCTATGGGGTTGCACAGAGTTGGACATGACTGAAACGACTTAGCAGCAGCAGATACATATTTTAAATTCATCATTTAAAGGTAATATCGTAAAACTGATCAATATGACATCTTGAGATTGGCTTCAAACAACACAGGGGAAACTGATGGGAATGCAGATGGAAAAAAAAACACCTAGACGCTATTAACTAAGGCCAGGGCATGGGCAGGTGGGCCCCACACTGTTGTGTACTTGGGTATAATGTAACTGCTGAAGTGAGGGTGCGTGTAAGCTGACATCACACTGCTGTGTACTTATGTATTTTTGTATTAGAAATTTTTCACAATAAAAGGTTTTTCAAAGTGTTTTACAAAGGTGAAGTAAACTTATGGATTAAAACAGACAAGACAAAATGAATTCAACTTTTTAAACAAATTCAACATGTAAATTTTGAATAGATCTTGTTTCCAATTTTTTTTTTTTTTTTAATTTTTGGGACAACTGGGCAAATTTAAATATGAGCTATCAAATAACTGAGAGACTTACAGGTTCTAAGTATGATAACTACTGTGGTCATGCAGTGGGATGTCTTCACTATGGTAAGGGCCATACTGAAGGACAAAAGCCTGACAGACTGTAACTCTGGTCTGGTTCGGAACACACTCTCTCACACGGCAGATGAAGCACACATGGCACAATGCTAACTGGTGGGTCTCAGTGCTGGACGTCACGGACTCACTATACTGCTCACTCAGTCAGTCGGTGTATTTGAAAACGCTGTGCACGAAAACAAAGTGAAAAATATAACGCCTTCAGATTGCGGCACACAGTTGAGAGAGGATCTAAGAAAACGTCCCAGGAAACAGCAGTCATGCAGGAGCTAAAGGGACAAGGAAGGGAGCAGCAGAGGTCCACCACTACGAAGAAATGAACACAAAAGGTTGCTGAGCCTGTAAGAAGGCCAGGACTTAGGACGGCACGGTCTTCAGCAATCTGATCTGAAAAATAACCTGATCTGATTAGCTACAAAAGCAAATAAAGGTAAAATATGCCAAAGGTCAATACATACACCAACGTTCTACAAAAGGCATAGCTCTACAGGATAAACTATTTCATACACAGACTAGAAAACGGAGAAACTGTCTAAGAAAGTGAAAACACACAAGCAACACGTCCATGACCTGAAAGAAAAATTAGGAGAAAAGAGCCTCTAAGGAAACTATTCATACTGAATAGTCAAAGTTCAATATTCCTAATAAGAAAGTCCATGACCATTTTGTCACTATTCTAACTTCAGCAAGAACCTGAAGCTTGGACTGAAGAGAAAAAGGAAACTGTCCACCTAAAGAAGCCTCAAGGACACAGTATAAGGCACAGTTAGGAAGAAGACCTAAGTACACACCCCTCCAGAGTCTGAGCCCTCTGACTCAGAAGCACTCTTTCGCCCCACCACACCCACGGAAAAAGGTGAAGTCCTTCACTTACCACCAACCTAAGATGTCAAGGTTTTTAAGAGAGGCTAGAGGCCTACTGGGGCAGAGGTCCATCCAGCTGGCCTGAGGTCTCTTAATCACCTGAAGTGTCCTTTTTAACACCTACCTCATATGTACATTTTACTGAAGATAAAAAAAATGACTAATGATGTACTTAAAATGTGCACATCTTATATGTGTATATTTCACCTAAAATCAAAACCTAAAAGAACTGTAGACAAATACAAACAATATGCACGCTGAAATAAATGGGGGAAAATGTATCAACGTCCACAGCTTACTTCAAAACACATGAAAAAAAGGCACACTTCAGCATGGACGGAGTAAAATGTTTAATTTTAAAAGCTGATTTTAAAGTTTAACTGTAGAACCCTGACAGTCCATGTATTGATGTTCACGGAGTTTTTTCCAGCTTCTCTGTATATTGGAAAAAGAGTCACCCACTATTTCTACTAATTATAACAACAATTTCTAATATATATATTATCCTACTGCTTATTCTTACAACTATGAACTATGTCCTAAACTTAGAAATGGATTTTGGCTTTTTATATGGGCACAAATATTACATCACTTTCTATCCAACACTGAAGACAAATCAATTTCAAGGGATGCAAACATGTCTCCCAGTCAATTAAAAACCAAATGTGTGTAGATACATTCCTTTTTCTTTTATATAGCACTAGATTCACTATGTCACAACAAACAACCTCAATAGGAGTCTTACAAACTTAAAATTAAAAAATACAAATAAATACATATACATCTCATAATATCAAAAACAGACAAAGCCTTTGTGAAATAATTTTTAGATGTGCCAATGATTCATAATACAAAACCAAATACATTCATTGCTTGGCCTTTTCAAAAACAGTAACAGCTTTCCACATGCTCCTTCCCTAGAGATCATTCATGAGGATGCCACACAGACAGCACAGTAATCACTGCCTTGCCCCTCCTCACTCTCGGGAAACACACACTACCACGGGCTGACTTCTCTGGGCAGAACTCAGGCACAGACAGGGCCACAGCTCTCCGACTGCGAACTCTGAGGGGCAGAAGATTTTTACCTGGAAACAGATCATTTTGCCCCCAGAGTACTGCATACCACACAGATTTCATATAATAACTTTCCAAGTATAAGACATTTACTTAGGAAATATGGAAGTTCAGAAACATATAGAACATGTGAAGAGGAAAAACCTGCACCAAACACAGCATCACGAATTTCAGAACCCGGAGACAGAGCACCAAAGATAAGCCCAGCTCAGCCAACCAAGCATCAGAAAGATACTGGGTCTTCCTGGGGGTCCAGTGGTTCAGAATCCACCTGCTGATGCAGGGGACAGGGGTTCAATCCCTGGTCCAAAGATCCCACATGCAGAGCAACTAAGCCTATGCACCACAACCACCGAACCCGGGCCCAGTGCCCGTGCGCTGCAGCTGCTGAAGCCACAGCCTGCAGCCTGCGCTCCACAGGAGCAGCCGCCGGAACGCGGGCCCTCTGCGCCACCATGAGGAGCAGCCCCACTCGCTGCGACTAGAGAGGCCCGTGCGCACCAACAAAGAGCTAGTGCAGCCAGTAAACACACAAGTTTTTAAAGAGATAACGACGTCCTCAACGGCAACAGCAAAATTGGCAAGTAATTCTAAGGATAAATAACTGTTAGCCTAGAATTCTATATCCAGACAAAGTAACCATGAACTGTTAGTGCAGAATAAATCGTCTTCAGACATGAAAAATCTCAAAACCATGATTTTCCAATATTCTCTTGAGAGATTACTGAACAAAGATCCTCCACTGACACCAAGGAATAAACTAAAAAAGCAGACAAAGAATCCAGCGGAAGGGAAGTGGCCCGAACTCCCCGGGATGATGGAGGAGAAAGACCCAGGGTAAGCCCCAGAGGACAAGCAGCCAAGGCCGTAAGATGAGAGGTTTCAAAGCGACATCACAAGAGGGGAAATCACAAACCCCTCACCCGGCCCGAAGAGCTGAGAAGAGGGCGGAAGCTGAGGGGGTAATCAACTATGGAGTTACAGAAATCTAATAAAGGACACCAGGCCCAGGGAAGAAAAAAGTAACTGCAGAAGAGATAGCCACACGTTCGCAGCAGTGAGCAGCACTGACATGGCCACAGGAGCAGAGAGAGGATGGGCACGACTCTCCAGCTGCAGGGCACAGGCTCTAGGGCGCTTGGGCTTCGGGAGTCACAACACGCGGGCTCAGGAGTTACTGCCCCCAGGCTCCAGAGCACAGGCCTGGCTGCTTCACAGCACGTGGGTGTTCCCAGATCAGGGATCGAACCCATGTTCTCCTGCACTGGCATGTGGATTCTTCACCAATGAGTCACCAGGGAAGCCCTGTCTATTTTAAATACAGCAATGTGTACATGCCCGTCCCAAACTCCTTAACTATCCCTTCCCCACATCAACCATAAGTTCAAAGTGACGCTTAATTTTTAAAAAATCTGGGATCTTACTTCAAGGTCATAATTCTGAGTTTAAAAACAAAAAAAAGCAGCATATCATAAAGCATTTTCACTTATCTAATATCCCTCTCAAACAAACAGTAAGACCAGTTAAACATGGAAATAAACCAACAGTTTAATCAAACCATTCCTTTACTAGATAGATCTGCACTTACACATAACTCTTTGCATAATGATTTCAGTTTTAAGCTTCTTTCTATTATACTGTCAAACTGTCCTCCAAACATGTTTCCCTAATTTATCCACCAACAAGCCAAGTATGGAAGCAATCACAGAAGCCTCTGCATCACTCTTAGCAATGTTTTCATCTTGTAAAAAGACATTGCCAATGTAATATCTAAATCACCTCTTACACAGAGCTTACTACAAAAAACTGAATGTTTTCTTGATGATCAATGCAAATATGATGTTAGTTACAGATACTGCTGGCTGTAAATGGGAGTATAAAAGAATCCTGAATGTGTGCCTGAGTATGCCTTGGGAGTACAATTGCGTGCTTGCTGCTAGAATCGTCAAATAACAGCTGAGGAGATATAATGATTCATTAAATAAATGCCAAAAATGAAACGTCTTTCCCAGGAGTGACAGTGTCAGGATTTGCGCCACATCTTGCTAACACAACAGCCTGAACTGTTTCCAATACATTGTTCCGATTCCAAAAACGGACATTCGTCTCCGGATGCACATGCAGTCAGCCTACTATGCTTGTTCATGAGAATGCAATCTCCAGATTCTGAGTAATGGAATCTTTCAGCAAAAGACATGACATCTCATCGTTAAGGTTCTCTAAACCCTCCCTATGTCACACTTGTAAGAACTAAGACATAAACAGTGTTAGGGCTGCAAAAGTGCTTTAAAGGCCACATACACATACACACTCCATATACTACACATCAGCTTTGTCTGAAAATCTGGTGGTGAGAGAACCAGAAGATTGAGAGAGCAGCAGAAATGGAGAAAATTTTTAATTTTTTTACTTAATTTTGACTTAATCAAGAGATAAGAAAAAAGGCCCACTAAAAAAGTAAATTTAAAAATTCAAGCTATAAAAATACTGAGAGGATCTCAGAAAAAGGGACACAGCTGTAGCCCAGACTCCAGTCAGGTGTCTAAAAGTACTCACCAGGACACTGGTGGGACTGTCAAAGTACCATTTATTTCTTTTGCAAATTTTACATACATCTTTATTCCCAGCATCTCCTAACAATCTGAAGATCTGGCAATGCTGGGCCAGCAGTGTGGCAGACAACCATCCAGCACTCAGCAGGGGACACCCATTCAAACAAGGCAGGTCCTCCGGGCAGCCACCATGCCCATCACACCCACTACTTCCCGCTGCATGCCCCAGCTTCTGGGTGAGAGAAACAGCTTGAGAGCAGTCTTGGAAAGAGGCAAGAAAGGACCCAGTTCCCTACAAGAAAGAAGAGGAATGGCAGCTGTTCTACAGGTTGGCAAGAGGAGAAAGCTATCAGAGAGCAGTACCCGCCCTCTACACACCAAACCTCCTCCTCAGGAGGAGCAGCAAAGCAGCTTGACCAGCCGCAAATAAACCTGAGGCTCTTTTTGTAAAAGAGCAAGAAAAAACTGGAAGCTTTTAGTACATTTTTACATTAACTTGTACCACAGAGAAAATGAGTACAAGTGAGCTAACTGCAGAATTCTAGACAATGACATTTTCTGGAGGTCTGCAGCATGATCACATATAGTAGAGAGACTAGTACTTATGCAAAACATAACTTCAACTCATTCCTACCGCCATATAGAAAAATTAGCCTAAAATGGGTCATACATCTAAAAGTAAAATCTTAAACTGTAAAACTTCTAGAAGAAAACTGTTGTGATGCTGGGTTAGGCAAAGACGTCTTAGAAATGATACCAAAATCATGATCCATAAAAGAACAACTGAACTTCATTAAATTTTAAACCTCCTGCTCTTTTAAAGACGATGCTGATGCTAATGCATATATATGGAATTTAGAAAGATGCAAATGATAACCCTGTATACGAGACAGCAAAAGAGACACAGACGTATACAACAGCCTTTGGGACTCTGTGGGAGAGGGTGAGGGTGGGATGGTTTGGGAGAATGGCATTGAAACATGTATATTATCATATGTGAAACAAATTGCCAGTTCAGGGTCGATGCATATTACAGGATGCTCGGGGATGGTATGAGGGGATGACCCATAGGGAGGATAAGCGGAGGAGGGAGGTGGGAGGGGGGTTCAGGAGGGGGAACTCATGTACACCCGGGGCGGATTCAGGTCAATGTATGGCAAAACCAACCAATATAATATTGTAAAATAATTAGCCTCCAATAAAAATTAAAAAAAAAAAGACGATGTTGAGACTGAAAAGAGTCACAGACTATGAAAAAATATTTGAAAATCATGTATCTGATAAAGAACTCTCAAACACAATAATAAGAAAACAAACTTAAAAACAGACAGGCAGAAAAAGATGTACAAAGTTAACCAAAGTCAAATGTCAAACAGGCACATGAAACAAGTTTTAACATTATTAGTCATTAGATAAGTTCAAGTTCAGTTCAGTTCAGTCACTCAGTCGTGTCCCACTCTTTGCGACCCCATGAATCACAGCACGCCAGGCCTCCCTGTCCATCACCAAATCCCGGAGTTCATCCAAACTCATGTCCATTGAGTCGGTGATGCCATCCAGCCATCTCATTCTCTGTCATCCCCTTCTCCTCCCGCCCCCAATCCCTCCCAGCATCAGAGTCTTTTCCAGTGAGTCAACTCTTCGCATGAGGTGGCCAAAGGATTGGAGTTTCAGGTTTAGCATCAGTCCTTGCAATGAACACCCAGGATTGATCTCCTTTAGAATGGACTGGTTGGATCTCCTTGCAGTCCAAGGAACTCTCAAGAGTCTTCTCCAACACCACAGTTCAAAAGCATCAATTCTTCAACGCTTAGCTTTCTTCACAGTCCAACTCTCATATCCATACATGACCACTGGAAAAACCATAGCCTTCACTAGATGGATCTTGGTTGGCAAAGTAATGTCTCTGCTTTTTAATATGCTACCTAGGTTGGTCATAATTTTCCTTCCAAGGAGTAAGCGTCATTTAATTTCATGGCTGCAATCAGCATCTACAGTGATTTTGGAGCCCCCAAAAATGTCTGACACTGTTTCCCCATCTATTTCCCATGAAGTGATGGGACCAGATGCCATGATATTAGTTTTCTGAATGGTGAGCTACCAGACCACCTGACCTGCCTCTTGAGAGACCTGTATGCAGGTCAGGAATCAACAGTTAGAACTGGACATGGAACAACAGACTGGTTCCAAATAGGAAAAGGAGTACGTCAAGGTTGTATATTGTCACCCTGCTTATTTAACTTATATGCAGAGTACATCATGAGGAACGCTGGGCTGGAAAAAGCACGAGTTGGAACCAAGATTGCTGGGAGAAATATCAATAACCTCAGATATGCAGATGACACCACCCTTATGGCAGAAAGCAAAGAAGAACTAAAAAGCCTCTTGATGAAAGTGAAAGAGGAGAATGGAAAAGTTGGCTTGAAGCTCAACATTCAGAAAACTAAGATCATATATCACCACATATTCACTAGCATGTTTAAAATTAAAAAGAATGACTACTAAGTATTGGCAAAGATATAAAGGAATTTGAACTTTCCTCCACTGCTGGCAGTGTCACAACCCCTTTGGAAGATAGTTCGCCAGTTTCTTACAAAGTTAAACGTATACCTACCTGCCTGAAGTATTTATTAAGAGAAACGAAAGTGTATGTTCATATAAAGAATGTACACAAATATTCAGATCAGTTCATTTGTGACAGCCCCAAATTGCAAACAAGCCAAATGTTCATCAACTGGTGAACGAATAAGCAATTAGTGGCATTTCTGTACAGTGGAACAATAATAAGACATGAACTACTAAGCTAAACTACAGCATGGATGTCACACATTGTGCTGCATGAAAGCCAGAGCCTCCAAAATACAGTTTATATGACTCACTCATACAAAAGTCTAGATTAACTACAAGCAATCTGCAGTGAGGAAAAACAGATGAGCTACTTCCTGGAGCCCAGGCAAGGTCACGAATGGGCAGGAGAAAACTTCTGGGGACGGGGAATGAGTGAACACGTGAAACTGAAAGGATGCCACGCATCATATAGAATACCCTTCAAATATACGTAGTTTACTGAGAGGCAGTCACACCTTCAGACAGCTGTGTTTAGAAAGTTAAAGAAGATAAGATGTCTTACAGAAGGAGATGGTAGTACCATTTAGCCGTTAAAAGAATCCAGTGAGTAGTAACAAGTTTCATCCCAGGGAAGGGATGTTCCCTTACAAATCCCAAAAGATGGCACGAAGTAGCAGGTATTCTAGTCCAGGTGTAAGAGAAAGAGTGTGAATAAAAGCCACGCAAAAACAAAAGAAAAGTATTTTTTTGGAAAGAATAGGTCAATGTGGCAAAGACCTAGGAATTTTAAGCTGGAGACTCTAGGCTTCACTGGGTGTTAAGAGTCACAGGAAGTCATACTGCAAGCATTACTCTGGTTTAAGGCCAAGGAACGTGACGTCAAGGAGAGACACCTCGGAAGCAAGAAGACCAAGGCAAGAAGGTGTCTTTCTGGGCGTGAGCTACAAGGCGAACAAAGGCAGTAAGGACGGGACTGGAGCGGGAGACATGGCCAGAGGGAGGGAGAATCTTACGGTTATCAAACCGAGAACTCAGGACAAGGACACTGCTGCTGTCTCTTCTGTCAAGTTAACCATGTGAGGCTATGGGTTCCGAGGGACAGACACACCTCAGCAGACTCCTGAGGCTGAGCCTCTGGGTCAGAGTGTGGGCCACCACAGTTACAGCAGAATCGCAAAGTCCAGTCTGGGTGAATAAAGCCTGGAATAAGCCAACACCAAAATGAAGGCTCACAGAGGAAAGTCCCATTTAAGAAAAACTATCTTTACAAGGTCCAGACTCAAACAAATTCCACTTTCAACTGTACTACTGATTTCTAAATTCTGAAAATATTCTTATGGACCTTACAGAGAAAATAAGACCTTCTTTTAAAACTAATCAAAGTGCTAAAGTACTAGAGAGAGATCAGTTATCTCTAAAAATGTTAGCAACATGGAAATTCTAACCGTTAACATGTCAAGATGATCTTTAGTTTCTAGTAATCAACACTATTTCATAAATACATACAAAGTCTGGCATAAATAGTTACTAGTACCAAGCTATGACTGTAATGAAGTTCTGTGTTGTGGAAGGACATCCGAAATGCAATATACAAAGCTTTAAACGCAAAAAGAATTAAGTTTTTATTCTACTTATCAAGAAGCCTAATCCTATGAACCAAGAAATCAATACAAACCCCAAATTCCAAACCACTCTTCTTGAAATTCATCCTCTTTACATTCTCCCACAGTCACATTAACAAAACACTTTTGCCACCCAGCACATGTGGGCTTGCTTACCTGCTTGGAAGGTAGGATTCGCTCCAGGGTACATGTTGGGGGAGTAGGCAGGAGCTGCTGCTGCATAGCCCATTGGGAAACCAGCTGGAGAAAAATAAAGAACAGTGTGATTTTAAAACCAGGGCTCCCAAAGACCTGAGTGTCCTCACCTTCTTCATCACAACCCCCAGGCTGAGGTCAGGAGCCCAGCAGCATGTGGGTGCTCAGCAGGCTGCCTCTAGTTGTCTCCTTTCCTCAGAGTTGTGATGGGTCATGGTCATAAACATGTCCTTTAAACCTGTGAGTAAATGCTGACAACTTGCTATAACTGAAAACATTTGACAGAAATGGAATTAAATGAAGAAGGAAAAACAAAAACCCAAAATGAAGTCAGAAAATTCACAATATTTCTGGCACTTTTACTCTAGAGTTTATTCACATAATTCATTACTTAGCAAGATTAATAAGAGTGCTAAGAGCTTTGTGCGCTAAAGAGGTTCTAACCATACACAAGCGTGTAAACACATGGAATTGGGAAAAATCCAACCTAACAATCCATTTGCAAGCAACCTGACTTTTATTAACACAAATGAGGGATCCTTAATATGACTAAATTATAACCACATAATTATAACCACTTATGTGAACACAAAAGAAATTTTGGTCAAAACCAGAGGGGCTTCAGTTATCTGCTCTAGGGCCCTCACAGTTCAGCTGGACCCAGTTACGAGTCACTGGGGCATTACAGGGCACACAGCCAAGATACGCTAGTCTTCACTAATGACACAACTAGCTGTGAGGAGCTATAATCCCTTCAGGAAATTCTAATTTGCAGGGCTCCAATCAACAAGGTTGAGAACCACTGTCCCTTCCTGTTCCTGCCCACTGTGCTGGCCAGAGAACTGTCCTCCTGAAAACGCCCCTTGGCAAGCACCATGAACTGTATCCAACATCTACTCTACCTCCCTTCTGGCACACAGGGGCTGGAAAGCTAAATATTACCCTCCTCTCTTGCAAGAAACTGGAAGTGATCTCAAATCCTAATCACTTCACGAAAACAAAACCTTCAGAATAGCAAAAAATACCATTAGCTGAGTAAAAAAGATAGCTTTTCACAAGAAACTTGCAAATTATTTAGACAATGGGCAAATACACTTAAATAATTTTTAAAGTTAAAAAAAATAAAAAAACAATAACAGAAAACATGAACAGAGAGAACTGCCAACCACACTTCTAACTTCAGACTGGCAAAAATCCAAAAGGAGACAACATAGTCTGCTGGCAAGGCTGTGGGGGAAACAGCAGACTCACACACTTCTGGTAGGAATACAAAGCAGTGGATTTTTTCCTACAGAAGGGAAATCAGCAGTAACTTTAAAATTACATTTGCGCTAGAAGATGTAGTATATATACTATGAAATATTACTCAGCCACTAAAAGAATGAAATAATGCCATCTGCAGCAATGTGGACGGACCCAGAAGTCATCATACTAAGTGCAGCAAGACAAAGGCAAGTATCATGTGGCATCTCTTACATGTGGAATCTTAAAAAAAATGATATAAATGAATGTATTTACAGAACAGAAACAGACTCACAGACTTAGAGAAGAGCTTATGGTAAACAAGAGTAAAGTTGGTGCTATATTTAAAACAGATAAACAACAAGAACCTACTAATAGCACAGGAAATTCAGCTCAATATTCTGTCATAACCTATATGGGAAAAGAATTTGAAAATGGATGCACATATATGTATAACTGTATCACTTTGCTGTAGACCTGAAATGAACACCACAATGCTAATCAACTATACTCCAATAGAAAATTTAAAAAAAATTTTTTAAAGAATAACAGGAAAAAAATTATATCTGCATGCACTTGCTCCCCTGGTCATTTCACCTCAAGGAATCCACCCTGAAGATAATTTCCACAAACACAATGCACTGCAGTATTACTGGAATAGCAAAATCCTTCAAACAACACATCCATCCAAAGAACTGGTTGAATTAAACTATGAAAACCCCACAACTTGGAGGCTTATGCAGCCGTATTACGTAAAACACAAAGAACAAGGCAAACCTTTGTGAACTGACAGGGAACAATGATTAAGCTGACAAAGCAAAGCCAACAGCACCACCAGCACCTCTATTCCAGAAGCCTATTCAGCCTGGAGGAGGAAGGCAGCTGGCAGCGTGCAACAGCAGCAGCACACTCTCGGGCCACTCCTGCCTGCTGAAACCACCCCTGCCAATGCTACCGCAGGGCTCCTCGCAGGGCTCCTCAGGGAGCCAGCTGCCGCTGCACACACACACCACGGGCCTGAGGCTCCCCTCCCCAACGCTGCTCCCACCCACCAGATCCTTCACGAGTGTCATCCACAGCAGTCATGTCTGCACTCCGAGTTCCATCGCAGAGTACAACACCCTTTACGTAACAAAGGAGAAATCAGAAAATATGGACACAGTTGGCCTGGGGGCGTGATATGACTGAATGTGAATGTGCCCTCCAAAATTTATGTTTTGAAACTCTAATCCCCAGTGTGGTGGTATTTGGGGAAACTCAATTGTGGTAGTCATTTTACAACATATACATACATTAAATCATCACATACACTTTAAAAAAAGTGCTGTACAAACTAAATACATACAATTTCTTCTTATCAATCAGACCTCAAATGTCGGGGGGGGAAACATCAACTGGACCACCTATACTTTTTAATATACCATGTATTACATTCCATGAAAAAATACTAGGAATGGTAAAGAACAGGAGCGTATATGGGTGAAAAAGAACAAAAAAGATAAACTGGTAACAGACCACAGATCCAGAGACTGCAAAGTGGTCTTTGAAATAACTCTATTTCTTATTTTGCAAACTAGAGCTCAGGTTCGCTCTGAGCTGCTGCAGCTGTTTAGCAGACCTGTGCACAGTGCCTTAAGCCTTTGGTTCCTCATCTTGCCCCTGCCCTCCACCAGCCAGGCTTGCTCCACCAGTAACCTGCAAGTCCAGAGGGGAATCTGGCAGCAGGAGCTGCAGAGGACCTGGCGGAGCTGCAGCAACCCTCCTCCTGCAGTTGAGGTGGGGTGCCCTGTGCAAGGTCCCAGGGCTGTTCCCACAGTGGTGGGACTCACTCTCCTAGTCTCCTAACCTCACAGCAGCAGTAGTAGTGTTACTCGCTCAGGCATCCAACTCTGTGCGGCATGGATGTAGCCGCCAGGCTTCTCTGCCCATGGGATTCTCCAGGAAAGAATACTGGAGTGGACTGCCATTCCCTTCTCCAGTGGATCTTTCCAACCCAGGAATCCAACCCAGCTGGTCTCCTGCATTGCAAGCAGATTCTTTACCATCTGGGCTACAGGGAAGACTACCTACCTTACAGTAGGCTCCAGTAATATTTAATTGAATCTCAGGCTCTAGGGATTAAAACTCTTCCATAGGCTCGTGGAACCCTTGATTCAGCCAAGTCCCTCCGTGCTCCTTCCTCCCTTAGGTAAAGTACCAGGGAGGAGGGGGCTGAGATGGGACTGGAGGGACCCCTGAAGCGCTGGCCTCAGAGGACTGAGGAGGTCGGACCCGCACTGTCACTGATGCCAGAGGCCTCTTAGGGCAGAGTCCAGGGGGACAGTCAGGAGGCGGTCCCTGTCTCATCAAGTGAATACTGATCACCAAAGGGGTAAGGGGGCAGGCTGATCCTGCTCCCTAAAAAGATGTGCTCCTTCTTCCCCTTGGTGGGTGAGCTTTAAGGCTCCAGTCGCCCGCATCCAGCTCTTCCCAGGTCCGATGCACCTGTGGCAGCCTTGCAAGTCTGGCTTCCAGTTGCAGAACTCCCCAGGCTCCGGGGTGAATCTAGGCTGCCGAGATGGTCCCTGGAGGTTCAAGTCTAAGAAGTGCTGCCCCTTCGGTGCAGAAGTGGAGGGAGAAAGGGTGAATGTAGTAGCGGGGTAGGGTAGAGTGGTGAGTGCCCTAGGAGCCTTTGAGAGAGAAACCCCACCCCCTGCAACTACCCATTGATGCCACAGGTTTTCAGGGCCTTTTGAGAAGAGATGCCTCTTCCCTTACTTCTGTGTTGAAAACTATGCAAAACCAACTTTCCATCGTCTTTCTGCTTTGCCAGAATTTTTTTCTAAATGTTGTTCTTGGCTTACTTGGTTTTCAGTTCCCTAAATAGCAATTTTGAGCTGTCCAAGCTATTTAAAAGTGTTCTCCTTCAGTTCAGTTCAATTCAGTCACTCAGTCGTGTCTGACACTTTGCAACCCCATGAATCACAGAACACCAGGCCTCCCTGTCCATCACCAACTCCCGGAGTTCACTCAAACTCAAGTCCATCGAGTCGGTGATGCCATCCAGCCATCTCATTTTCTGTCGTCCCCTTCTCCTCTTGATTGAGACTAAACCCTACTCTTTTGGAAAAACTATCAGAGGAGATATTCTTTTCTTCCCATTCCTTCCTTCCCTGATGGGCCAGCGGCTAAGATTTCGTGCTCCCCATTCAGGGGGCCCAGGTTCTATCCCTGGTGAGGGAACTAGATCCCGCATGATGCACCTAGCAGTCAGCATGCTGTGACTAAGGCCTGACAAAGCCTAAATAAATTAAAAAAAAAAAAAAAATCAAGCCAAAGTCAAACAGCTCTGTGAGCACTAAGCAGAATAAATACAAAATAAAAGTCACATCTAGTCATTCCACAGTAAAAACACAGGTATGTTAAAAGCAGCAAGGAGGGGGTGGGACAGGGAAATACTAATTTCAAAGAACCAAAAATGACAGAAACCAGAGGACAACACAACTATCTTTAAAGCGGAGAGAAAATACCTGCCAGCCTAAAACTGTACACTCAGTGTGGCAGGCAAACAAAAAAGGAACTCCTCAGAAGAAATACCATCAAATCCCAGGAACCGATAAATGCTACCTTATCTGGGAAAAGGTTCTTTGCCGACATAAGCTAAGGATCTGAAGACACTCATCACAGATTACAGGCGGCGGCCTGAACCCAAGTGTCCCTGCTGTGAAACACAGAGGAGAAGCAAACGATGTCAGCCTGGAGACAGAAGTCGGGAGGAGTGTCCACAAAGCAGTCTCCGTCAAGGGATGCTGACAGCTCCAGCAGCTTCAAGAAGCAAGGGAGGACTCTCCCCTCCAGCTTCCACAGGGTGGCAGGCCCTGTCACACCTGGATTTTGGCTTCTGGCTCCCGCAACTGTGAGAGAATCAATTTCTATGGTTTCTAAGCCACCATCCTTGTAGCAATTTGTCACAGCAGTCACAGAAAACCAAAACACTCTCAAAAATAGGCTTAAAAATGAAAGAAAAATAAAAACACTTTCACAAAATTCACTGCTAGCAGACATGCAGTAAGAGTGGGGGAGGAGGGGGAAACTAAAGGGACTTATCCCAGTAAAAGGAAAATGATCCCAAACAAAAAGCACAGATACAGAAGGCAATGAAAATAATGTGTGAGTTAATGCTGGCTGCACAAAATAAAAACAGTGATGTCTTAAGGCACAGTAATGACACACAAATCAGAGGAGCAAAATGGCTGTAATTGTTAGAGTCACCACTAAATAGTAATTAAAAAAAAATTAACAGAAGGGAAAATTTAACGTAAAATATTTGGTTAATCCAAAAGAAGAAAAAGAAAGTGAACCGAACAAATATAGGAGCTATAAATTAGAAAACAATAGTAAGATGGTGTATATGAACCCAATTACTGTCATCCCTCAGTATCCCAGGTTCCAGGACATGATACCCAAAATCCACAGGTATGAAGGACGGTATGTCAGTGCTCATGTAACTACAATTAGAAGATGTTCCTTTTTTCCCATTAAATGTAAATTTTAGAAAATTATGAACAAGCCTCTCCATCTGCTTGTATTAAAGTATAGAATGGTATACAAGCATAAAATGGTATAAAGGCACTTTCTTTCCTTGTGATGTCTTGTTTTGGGTACTAAAGTTATCCTAGCCTTAACATCCTGTAGGCACATTATTTTGCTATGTTTAACTCCAATTTCCATTCAAAATACCTAGAGTGGCTACAAGCTTCTATACTGAACTTTTGCTGATCAGAGAGTTTTATCAAAGTCAAGGAGACCAAAATACTAAAAGCAAGGCAAGAGATAAGTATAAAGAAATGAATAAAATAAGGATCAATTATAAAATTTTAAAGATTTAAAGTTTTAGAAATTTCTTTTTAAAGACCAAAAACAAAAAAAACCCTAAAAAAGTACCCAGAATTGGTATATGACAACCAATATTTCATTACATAGTCTATCAGGTAATGCTAACACCATCAGGTTTTACCTATTCCCTGACTTCAGATCTACACAGGATTCTGTTCAGCAGATTATCTGGAACTGTTTAAACTATTGCAAATACATTAAAGACAGGCAGTCTTACCACTAAATTATTTTTCACCAATTCTAGAAAATCCCGTTACTATTTTTCTTCTAGTCTCTCTACTTAGTCCTTCTGGAGCTTTTAATTCTCCTCAAAACTTCTCATCCTAACACCTCTATTTTGTAACCAGCCTGCTTCCCGCTTCTTTACGCTGCATGCTGGTCCCTCTTTTAGCAGTGTTTTGCCTGCGGTTTAACTGGAATTCTGTTCAAATGCTTTCTTTTTTCCCATTTAAGTTCCAGTTGGTTCATTTTGCTATGATTCTTTCTTTTGCATCTTCAATTATTATCAGCACGCTTGTCTTATGTGGTTTCTACCTGATGTTTTATTCCTGCTATCTATCATGACTGGTGACTCAGACACAATGAACTACAGCACGGTGTTTTATAACGATTCTGACTTACCAGGCAGACCTCTGTGGGCCACCCACACAACCTGGACCAGGAACACTTTCCTTCACACAGCTCTGCGTTTGTTGCTGTCAGGTGCTTCAGGGGTAATGCAGCCCAAAGACTATGCTTTTTGTCAGTTTCTCAATTTATGGACCCCTTGGAAGGACAAGTAATTCAAAGCAGAACCCAAAACATCCTTGAACGGTTACAAATTCTTAGAAAAGACTTCTTCCTTCCCAGAGCCCAAGCTGAAATGAACTTCTCCATGGAACCAGGATGGATTAATTTACTTACCTCTCTTATAGGAGTATCACCCTCTGGAGGAATCAGACTGACGAGGGATCCCACTCCAAATCCCAGCCTTACAAGAGCAGAGACTTCACTTCATCCCCAAAAGGGTTGCTAAAACCCACAAAGAACAAATGCCCCTAGGGTATGCACATCAAGTCAATGGCCAAATACTCTGGTTTTCTGTCACCTTCATACTTAGCTGTAGAATTGTCTTACTTTCTTGCAAAAGTTGTTAAACATTTTTGAAATGTTTCTTCAATTTTTCAGGGGTTTTGAGCAACAGGGTTTTAAGAGTACCTGTCCCACCATATCACCTAAACCCAAAATTGTAATATTACAGACAACTATTCCTCTCAATTAGGGCAACGATTTGCTATTTTTGACCACCAACTCCTATTCTCCCAAATTTTGCTTCACCCTATTTCAGCCCATGTTTGACTAGTAGGCTTTATTAAGGAGGAGAATGTGGCTCAGGCCTAAATTCATCAGTGGACTCCCCTTCCTGATCCAGGGTGCTGGCATGAAGAGAACAAGAAGTCCCACAGGGCTTTCCTATAGAGCCAGATGAAGAGACTCACAGCCAAGGGCGGGGCTGAGCACCACACACCGCAACGAGGAGAAGTGTGACCCGTGACCCACACCGCGACTACACTGGGGAAGTGAAGCTGAGCACAGGAAGCAAAGAAACCAGACCTGGTCCCCACCCTTGGAGCCGCCAGATCCGGCTCTGACCAAAGCCAGCCCAAGCTCTGGATTTTTCAATTCCACAAGCTGACCCATTTTCTTCCTTATCTAAGCCACTTGAGCTGGGTCTGTCCATCAAAAGCACTCTTAATGACATAGAACTGGACCATGTATTCAAAGTTTAATAATGGAAACAAAATTTACGTGCTTACCTGGATAACCAATTCCTTTGGCATTTGCATAGGGTACCCCAGAAGAACCCGGGCTATAAACAGGATTCATGATTTCAAGAACTAAAAAGGGAAAAAAAGTGATTTAGCTAAGCACGTTTGTTCTCAGGTTTTTTCTCCATCATCAGTCTCAAAAAAGCAGGTAGCAAGAGGCCTTTCTCCAATCTATTTTGAAATGTAGAAACAAGGCACTCCATGCTGCTGCTAACCAACAGAGAACAGAAAAGGAATGCCAAAGCCCTAATGGGTGCCCACCAGGACACTGTATGCTTTGCTTTATAACTCTCTTGAGTCCATCAGAAGCTAAGGGAAAAAAGTGTTCTCCGTGCCCCTGTTTTTCAAAACAGTTTAAAAAAAAAATAAAACTATAAATAATCTAAATGTCCTTATTACAGAGAACAGTCTTAACCAGATTTATCCAGCGCATGAAACACAGTGCAGTGGCTTTTTCCCTTCAAGTGTTTAAGAACACAGGATGGCATGACGATAGCTGTGGTGAAAGGGGAGGGAGTACAGTGCTGTGATGCAGTGTGACCCCAAGTGTGCACCTCCACTCAGACAAGAAACAACCCAGGAGGAGAACAGAGCACGAACCATGACTGCCTCTAGACAAAGCGGTTTAATTTTCTTTTCGCACCTTTCTCTATTTTTGAAACAACATGTTAAATTATATACTTCCTAAAAATAAATAAAACATATGTGCATTTCCTAAAAGAGACAAATTATGTACAGCACAGCAACTCTACTAACCCAGTCAATGTTCTATAATTCACAATCTTCTTTGCCTGACAAGTTCAAGAATCTGCACAGCTACAACCATGGTTTTATCCCTTCCTCTGAATTTTATCACCCAATGTATTCTTAAAGTGTGAGCTAAATTAAGACTATTCAGTATTCCTTATCCAGTAAGTCAATCACTGACTTACTTGATAGTAAGAATTAAAGGGATCTTACATTTAAAAATAAAAACAGCAATGGGGCTGGGGGGAAACAGGCATATGGGAACTCTGCCCTTTCTGCTCAGTTTTGCTCTGAACCCAAAACTGCTCTAAAAAAATAAAAGTCTATCTAAAAAGAAAAACAGGCAGTTCTCTGGTGACCTCGCCATTAGAATTCTGGGCTTTCACTGCCATGACCCAGGTTCAATCCCTGGCTGAGGAACTGATAATCCACTAGCTACGTGGTACGGCAAAAAAAAAGACAACATAAAGTGTACATGTATTTGCCGGTGTCTGCCTGCCCCGCTGCATCCTCAGCTAGAATGCAGACGGAACTGGAACTCAGTCCTGTCTGCAGCACCTCTAGCACCAAAGACACACGAAAAAAGGCGCCTCGACCTGCTGACTTTCTAAAAGACACGTGGACTTCCCAACACTCTTGGCATCAAAGTCCATCAGAAAGACAAACTGCAAAAACACTCCACTTCAAATTCCTCCCTCAGCTTACTGACTTAGAATGTTTATAACCAAGCCGTTCAGCAAGCAGACGTACACCTGGTCAAGTCCTTAGCCTGTGCAGTAAGTTCTAAAGTAGAAATTAACTGGGGGTATCAGTGATTGGGACATTCATTACCTAAATAGCTGTCTTATTTCTTTAACTTCCAAACCAAAAGGCAGAACAAAATATGACATGACATCCACAACCACAGCTAAGACAGAAATCTAGATCAGTGCTGTCCAAAAGAACAAGGATGAAGATGCTCCCTATCTGTGCTGTCTGACAGAACATCCATTAGCTATTAATACAAGCAAACAATGAGCACCTGAAAAATGTGGCTAGGATCGGATCCGATTTTTTATTTAACTTCAGTCTGAATTTAAATAGTTGTGTTTGGCTATAGGCTACCATACTGGACAACGCAACTCTACAGAACAAATTAGAAAGTAACTAGGAGAGCAAAGCGTAAGAAGTAGACATGAAAACCAACTGTATTTTACATCACAGTTTAAGAAGAAACAAATTGGTAACTTGTCAATCCCCATTAGCTTCGACTTTTAACCCATTCTTGGTGGATCTACAACATAAGATGTGGAGATTTTTCACATATTTCATCTACTTCTCTGGTTCAACTATCATTTCTGGAGAAATGAATACTTCTCAATACTCTATTTCTCTATTCTGTGCCAGGATCTAATTTTATTTTCTTAATTGAATAAGTAAAGCACTACACAAAGGCCACAGAGGGGGTAAAACGACAAGTCACAGTCCCTGTTCTGAATTCACCATCTAGAACAGTGCTGTCCCACACAACTTTCTGTGAAGATGGAAATGTACATCTGCTCTGTCCACATACAACAGTCACTAACCGCTACCTGAACACCTGAAATGTGGCTAGACCAAGGACTGACACGTTAGCTGAATAGCAACATGTAGGTGGTGGGTACTGCACTGGACAGGCAGGTCTGCAAGTGAGAAGACATAAACAATAGTGACTCAGGGCCAAAGAGTGTTAAGGGGCATAAAGGAATAAAGTGATATGAGTGTTGAGTGGGAAGAGCAAAAATTTAACGCAGGAGGAGAGGAATGGTCAGGAATAACTTGGATTACAAAGGTGGTATAAGCTCTCAACAGGTAGGATCTTGAAAAGCCACAGAAATTAGAAAATGCAAGATGCACTTTAGGGACACTCTGCAACTGGGCTTGTTTGGAGCTTGGGCTACATGTGAATCAATGAAGATGATTACAGAGACCTAGGTTAGGTTGGAACTATCACATGGAGACAGTTAAAGACAGGAGCTACCATTTGACCTGGCAACTCCACTCCTAGGTATATACCCAAGAGAAATGAAAACACATATCCACACAAAAACTTGTAACTGAACGTTTGTAACAAAATTATTCATTACAGCCAAGAACTGTAGACAACTTAAAGCACTGAATACCACAAAGGCTTTCCCTTCACAACCTTATAGTCTAAGCCACTAATAAAATCTTACTCTACATTTGCCACTAAAAAATGTACTGAATTACACTTGAATTCTAAATACCATACATCCAAACTACCCAGAAGTTATAGTTCCTAAAAGCATTTATGCTTCCCAAGAGACTAATAACTGTTTCCTAAAGTGATTAAGAAGTTATAATTAAAACTTACAGGTAAAAAAGTAACAGGATTAATAAAGAAAAAGTTGCAGTTCCCACTTCAACGAAAAGGTTTGCACAAGGTCTATGAACAATACCCTAACAGCTTCTTAAGTTACTTGTTCAAATGATGAGATTCCCCCAAGATGATGAGCCTCAAGGGCAGAGAAAATAGCTTATTCAGCCCCGGCCCCCTGCATCTCACTAGTCCAAAGGTAGTTCATATTCTCTGAATGTCCTTTAATAAACAGAACTGTCCAATAGAAAATACAGGAATCTTCATAGCAATAAACAAGAAATTGAGATGATTATACAAAATCTAATTTAGAACTGTTGGAATATATGCTTATTGATTGTTGTTGTTAGTTATTAAATCATGTCCGAATTTTTGCAACCCCGTGAACCGCAGCTCGCCAGGATTCCCTGTCCTTCGTTATCTCCCAGAGTTTCCTCAAATTCATGTCTCCACTGAGTTGGTGATGCTATCTCATCCTTTGTCGCCCTCTTCTCATTTTGCCTTCAATCTGTCCCAGCATCAGGGTCTTTTTCAATGAGTCAGCTCTTCTCATCAGATAGCCAAAGTACTGGCGCTTCAGCTGAACTTCTACCAATGAATATTCAGGGTGGATTTTCTTTAGCATTGACTGGTCTGATAGGCTTGCAGTCCAAGGGACTCTCAAGAGTCTTCTCCAGCACCACAGTTTGAAAGCATCAGTTCTCTGGCACTCAGTCTTCTTTATGGTCCAACTCTCACATCTGTACATGACTACTGGAAAACCATAGCTTTGACTACACAGACCTTTGTGGCAAACCGATCTCTGCTTTTTAATACACTGCCTAGGTTTGTCTTAGCTTCCTGCCAAAGAGGAAGCATCTTTTAATTTCATAGCTGCAGTCACTGTCTGCAGTGATCCTGGAGCCCAAGAAAGTAATCTGTCACTGCTTCCCCTTTTCTCCTTCTATTTGACATGACATGACGGGACCAGATGCCACAATCTTAGTGTTTTTTAATGTTGAGTTCTAAGTCAGCCTTTTCACTCTCTTTTTTTCACACTCATCCAGAAGCTCTTTAGTTTCTCTTCACTTCGTGCCATTAAGGCAGAATCATCTGCATATCTGAGGTTGTTGACATTTCTCCCAGCAATCTTGATTCCAGCTTGTGCTCCATCCAAACCAGCACTTCGAATAATGTACTCTGCATAGAAATCAAATAAGCAGGAAGACAATATTACAGCCTTGACATACTCCTTTCCCAATTTTGAACCAGTCTGTTGTTCCTTGTCTGGTTCTAAATGTTGCTTCCTGACCTGCATATAGATTACTCAAGAGGCAGGTCAGGTGGTCTAGTATTCCCATCTCTTTCAGAATTTTCCACAATTTGTTGTGACCCATACCGCTGAAGTGGGTCTTTGGCACTGTTAATGAAGCAAAAGTAGATATTTTCCTGTTGAATGTTGGCAATTTGATCCCTAGTTCCTCTTTTCTCAACTCAGGACTTCTTAAGAGAACAGTGCAAAGAAATAGAGGAAAAAGATAGAATGGGAAAGACTAGAAATCACATCAAGAAAGCTGGAGATATTAAGGGAACATTTCATGCAAGGATGGACACTACGAAGGACAGAAGTGTTAAGGACCTAACAATGGACAAAGAGATTAAAAAGAGGTGGCAAGAGTACACAGAAGAACTGTACCAAAAAAGGGTCTTAATGACACACATAACCACGATGGTGTGGTCACTCACCAAGAGCCAAACGTCGTGGAGTGTGAAGTCAAGTGGGCCTTAGGAAGCATTATTACAAATAATTAGTGGAGGTGATGGAATTCCAGCTGAGTTATTTCAAATTCTAAAAGACGATGCTGTTAAAATGCTGCACTCAATATGCCAGCAAATTTGGAAAACTCAGCAGTGGCCACAGGCCTGGAAATGGGACAGTTTTCACTCCAACATCAAAGAATGTTCAAACTACCATACAATTGTGCTCAGTTTATTCATTAGTGGACATGAATGCTGAACCCACTGACCAATCTTAACATCACTAAGAGCAAACTACTTAATTTTTTTTAAATTATTAATCATTTTGGCTGTGCTGGGTCTTCACTGCTGCTCGAGCTTTCCTTTAGTTGTGCTGGGAGGAGGCGACTCTCCAGTTGCTGCTCCGGCTTCTCATTTGGCAGCCTCTTGTTACAGAGCACAGGATCTAGAGTGTGTGGGCTTCATAGCTGCCACTCCTGGGCTCTAGAGCACAGGCTCAATAGTTGTGGCACACAGGCAAGTGGGATCTTCTTAGATCACGGATTGAATCCATGTCTCCTACATTGGCTGGTGAATTCTTTACCACTAAGCCACCAGGGAAGCCCCCCAAGCTACTTATCACATGCATCCTCATACAGTGGAATCACTGCATCATCTGAGGTGTACTGCTACAAAAATACTAAAATCTGACTCCAATGCGCCCTACACAGCTACCTCCCAGGTGACAGAAAAAGGCAGGGGTTAGAGAAAATTACTGAACACCGTAGAGCTATCAGACAAAGCCAAAAGGAGAGAATCTAGAGGGCAAGGGGTCCCGTTTCTTCAGTAGTCAATGGTTTGGGAAAAGGCAGAGAGTAGAAGAAGGACAGTTCTAGATTAACATAGATTTAATAAAGGCCACAGGTTTTTGTTTGAATCCCGACTTTAAGATGGGAAAAACTATAAAAAGGTATTTTAAGGATTGAGAGATACAAACAAACATGGGCTAGACATCAAATGGCATTAAACAAATTGTGTTATATGTGAGAACAGCATTTTGTTATGTAAAGATGCAATGACTTTCAGAAGTATGTATTAAACTATACAAGGGTAAAAATGACACGATGTCTGTAATCTAGAACATTTTTTTCTCTTTTTACTTTAATTGGAGGCTAATTACAATATTGTAATGGTTCTGCCATACATTCACATGAATCAGCCATGGGTGTACATGTGTTCCCCATCCCTCCCTCCTCATCCCATCTCTCAAGGTCATCCCAGTGCACCAGCCCTAAGCACCCTATATAAACGGGATTGATATGTTGGGTATATGGCTGTATGCTGTATTCGCATATTTTTTAAGTAATGAAAAGTTAAAGGTAAAAAAACCACCATCACCACTTTGCCTGGGATTCTAGTGCCTATGGTCACCCAGAAACCACCTATTTCCCAGTCTGATTTGGTATGGGCCAAGAATCCCAATTTCAAGGATAGAGCCAGAAAGAAAGAAACAAAGAAAGTGAAGTCGCTCAGTCCTGTCCAACTCTTTGAGACCCCGTGAAGTGTAGCCTACCAGGCTCCTCCATCCATGGGGTTCTCCAGGCAAGAATACTGGAGTGGGATGCCATTTCCTTCTCCAGGGGATCTTCCTGACCCATGGATCGAACGCTGGTCTCCCGCATTGCAGGCAGACGCTTTACCCTCTGAGCCACCAAGGAAGCTAGTATCACTTTTTTTTTAAGTTTTTCACTTGTAATAACGAAAATGTCAGAATTCCTATGGGTGGGGTTTGACACCTGCAGCAAAACAGGTAAGTCTCAGATTGGGGTTTCGGAGAAGGCAATGGCACCCCACTCCAGTACTCTTGCCTGGACAATCCATGGTCCGAGGAGCCTGGTAGGCTGCGGTCCATGGAGTCGCTAGGAGTCAGACACGACTAAGCGACTTCACTTTCACTTTCATGCACTGGAGAAGGAAATGGCAACCCACTCCAGTATTCTTGCCTGGAGAATCCCAGGGACAGGGGAGCCTGGTGGGCTGCCGTCTATGCAGTCGCACAGAGTCGGACACGACTGAAGTGACATGGCAGCAGCAGATTAGGGTTTAAAAGAGATAACAGCAAAAATTTCTCAACTTGAAATCTAATAGTCCTCAGAGGGAAAGTATATTTAACATCCATCACTGTACTAGCTTCTCTAGTCTCAAAATATATCATGACCTAAACAAAGTTCTCACACAAAACAGGAATTCTAAAACTTTAAAAAAGAAAAAAAGAAAGTGAAGTCGCTTAGTCGTGTCCAACTCTTTGCTACCCTGTGGACTGTAGAGGCCTTGTGTATAATTTTTTTCATACCAAGAAAACTAAGGTCAAGGGGCTTAAATTCTCTCTCTCAGACAGCAATACACGAGATAAAATCCGCGCAACACAATCAACACTGGAAATTCTGGGTAACACCTGATAACATCAAGAAGAGCACATAATAAGATACACTCTTAACGCCCCCAAACTCGACCTTCACTATCAAGGTTTCCAATCTATTGGGAGACATTCACATATTTCTGCACAGAACTTCAAAGATACAGACATAAACTGAAACACAGGCATAAGTAACCATACCTCTACTGGGCTGCTGTGTTGTTGTTTTAAAATTGCTCTCAACTGATCAGTGAAAATAAGCTGTTTAAATAAGACAAGTCTGGGAGGCAAAAATTTGCCTTTAAGCTGCAGAACCTATAAAAAAAAGCTTAAAATAATATTCTTTATATGCACTTAAGCTTCTTTTTCCCAATTCTAATCCTCTGCCTCTATGACATTACACTCATTTCCTCGTTTGAAAATTCAAATAATTTTGACATTACATTTCTGTCTAACCTTAAAACGGAAATGAGTTGAACGGCAGCTGTAGAGTAGAATACTAAGTAAAAATCTAACAAATCTAACAGGGCTCTATAAGAGGGCAGGGGCAGTAATACCAACAGCAGCTTCCTCCGCCCTCCTGGCTTGTAGGATCCTTCCACTATTCTGAAGAGCAGGAGGCAGGAAGAGGGGATGCTACCTGCTCCGCGGGTCTAAAGTGACTGCTACACTGAACTTAGAGGAAGGCTGCAGTTCACACCTCAGAGTCTGCAGGAACCTCTACCACACCTTCAGTTCAGTTCAGCTGTTCAGTCGCGTCCGATTCTTTGCGACCCCATGGACTGAAGTACGCCAGGCTTCCCTGTCCATGGCCAACTCCCAGAGCTTGCTCAAACTCATGTCCATCCTGTCGGTGATGCCATCCAGCCATCTCATCCTCCGTAGTTCCCTTCTCCTCCCACCTTCAATCTTTCCCAGCATCGGGGTCTTTTCCAATGTTCTTCACATCAGGTGGACGAAGTATTGGAGTTTCAGCTTCAACATCAGTCCTTCCAATGAACACCCAGGACTGCTCTCCTTTAGGATGGACTGGTTGGATCTCCTTGCACTTCAAGGGACTCTCAGGAGTCTTCTCCAACATCACAGTTCCAAAGCATCAATTCTTCAGCGCTCAGCTTTCTTTATAGTCCAACTCTCACACCCATACATGATTACTGAAAAAACAGCTTTGACTAGAGGCACCCTTGTTGGCACACCTTAGCTTGAGTCACAAATACGACTAAACGGAAGTAATTATGCAAACACATACTAAAGCAAGCCCACCCTATAAACCTCAAAAGAAACAAAAACTTCAGTGTGCACCATAGTACCTTCAACAACAGAACAATTAGCCTAATTCTTTCCTGTCAAAGCAAAAACAACCCAATCCTTGTTTACTTAACCAAAGTTCTAAAACGTGTCCCTACTATTATTGCCAAGTTTTTCATATACTATTTGAGAAAATAATCTTAAAAATTACACAAGGATGACTTGAGAATTTAAGGAGCGGGGAAAGGAGACAAAACTTTTCACTTAAAAAAAGTCTTGCTTGGCAAAACACTCCAAAATACTTTTATGTATGACTTTAATGAAGCATTAACTCGTACAATCCATTAGATGAACGCTTATATACACTATAAAAGAGGAATACCCTATTCGTGGACGCGGTAAAGGCGCACCTCTCAATGTTAGCCAAGGCTGGGCCACGATACGTCCTTTCTGGATAAAACACTGAAAGCCTTTCAAGCTAAAGCTTCTGCCAGGCAAATGGAATAATGTTTATTTTGTGAGAAAAGTGGATAGTTTACACACTAGAAACGATGGAGAGCCTACGAACAGAAACACCACCCCATTGCTTCCCCATTTTTTGCATTTTCCTCATCTGACCACCTGGACCTTAAAAAAAAAAGACCCAAAAAACCCAGCGGTGCGACAAACGCAGCTCTCGCCGGCCCGGGGGCGGCCTCTCCGCCGCCCACGCCGCACCTGCCCGCGCGCCGCGCGGCCCAGCCCCGCCTCCCTCCGGCAGCGCCCGCCCGCCCGGCTCCGCGGGACAAAGCGCCGCGGCGGGCCGACCTTGGCGCCGCCCAAATCGGCCGCACAAAGCGCCGCACTTCCGGCCGCGCACGCCGCCGCCCGCCCCGCCCGCACTCACCGCGCCGCGAGGGCGGACTGGGCCTCAGCGGTCGGAGCTCGCCGGCCCAGGGCGGGCGGTGGCGCTCGGCGAGAGGCGCGCGCTGCGCAAGCCTGCTCCGCTGCGGGGCTGAGCCGCGAGGCCCGGGTCGCCGCCACCGCCGCCTACCCGGCCCGCGCTCCCGCTCGCCCCGCTCTGCCCGGCCCGCCTCTCCGCAGCCCGCGCTCCTCGCCGACGCTGCGCGGCCGCCGAGCCCAGACCTCACTTCCGCCTGGAGCCCGCCTTGGCGGGGGCGCGCCGACACGTGACCCGCCGGCGCCTTCCGGGCTCCGGGTCTGCGTGCGCGCTCCCGCCGGCGTCCGCGAGGCGACGCGACGGGGCGGCCTCGGGGAGCGGCCGCGTGCGGAGACCGTCGGGCGGGATTTCCGTGGTCGCGGCGTCCGGGGCGTGCAGGCGGGGGGGTTCAAACAGAAGGCAAACGGCGCCCGGAGGATATCTGCAGACTCATTCGAGTAAACGCTCATGTGGAATATTTTTCCTTACGTCATTTTTGGGCTCCTACTCTTATGGTATTGAAAGGGCACAATGGAATCTAATTATTAACGTCTTAAGGGAAAAAAAATGTATTCGATTTCGTGTTTTTAAATAGCCCCGCACTACAGGAACCCCTGTGTAAACGCAGGCGCTGCGGCGGGGCGCGCTCCTCCCCAGTGCCAGGCTCCGGGCCCCCGGCCTGTGTGGTCGGCTGTCGGCCTAACGGCCAGGGCCCGGGCGCTGGCACCTCCTGAGCTCGCGCACTCGGCGCCCTTCGCAGTTCGCGGTTCTGAGCGCTCTGCATTCATTAAGTCACTTAATGCAATAAAGTCGTTTCACAAATGAGGCAGTTAAGGCACGAAGAGGTTGACAGGTTCCTTCCAAAGCAGACAACTTGAAAGCCGACCAGATTGAAACCCGAACGTCTGACTTCAGGGCACTTGCTCTTAAAGGGGGACTTTGGGGTTTGCGCTTTCCCAGAGCTGCTCTCAACTATTTCTGTAACGTTAGTAGGGCCCACAGGTTCCCTGCGTGATCTGAGAGCCAGTGGTTCTGCCTTGGAGAAAGGTGGAGGAATCCTGTGGTCTCTGCTCAACTGGGAGGGTCCAGGCAGTCTGTCTTTCCCTGACCATGCCAAGAACATCTACTGCAGTTCCTAAAGACTGGTTGGCATTTCTAAGATATAAGTGCACGTTAAAATGCTACCCACTGAAGTATTCTTGTGCTTCCCTTGTGGCTCAGTTGGTAAAGAATCATCCTGCAATGTGGGAGACCTGGGTTCAATCCCTGGGTTGGGAAGCTGCCCTGGAGAAGGGAAAGGCTACCATTCCAGTATTCTGGCCCAGAGAATTCCATGAACTATATAGTCCATAGGGTCGCAAACAGTCGGACATGACTGAGCGACATTCAGTAATATAGTTGCAAAAGACTTGATTTTTGTCACACTTTAGAAGATGGTGGTTTTAGATACAACTAGATGTTACTCAACCGTTGTTATATAGACACTATGGTGATTTGAGTCCCACTGAAAAGTGAAAGTGAAGTCGCTCAGTCGTGTCCTACTCTTTGCGATCCCATGGACTGTAGCCCACCAGGCACCTCTATCCATGGAATTTTCCAGGCAAGAATACTGGAGTGGGTTGCCATTTCCTTAGTTACCATTTTAAAAGTACATGAATAATGGGCTTTCCTGGTGGTTTAATGGTTAAGAATTCACCTGCTGATGCAAGGGATGCAGTTAGATCCCTGATCTGGGAAAATCCCACATGCAGAAGAGCAACTAAGCCAGAGCAGCACAACTACTGAGCCTGCCGGTCCTAGATCTTGTGCTCCACCTTAAGAGAAGCCACTGCAATGAGAAGCCCATGTACCCTAAGGAAGTGTAGCCGTTGCTCAGGAAAACCAGAAAAAGCCCTTGGAGTTTAAGGAAGACACAATAAGCCAACGATAAAAATTTAGAAATACATGAATAAGTTTGTAACAGTACAGAATTTCATTCTTTTTTTTCTTCTTGAACTCCTGCTTGCATACCACTGTCTGCACAGAATTTAACCCTAATATTAATATATTTGTGTATTGAGCCTTTTTATTTTTTAAAAGCACTTGTATCTGTCAGGATAGCTAGGAAACGCTGCAGTAACAAGCCCCAGATCTCAGTGTTTTCACACAATAGAGAGGTTTATTTCTCACTTAAACATCAGATCTGAAGCAAGTGGAATCATCTAAAAAACTATACTAACAATAAGAGCAACCAGTGATTATCAAAATGAGAAAAAATAATCTATAATCTATCTAAATTAACAACGAATTAGAAGATATGATGGAAGAGAAGATCCATTTTATACAAGGTTGATTACTTATAGACAATATTGAACAAAATATAAAAATAATAATACTCGGAAATAAAATTTGCATAATAGTTGTGAAAGGTCTATTATGAATAAAATTTAAAATACCAAATCATACAAAAAACTCTTAAATACATGGAGAAAAACATTATTCTTAGATAATTTTTCTAAATTTATGAATTTAATACAGTTCCTATCAAACAATAATTACTTTTAATTAGGTAAAGTGATTCTGATTTACACATGAAAAAAACCAACAAAAAAAATTAAAAGCAAGAGGATCTGGAGAATTCCCTGGCAGTTAGGACTCAGCTGTCATTGCCTAGGACCCAGGCTCAGTTCCTGATTGGAGAACTAAAATCCTTCAAGCCAAAAAATAAAAGAATATTTGCCAGGAAAACATTGAAGGCAAAGAGTAATAGTAAGGGGGCTACTAGACCTATCAAAATAAGAAAACATATTTAAAAGCCTCAATCAACAAAGCAGTGTGTCACAGATGCATGAATAGACGGATCAATGAAATAGAATATTCAGAAATACACTCAAATTTCAGAAGTGATATCGGTAGCATCTCAAGTCACTACGAAGAAAGATGGACTAATAAATGGTATTGGGACAGAAACAGCCATCTGAAAAAATATAAAATTGAATCTATAGCTTACCATACCAGGATAAAATCCAAATCAAAAAAGATACAAATGTACAACAATGGAATTATAAAAGAACAAGAAATAAAAAATAATTTTTTTTTATCTTGGAGTAAAAAAACCTTTTTTAAAAAATCAAAACTTTAAACTTTTTATTTTCTATTTGGGTATAGCTGATTAACAATGTTGTGGTAGTTTCAGGTGAACAGCTAAGGGACTTAGCCTCACATGTACATGTATCTTTTAGACAAAAGCAACAAGGGGAGGCCTGGTTGAAAGGGATGCAAACTGATCTCTGAATTCCATCTTAGACACACCCAGGAGAGCTCACAGATAGGCTACAAAATAAACACACAGACTTTTCAACTTCTGCATATGTGTCCTCAGTTCAGTTCAGTCCAGTCGCTAAGTCGTGTCCGACTCTGCGACCCCATGAATCACAGCACACCAGGCCTCCCTGTCCATCACTAACTCCCGGAGTACACTCAAACTCATGTCCATCGAGTCGGTGATGCCATCCAGCCATCTCATTCTCTGTCTTCCCCTTCTCCTCCTGCCCCTAATCCCTCCTAGCATCAGACTCTTCCAGTGAGTCAACTCGTCGCATGAGGTGGCCAAAGTATTGGAGTTTCAGCTTTCGCATCAGTCCTTGCAATGTACACCCAGGGTTGATCTCCTTTAGAATATACTTGTTAGATCACTACAAAATGACCACAGCGGCTTTTCCTAGTAACCTTAGGCAGTTAGGAGCCCAGTAAGGGATCATGAATATTCTACATCTAATTAAAACAGACTGAATTATGGGAAGACATAAACAGCATAGTCTACTGTTATATAGCATATGCCCATTTGCATCCCTTTCATTGATTGGAGGTGAGTACAAGCGCTACTTTGCACAGGCTATAACCAAAAGGAGGAGACTGGAAGTATGAAAAGAGGAAGCCAAGAATCAACAGGAAGAATGAGGAGGATTCCTGTGGGGTGGGCCTGCTCTCATGTCATTCGAGTGTCTAATAAAAGATCTGTCTGCTTGAGCTGAACTAAGCTGTAACTTGTCAGTTGTTTTACACCATTTAGCCCATTGCTCCAAATTTTTGTTGCAATGAGACAAGAACCCAGTAAGAGAAGTAAACTGATTTGACACACCATTCTGCCCCAAACCTCTCTCCCATTCAGGATGGCACATGATGTTGAGCAGAGTTCCAAGAAAACCTTTTTAAGCTGCCTATCAAAATCTAGACATCATGGGTATGAAAAGCTTTGGTTTGATAAGAAAAAAAGCTCCATGAGAATAGCCAAAAGACAAATGATTAACATTTGTTAATTATTTAAATGATTAACAAATGATTAACCATTTGTCTTTGATCAACATTAACATTAAAAGACAAATGGGCTTCCCTTGTGGCTCAGCTGGTCAAGAATCCGCCTACAATGCGGGAGATCTGGGTTGGATCCCTGGGTTGGGAAGGTCCCCTGGAGAAGTTGGAAAGGCTATCCACTCCAGTATCCTGGCCAGGAGAATTCCATGGACTCTACAGTCTGTGGGGTCGCAAAGAGTCAGACACGACTGAGCGACTTTCAGTTTAAAAGACAAATGATTAACATTAAAAGACAAATGATTAACATTAACAAAAAATAGCTCCAACACATACCATAAGCAAAGGACTAATCTTAGTATTTAAAGAGCTTCCAGAAGTCAATAAGAGAAAGCCCTAAAATCCAATCAAAAAATGAGGAAAGTTCACAGAAAAAGAAGTAAATGTCTCTTAATTACATGAAAAATAAAAAGATTCAACCTCACTCATAAAAAGAAAGTTAAAATTTCTCTTTGAGAGAGGATTTCCCTGGGGGTCCAGTGGTAAAACTCTGCATTCCCAACACTGGGGGCTTGGGTTCAGTCCCTGGTCAGGGACATAGATCCCACATGTCACAACAAAGAGTTCACATGCCACAACTAAAGATCCTGCAAGTCACGAGGATGGAAGATTTCAAGTGCTACAGCTGAAACCCGGTACAGTCAAATAAATAAAAGAATCCGTTCCGTTCTGTCGCTCAGTCGTGTCCGACTCTTTGCGACCCCGTGGACTGTAGCCTACCAGGCTTCTCTGTCCATGGGATTCTGCAGGCAAGACTACTGGAGTGGGTTACTGTTTCCTTCTCCAGGGGATCTTCCCGACCCAGGGATCGAACCCGGGTCTCCCGCATTGGAGGCAGACGCTTTAACCTCTGAGCCACCAGGGAAGCCCAAATAAAAGAATAAATATATATAAAAAAAAAAACAAACCTCTTTGAGATAGCGTCTTTTCCCCTCTTAGATTGGCAAGCACCAAAAAGAAATTTTGACATACTCTTTTGACATACCAAAAGAAATACTCTCTATTGGTGAGGCTGTGGGGAAGCAGACACATAGCTGGATTGCAGAGGGGACCATTCAATGATGTATATCAAGACAAATATAGACTTCCCAGGTGGCTCAGTGGTAAAGAAACTGCCCGCCAATGCAAGAGACTCAGGTTCAGTCCCTGGGTGGGGAGGATCCCCTGGAGAAGGAAATGGCAACCTACTCCAGTATTCTTGCCTGGGAAATCCCATGGAGAGAGGGGCCTGGTAGGCTACAGTCCATGGGGTTAAAAAAGAGTCAGACACAATTTAGCAGCTGTACAACAACAAATCAAGAAAAGTATACAGAAGAAAAATTTTGATTCTACAATTCCACTTTTGCATGTTTGTCTACAGATTTACTCTCTAAAGTGTGAAATGAAATAGGTTCAAGCTTATTCATTGCAGCTTTGCTAGGAGTGGCAAAATATCTGAAACAATCCCAGTATTTGTCACCATGGGACTGACTGAATAATTGACTCCATAATTCAAGGTAGAAATGAGCAGATTATCTGTATACTAAAATGGAAATATCTTCAAGGTAAACTGTTACATGGACAAAGCAAAGAGTGGAATTGTTGTTATGGGCTGAAACGGGTCACCTACCTTCAATTCATGTGTGGAAGCCCTAAATTCCAGTGCCTCAAAATGTCTGTATTTGCAGATAGGGCTTTAAAGAGGTAATTAAGTTAAAATGAGGTCAGTAGGGTGGGCCTTTATTCAATCTGATTGATGTCTTCATAAGAAGAGGAGATTAGGATACAGACAATATAGCTCTATGGACAACCAAGTAGGACACAGTGAGTAGGTGACCATCTGTAAGCCGAGGAGAGAGGAGAAAGGCTTCAGGAGAGGCCAAACTTGTCGGCACTTCCATCATGGACTTCCAGTCTGAAGAACTGTGAGAACGTCAATTTCTGTTGTCTAAACTGTCTTCTCTGTAGTATTTGCTATGGAAGACTTAGCCAACTGATTTAACTCTGTCAAAGAAGATTGTGTAAAAAGATGAGTTGAAAATATATATTTGTATTTACTTGTGTACCAACACAAGTAATTTAAAAAATCCAAGAAAATAGCAGCAGTGTTTACCTGTGATGAGGTTATGGACTGAGAGGACCCTGGGCAAACCTGAGATGCAGGTAAAAAGGAGAACTTTCTTTTTTTTAATCCCCCTTATGTTTTATTTCCTTATTTGACCCCACCACACATCTTGGGGGATCTTAGTTCCCTGACCAGGGATTGAACCTGTGCCCCCTTGCAATGGAAGCACGAAGTTCTAACAACTGGACCATCAGGGAATTCCAAGAAGGATCATTTTCAAGGTTTGTTTCCCTTTCGAACTACATGAATATATTACCCTTCAAGAATCACAGCTTTGCCTTGGCAAAGGGGCTTGCATAACTCAATGAAGCTATGAGCCATGCCGTGCAAGGCCACCCAAGATGGACGGGTCATAGTGAAGAGTTCTGACAAAACGAGGTCCACTGGAGGAGGAAATAGCAACCCACTGCAGTATTCTTGCTGTGAAAACCCCAGGAATAGTGTAAAGAGGCAAATGGATATGATACCAGAAGATGAGGCCCCCAGGTTGGAAGGTGTCCAGTGTGCTACTTGGGAAGAGCAGAGGGCAATTACTAATAGCTTCAGAAAGAATGAAGTGACTGGGTCAAGGTGGAAATGACATTGAATTGTGACTGTATCTGGTGGTGAAAGTAAAGTCTGATGCTATAAAGAACAATATTTCATAAGAACCTGGAATGTTAGGTCCATGAATCAAGGTAAATTGGATGCAGTCAAACACTAGATGGAACGATTGAACATTGACATTTTAAGAACAAGTGAACGAAAAGGGTCAGGAATAGGTGAATTTAATTCAGATGACCATTACATCTACTGCTGTGTACAAGAATCCCTTAGAAGAGATGGAGAAGTTCTCACAGTCAATGAGAGAGTCTGAAATGCAGTACTTGGGTAAAACCCCAAAAATGACAGAATGATCTGTTTTTTTCCAAGGCAAACCACTCAACATCACAGTAATCCAAGTCTATGCCGCAACCACTGATGCCAAAGAGGCTAAAGTTGACCAGTTCTATGAAGACATACAACACCTTCTAGGGTTAACAGCCCCTCCCCCCAAAAAGATGTAATTTTTATCATAGGGAATTGGAAAGCAAAAGTAGGAAGTCAAGAGACACCTGGAATAACAGGCAAGTTTGGCCTTGGATTACACAATGAAGCAGAGCAAAAGCTAACAAAGTTTTGTCAAAATAACATACTGGTCACAGCAAACACTCATTTCCCACAACCCACGCAATGACTCTGCACGTGTACATCACCACGTGGTCAATACTGAAATCAGGCTGATTACGTTCTTTGCACTGGAAGCTGGAGAAGCTCTCTACAGTCGGGAAAAACAAGATGGGGAGCTGACTGTGGCTCATATCATGAACTCCTTATTGCAAAATTCAGGCTGAAACTGAAGAAAGCAGGAAGAATCACTGGGCTTCCCAGGTGGCTCAGTGGGAAAGAAACGGCCAGCCAGTGCAGGAGACACAGGAAACATGGGTTTTATCCCTGGGTCGGGAAGATCCCTTGGATGAGGAAATGGCAACTTACGCCAGCATTCTTGCCTGGATAATCCCATGGACAGACGAGCCTGGTAGTCTGCAGTCCATAAGGTCACAAATAGTCATACGTGACCGAGTAACTGAGCACATGGCAAACCACTAGGCCAGTCAAGTATGACCTGTTAGTAGGTCAATTCCCTACGATTATACACTGGAGATGACGGATAGATTCAAGGGGTTAGATCTGATAGACAGAGTGCCTGAAGAAATATGGATGGAAGTTTGTAACATTGTACAAGAAAACTGAAAGTGAAAGTCACTCAGTCATGTCTGACTTTTTGCAACCCCATGGACTATACAGTCCATGGAATTCTCCAGGCCAGAATACCGGAGTGGGTAGCCATTCCCTTCTGCAGGGGATCTTCCCAATCTAGGGATCGAATCCAGGTCTCCCACATTGGTAGTGACCAAAACCATCCCACAGAAAAAGAAGTGCAAAAAGGCAAAGTGGTTTGTTTGAGGAGGCTTTACAAATAGCTAAGGAAAGAAGAGAAAAAAAGGCAGGGAGAAAGGGAAAGACATACTCAAATGAATGCTGACTTTTACAGAAGAGCAAGGGAGACAAAAAGGCCTTCTCAAATGAACAATGCAGAGAGATAGAGGAAAATAATAGGATAGGAAAGACTAGAGATCCTTTCAAGAAAATTGGAGATATCAGGGAACATTTCATGCAAGGATGGGAATGATAAAGGACAGAAAAGGTAAGGCCTACTAGAAGCAGTAGAGATTAAGAAGAGGTGGCAAGAATATACAGGACTGCACCAAAAAAGGTCTTTGACCTGCATAACCACGATGGCGTTGTCACTCACCTAGAGCCAGACATTGTGGAGTTCGAAGTCAAGTGGGCCTTAAGAAGTATTTCTGTGAACAAATCTAGTGGAGGTGATGGAATGCCAGCTGAGCTATTTCACCTCCTAAGAGATGATGCTGTGAAAGTGCTGCACTCAATATGCCAGCAAATTTGGAAAACTCAGCAGTGGCCACAGGACTGGAAAAGGTCAGTTTTCATTCCAATCCCAAAGGGCAATGCCAAAGAATGTCCAAACTACCATACGATTGCACTTACTTCACATGCTAGCAAGGTTATGCTTAAAAGCCTTCAGGCTAGGATTCAGCAGTATGTGAACCAAGAACTTTCAGATATACAAGCTGGGTTTTGAGGAGGCAGAGAAACCAGCGATCAGATTGCCAACATTCATTGGATCATGCAGAAAGCAAAGGAGTTCCAGAAAAACATCTGCTGCTGCTTCATTATCTAGGCTAAAGCCTTTGACTGTGTGAATCATAACAAACTGTGGAAAATTCTTAAACAGATGGGAGTACAAGACCACCTTACCTGTCCTCTGAGAAGTTTGTATGTGCATTAAGAAGCAAGAGTTAGAACCAGACATGGAACAGTTGACTGGTTCAAAATTGAGGAAGGAGTATGACAAAACTACATGTTGTCACCCTGGTTATTTAACTTATATGCAGAGTACATCATGTGAAATGCCAGCAACCCAGCTTGTGATTCATCGCTGAATCACAAGCTGGGATCAAGATTACCAGGAGAAATATCAAGAACCTCAGATATGCAGATGATACCACTCTAATGGCAAAAAGTGAAGAGGAATTAAAGAGCCTCATGATGAGGGTGAAAGAGAGTCCAAAAGCTGGCTTTAAACTCGACATCAAAAATAACTAATATTATGGCATCCAGCCCCATCACTTCACAGCAAATAGAAGGGGAAAGAATGGAAGCAATGACAGATTTTATTTTCCTGGGCTCCGTAATTAGTGTAGATGGTGAGTGCAGCCATGAAATTAAGACACTTGCTCCTTGGAAGGAAAGCTATGACAAACCTAGACAGCATATTTAAAAGCAAAGACATCACTTTGCTGACAAAGTTCTGTCTAGTCAAAACTATGGTTTTTCTTGTAGTCATGTACAAATGTGAGTGTTGGACTATAAAGAAGGCTGAGTGCTGAAGAATAAATGCTTTTGAATTGTGGTGCTGGAGAAGACTCTTGAGACTTCCCTGGACTGCAAGGAGATCAAACCAGTCAATCCTAAAGAAAATCAACCCTGAATATTCTTTGGAAGGACTGATGCTGAAGCTGAAGCTCCAGTATTTTGGCCATCTGATGTGAAGAGCCAGCTCATTGGAAAAGATCCTGATGCTGGGAAAGATTGAAGGCAAAAGGAGAACAGGGTGGCAGAGGATGAGCTGGTTAAGTAGCATCACCGACTTGATGGATGTAAATTTGAGTGAATTCTGGGAGACAGCAGAGGACAGTAGAACCTGGCACACTACAGTCTGTGGGGTCACAGTTGTATGCAACTTAGCGACTGAGCAACAACAACAGGAATGTATCACATGTTATAAAATTAAATAAAATTTTCATATTTTGAAGAATATAAAATGGTATAATCATTTTGGAAAAAGTTCTGGTCATTTCTTTAGAAAAACACACACCTGTACACCTATCCTGTCAGCCAGCAAATTGAAGGTATCTGCCAAAGAGAAATGAAAGCATTCTTTCATGCAAAGAGTTGTACAGAAATGTTCATAGCAGTTTTATTGATAACAACCAAAACTTGGGATAAGACAACATGGCAGTCCTTAGGAGAATGATAGCTATTCAGGCTCAGTGGTTTGCAGGTTGCTTTCAGTGCTTGCACCATCTCTGGGAATCCAAGAGGATGTTTTCAGGAATTTGGCAAGCTAGACTTTGTTAAACATTGAATTAGACGAACTTGATGTAAAGACAAAAGGAATAAATACAATTCAAACTTTTCTAATTACTTTCTTGTTGCCTGTTCCCTAAGGTTTTGGGGAGCTCTGGGCTTTGCCAGGTGGAAACCCTGAGCTATTATATTAATATTTGGCTGTGGGCTCCCTTCCTGTGTTCCTTTCACAGTACTGCCTCTAGAGCTTGAAATGCACCATGGCAGGAATGCATCTCATGGGATAGTAATGATCAGGGCTTGATTTCTTGCTTTGTTAATTTTATGGATTTATGAATATGATTGAAATAGTATTAACAATACAAATTAAGAATCTAAAGGGGTAGTATATGTAGGTGTCATACCTTGAATAGCTGACTCGATGGACATGAGTTTGAGTGAACTCCGGGAGTTGGTGATGGACAGGGAGGCCTGGCGTGCTGTGATTCATGGGGTCGCAAAGAGTCAGACACGACTGAGAGACTGAACCAAATTGAACTGAACTGATTCTTCTAATATTCAAAAACTATTACAATCTCATTCAACAAAGAAGTTACTTGAAGCTCCAACAAGGAAAGAAGTGATTTATTAGAGTGGGATGCTTGTGAGGCTTACCAGCAGTGGTGTGAGAGGGAGAACTTAGTGGGCTACAATTTTATAATCAAAGGAAAAGTGGGGAGGGAAAAAAACCACCTTCTTCCGCATCCATGAGTAGACAGACGTCAGGTTTCCATCATCAGTTCCTCTTCCAGGTTGGGCAGGATAATCTTATCTTCCCTACATTGTTAGGCCAGGACTGTCATGGGACTATGAAAAATAATTTCAGGTCTCAGTACAACGAGGGTCTTTCACTTTGAAATGTCATCTTTCCATAAATTATTTATGTGCGCAGACAGCATGTGCTAGGGGTCATTAATACTGAGCTCTGTGAGCAGGATATGGATCTTGCCACCATTGTTTTACTGTTTTGGGTCATGTCTCATGCTTCTGATGCATGGTTTCATTGCTAAGCAAGCCTGCTTGATTTTGCGCTTAAGTATACCTGCTTTCTTGAGTAATCATTAACTTACAGGGGTGTCTCATACTTTTTCCTACTTTAATCTCCAAGTGGGATTAACTACTTAATCACCTGCTTTGTCGCTTTACTCTGTCCCTATCACTTCTATTGAGTATTTCACTAAAAATCTTTTTAAAATTGATCACTGATAATTGATATTTCATTTGTTTTAATTTGCATTTGTTAGATTCCAGACAAGAGTCATTTAAAAATATTTGTTATATTTGCATGTTTTCTTATAGGAATGATTTGTTCATATATCCTTTGCCTGTTTTTTTATTGGAGTCAGTGGTTTTTCTTGTCAACTATATATAAATTGAGGGTTTAGTAGGAAAATACTGTTTTTTGTTCACTAGCTGGAGGCAATGTTTTTGGAGGCACATTGGGATGAACACAGAGATCTATATCTCTTCCCTTCCAAGGCCCTGTTAAGGTAAAAGAAAAGGTATTTTTAAAATTATTTTTCAATATTTATTTATTTATTTGACTGCACTGGGTCTTAGCTGTGGCATGTGGGGTCTAGTTCTCTGACCAGGAGTCAAACTCAGGCCCCCTGCTTTGGGAGTTCAGAGTCTTAGCCACTGGACCGCCAGGGAAGTCCACAAAGTTTTTTTTTGGCTGCACTGGGTCTTTGGTCCTGCGTGTGGATTTTTTCTAGTTGGGGCAAGCAGGGGCTACTCTCTAGCTGCAGTGCATGGTGCATGAGCTTCTCCATGTGCTGCGTTCCACTGTCGAGGCTCGAGGGCTTTAGTGTGCTGACACAGTCATGCTCACGGGCTTAGTTGCCTCGTGGCATGTGGGAGCTTCCCTGACCAGGGATCAGACCAGTGTCCCTGCAATGGCAGGTGGATTCTTAACCAATGATCACCAGGGAAGTCCCCCAAGAAGGTATTTTTAAAAGTCCCAAATAGTTCTAGAAAACAAGTTAAGGACACTGTCCGTTAACTGAAAATTTGAGATAACTGACCATGAAAGAAAGCAACTGGGGTCAGAGGCTTCTGATTCAAGACGGCAGATCAAGAACAAACTTTTTCATTTCTCCTTAGACTTTTATGAAATAGATGATAAATGTTTAAAAAATAATAGACATCAGAGAAAACTGAAGCAGCAGTAGAGGCCCTGGTGCATGCAGTTGGGAGGGAAGGGACTCACTTTCAATCGGATGCTTCAAATAGGCAGAAAAAGCTGCAACCCAAAGCAGGTGTGATGGGGGCAGAGGGGAAAGGTGGTGAGAAATGAACCTGGAAACAGGAATAGTAACTGCAAGGCTGCCTGTGCCACAGCTGGATCTCACCTGTCTTCCCCATTCTTGTACGATGGTAGTTTCATGTTTATAGTGAGCAAAAACCCAACTGCTCTCCTCAGAAGAAATGAACTCAACTGAAGGAAGCCAAGGCTTCTCAGTAGATGTTGAGGGCAAAATAAAGTCAAATCTAAGTGTACAAAAATTTGTTTCCTACCAATAGAGGCAGTTCCAGCACTTCCTCATAGTAGGAGCAAAAGTGTATCAAGTTTGGTGGAAGAGCTTTCTGTTCTGGGTTGGACTTTGCTTTGACTTGCCCCACAGTCAGTTCTCACTAGAACTTTATGTCTGTTGGGAGGGATTTGGGGTACTGATGAAAACTGTGAAGGTGGTGACGTTCTACGGCTCTACCCCAAGTGGTACCTCTGCTTTAGACAGACAGATACTGCGGGGCACGGGAACAGTAATCCATAAGTAGAACAGGAGAATTGTGATTCATTTAGGACAAGTAAAGGAAGTGGGAAATAAAAGAATGTCTAAGGCAATGGCACCCCACTCCAGTACTCTTGCCTGGAAAATCCCATGGATGGAGGACCCTGGTAGGCTGCAGTCCGTGGGGTCACTAAGGGTCGGACACGACTGAGAGACTTCACTTTCACCTTTTACTTTCACACATTGGAGAAGGAAATGGCAACCCACTCCAGTGTTCCTGCCTGGAGAATCCCAGGGACGGGGGAGCCTGGTGGGCTGCCGTCTATGGCGTCGCACAGAGTCGGACACGACTGAAGTGACTTAGCAGTAGCGGCATATGTCTACTACCTCCTGTTGCTTGGAATATTCTCATTCCAGATTATGCGGGGTGTGGGAGGGAGATGACATTTTACTTCGTGTCCTATTTTTAAATTTTTTAAAATTAACTCTGGCTGTGCTGGGTTTTCCTCGCCGGTCTCTAGTTTCAGCGGTTAGGGGCTCCTCTTCTTTGCAGTGTGCGGGTTTCTCCTTGTGGCAGCGTCTCACGTCGAGGAGGACTGGCTCTCTGCGCTCGCGTCTCAGGCCTTGCCGCTGTCTGGCTCTAGAGCGGAGGCTCTGTGGCTGTGGTGCACGGGCTTCGTCGCCTGGCAGCTTGTAGAATCTTCTCAGACGAGCGATCAAACCCGTGCCCCTTGCACTGGCAGGTGGATTTTTAACCACTGGACCACCAGGCAAGTTCCATGTCTTATCTAGAAATTCTTTTTTAACCACAAGAACTTGTCACTCTCAGTTTTTCAGTATAAAGCAGTGCTAGTAATTGGGAAGTGGGGCTAATCAGGTCATAGTTTAGTTTGCTTGACTTGAGTACCACACAGTTAATGGAGCCAAGGAGTCAGGCAACTGACGGAAACAATTTCAGTGTGGCTCCCTGAAGCATCCCTTTCAGTATTGGCCACATATTCAGTATTGCGAAATGTGTGACTTACCCAAGGTTAGCTTTCTCCCTACTGTACTTTTCTTGTCAGCAAGCTTGGACAGAAAGCCAATTTTACTAAAGCAGAAAGCTTACTAACAGGTGTACCTGCTCCAGTTCCCAGAACATCTATCTACCTACAACTGGACTCAGCTACTACTTTTTCTTGTTAATTTGTTAAAGTGGTTTTTAAGTTGTTTCACTGATTCATTAAAGAAAATTTCCAAAGTACAGAAAAGCAGGAAGAAGAATTAAGTCATCTGGAGTCCTGTCACTCAAAGACAACATGCTAGTGTATTTTTGGACCCTCCAAATCGAAGCTCTGAAAGATATCTAACACTGAAGGTAGTCAGTTAGACCTGTAGCTCCACTAAGACGGTAAGCATCCCCCAGGATACTGAAAGAGTATTTCTGTCACTCAGTTACCCCTTGTTAACATCTTACATAACCATGGTACAATTGTCAGAACTAAAAATGACTAATAATTACTGTTAACTAAAATAAGAATTTGGAATTTATGAATTTTCAGTAACATCTTTTTTTTTTTTTTCCCCCTGTTACAGGATCCCATCCAGGACATTACATTGCATGTAAGTTTCTCAGTCTTCCTTTGGTTTTCACTACTTGAGTTTTGAGGAATACTGGTGAAGTATTTTGTGGAATATCCCTCAAGTGAGATTTGTCTGATGTTCTTCTCATAGTTAGACTAGGGCTATGCTTTTTCGGGGGAGTAAGACTGTAGGAAAAGTGACCTTGTCATTATGTCATATTAAGGGTAAATAGTATCAAAAAGACACCGCTGTTTATATTAACCTTGATCATGTGGTTGAGTAGTGTTTGACAGGTTTCTTCACCGTTAAGTAATTTTTCCTTTTGCCAACACTTACCCTGGGAGGGAATGACTATGTACAGCTCATGCTCAGGGGTGGGTGGGTGGCGATTAATAAATCCTCTGGATGGAGTGTGATTCATTAGAATTCTTCTTATAAGGAAGACTTAGCTCCCTTCCCAAATAATATATTTATTTATTTACAGCAGAATAGACTCTGGTATACTCACTTTATATTTTAAATTATAACTGTGCAGGTTTGGGCACTGGGAGCTCTTGCAGGTTGAGTCCTTTGTCCCTTGACACACCTATACGTATTTGTGAGCATTCCTGATTTATGGCGCTATGGGATGCTGCAGGCCCCAGTTCTAGAGTCACCGGTACCTCTCAAGAGCCCTGCCCAGCTCCCTTCGCGGGAAAGTGGTATTTACAAGCAATATCAGGTGAGTCTGCTGTTCCGGTTTAGTTGAAACTGAAGGCTGACCCCCCCCCCGCCTCCGCCGCCGTCGACGTCAGGCTCTGGGCCCCGCCGCACCTCCGGCCCGCCCTGCGAGCCCCGCGCATGCGCGCCGGGGGGGCGTGACGTCTGCCGAAGGCCCGGACGCCAGCGTGAGTCCGCCCGAGCCCAGTAATTCGGCGGTGTCCTTCCGCTCCGGATCTGTTTCCGTGCGCGGTGGTGGTCGGAGGCTTTGCAGGTGAATATTCCTGCCGGATTTGGCGACGCAGACCCCCCTCAGGCCGGGCCCAGCCACCCCGCGCCCATCCGCGGAGACCCCGGGCCCGCGCCCTGCGTTCCCCGCCCCGGCGGCGGTCCCCCGGAGCCTCGTCTGGAGAGGCCGGTCCGCGCCCCAGCGCCGCCCGGGCCCTCCCCTCCCCCTCGTTCCCCTCCGTTCCCCTCCTTCTCTGCGTCCCGCCTCTCCCCGGGCGCCCCAGGCTCGTCCGGGAGCCGCCGCCGCGCGGACCCCCCTGTCAGGCCGCCAAGCTCCGCGCCCCCGAGCCTCTCCGGTAGCCGTCCGCCCGTGTCTTCTCCAGAGGAAACCCCCTCCCTGCGTCCTTGATTTCTTTTCTTCTGGAGCCTCACTAGGAGCTGCGCGGCCGCGCCCCATCCGAGCTGACCCCCCAGCGGCTCCTTCCCTCGCTCTCTAGAGCCTCCCCCCCCCGGCTGGAGAGCTCCTGCCGCTGCCGCCGCCCTTCCTGCAGGTGCCCCCGCCGGCTCGCTGCCCATCTGCAGTGTGGGCGCGGAACTCCGCCCCTGCTGTCCCGCCGGCCCAGGGGATTTGGACTCCTTGGTTCTCCTCCCACCCGGAGGTCTCATCCTCCTTGAGTCTGGAATGGCATTGAAGCTTTGCGCTCGCCTGTGGGGCCCTTCTCCGCTTGGTTTCATCTACTCTTGGTTTTGCAGTGTCTTAAGTTTTAAGTGCTCCTAATTGTATTATGTCTTTTTTTGACATTTGATTGTCTCACCTGCTAAGTACATTAGGAATCTCAGAGATCAGGGGTTTTCATTTCGCGTCACAGTAGTGTATTTCTGTGCTTTTAACTCAAAAGTAGAGTAACTTACATAGGAATGTGTTTATAAATGGCCGAATAGTAAAATTCCAGGTTTCTAGGGTGAGCGGGGGAAAGGAATGATACTGTGAGCGGTCACAGTATCAAAAAATCTAGGGGGACATGGTTAATTCTAAACCGTGTTGGAATTGACTGTTGACTGTGCCTCCTGAGAAGCTTGCGTCTTTTTAAACTGTCTTTTCTGAATAGGACCGGGTAGAGCCACTGCCAGAGGGAGCAGCGCTTTTGTCTAAAGGAAGGGAAGTTCCTGGGTCTTGATGGACTTTGAGGAGACCAGTTCCAGTGCGGGAAGTGACTTGTCTCGGTCACGAAGGCAGGGGGAATTAGGGCCCCGAGCCCTGTTAACTACCTGTTTGTTTACGACCCTTAATGTCTGACAAATAATGACCAAAGTACAGTAGATGTATTTATGTTCTTGTGCAGCAAGACTGCTCCTGCAGCTGGTTCTCCTGTGCTCAGCATGTCCCCTGGGCCCAGGAAGTTCCTAACCCTGGGCTGGATTGGACTGGTCTGATGGTTATTGATAGAAGGTGGTTGTTGGGGAGAGAGCTGGGCAGGTGCTTGTCTGGTCTTCCCTTGTGATTAGTGTTTACTCTTGTGTGGTAGTGATGGCTTAACTAATGCCCCGGCCCTTCCCCCCACTGCCTCCCAAATCTCTTGAGAGCAGGAATCAAACATATGTTGCAGGATTATCCTGGCAGGTGAGAATGTCTGGCACAGTATAGGTGGTCAGTAATTGCTTACTGAAGGAGATTGCAGAAAAGAACTCAGAACCTAACGCCGTTTCTTTACTAGCATGTTTTTAATGGTGTGAGCATATTCTGTAAGTAAATAACCTGATATTCTCGGAGACTGAATTTGTGAAATGTGTAGGTCGGTGGTGTAGAAAGAACAGACACCCTTCTTGAGGTAGTCATATTATTTCTTGGGAAAATAGAGGTTTTTCTTGATTCACTCTAGAAAGTTTGCTGGACTTACCACGTTGCTATCCTACATTAATATTTGGTTTCTTTCTCCTGTCCTCTTTTTTGTTTCTTACTGGATGTCTAAAGAAATTAAAGAATTACTTTATCAGTGTCAGTAACTACCAAAAACTGCTGAATAAAATAAACTATTAAAAATGTCACAAAAGGACTTCTCTGGTGGTCCAGTGGCTAAGACTCTGCACTCCCAATGCACCGGGTTGGGGTTCAATCCCTGGTCAAAGAACTAGATCCACATGCTGCAACTAAAGATCCTGCATGCTGCAATAAAAAGGTGGAAGATCCTGCATGCAACAACTAAGACTGGTGCAGCCAAATAAATATTCTTTAAAAAGTTACAAAAAGTGGGCTAGTTGATCAGTCATATTTTATTGACTGTATATTTGCTCCTGAGTTTGATCCTGAGTACAGAGTATTGAACGCCTCTTTGTTTTAGTCTGTCTGTCCTTTGATGAGTGCTTGTATTGTGTTTGTTATTAAAAATAGATTGCTACGTGAAATGGCCAACACCAAATATGAACTGACCTCTGAATGATAATGTTGTTTTAGAGTCCTTGAAGAACAAAGTTTTCCTTCCTTCGATAAGGAAGTAATTTTACGGCTAAAATACTAGTTCCTCTGAAAGTGAAAGTGTTAATCACTCAGTCGTGTCCAACTCTTACGGGATCCCATGGATTGTCTCCTTTGTCCATGGGATTTTCCAGGCAAGAATACTGGAGTGGGTTGCTATTCTCTTCTCCGGCGGGTCTTCCCCACCCAGGGTCTCCTGAATTGCAGGCAGACTCTACCGACTGAGCCACCAGGGAAGCCCCTAGGAGTGACTTTGTGAAATGTGTAGGTACAGAAAGAACAGATATCACTTTTTAAAAAAATTTTGCCCAGCTGTGCGACTGTGGGATCTTAGTCAGGGATTGAACTGCTCTTGGCAGTGAGAGCTTGGAGTCTTAACCACTGTACTGCAAGGGAAGTCTCCAGATACCATTCTTGAGGTAGTCATATTCCTTGGACAGTGCTTACTAATCGAGCCAGGCAAAGTGGACTTTTAGTTCAGAACTGTCACATTCCAAAGGCAATATTCTTTCCATCTTTTAAATTCGTCCCCTTTAGGATTCAATGATTTTTAAAGTGATTTGAGTTCATATTCAAAGTAACTTGACTTGAGGAATTCCCTGGCGGTTCAGTGGTTAGGGCTGGGTGCTCTCACTGCCCCAAGGTTGTGGGGAGGGCAGGATTCTTGGTTTGATCTCTCGGTGGGGAAGTAAGATCCCATAAACCAAGAAGTGCACCCCCCAAAAATGAAATGTTGAATATGATTTGTATTTTTAAAACTTCTTGTAGGTTTTATTGGTATGTGAGTAATGTATGTGGCTATTTTGCGGCTAGTTTGCTGGTATTCTGTCCTGTAGAACCAACGAGTTTTAAGTTTATGCATTAGATCCTGCTCCAGGGTATAAATAATAGCTTCCCTGGTGGCTCAGAAGGTAAAGAATCTGCCTGCTGTGCAGGAGACCTGGGTTTGAGCCCTGGGTGGGGAAGATCCCCTGGAGAAGAGAATGGCAGCCCTCTCCAGTATTCTTTCCTGGAGAATCCCATGGACAGAGGAGCCTGGCAGGCTACAGTCCATGAGGTCACAAAGAGTCGGACACGACTGAGCGATGAAGCGTTTGTGGGCATGTGCACACACACACACAGACACACAGGGAAAATGAAATTCAGCACGGTGTGTCAGAAAGCTGTTATTGTTTCTTCAGAGACTAATGTAGTTAGGTATTCTGGGAAGGGTTTTGAGGTTTGTGTTTTTTCTTCCCTTCCTTCTACTATGTGTTCAAATTTTGACAGCCAGGGGCATCTTAGTAAGTCTTCTAAGCCATTTGAGAAGCAGCCTGATGTGCTTTTGTCTTCTAGAATGTTTTGGGCAAGTTTTAGGTGGATGGTGAGGAAATAATAGCAAAAATAGTATTAATAATTGCTGTGGGAGCAGCTACCATTTGTTGGTTTTAGTAACTGTCACGCACTATGCAAGCACAAGCTATTTTACCCAATTTTCCAAACATCTTATCCAGGTAGGTATTAGTATTCTCACTTCATAGATGAAGAAAAAGGCTTGGAAAAGCTAAGTAACTTGCCCAAAGTGATTTATAAGTGATTGAGCCAGGATTTAAACGCAGTTCTTTTGACTTCAAAGCCTGTACTCTGAAACATTGGGGTCTATGAATTTTTAAAAGCTTATTATCAGAATCATACTTTATGATTTTTGATTCCTAAAAATATAACAAGTTTCTCCCTCCATTTTGAAAACTAAGAACTATTAGAAGGAAGGTTCAGGTAAATGGTGTTCATTTAGAGATTTTTAAAAAATATATTTAAGAATAATTAAAATTATTGCCTACATGTTCACATTTATCAAAATAATGTATATACGTAAATTGAAAATCCAAATAGCCCTTTAAGCCTAAGAGTCAAAAACCCACTCACTTTCCATTAACTAGAGACAACTAGTTTTTTTAGCTGCCTTTTTTGTATTTGAGATGCAATAACATTGCTGTTGATTTAGATGTAATCTTTGACTTCCTGCCATGGAAGACTTTTGCCTCCTGTAAACACACTTATTGAGTTTACCAGAAATGTCAATTTCTGTCCCTTTCCACTGTCCTCCAATCTGGACTGGTTTCTTTTCTAGGCCTGTGTGACTTTCCTTCACCTTCATCCTGGGCTTTTTCTTTCCCTTTGTTCATTATTGGCTCCCTAGTTCCTCTCTCATTATGGTGGAATACATTCTTCACTAGGTTCTGGAAACGGAGTCGGGTGCATGGAAGGTAAATCTTAAATCTTTGAGCATGTATGTAAATGTCCTTATTTTCTATTTGATTAATAGTTTGGTATGGAATTCTGGCTTAAACATAATTTTCTCTCAGCATTTTGAAGATACTGATTCATTGCCTTCCAGCTTCCAGTATTGTTGATAAAAATGCCCTTATGCTTTGTTTATCCTTTATGTGACTTCACCATCCCCCCCCCCCCGGAAGTTTTAAGTTCTATTTTTGGTCTGTAGAGTCTGCAATTTCGATTAAACCTTACGATGCATTTGAGTGAACTCCGGGAGTTGGACAGGGAGGCCTGGTGTGCTGTGATTCATGGGGTGGCAAAGAGTCGGACACGACTGAGCGACTGAACTGAACTGAAGATCTTTTAAAATTAATCTTGCTGGACACTCATTGAAGCTTTTGTGTCTAGAAATGCATTGTCATCTTCTGGAAAATGTTTGTATAGTATTTTTTCTACCTTTTTCCAGTGGTTTATTTATGAAATTCTCCTGTAAGCAGAATGCTTTATATCCAGGGTTATCCTTTATTTATTTTTTTTTTTCATTTCTTGGCCTTTTTTTTTTCTTCTTTCAGAGAGTTCTTCCATCATAATCTTTTATGCTCTTGTATTTTAGATTTGATTAATCATTTTAAACTGAGAGCTCTGAATGTTTCTATTTTAGAACATTTTATTTTTTGGCTACAATATTGTGTATCATTTCTCTGATAACAGTATTCAGTTCAGTTGATCAGTCATGACCGACTCTTTGCAACTCCATGAATCACAGCATGCCAGGCCTCCCTGTCCATCACCAACTCCCGGAGTTCACTCAAACTCATGTCCATCGAGTTGGTGATGCCATCCAGCCATCTCATTCTCTGTCGTCCCCTTCTCCTCCCTCCCCCAATCCCTCCCAGCATCAGAGTCTTTTCCAGTGAGTCAACTCTTCGCATGAGGTGGCCAAAGTATTGGAGTTTCAGCTTTAGCATCAGTTCTTGCAATGAACACCCAGGATCAGGTTGGTGCAAATGTAGTTGCGGTTTCAGACCATGAATTTTAAATCATAACTAGGTTCAAATACATCTTTATTAATCAAAATAGAAACCATTGCAATCAGCACATTTTTGTCAATGAGAAATAAGTTTGTTTATTCCTGTGGCATAAAAATCCATGCTTCAGGATTCAGTGAACTCTTGGAAAGCATTTTCTGCCGCCTCCTGGTTGTGGAAGCATTTTCCCTGCAAAAAACTGTCGAGATGCATGAAGAATGGTAGTTGGTTGGCAAGAGGTCTGGTGAATATGGCACAAGGGGAAAACCTTGTAGCCCAGTTCATTCATCTTTTGAAGCGTTGGTTGTGCGACATGCAGTTGGGTGTTGTTGCAGAGAATTGGGCCCTTGCTGTTGACCACTGGGCTGCAGGTGTAGCAGTTTTCAGTGCATCTCACCGATTTGCTGAGTATACTTCTCAGATGTATTGGTTTCGCCAGAATTCAGAAAGCTGTAGTGGATCATACTGGCAGCAGATTGCCAAACAGTGACCATGACCTTTTTTCGGTGTAAGTATGGCTTTGGGAAGTGCTTTGAGGCTGCTTCTCAGTCCACCAACTGATCTGGTCTTCATCAGTTGTATAAGATCCACTTTTTGCCACACGTCACAATCAGGTTGTGAAATTGTTTGTTGTTGCTGTGTAGAGTAAGAGAAGACAAACACTTCAGATCAACCGTTTTTTTGAATTGCAGTCAGCTTATGAGGCACCCACTTATCGAGCTTTTTTACCTTTCCATTTTACTTCAAATGCCTAATGACTGTAAAGTGGTCGATGTTGAGTTCTTTGGCTACCTCTTCTGTAGTTTTAAGAGGATCAGCTTCAGTAATGGCTTGCAGTTGGTCATTGTCAACTTCTCATGGCTAGCCACTGCATTCCTCATCTTCAAGACTCTCATCTCTTTTGCAAAATTTCTTGAACCACTGTTGCACTGTACATTCATTAGCAACCTGGGCCAAATGTGTTGTTGATGTTTTAAGTTGTCTCCACTGTTTTATGACCTATTTTGAACTCGAGTAAGAAAATAGCTCGAATTTGCTTTTTGTCTAACATCATTTCCATGGTTTAAAATAAATATAAAATAAATAGCAAGTAATAAGTCATTAGCCAAAAAACATAAATGATGTTTAACATAACCATTTTTATTTAAGAATGTATTCCAATATCAAATGGCAAAGTTCAACAGTGAAAAACGGGAGTTACTTTTTCACTAACCTAATAACTTTTTTAAAAGTTTTCCTTTGCTCCTTGCAGTTGTTTCTAATTCCTGTGAAAGTTTCAGGTTTTTTTTTTTAAATCTTATATTTTTTAGTCTCTTATCTCGAGGTTTCCTCAGATGCCTGAACATACATGCTGTGCTCAGACTCTTAGTCAAATCCTACTCTCTGTAGCCGTATTGATGGTAGCCCACCAGGCACCTCTGTTCAAAAGATTCTCCTGGCAAGAATACTGGAGTGGGGTGCCATTCCAGGGGATATTCCTACTCCAGGGTATCTTTTCTGCCCAGGGATCAACCCGTGTCTCTTATGCCTCCTGCGTTGGCAGGCGGATTCTCTCCCACTGCCACTCCCTGCGAAGCCTGAGCACACATGCTGTTTCTATTTAAGACGCTAAAAAATGGACTGGAAGCTTATATGTTTGTTTAAAGTTTACTACTTGGTGAGCTTTCTTCTAGGGTTTTAGGCAGAGGTCAGTTGTTTTATAGAAAAAAAAAAAAATTTATCAGTATCAATGAGCCTTGGGCTGTGGCCTTTGCCCACACCTGAAGAGTCTGGGAGTTAAGTAAAGGAAGAGAAAAGGAAGTTCAAGCTATTCACTTACTCTGTTACTCCTCTAAGTGTGACTTCTCACTTCCACTCTGAGCTATCCCTGATGTCACCAAGACTAGATAAATCCTCTGTGTTTCAGCTTTTCCCGAAAGGAAATCCTCAGGATTGGGGAAGATAGTAGCCTGGATGTGTTAGGGGGCCTAGTGACTCTTCTTAAAGATGTTCAGTAAATTCTGACAATCTCCCCCACCTTTAGAATTATCTCATACTTCTAAATCCTGAATCTTCACAGTGTTCTGTGACTAGGGTTGGCTTGCTCTGTTTTGATTGTTAGCACATGAAAAGCAGAGAAAGCTAAATTTTATATTTATTAGTTACTACTTGTTCATTTACTTTAGACCTTTCACAGTGTTCTTAGCAGCTCATCCGCTTTTGTTTCTGTTGCCGTTCTTTTTGCCTTTGTGGATTTATGCAACTAAAATTCATTTCATGAGAAAGCAGATTAGGTTTTTAATTCGTCGTTAATGTTGAAAATAGCAATGCAGTCACCAGGAGGGGTGATCTTTACATTATTAATAGATCATTTGTCTTGGATTCTCATTTTAATGTCACTGTTGTGTTTTCTCTCTTTGAAAGTAACTCTCATGTGAATTGAAGTGTTTAGTGACAAGAAATATGGATTTTCTAGAAATATGTAATATTTCTAAGTACTGTAGATGGAAAAATGGGAATATGGATATTTAAAGTCTGCCTTTGTTTCTTTTTCCCTTCTGAGCACTGAGTTATCCTATCCTAGGTAACCTCAAGGCAGGGCAGGCTAGCAGGATCCAGGACCAGGAACTGGTCTAGGCTGATGATGGACCTGTTTTGGGCAGTGGCATGAGAACGCTCTGCAAGGCTGAGGGCAAGTAGGCTGAGTGACAGGCAGTATCCCTCCTGCTCTGCTCTGTGATCGGGGCTCAGGATATACTGGAGGAACTTGGCAGGGGACGGGCTCGAGATAAAAAGATGTAGCTGTGGTCCAGCATCGGTAAGGCGGATCATTTAGGAGCAGATGAGGCAGCTGCTCTTGTTTATGTCCTTGTTACCCTTGGCATCTCTTATCTGTGTGGCCCTGTGTTGGTGTCTGTGTTGAGTTGTGTCTCGCTTAAGGGCTGGGAGCCAGAGGCTGAGGATGCTCCTGCTGATGAGGCAACGTGCTGCACGTAGTGGTGTGATATCCAGCGTGGCGCCTGACAGAAGAGGCTGCAGACACAAGGACGCACGCCTCTTTGTTGGAGATAGAGAGGTTTTTAAGGTTTTGGATGGTTTGTAGCCTGTTCCTACAGTCTTCTCTGCTGCCTGTGTTTAAGTACATTTGAGTCCTTAACTCAGAACTCTATAGACTTTTTGTTTTAAAAAAGAAATTCTAACATCTTAGACTGTAAATAACAAATATCTCTTACTGTTAATGCTGTAACTTTGAGTTATTTAGTAAGGGGAAGTAATTACACAAATCAAATTGTTTGACCTGTTATTTTTAACCACCATCCCCTTCATTATGAAATTGAAGTCACAGTGTATGTTTTCTCAAGCACATTTTATAGTGATGTGGCTGTATGGTTTTAATAATTTTTATACTTAGGATGCCTTTTAGCCTCAGTTGGTTCTAATGAACTGTAGTTACTGTTTTCACATTGGCACTTGTGTTCTCACAGTTTGGCCGTAAAATACCCTTTCTTTAGCTGGTTGACTTTTTTTCTTGAGAGCACCTTTGTTTTTTTGACAATAAGACATCTTAGGTATCTTGTCCCTGAATTGTAACCAGCTCATTTTCAAGGAGTACGGGTTCCTTTTAGAGGAGACCAGTATTAGAGATAAATATCTGGGTATGTAAGATTGTTCAATATAATGATTAAGGGTAGACAGGATGATACTACATAAGAAGATACCTGAGTCTGCAGAACAATTACCCTTTTTCAAAAAGTCATGAGTTTCTGTTGCTAATTTCAGTTTAAGTTTGTTTCTACCTTGTGATAATCTACTTTTCCCTTTCTTCATTAGTTTTGAACTATTTAGACGTGCCAGAGTTACATTTATAATGTTGTCCTATCTATGTAGAAACTTTTTTTTTTCTTCCGTTTTATTCCTGTTTTAAATCTTGCCTCAAGTGGCCTGAAATTGATTTCCAAGTCGGGTTTTCAGTTTTCTCTTGTTGACATCCCCTTGAGTCACATCTACCTGAAAAGTGAAAGAAATCCAGCCTCACCCCCAAGCAAATGCCAAAGAAAACATAGGCACGATATCTGGCAACTCAAATGTTGATGCATACAGTTAGTAAATAACTGGAAAGTTCTCGGTCCTTAAGGAACTCTCTTTTTAAGTCTTTATCTTCCTGGATGCTAGTGGATCCAGGATGTGAATGTTCAGTTTTGGGTTAATCTGGATGTTAATTTTCAGTTCAGTTCAATCACTCAGTTGTGTCCGACTCTTTGAGACCCAGTGGACTGCAGCATGCCAGGCTTCCCTGTCCATCACCAACCCCTGGAACTTGCTCAAACTTGGGGTGTTAATCTTACAGGCACGTAAAGTTGTTGGTCTTGGATTCTTGAAGACCCGTGAATAAATGAAGCTGCTCTTAATTTCAGTGTTAGGCTGAGCTGCCATTTTGACTATGATGAATGTCAACAAATATAGCCAAAGGAACATCAATCATTAGAGATTTTAAAAAATTTGCCACAGAAGTTTGGGAAACTCCTTCCTATTGCTCCACATTTTTACACTGTTCACTTGGTTCCACATCCACCAGCAAACTTGTGTGGCAACATTTCAGTCAGGTTTTATGTATGTATTGTAAACTAGGTGGCTCCCAATACCTACAGGTAATTTTTGGCCTAATCCCAACTATTTTCCTTGTCACATGAGAAGGAAAATAAACAAATTTCTGTTAACGATTGTAGGAAGTTCTAGTATAAATACCCAGGATTTGGCATGAGTGAATACCATTCAGTTTTATGTTTTGGGGTGGTAATATCTCTGCAGAGATGTGATGCAGTCTATAACATCCATCCCCTGTCTTTTTCACTTCCAAGTTTAATCTTCTTCTTCCATTAGAGTGTCAACTAACATGAAAGCGGGGCTTTTGGCTTGGTCACTGCTTTATCCTTAGTGTCTGCTGCAAGGCTGGGCACACATCAGATGTTCAAAGAATATTTGTTGAATGAAAATATAATAGTATTATTTCTCTGCCTCAAATCTTTTTGAAAGTAAATGATTGTTTTAGGGATGTTACAGGCCACCTGTCCTCAATTTTTTTGCACCAGGGACTGTTTTCATGGTCCAGTGGATTGTGGGTAGCAGGCTCTGCTTGTCTGCCACCCACCTCCTGCTGCGTGGCCCCATTCCTAACAAGTCATAGACCACACCAGTCTGCTTCCTGGAGGTTGGGGACCCTTATTATAGGCTGCAAGTTGCAGAAAACTAGTTCAGCTCGGTTTAAGTAATGATGAAACCTATCATTTTGCCTAATGGAAAGCTTTGCATTAGCGGAAATTTTCCTGGTTAGGTGAGTCAGTGGCTTAGCAGTTAGCACTGCCTTCTGAACAGTCAGCTGCCTCAGGTGTGTACCCTCACCATCAGCAGCAGTAAGCAGCAGGCACATCCTCTGGGAGAAAGAAGAGACTGACTGTGCATCTAGTTCATCTGGGACTGTATGTTTGAGTGTCTCAGTGTGGGAGAGAAAGATGAAAAGCATCTTTTCTTTCTTGGTGAGGACAAACAGCGTGAATTGGCAAAAACTTCAGGGAGACTAAGAACGTTCATTTTGAAGATGCTGAAATGTAGGATGACTCGTGAGCTGTACTTAGACGTGGGAAACATTAAATGAAGGAGAGCTCATTTGTTCTTTTGAGGTGGCTACTTGGGCTTGTGCTCCGTTTTGCCAACCTTCCAAAACTTTTGTGTCTTAAGAGAATACCTAAAAATGCTTAAGTAGAAAACAAAAGTAGCTCATAATTTCAGCCTCCAGATAATATCTGTTGGTGTGTTCCATCCCTGGCCTGGGAAGACCCCACGTGCCACAGGGCAGCTTAAGCCCGTGTGCCATGACTACTGAGGCCATGCTCTGTGCCCACAAGCTGTGACTACTGAGCTTGTGTGCCAAGTGCTGAAGCCCGCACACCCCAGAACCCATGTGCCACAAGAGGAGACTAGCCCCTGCTCACCACAGTTAGAGAAAACCCTCAGGCAGCAGCGAACCCAGTGCAGTCAAGAATTAAATAAATAAATAAAATGATACAATATTTGCAAACTGTTTTTAAAAACTCAAATAGTACAGAAAGTTGTAATAGGCCTGAGTGTTTGCCCTCTTCTCTGACACTCAGCATTGCCTCATTGCCCTCCTCAGAGGTACACATTATTAACAGTTTTATGATACCTTCCAGAGGACAGTTGTGCTGGTTGATACCAGCTCTGTGTGTTCATTAGCACACACTGTTCTGCTTCAGTCCTTTTCACGTCTTTATGATGATCTGCCATGTGTGAAGGGGCCTCTGGTTGGGGATAGTGTTATGCATATGTGGGTGACACTGCTTGTGTATCAAGGACGCACATTCCTAGTAATGTTGAGGTTGTTAGGTCAGAGTGTATGAATGTTTAAAATTTGGATGGATATTGTCAAATTCTCCTCCCAAAAGATTGCAGCAGTTTTCATTCCTGCCATTATGCTTTCTCCTTTCTGGGTATCATAGTTTCTTTCATTTGTGGCGCTATAATAGGTAATGTTGTTAACTTGTGATTTGAATTTTGTTATTTGAATTGAGAGAGAAATGGAGTAGCTTATGAGTTTTTTGCCCTTTGATGTTTCTTTTTCTCGGAACTGCCAAATGATTGCTGTTTCTGATGTAAGTTGGCTTTGTAAGTGAGGGAAGTTAACTCACTGCTGCCATGTATATGGTTGTAAAATGTATTTTTCTTAGTCTTTTACTGGTTTTCTTTACTTTTGCCACTCAGGTTTTTATTTTTATGGAGTTAAAGTTATTAGACTTTTTTTTGTGTGTGTGTGAGTTCTGCTCTTTGAACTTTTTCAAAGAGACCTGCCACTCTACCTGCTGACATCCATGCACGCCCAACTGTAACTGGGCTATGTAAAGTCATTAGGGCACACCCGGAGAAGGCAATGGCACCCCACTCCAGTACTCTTGCCTGGAAAATCCCATGGATGGAGGAGCCTGGTAGGCTGTAGTCCATGGGGTCGCTAAGAGTCGGGCACAACTGAGCGACTTCACTTTCACTTTTCATTTTTCACTTTCACACATTGGAGAAGGAAATGGCAACCCACTTCAGTGTTCTTGCCTGGAGAATCCCAGGGACGGGGGAGCCTGGTGGGCTCCTGTCTATGGGGTCACACAGAGTCGGACACGACTGAAGTGACTTAGCAGCAGCAGCAGCAGCAGCAGGGCACACCCAGGGTACTGCTTAGGCAGCTGAATCACAGAGCCCCACGATTCCAGCCATGTTAGGAGAAGTCATAAGTCCTTGACAGAGCTGAATCTTTGTGTTCTGGGGCTGCTTTATCTCTATTAGACCTAATTGGAGTTAGACTTAGTAAGGTAGACAGGATCGTTGTTTATCAATTGCCAAGTTCTGTCTGACTCTTTGTGACCCCATGGACTGCAGGCCTCCCTGTCCCTCACCATCTTCTGGAATTTGCCCAAGTTCATGTCCATTGAATCAGTGATGCCATCCCACCATCTCAGGTTCTGTCACCCTCTTCTCCTTCTGCCTTCAGTCTTTCCCAGCTTCAGGGTCTTTTCCAGTGAGTTGGCTGTTTGCATCAGTATTGGAGTTTCAGCATTAGTCTTTTAAAAAGGTGGGCAGGGTGGTGAGGCTAAAAGCTAGAATGTATGTGTGGGGGGTTGTATTGGCCCCTTTAACGAGGTATTAGGTAAATTCCAGATGGCCAGTGAGATAAAATGACCTTGGTCCTTTACCCAGCTGAAAGGAGTAAGGACAGAGAGACCAAAGGACTGTGATTTTGTGATATGATGAGAAACATATGAACTTCTGAAACGTTGGCATTTTCTGAGAGATTAGAGGCATTAGGAGTTGTTTTTTTTTTTTTAATTCATTGTAAACCGAGATCCAGCCAGTCCATTCTAAAGGAGATCAGTCCTGGGTGTTCATGGGGTCGCAAAGAGTCGGACACGACTGAGCGACTGAACTGAACTGAGCTGAACTGAAACCCCTTTCAACTGTACTTGAGTTTATACTAATGAGATGACTCTTGGTGTGGAGGTGGGATGAGGGTGTGGGGTGCACCTCGGTGACTTCAGGATGGGGCTGGTTGCCAGAGGAGCCAAGCTTGTGATGAGAAGGTTAGAACTTTCAGTCTCATTCCTGGACCTCCAGAGGTGGCAGAGAGACTGCCGCTTAATCACCAGTGTCCAGTGATGTAATCATGGCTACCTAATGGAATCTCCTTTAGTTCAGTTCAGTTCAGTCTCTCAATCGTGTCCGACTCTCCGCGACCCCATGAATCACAGCACGCCAGGCCTCCCTGTCCATCACCAACTCCCGGAGTTCACTCAAACTCATGTCCACAGAGTCGGTGATGCCATCCAGCCATCTCATTCTCTGTCGTCCCCTTCTCCTCCTGCCCCAACCTTTCCCAGCATCAGAGTCTTTTCCAGTGAGTCCTCGTCGCATGAGGTGGCCAAAGTATTGCAGTTTCAGCTTTAGCATCAGTCCTTGCAATGAACACCCAGGATTGATCTCCTTTAGAATGGACTGGTTGGATCTCCTTGCAGTCCAAGGGACTCTCAAGAGTCTTCTCCAACACCACAGGAACCCATAAATGACAGAGTTCCAGTGGTCGCATGGAGATGCTGGGAAGTGGTGCCCGGAGAGGCAGTGGAAGCTCTGCTTGCACACTTTGCACTCTTCATCTCATCCATTTGGCTGTTCCTGAGTTGAATCCTTTTATAATAAACAGAAAATTGTAAAGTGCTTTCCTGAGTTCTGTGAGCCATAGCAGATTATTGAATCTCAGGAGGGAGTCAGTATATATTTATATGAATTTATATGTATAAATAAATCAATTTAGATGTATAAATCTTTCAGTTTATACATCAGAAATACAATAGGCCTAGGACTTTTCTTTAAAGTGGGAGCACTCTTGTGGAACTGAAAATTGAAGCTGTGACGTCTGATGCTAACTCCACATAGTTAGTGTTGGAATCCACCTGAATCAGTAGACATCCAGTTGGTGTCCTGAGAATTGGTTACTGGTATGGAAAAACCACACACATTTGGTGTTAGAAGTGAGTAAAAACAGTTAATATGGGTCATTCTCTTTTCTGAATATGATTTTGAACCTGCCTATTTTTTTTCTGTAGGTGAGAAAATGGCATTTGTGAAGAGTGGATGGTTGCTGCGACAGAGTGAGTATAGGACTTGAGCCCCTTGGTTGGGGTTTAGAGTTGCCTTAGGACTTATCTTTTATTTCTGTGGCTGATACTGCTGATATTTACAAACAGATAACAAAGTCTTAGTAATGCTGTTGCTCTGGATTTCCTCGTGCAGATTTTTAGGTTTCTGTGAACTGTTTTTCTGCACCCATGAAGCTGCTTCTTGGTTACTTCCTTGACAGAAACCAGGGGATAGTAGTCCCTGCTGGTTTTTCTTACTAGCATTCTGTATTATTAATGGCTGACCTGAGGTTCTTAGTCTACCCAAGCTGAGCTGGTATATTACTATGGAGGTACTGCTTACTTTGTAGGAAATAACTGTCTCATCTAGGAATTGAACAGTGATGAGATTCTGAAATACTGGAGTCTTCAATTATAGATTAAGATTTGACCTGAGGGAGTGCGTTTACCTAAAACCAAATCTTTTTTATCTCCAGAAGGCCTCTGGAGACAGTTCTTCCCCTATGAGATTGAGTTCGTTTTTTTAGACTCAGCTCTGTGGACTGACCGTCTAGTTTAGGGCTCTGCGGTCAGGGCTCTGACGGCAGGTGTGGCGCTAGGCTGGCACTCCCCAGCCAGTGACCATACCTGTCTGTGTTTGGGTGGCCCTCTTCAGTAGTTTTTGCACAGCTCAGGTGCTGCCAATCAAGTCAGTCCTGGATGCCAGTTATTTATCAATTTGGGCAAGTGCTGTGGTTGCCCCTCTCAGCACGGTGGGTGCTTGATAGTGGTCAGAGAAATTCGGAACGCTGCTGTGAGGAATATTCTTTTGATACCTGCAGTGGACATGGGAGATCTGGAGAGGCACGTGCAGTGGAATTTGTGCACTTTGGCCTACAGTTGGGGCGTCTAGGAACGAAAGATGTAGCTGTTAGGCACAGATACGGTGCAGGGACGACTTTTAGTTTTCCTTTTTGGCTGACAAGGAAATTAGAGTTTTGTGAAGTTAAATGCCTAGTCCAAGATTACAAATGAAAGGATGCATTCTCTCAAATTGATAGACTGTGATGGATGCATGCTGGATGGGATCCAGGCCCTGGGAGTGGGTGTGTCCAGTCTGAGCCTGCCTCTGCATAGCTTCAGGCTGGGAGACTCCCCCACACTGTGGGCTGTAAGGGAAGGTGAATGTTAGAGAAAAGTGTACATGAAGGCCTTTCAATAGAAAGAGAAAGATATTTTCCAGAAGAAGAGGTATTACTGTTATTTCTAAGTAGAGAGTTTATAGTCCAACATTTTCTAATCAATCTAGCAGTTAGATACTACTCGGAAGGTTTAGATATGCTGCATGGAGTGTTAAATGCTCGACATGTTTCATTAGCTCAAAATTTATTCAGCTTTTTTTTCTTTTATGTTTTGAAACTTAAGTTGGCAGCATTCTCATAAGAGTGAAATTCTCATCTTAGCGTATGCTGCCTGCAGCCCTGGTGCAGCATGAGTGTTGGTGCAGTCCGGGTCTGCTTTCACTCCCATTTCCGTAGACTGCCCTGGACAGGCATCTGCAGGGATATTTTTGGGGCAAGAGGAAGGTTTCTTTTGTTTCTGTTACCTGTGAATCAGAGGACAAAGTCCTTGCTTTTCCACTCAAAGCCAACATTTCCACTTTTTTTCAGGTACTATTTTGAAGCGCTGGAAGAAGAATTGGTTTGACCTGTGGTCAGATGGTCACCTGATCTATTATGATGACCAGACTCGGCAGAGTGTGGAAGATAAGGTCCACATGCCAGTGGACTGCATCAACATCCGCATGGGACATGAGTGTCGGGGTAAGTGGGTTTGCCGTGTCCAGCTTTTGTCACCTACCCGTCCCCATTCTTGGTGGGAGTGATTCCTCTTTCTTAGCCACTTTGCTTTCATTTACAGATCAAAGAAGGGTTTCATGTAGGCAGATGAAGACAGACACCTGATTATAACCCATATGGGTCGGCAGGTTAATTTTCTCCTCTGAATAGACCCATCAGTCCACATTTCTGTTCTCTCTCATGAAGAAAGTGGTGGAGAACTAAGGAATCAGAGTGTTGGGAGCCCCAAGAAGGATGGAGCTGCTCTAGGTAGCTTAGAGTTTGTGACTCAGGAACTGGCTTATTGATAGTGGCTCTGGTCAGTTTCTTAAAATCTGATCTTTCCCGGAGTTACCTCTTATGTAAATTTTGAAGGAATAGTTTTTTAATAAGCACAGACTTTTCTATTCCTAATTAATGGCATATGTGAACTTCCCTGTTTTATTAGCTCTGGAGTACAGAGTCTGCTGTAGTAACCATTGGTGTTATAACATCCTGCCCATATAGGTTCTTGAAACAAAGTTTCTATGGACTAGTTGTTGAAATTCTTACTTGAACCAGGCTTAGATATCATAGGTCTTATACTTCTTGGTACACAGGTATACTTTATTTCTTTTTATGAGTTTTTTTAAAAAAATATTTATTTATTTTGGTTGTGTCGAGTCTTAGCTGCCGCATGTGAGATCTTTGTTGCTGGGTATTTTGTTGCAGCATGTAGACTTCTCTCTCGTTGTGGTGCCTGAGCTGTAGTGTGTGTGGGCTTAGCAATTGTGGCGCATAGTCTCTCTGGTTGTATCACACGGGCTTTTGCTTGGGCTTAGTTGCCCTGTGGCATGTGGGATCTTAGTTCCCTAACCAGGAATCAAACCCCCATTCCCTGCATTGGAAGACAGATTCTTAACCACTGGACCACCAGAGAAGTCCCAGAAATACTTTGAACATCTGATTTTCACTTCTAAAGCAGCGATGTAGTTTGATGCTTCCTGTGAATAAAAGAAGTAAGTATTCTAGTAACTGATGCTCTGCAACACTTTTCATTGGGCTTATTCTTCTGATGTCTGGGCTGTTCTGTGTGTCACCATATGTGGATGCCCTCTTGAAGAGGCTTACTTGTTTCTCCTGCAGGAAGTCTAATTAGTACGGAGTAATGATTCATGTGTTTGGTTCTGTAGGGCAGACTAAAGATGTTTTATAATTGCAGTGTTCTGAAGTACTGGTCGTTTGCTTATCTATTAGGAAGAAATCCTTGGGGGGAAAAAGTGGTGTTAATATTTCTATATATTTTTTATAGATATTCAGCCACCAGATGGGAAGCCAAAAGACTGTATGCTGCAGATTGTTTGCCGAGATGGAAAAACCATCAGTCTTTGTGCAGAAAGCACAGATGATTGTTTGTAAGTTTTTTCTGATGTGTTTAACTTAAAAAGTACTTTCTGTTTTAATTTCTAGTTGCAGGAAAGGAAAAGAATGGGAGTTAAGTTTTCCTTTAGGCAGCAGAATAAGTGACTTAGGTGTGTGAAAGGAATGTTAACAGTGTCTTAGTCCATGTCTGATACCCTGATGCTTATTTCTGCCTCTACAGAGCTGCTCATGCAGTGTCCTGATATAGTGAGTATGGCAGAAAGTATTAGGTATAGTCACTTTGCATTCTTTTCTCGTTACTAGATGTGCATTGGATGATGGGCATGGCCAAGTGGGTTCTTAAATCTTGTGATTTTTTTGGCTGTGCTGCCTGGCTTGTGGGATATTAGTTCCCTAACCAGTAATCAGACCTGCCCACAGCAGTGAGAATGCAGAATCCTAACCTGTGGACTAGCAAGGAATTACCATTAAATCTTGTTATTTTAATGTAAATATCTTTTAAAATAGCACTGACATCTGTATTATATAGCCTTTGCCCTCTTTTGATGGTTCTCACTCCTATTTGCTATCTCTGAAGAAAGAGTATAGAAATACAAGAAGGAAAGCCCACCTTTATTAATTCTCATCCCATAACATCCCATACATAGCATTAATGTAGGACGAGAATCTTGAAAACTCTGAATTTTTGTTTTTCTGTCCACACTCTACCAATACCATAGGTTAACTCTGGACATTTTGAGAAGTCATTAATAGAGATTATAATAATATTCCTGTATGTTAAAATATTCATATGTATATGACATTTTTATAAAATCCAGCTGGCCACTTTGTTAGAGTGTCTGACCCTGCATTTTACATATATTCTTATCCTCAATATAGGCATGCTAAACCTCAGGGTTTATTTTAAATGCCAGATGTAGTGTCTTTTTTACATTCTTACTTATATTCAGTTCAGTTCAGTCGCTCAGTTGTGTCCAACTCTCCGCGACCCCATGAATCACAGCACGCCAGGCCACCCTGTCCATCACCAACTCCCGGAGTTCACTCAAACTCATGTCCACAGAGTCGGTGATGCCATCCAGCCATCTCATTCTCTGTCGTCCCCTTTTCCTCCCGCCCCCAACCTTTCCCAGCATCAGAGTCTTTTCCAGTGAGTCAACTCGTCGCATGAGGTGGCCAAAGTATTGCAGTTTCAGCTTTAGCATCATTCCTTGCAATGAACACCCAGGATTGATCTCCTTTAGGATGGACTGGTTGGATCTCCTTGCAGTCCAAGGGACTCTCAAAGAGTCTTCTCCAACACCACAGTTCAAAAGCATCAATTCTTCGGCGATCAGCTTTCTTCACAGTCCAGCTCTCACATCCATACATGACCACGGGAAAAACCATAGCTTTGACTAGACAGACCTTTGTTGGCAAAGTAATGTCTCTGCTTTTTAATATACTATCAAGGTTGGTCATAACTTTCCTTCCAAGGAGTAAGCATCTTTTAATTTCATGGCTGCAATCAGCATCTGCAGTGAATTTGGAGCCCCCGAAAATAAAGTCTGACACTGTTTCCACTGTTTTTCCATCTATTTCCCATGAAGTGATGGGACCAGATGCCATGATCTTTGTTTTCTGAATGTTGAGCTTCAAGCCAACCTTTTCAGTCTCCTCTTTCACTTTCATCAAGAGGCTCTTGAGTTCCTCTTCACTTTCTGCCATAAGGGTAGTGTCATCTGCATATCTGAGGTTATTGATATTTCTCCCAGCAATCTTGATTCCAGCTTGTGCTTCTTCCAGCCCAGCGTTCCTCATGATGTACTCTGCATATAAGTTGCTGCTAAGTCACTTCAGTTGTGTCCGACTCTGTGTGACCCCATAGACAGAAGCCCACCAGGCTCCCCCGTCCCTGGAATTCTCCCGGCAAGAACACTGGAGTGGGTTGCCATTTCCTTCTCCAATGTGTGAAAGTGAAAAGTGGAAGTGAACTCGCTCAGTCGTGTCCGACCCTTAGCAACCCCACGAACTACAGCCTACCAGGCTCCTCCATCCATAGGATTTTCTAGCCAAGAGTACTGGAGTGGCTTGCCACTGCCTTCTCCGCTGCATATAAGTTAGTGAATCATAAATGTCACTTTCTGGAAGAGATGTAGCTTTCATACAGACGAATGGAGACATGAGCACATCAAGCTAGTTTGCTACTGTTTTATAAATTGGATCTCTGTATTTTTACTAGTCAGTAATTTAAGCGTGTGTACATTGTGTGTACAGTTCCTTTGAACTGGGCTGTGTGCTCACTGCTTCATATATGTTTGATCTTCACTTTATAACGTGGGTGGTGGTTATTCAGTAGCTCAGTTGTGTCCGACTCTATGTGACCCCATGGACTGTAGCACACCAGGCCTTCACTGTCACCCAGAGTTTGCTCAAACTCATGTCCATTGAGTCGATGATGCCATCCAACCATCTCATCACATGTATCCCATTTTACTCCTGCCTTGTCTTTCCCAGCATCAGAGTCTGTTCCAAGGAGTCGCCTCTTTGCATCAGGTGGCTAAAGTATTGGAGCTTCAGCATCAGTCCTTCCAATGAATATTCCATGAATATTAATTTCCTTTAGGATTAACTGGTTTGATCTCCCTGCTGTCCAAGGCACTCTCAAGTCTTCTCCAGCACCACAGTTTGAAGCAACAATTCTTCGGTGCTTAGCTTTCTTTATGGTCCAACTCTCATGTCTGTACCTGACTACTGGAAAAACCATAGCTTTGACTAGAAGGACTTTTGTTGACAAAATGAGGTCTCTGCTTTTTAGTACGCTGTCTAGATCTGTCATAGCTTTCCTTCCGAAGACCAGGCATTTTTTAATTTCATGGCTGCAGTCACTGTCTGCAGTGATTTTGGAGCCCAAGAAAATGAAATCTGATACTGTTTTACTTTTTCCCATTTATTTGCCATGAAGTAATGGGACTTACTCCTTGGAAGGAAAGTTATGACCAACCTAGATAGCATATTAAAAAACAGAGACATTACTTTGCCAACAAAGGTCTGTCTAGTCAAGGCTGTGGTTTTCCCAGTGGTTATGTATGGATGTGAGAGTTGGACTGTGAAGAAAGCTGAGCGCCGAAGAACTGATGCTTTTGAACTGTGGTGTTGGAGAAGACTCTTGAGAGAGTCCCTTGGACAGCAAGGAGATCCAACCAGTCCAACCTAAAGGAGATCAGTCCTGGGTGTTCATTGGAAGGACTGATGCTAAAGCTGAAACTCCAGTACTTTGCCCACCTCATGTGAAGAGGTGACTCATTGGAAAAGACACTGATGCTGGGAATGATTGGGGGCAGGAGGAGAAGGGGACGACAGAGAATGAGATGGCTGGATGGCATCACCGACTTGATGGACATGAGTTTGGGTAAACTCTTGGAGTTGGTGATGGACAGGGAGGCCTGGCGTGCTGTGATTCATGGGATCACAAAGAGTCGGACACGACTGAGTGACCGAACTGAACTGAGCAGAATGGGACTGGATGCCATGATCTTAGTTTTTTTTAATGTTGAGTTTTAAGCCAGCTTTTTCCCTCTCCTCTATCACACTTAACAAGAGACTCAAACAGGGGCTCTGTATCAACCTAGAGGGGTGGGATGGGGAGGGAGATGGGAGGGAGTTTCTAAAAGGAGGGAATATATGTTTACCTATGGCTGATTCATGTTGAGGTTTGACTGAAAACAATAAAATTCTGTAAAGCAATTATCCTTCAATAAAAAATTAATTAAATTCTAGTTATAAAAAAGAGGCTCTTTAGTTCCTCTTCACTTTCTGCCATTACAGTGGTATCATTTGCATATCTGAGGTTGTTGATATTTCTCCCAGCAGCCTTGGTTCCAGCTTGAGCTTCATCCAGACTGGCATTTTGCATGATGTACTCTGTATATATAAGTTAAATAAGCCGGGTAACAAAATACAGCCTTGCTGTACTTCTTTCCCAATTTTGCACCAGTGTGTTGTTCCATGACTTATTCTTAACTGTTGCTTCTTGACCTGTATACAGGTGTCTCAGGAGATAGAAAAGGTGGTCTGGTATTCCCATCACTTTAAGAATTTCCCAGGGTTTGTTGTGATCCACACAGTCAAAAACTTTAGTGTAGTCAATGAAGCAGAAGTAGATGTTTTTCTGGAATTCCCTTTTTCTGTGAACCAATGGATATTGGCAATTTGATCTCTGATTCCTTTGCCTTTTCTAAATCTAGGTTGTACATCTGGGAATTCTCGGTGTACAAACTGTTGAAGCATACTTTGAAGGATTTTTGAGCATTACCTTGCTAGCATGTGAAATGAGCACAATTGTCTGGTAGTTTGAACTTTGGCATTGCCTTTCTTTGGGATTGAAATGAAAACTGACATTTTCCAGTCCTGTGGCCACTGCTGAGTCATCCCAATTTGCTGACGTACTGAGTGCAGCCCTTTAACAGCATCATCTTTTAGGATTTTAAATAGCTCAAGTGGAATTCCATCACCTCTTCTAGCTTTTGTTCGTAGTCATGCTTCCTAAGGCCCACTTGACTTCACACTCCAGGATGTCTGGCTTTAGGTGGGTGACCACACTGTCGTGGTTATCTGGGTCATCAAGGCCTTTATTGTACAGTGCTTCTGTGTATTCTTGCCACGTCTTAGTCCCTTCTGCTTCTGTTCGGTCCATACCGTTTCTGTCCTTTATTGTGCCCATCTTTGCGTGAAATGTTCCCTTGCTGTCTCTAATTTTCTTGAAGAGATCTTTAGTCTTTCCCATTCTATTGTTTTCCCTCTATTTCTTTGCATTGGTCACTTAAGAAGGCCTTCTTATCTATCCTTGTTACTCTCTGGAACTCTGCATTAAGTTGGGGATGTATCTTTCGCTTTTTCCATTTCCTTGTCTTCTTTTCTCAGCTATTTGCAAGGCTTCTTGGAACAACCACTTTGCCTTCTTGCATTTCTTTTTCAGTGGAATAATTTTGGTCACTGTCTCCTGTGCAGTACTGTGAACCTCCATCCATAGTTCTTCACGCACCCTGTCTACCAGATCTAATCCCTTGAATCTATTCATCTCCTCCACTGTGTAATCATAAGTGATTTGATTTAGGTCATACCTGAGTGGAAGAAAATAGTTTTCCCCAGTTTCTTCAATTTAAGCCTGAATTTTGCAATAAGCCACAGTGATCTGAGCCACAGTCAGCTCCCAGTCTTGTTTTTGCTGACTGTATAGAGCTTCTCCTTTGGCTCTAAAGAATTCAATCAATCTGATTTCGGTATTGACCGTCTGGTGATGTCCATGTGTAGAGTGATCTCTTGTATTGTTGGAAGAGGGTGTTTGTCTTCATAACCCTTTGTTCTTAACTGCTCTACTCTACTGTATGCTGAGATGTCATGTGTGGACTGTTCCTTTAAGTAATAGTGGAAAACAATGTCTAGAACTAAAATTTTCACAAAACATGGGAGGTGTTGTCATAGAGGAGGGAGAAGAGTTAAAAATACACTGAAAGACTTACCTTGTTTGGGTTTGAAGAGCTGGATGAGTCAGAGGAGGCTGTTTCTTAACCTGTATGGGAAAAATAGAGGTTTATTTATGTGTTGATTTTAAGCATCGGTTTTTCAGCACTCATCCTTCTTTATGGTAATTCACATCCATACATGACTACTGGAAAAACCATAGCTTTGATTAGATGGACCCTTTGTCAGCTAAATGATGTCTTAGCTGCTTTTTAGTATGCTGTCTAGGTTTGTCATAGCTTTTCTTCCAAGGAGCAGGTGTTTTTTAATTTCATGGTTGCAGTCACCATCCATAGTGATTTTGAAGCCCAAGAAAATAAAGTCTGTCACTGTTTCCGTTTTTCCCCCGTCTATTTGCCATGAAGTGATGGGACTGGAGATCCATGAGCTTGCTGGATTTTTAAAAAATTAAATGTGTATTAATAGAAGAATACTTGTTTTACAGTATTGTGTTGTTTTCTGCCAATTATCAACATGAATCAAACATAGGTATACTTATGTCCCCTGCCTGTTGAACCCCTTCCCGCCTCCCTCCCCATTCCACCCCTCTAGGTTGTTACAGAACCCTGTTTTAAACAGCTTTCCACTCTCCTGTTTCTCTTTCACCAAGAGGCTCTTTGGTTCCTCCTCACATTCTGGCATTAGGTTTGTATCAGCTGCATATCTGAGGTTGTTGATGTTTATATTTCTCCCAGCAATCTTTTTGTTTTTTTAAGATTTATTTATTTATGGCTGCACGGGGTCTTTGTTGCTGCTCTGGGGCTTTCTCTAGCTGTGGAGAGCGCGGGTTACTGTCTAGCTGTGGTGCGCGGGTTACTGTCTAGCCGTGGAGAGCGCGGGTTGCTGTCTAGCCGCCGTGGAGAGCACGGGTTACTGACTAGCCGCCGTGGAGAGCGCGGGTTACTGACTAGCCGCCGTGGAGAGCGTGGGTTACTGTCTAGCCGTGGAGAGCGCGGGTTGCTGTCTAGCCGTGGAGAGCGCGGGTTTCTGTCTGGCTGTGGTGCGCGGGTTACTGTCTAGCCGTGGAGAGCGCGGGTTTCTGTCTAGCTGTGGTGCGCGGTGCGTGGGTTACTGTCTAGCCGTGGAGAGCGCGGGTTGCTGTCTAGCCGTGGAGAGCGCGGGTTACTGTCTAGCCGTGGAGAGCGCGGGTTGCTGTCTAGCCGTGGCGCGCGGGTTGCTGTCTAGCCGTGGAGAGCGCGGGTTGCTGTCTAGCCGTGGCGCGCGGGTTGCTGTCTAGCCGTGGAGAGTGGGGGTTGCTCTCTAGCCGTGGAGAGCGCGGGTTGCTGTCTAGCCGTGGTGCGTGGGCTTCTCACCACAGTGGCCTCTCCTGTTGTAAAGCACTCTTCTAGAGTGCTGGCTCAGTCGCGTGAACAGGGACTTAGTCGTTGCATCCGTGGCATGTGGGAGCTTCCTGGAGCGGATATTGAACCCGTTTCCCCTGCATTGGCAGACAGATTCTCAATCACTGGACCACCAGGGAAGCCCTCTCCCAGCAATCTTGATTCCAGCTTTGGATTCATCCACACCAGCATTTTGCATGATGTACTCTGCATATGAGTTAAACAAGCACGGGTGACAACATGCAGCCTCGACGTACTCCATTCCCAATTTTAAACCAGTCCATTGTTCCATGTCCAGTTCTAACGGTTACTTCTTGGTCTGCCTGCAGGTTTCTTAGGAGACAGATAAGGTGGTCTAGTAGTCCCCTCTCTTTAAGAATTTTCCACACTTTGCTGTGATTGACACAAAGGTTTTAGTGTAGTCAGTGAAGCAGAGGTAGATGTTTTTCTGAAATTCCTTTGCTTTTTATGATCCAGTGGATATTGGCAGTTTGATCACTGATTCTAAATCCAGCTTGTACATCTGGAATTTTTCAGTTCATGTACTGTTGAAGCCTAGCCTGAAAGATTTAGAGCATTATCTTGCTAGCATGTGAAACGAGTGGAATTGTATGGCTACCTTAGAATGGCTGTTACCAAAAAGACAAAACATAAGTTGTTGGGTGAGGATGTGGAGAAAAGGGAATCCTGTGTACTTTTGGTGGGAATGTAAATTTGTGAAGCCACAGTTCAAAAGCGTCAACTCTTTGGTGCTCAGCTTTCTTTATAGTCCAACTCTCACATCCATACATGACTACTGGAAAAACCATAGCTTTGACTGGATGGACCTTTGTTGGCAAAGTAATGTCTCTGCTTTTTAATAATGCTGTCTAGGTTGGTCATAGCTTTTCTTCCAAGGAGCAACTGTCTTTTAATTTCATGTCTGCAGTCACCATCTGCAGTGATTTTGGACCCCCCAAAATAAAGTCTATCACTGTCTCCATTGTTTCCCCATCTATTTGCCATGAATTGATGGGACCAGATGCCCTGATTTTAGTTTTTTGAATGTTAAGTTTTAAGTCAACTTTTCTACGCTCCTCTTTCACTTTCATCAAGAGGCTCTTTAGTTCTTCACTTTCTGCCATAAGGGTGGTGTCATCTGCGTATCTGAGGTTATTGATATTTCTCCCAGCAATCTTGATTCCAGCTTGTGCTTCTTCCAGCCCAGCGTTCCTCATGATGTACTCTGCGTATAAGTTAAATAATCAGGGTGATAGTATACAGTCTCTTGACATGTTTGTTTCCCGATTTGGAACCAGTCTGTTGTTCCACGTCCAGTTCTAACTGTTGCTTCTTGACCTGCATACCGATTTCTCAGGAGGCAGGTAAGGTGGCTGAGAACCCCACGAACAGTATGAAAGGTGCTAAAAGTCTGTAATTAAAACAAGGTTTTTCAAAAATTCTGATGCCACGGCAGGTTTGAGAACCATTGAAATAGTTGTTGGATTGCCTCAAATAAAGTACCTCTTTTTCTTTTCTTCAGGGCCTGGAAGTTTACACTCCAGGATTCCAGGACAAACACAGTAAGTTGCTAATGGCAGTCACTTACAATGTTTTCTCATAGCCTTGCTGTAAAAAACTGGAGAATAGGAGGGTAAGAAGGAAAATGGTAATGTTTTTTGCCATTTGGCCCTGGATGAGCAAGCAGAGATAGGCTGAGTTTCACTTACAGTGAGGAAGCTGGATTTTGGAAGACATTTTGGCAGGAGCCAATCTAACATAGGCACATTGATCCCAGTGTTATTTTTTAGAAATGTCTGTATCTCACAAAGATTTATAGCTCTTTGAATTCTGCTGTGGTTTGCAGAGAAGGCACAAAAGGGATTCCAGGGCCCTCTCCATGTATAGCATCCCAGCCTGTGAAATGGACTTTTGTGAGTCTGGTTCTTGTCTCTAGTTTCTTTTGACTTTAGGAGGCAACTGAGACAGTGAGCCCCATTCGTAGAGCCTAGTGGCACCATCTTCGTGTCTGTCAGGGAGTCAAAGGCAGGTTCCCTCTGTGGTCAACATTTGCTTTCAGTCTTCAGATAGGATTTTATTTTTTCCTTTATTTCTCTAGGAGGAAAAGAAACAGATAGATGGAGCTTTTTAAATGATTTGTACAGGTGGGAAAAGAAAGTGAAAAGACTTAATATTCAAATGCTATTTTTTACTACTTTTGTTAGCTCAGGACTATTCTTCCTCCTAAGCTTACTCTAAAACTCCCATTACCTTTTCTTTGATGAAAATCCTCTACTCGAATGAAGTTATTAAATATTGATGATTCATATAGTTAGGGCAAGAGCCAAGGTGATTCTCTATGTGGATTTTTTTTAAAGGAGCGCATATATTTTTGTTTTCCACTGGGGGGTAATTTAATGAAAGATTTTAAAAGTTTTTAATGTAGAAACCAGATTGTGAGTGCTGGACATATCCCTGCCTGCTACATTTTAGACTGTAGGATTTTTATTTGTGAACAAAAGGCTTGTTGAGAGTGGTGTAACATCTTTTAAAGGGCCGGGCTCTGTGGCTTTCTTGGGCAGTGAGAACTGTTTTACCCCCTACTGGTGACTGCAGAGGACCAACTCCTCTTTAGTTCAAAGGACACTAGATGCAGGGTGGGGGTCAAGGAGAAGGTCATCTGTATCGTCATTGCTTTTCAGAGAGTTGTTAAATTTCCTCTTCAAAGATTTAACTTTTTGGCCTTTAATTTTTTTTTCCCACAATTTCTCTCCTCTCAAGGCTTATGTTGGCTCAGAAGTCATGTATGATGAGACAGCCGTGGCTTCCTCTCCACCTCCTTACACAGCGTATGCTGCACCAACCCCTGAGGTAGGGAGCAGGTCTTCACGTTACAGACTCCAGCTGAGGGGGACTTGGGGGTCTCTGTGCTACCATCCTTTTGAAACTAAAAGAAGACTTTAAGCCAGACAGTATCAGAGAAATTAGAAATGTACTTGAAACCCTTTCCTTCTTTAAACTTTTTTCTATCTTAAACAGATTATCTATTGTTGTCTTTTGCTTTCATAAAGCAACTAGTCTATGTAATTTTCACGTTCATAATTTCAAGGTAGACCCCAAAATGAATCATGGTGTTAATAATATGATTCTGATGATTTAAGTTTATACTTAATTTTTTTACTTGAATACTCTTTATAATCAGGAAACAGTGCTTTTTTAATTTGAAGAAACAAAACCAGAACCATGAAGTCACAGCCAAACCCCTCTGGGTGCGCCCTAATTAGAGGGCCAGGCGTCCAGTGCTGCACATGGGAGTGTCTGTCGCGGGATAAGATAATATGGAAAAATCTCATGGACTCTTTACCCTGTTCCCTAGCTGTCACATGGTAAATAAAGTCAGAACCAGGAGTTTGAAGTTGGTGTAGTGTTTATATCTGCTTCTGTCATTTTATCTTGCATGTAGATACGTAGATCTACTACCTCAGTCACGATGGAAAACTGGTTATGACATCGTGTTCCTGCGACACCCTCTTACAGTCACACCCTCCCTCCCCTTCCCTAACCGCTGTCAGTCACTGACTTGTTGGCCATCTGTATGATTGTGTCGTTTCCACAGTGTGTGTAAACAGCCTGTGATCTTTTGGGTTTGGTGTTTTCACTCGGCACGGTGCCCTTGTTGCATTGTTCAGTTGCAGCATTCACGTTGGTGCCTGTGTCAGTGGCCTGTTCCGTTTTGTTGCTGAGTGGTATGCCATGATATGCGTGCACCACAGTTTGTATTGAGAGACATTTACCTGTTGGGGGACATTTTGGTTGTTCTACATTTTGGCTGTTACCAGTAAACCTACTGTGAACCCTCATGTATAGTTTGTTGTGCAGACATAAAGTTTTATTTCTCTGGAATAAATGCCCAAAATGTAGTTGCTAAGTTGAATATATTAAAGTATATGATTAGTTTTTTAAAAGACTGGCAAACTACTTTCCAGAATTTTTCTACCGTTTCATGTTTCCATCAGTAGTGTGTGAGGGATTCATTTTCTCTGTATCCCACCAGCTTTTGGTATTGCCACTGCTGTTTATTTTAACTGTTCCATAGGTGTGTCGTGCTGTTTCATTGTGACTTAGGTGCATTTCCCTAGTAGCCTGTGAGGCTGGGCATCTTTCTGTGCTTGTTTGCCATCTGTGTGTGCTGTTCAAGTGAGCTGTGTTTTCGTGTCTTTTGCTCATTTTCCAATTGTTTTAATTATTTTTTATTGTTGAGTTTTGAGAGTTCTTATATATATGTTTGGGATAGGAATAATCCTTTGTCAGATATGTGATCTGTGACGTATCTTTTCATCCTCTTGACACAGTGCCTTTCACAGTTTTTAGTACAGTCTCATTTATTGGTCTTTGCTTGGATGGATCGTGCTCTGCTGTCATGTTTAACACTTCACCTAGACCACGTTTCCCAAGGTTTTCTCCTGTGTTACCTTCCGGTAGTTTTGTAGTCCTGGCATTTACATACAGGTCATTTCCAGTAGCAGTTAATTTTTTAAATTTATGTGTTTGTTTACTTATTTATATTTATTTCTAGCTGTGCGGGGTCTTCATTGCTGTTCGTGGGCTTTTCTCTGTGGCAGGCAAAGGCTGCTCTCCAGTTGCAGTGCGTGGGCTTCTCATTGTGGTGGCTTCTCTTGTGGAGCCTGGGCTCTAGGGCATGCCGGCTTCAATAGTCGGAGCCCGTGGGCTCAGTAGTGGCGGCTCCCAGGCTCTCTCATGCACACACACAGCAGGCACGCAAGGAAAGCTTGTGCTTTTGTGCTCAGTCCTGTCCGACTCTCCTGCAACCCATGGACTGTAGCCCTCCAGGCTGCTCTGTCCATGGGCATTCCCAGGCAAGAGTATTGAAGTGGATGGCGGATGGCCATTGCCTTCTCCAGGGGGTCTTCTGACGCAGGGAGCGAACCTGTGTCTCCTGTGTCTCCTGCACTGCAGGTGGCTCCTCACAGCTCAGTGGTTGTGGCACACGGGCTTGGTCTTTTTCTTTCAGTGTGCATATTACATTGAAGCGCACTTCTTACAGACAGCATGTCGTTGCTTGTAGGCAATGTGGAGCTGGGTCATGCCCTCGCCCCCTCATCTGACAGATTTCTAACTTGTAGTTGGTATATTTAGGACATTTACGTTTTTATTGTGTAAGTTTAAGGTGTACAGTGTTACTTTGAAACCTCTATATAGTGTAAATGAGTGCCAGTGTGGCAATATTTATTACTTTACATAATTACAATATGATATTATTGTCTCTAGTCATTATATGGTGAATTGGATCTCAAAGCTTATGTAATACTTGTTTCAAGTTTGCATCAAAACACATCAGTCATCCTTTCCTGTAGATCATTTGCATATAGTGTGATATTGATCCATTAAGCATGCTGTTTTATTGTTTGTGATTTTGGTTCTATTTTTCACGTCTCTGTTCTTTGACTTAAGCCTTTTGTCGGTTATTGGAACATGTCTTATTTTATTTTGCTTTATTTTTTTGGGTTGTACCACACGGCTTGTGGGACCTTAGCTCCTGGACCAGGGATGTAACCTGGGCCCTTAGCAGTCAAAGCATGGAGTCCTAACCACTGGATCACCAGGGAATTCCCATAGGACATGTTTTAGAATTACATTTTGATTTATCTGTAATGTTTTAAGTATCTCTTTGTATTGCTATTAATATTTTAGTGGTTGTTCTATTTATTATACATACATACATGTTTTTCAGTCAGATGATCGCATTTTATCAAGTGCAGTGAAGTGTCAAACCATTGCCTCTGTGATTGTATTTGTTTATTTATTTTTGGCTGTGCTGGGTCTTTGTTGCTGCACAGGCTTTTCTCTAGTTGTAGCGAGTGGGGGTTGCTCTGTAGTGTGCAGGCTTCTCACTGCAGTGACTTTCCTTGTTGCGGAGCGATAGCGCTCAGGTGTGGTGCACCTTTAGCTGTGGCACATGGGCTCAGTAACTGAGGCTCCTGGGCTCTGGAGCACAGGCTCAGGAGTTGTGGTGCATAGACTTAATTGCTCTGTAGTGTGTGGGACCTTCCCAGATCAGGTATTGAACCTGTCTCTCCTGCACGGGCGGACGGATTCTTTACCACTGAGCCACCAGGGAAGCCCAAACCATTACCTCTGAATTCCCTTTTTCTCTCTCGTTTTATCATTGTTTTAAGTATTTCTTTTACATGTATTGAGAATCAGATGGTGTATAAAAAAATATGACTGTCAAACTTAGAAAAATCAAGATGTGGTTTTATTATATTTACATGTATTCTGGTGTGACCATACTTTCTTACCTGGTAATATTTCCAGATTTCTTTTTTTATTATTTGCTCTCTGTTTCATGAACTTCCTCTTGTCATTTTCTTAGGACAGATCTGCTAGCAACAAATTCTCCCATTTTCCTTCATTTGAGAATGTCTCAATTTGATTTTTTTCTCTGAAGAATGTTTTTACTAGTATAGAATTCTGAGTTGACCTTTCTTTCAGCACTGGAGAAATGTGTGCTTTTTCCTTTGACCTTCCTGATTTCTGATGAGAAATTTGCTATCTTTTGAATTTTCTTCCCTTAGAGGCAATGCATGGTTTCTGGTTGCTGTCTTTGTCTTTGGTTTTCAGAGGTTTGCCTGTGAAGTGTACATTTGGGGTTAGTCTGTTTGGTGTTCATTCAGTTTCACACAGATTTATGTTTCTTGCTAAATTTGGGAAATTTTAAGCTATAATTTCTGGAATTTTTTTTTTTTAGCTCCACCCACTTTTTCTTCTAAAACTAATGACACACATGTTAGATGTCTCACATATTTAAAAGTTTTTCATCATTGTTTTTGTCTTTAATCTGTTTTTTCTCTGTTCTAATTGGGTAATTTCTACTCTTTATATTCATGTTCATTGATTATTCATCATCTCTATTTGTTGCTGAGTCTCTTCACTGAACAATTTATTTTTTTATTTCTAAAATTTTTATTTGGTTATCTTGATATATATCTTTATATAGCTTTTACAGAGATTTTTCTGGTTTTGTGAAGACTTCCTGTTTTGTTTTAAATGTATTTCAAATGTGTTCTTACTTATTGAAATATTTTAATGCTGCATGCTTGCTCAGTCTCTCAGTGATGTCTGACTCTTCGTGACCCCATGGACAATAACCTGCCAGGCTTCTCTGTCCATGGAGTTTTCCAGGCAAGAATACTGGAGTGGGTTGCTATTTTCTGTTCCAGGGGGTCTTGCTGACCCAGAGGTCTTGAACCAACATGCATCTCCTGCAATGGCGGGCAGATTCTTGACCATTGCGTCACCTGGAAAGCCACAGTCATTACTGTTCAGTTCAGTTCAGTCGCTCAGTCGTGTCCGACTCTCCGCGACCCCATGAATCACAGCACGCCAGGCCTCCCTGTCCATCACCAACTCCCGGAGTACACTCAAACTCATGTCCACAGAGTCGGTGATGCCATCCAGCCATCTCATTCTCTGTCGTCCCCTTCTCCTCCCGCCCCCAACCTTTCCCAGCATCAGAGTCTTTTCCAGTGAGTCAACTCGTCTCATGAGGTGGCCAAAGGATTGGAGTTTCAGCTTTAGCATCAGTCCCTCCAATGAACATCCAGGATTGATCTCCTTTAGAATGGACTGGTTGGATCTCCTTGCAGTATAAGGGACTCTCAAGAGTCTTCTCCAACACCACAGTTCAAAAGCATCGATTCTTCGGCGATCAGCTTTCTTCACAGTCCAACTCTCACATCCATACATGACCACGGGAAAAACCATTGCCTTGACTAGACGGACCTTGGTCGGCAAACTAATGTCTCTGCTTTTTAATATACTATCAAGGTTGGTCATAACTTTCCTTCCAAGGAGCAAGCGTCTTTTAATTTCATGGCTGCAGTCAGCATCTGCAGTGATTTTGGAGCCCAAGAAAACAAAGTCTGACACTGTTTCCACTGTTTTTCCATCTATTTCCCATGAAGTGATGGGACCAGATGCCATGATCTTTGTTTTCTGAATGTTGAGCTTCAAGCCAACCTTTTCACTCTCCTCTTTCACTTTCATCAAGAGGCTTTTGAGTTCCTCTTCACTTTCTGCCATAAGGGTAGTGTCATCTGCATATCTGAGGTTATTGATATTTCTCCCAGCAATCTTGATTCCAGCTTGTGCTTCTTCCAGCCCAGCGTTCCTCATGATGTACTCTGCATATAAGTTAAATAAGCAAGGTGACAATATACAACCTTGACGTACACCTTTCCTGTCTGTAATTTCTCTTAATGGTAGCCGCTTTAAAGTCCTTCCTAGGTAATTCCAACATCTTAGTTATCTTGCTGTTGGTCTCTTTTGTCTTTTCTCATTTCAGTTTGAGATCTTTCTGGTTCTTGGTGTGGCAAATTATTTTTTATCAAAACCTGGAAGTTTTAAATAATGTAAGTCTGAATCTATTCAAGTCCTGCATTTTAGCAGAGTTCCTTCTAATGCTTCTCTGGTGGGTGAGGCCTGCTTTGTTTCTTCCATGTAAGGGGTGGAAGTCCAGGTCTTCCACTGGGTCACTGCTCGCAGGGCTGGAAATTCAGGCCCTTCTCTAGGTGTCTGCTGACACCAGCCTGCCCGGGAGTTGGAGGGACTTTTTCTGCTGTTTCCCATAAGCCTCTGTGTAACTACGTAACTATGGTTACTGGTAAGAGGCTGTGAACGTCCTTGTTCTCCATTCGATCTCTCTTGATCCTACCCCAGCAGGATGGGAAGGGGCACCTTGTTTCCACTAGGCAGAGATGGGAGTTCTGGCTCCCTGCCTGGTCTCCACTGACACTGGCATGGCTGCCATGTTTCTGCCCGGCAGGGATGATATTTCCAGCTTCTCACTTGACCTTCTCTGACACTGTTCAGGATGCGGTGGACGAGAGCCTTTCTCCAGATTTGACTTTGCTGGTGGAAGTAACAGCAACAGCTGTTTTTGTGTTCTTTGGCTGAAGTGGAGCAGTTATTGCCTAAAAATGGTCTCTCTTGCTAGATTACCCTTTTCCTTCCCAGGTTCTTTGGGTAGAGACAGCGGGCTTTCTTCGAGGCAGACAAAGAAAGGTCTGCACATACTGGCATTTCTATGTTGCCACTTCTACGTTATCCAGTCTAGGATGTAGGAGTCAAAGAGAAAACCCAGGAGACTCACTGCATGTCCTTCTTAGGGTCACGAAGTACACAGACAGTTGACCGCCTTCTCTCCACCTTTCAGAGTCTCCTTACGTTTGTTGTATGTGTAATGTCCAAGGTTTTCAGTTGTATGTAGCAGGAAGAATAGGGAAAACACCTGCATCTATTTTATCCTCCAAAAGCATAAATCCCGTCTCCTGCTTTTTGTAAGATAACAGATTCAGATCTACATATGTATTTGCCAGGCTGCAGCTGCTCCCTGTGCCATAGCCTTTGTCACATAGTAACAATAATTGTAATTGTCTGTAAGCACATTTACCTTACCACCAGCTGTGAGCTCATAAAGGAGGCCAGGCCTTTTATCTCCATGCTTTCCAGTCCTTTTCTTGGTCAATGGAAGCAGTCCACTGCTCATTTCTGGCTGTGTTCTGTCATAGGCATATCCTGTTGGAAAACTGCCAGCCACCTGTCCAGGCCTCAGTCTTCAGACTCCTCAATAGCCTCACTCTTCTATATTCTCCTTGCAGGAACTTCTGGAAATTGGACTGGGGAGGGTTTTGTGGGAAGGGTTTTGCTACTAGTTTGGCTTTACCAAGAGAAAACTGATTTGGATGAATATCATTTATCACTTAGTCCAAACTGATCATTTTCGAGATGAACAAAATAAGGCCTGCAGTAGTTAGATAGATGACTTACTGAAGGTCAGGTTAGTGGTAGGGCTGAATTGACATTGGAATCACAGGTGAGTCCAGTTCTCTTTTTTGTTGTATTTTTCTGCCTTCTTTATTTTACAGCCTGAAAGTAGATTTCAATTATGGGTTTGTATTTTTAGAACTTTAAAGTATATAAGCACACTGTCTCATATTCTTTACTTTTTTAATAGACTGTCATACTTTATAGACTGGAACTTGGAAAACCAATTTTAATACATTGCCAGTGGTTTCAAATTGTGTTTTAAAAAATTGAGGTATAATTGACATGCAACATTATGTTAGTTTCCAGTGTACAGCATAATCTGTATTTGTATATATTGCAAAATAATCACTGCACTAGGTCTGTTTAACATCTGTCACCGTATGTAAAGAATTGTTTTCTTAAATGTTGAGAACTTTTAAGGTCTACTCTCTTAGCAACTTTCAAATATGCAGTATAGTAGTGTAAACTATAGCCACCACGGTGTGCTTTATATCCCCATGGATTATTTATCTTATGACTGGAAGTTTGTACGTTTTGATTCCCTTACCCAATTTGTTCATCCCCTGCCCACCCCGCAAGTCCACCTCTCTGGTTCCCCCTCCTCTTTGGCAACCACCAGTCTGTTCTCTGTATCTGTGAACTTTGTTTTGTTTTGTTTTAAATATAGATTCCACACACAGATGAGATCGTATGGTATTTGTCTTTGACTTCTTTCAAAAACTCAGGGTCTATCCATGTGGGCAAAAAAAGCAAGATGTCCTTTTTAATGGTAGAATAATATTCCATTGTATATTTGGACCACATTTTCTTTATATGTTTGTTAATTGATGGACACTTTACATCGTTTCCGTATCTTAGCTATTGTAAATAATGCTGCAGTCAACATGGGGATACAGATACCTTTTTGTGTTAGTGTTTTTGTTTCCTTTGAATAAATACTCAGAAGTGGACTTGCTGGATCAACTGGTAATTCTATTCTTAATTTTTTGTGGATCTCCCTTCCATTAGTGTTTTAGATGCAGGAGGCACCAGATAAGATAAAATCTTATTGTAATTGTGTATGAGGGTTCCCTTCTCTTCACATCCTTGTCAGCAGTTGTTATTTTTTGTCTTTTTACTAATAGTCATTCTAACAAGTATGAGGTGATACTCATTGTGGTTTTGATTTGCATTTCCCTGTGATTAGTGACGTTGAATATTGTTTCATGTGCCTGTTGGCCATCTGTGTTTCTTCTTTGGGAAGATGTCTATTTAGTTTTTTGGTCTGTTTTTTAATCAGATTGTTTTTTGCCTTTGAGTTGTATGAGTTCCTTATATGTTGATACTTTAGATATTAACTTCTCATCAGATAACATGAATTGTGAATATTTTTTCCCATTTGATAGTTGCGTTTTCATTTTGTTGACGACTTCCTTTGTTGTTCAGGAGCTTTTTAGTTTGATGTAGTCTCACATTTATTTTTGCTTTTGTTGCCTTTGATTTTGAAATCAGATCCAAAAAAATCATCACTGTAACAACTGTTGAGGAGCTTATCACCTATGATTTTTTCTAGGAGTTTCAGGGTTTCAGACCTTACATGTTTAATCCATTTTGAGTCAGTTTTTGTGTACGGCATAAGATACCATGTATGGTCAAATTTCATTCTTTTGCATATGACTTTCTTAACTTTCTCAGCACTATTTATTGAAGAGACTCTCCTTTCCCCACTGTTTTGTATATTCTTAGCTCCTTTGTGGTAAGTTCATTTACCACATATATGTGGGTTTGTATCTGGGCTCTCCTGTTCCGTTGATTCTGTGTCTGTTTTTATGCCAATACCATACTGTTGTGATTACTTTGCAGTTTAGTTTGAAATCTGGGAGCATGATACCTTCAGCTTTATTCTTCTTTCTTTGGCTATGTTGGGTCTTTTGTAGTTCCATACAAATTGTAGAATTATTCTATTTCTACAAAAAATGCCATTGGAAATTTGATAGGAATTGCCTTGAATCTGTAGATTATTTTGGATAGTATGGACATTTTAATTATTCTTCCAATCCATTAGCTTGGAATATATTTTCATTTATTTGTATTTTCAATATATTTCATCACTGTCATATAGTTTTCAGTGTATAGGCCCTTCACCACCTTGGTTAAATTTATCCTAGGCATTTTATTGCTTTTTGTTTTGTCTTATAATTTTCATTTTATATTAGAGTATAGTTGATATACTTAGATATCAAGTGTACTTATATTAGCGTATACTTGACTATAATCCCACCACCTCTAGAATGAAAACTGCAGTCACAGAAAGCTAACCAAAATGATCACAGGGATCACAGCCTTGTGTAACTTGGGAAATTGCGAGCCATGCTGTGATGGATAGATGGGTCATGGTGGTGAGTTCTGATAAAATGTGATCTACTGGAGGAGAGAATGGCAAACCCCTGAAGTATTCAGGTGTTTGAGAACTCCATGAACAGAATTAAAAAGCAAAAAGATATGACACCAGAAGATGAGCCTGGAGTAACAGGCAAGTTTAGCTTGGAGTACAAAAAGAAGCAGGACAAAGGTTGAGTTTTGCCAAGAGAATGCATGAGTCATAGCAAACACCCTCTTCCAACAACACAAGAGACAGCTCTACATGTGGACATCACCAGATGGTCAATACTGAAATTAGATCGATAATGTTCTTTGCAGCCAAAGATGGAGAAGTTCTTACAGTCAGCAAAAACAAGACCTGGAGCTGACTGTGGCTCAGATTGTGACTTTCTTACTGAAGAATTCAGACTTAAATTGAAGAAAGTAGGGAAAACTACTGGCCAATTCAAGCATGACCTAAATCAAAGCCCTTATGATTATACAGTAGAGGTGATGAATAGATTCAAGGGATTAGATCTGGTAAACAAGGTGCCTGAAGAACTGTGGATGGAGGTTTGTAACATTGAATAGGAGGTGGTGACCAAAACCATCCTGAAGAAGAAGAAATGCAAGAACGCAAAGTGGTTGTCTGAGGACACCTTACAAACAGCTGAGAAAGAAGACAAGCAAAAGGCAAATGACAAAGGGAAAGATATTCCCAACTGAATGTAGAGTTGCAGAGAACAGCAGGGAGAAAGAAAAAGGCCTTTTTAAGTAAACAGTGCAAAGAAATAGAGGAAAACAACAGAATGGGAAAGACTAGAGATTTCTTCAAGAAGATTGGGAGATACCAATTTCATGCAGAGATGGGCACAATAAAGGACAGAAACAGCAGGGACCTCACAGAAGCAGAAGAAATTAAGAAGGTGGCAAGAATAGATACCAATAAGATCTTAATGACCCAGATAACCACAGTGGTGTGGTCATTCACCTAGAGCCAGACATCCTGGAGTGTGAAGTCAAGTGGGTTTTAGGAAGAATTAATTACTACAAACAAAGCTAGTGGAGGTGATGGAATTCCAGCTCAGCTATTTCAGATCCTAAAAGATGACGCTGTTAAAGTACTGCACATAATATGTCAGCAAATTGGAAAAACTCAGCCTTGGCCACAGGACTGGAAAAGGTGTTTTCATTCCAATCCCAAAGAAAGGCAATACTAAAGAATATTCAGACTACTGTACAGTTGTGCTCATTTCACATGGTAGCAAGGTTATGCTCAAAATCCTTCAATCTAGGCTTTAGGAGTACATGAACCAAGAACTTCCAGATAAGCAAGTTGGGTTTCAAAGAGGCAGAGGTACCAGAGATCAAATTGCCAACATCTGTTGGATCATAGTAAAAGTGAGGGAATTCCAGAAAAACATCTACTTTTGCTTCATTGACTATGCTAAAGCCTTTGACTGTGTGAATCACAACAAATGGTGGAAAATTCTTAAAGAGATGGGAATAGCAGACCACTTTACCTGTCTCCTGAGAAACCTGTAAATAGCTTAGGAAGGAAGTTAGAACCAGACATGGAACAGGGGATTGGTTCAGAATTGGCAAAAGGAGTATGTCAAGGCTGTATATTGTCACCCTGCTTATTTGAATTATGTGCACAGTATATCATGCAAAATGTAGGCTGGATGAATCCCAAGCTGGAGTTAAGATTGCTGTGAGAAATATCAACAGCCTCAGATATACAGTTAATACCACTCTAATGGCAGAAAGCAAAGAGGAAGTAAAGAGCCTCTTTGTGAAAGAGGAGAGTGAAAAACCTGGCTTAAAACTCAGCATTCAAAAAACTAAGATTAAGATCATGGCATTCGGTCCCATCACTTCATGGCAAACAGAAGGGGAAAAAATGGAAACAGTTACAGATTTTATTTTCTTGGGCTCCAAAATCACTGTGGATGGTGACAGCAGCCACAAAAGACTCTTGCTCCTTGGAAGAAAAGCTATGACAAACCTAGGCAGTGTATTAAAAAGCAGAGACATCACTTTGCAGACAAAGGTCTGTATAGTCAAAGCTATGGTTTTTCAAGTACTTATGTAGGGTGTGAGAGTTGGACCATAAAGAAGTCTGAGTGCTGAAGAATTGATGCTTTTGCACTGTGATGTTGGAGGAGGCTCTTGAGAGTGTCTTGCACAGCAAGGAGATCAAACCAGTCAACCCTAAAGGAAATTAACCCTAAATATTCATTGAAAGGACAGAAGCTGAAATTCCAATACTTTGGCCACCTGATGAGAAGAGCTGACTCATTGGAAAACACTGATGCTGGGAGAGATTGAGGGCAGGAGAAGGAGGCAGCAGAGGATGAGCTGATTGGACTGCATCACCAACTCAGTGGGCATGAATCTGAGCAAACTCCGGGAGATAGGACAGGGAAGCCTGGCATACTGCATTTCATGCGATGGCAAAGAGTTGGACACGACTGAGCAACTGAACAACAGCATACTTGGTTTACAATATTTTATTAAAGTGTACAACAAACTGATTTATCTGTACATATGTCTATTATTTTTCAGGTTCTTTTCCCTTATAGGTTATTACAGAGTTTTGGGTAGAGTTCCCAGTGCTATACAGTAGGTCCTTGTTGATTATCTATTTTATATATAGTAGAGTACATCATGAGGAACGCTGGGCTGGAAGAAGCACAAGCTGGAATCAAGATTGCCGGGAGAAATATCAATAACCTCAGATATGCAGATGACACCACCCTTATGGCAGAAAGTGAAGAGGAACTCAAAGGCCTCTTGATGAAAGTGAAAGAGGAGAGTGAAAAGGTTGGCTTGAAGTTCAACATTCAGAAAACAAAAGATCATGGCATCTGGTCCCATCACTTCATGGGAAATAGATGGGGAAACAGTGTCAGACTTTACTTTTTTGGGCTCCAAAATCGCTGCGGATGCTGCTTGCAGCCAGGAAATTAAAAGACGCTTACTCCTTGGAAGGAAAGTTATGACCAACCTAGATAGCATATTAAAAAGCAGAGACATTACTTTGCCAACCAAGGTCCGTCTAGTAAAGGCTATGGTTTTCCCGTGGTCATGATGTATGGATGTGAGAGTTGGACTGTGAAGAAAGCTGATCGCCGAAGAATTGATGCTTTTGAACTGTGGTGTGGAGAAGGCTCTTGAGAGTCCCTTGGACTGCAAGGAGATCCAACCAGTCCATTCTAAAGGAGATCAATCCTGGGTGTTCATTGGAAGGACTGATGCTAAAGCTGAAACTCCAATACTTTGGCCACCTCATGCAAAGAGTTGACTCACTGGAAAAGAGTCTGATGCTAGGAAGAATTGGGGGTGGGAGGAGACGGGGACGACAGAGAATGAGATGGCTGGATGGCATCACCAACTCGATGGACATGAGTTTGAGTGAACTCCGGGAGTTGGTAATGGACAGGTAGGCCTGGTGTGCTCTGATTCATAGGGTCGCAAAGAGTCGGACACGACTGAGGGACTGAACTGAACTGAGTATATTTATCATGGGCTTCCGTGGTGTGTTAGATGGTAGAGAATCTGCCTCCTGTGCAGGAGACCGTAATTTGATCCCTGGGTTGGGAAGATCATAATTTATTGTTGTGATGCAATTGTACATAGTATCATTTTCTTAATTTCTCTTTCTGAAAGTTTGTTCCTAATATATTGAAATTAAACAGATTACCGTGTATTAATTTTGTATCCTGGAACTTTACTGAATTCATTATTCTTAGTTTTTTTGTAGCGTCTTTAGGGTTTTCTGTATATACTCTTCTGTCATCTGCAAACAGTGACAGTTTTATTGGGTTGGCCAAAAAGTTCATTTGGTTTTTTCCCATACCATCTTACAGAAAAGCCCTAGCAAACTTTTGGCTAACTCAGTACTTTTTCCTTTCTAGTTTGGATGCCTTTTATTTGCTTTTCTTGTCTAAATGGCTCTGACTTCGCCTTCTGATAGTATGTTGAATAAAAGTGGGTACAGTAGGCATCATTGTCTTGTTCTTGATCATAGAGAAATTGTTTAGCTTTTCACCAGCCATTGAGTGTTGATGCTAGCTATGGGCTTGTCATATGTAGCTTTTCTTATGTTGAGGTATGTTCTCTTTATAACCATTTGGTTGAGAATTTTTATTGTAAATGGATGTTGAATTTTAAAATTGTATTTCTAATGGGCTTATATCTTTTTCAGCAGGCATATGGCTATGGTCCATACAGTGGTGCATACCCACCAGGAACTCAAGTTGTCTATGCTGCAAACGGACAGGCTTATGCTGTACCCTATCAGTACCCATATGCAGGTAACTCATGCCAGCCTTTCATTTCTGGTTTCTCGTCATTTAGCGTGTAGATCAGTGAAGCCTGAGGAATATTTATTTCTCAGTTTAGGGGTAAGTGAACTGTAGTTTTTCTGGCTATAGATGACAAGTCATTGTGCTATTTAAAAAAAAAAAGCATTATATATTTTCATACTACTTTACAAAGTTAGAGTAGGCTTGATTTTTAAAACTTCACTGTTGTATTCAGATTCATCCCCAAGATGAGAATTTGTACTTACTGAAATACACTTACATTAAGAAATAACCTAAGAGTCCCATTTTAAGGAATAAGAGGTAATTTTTCTCCTGTTTTTTTTCTTCTGGTTGTAGCTTTCAAAAATTATCCCTACGGAGGTGATGTTTCATTTTGCAGATGAAGTAGAGCATGGAAAGGCTTATATTTACTCCTTTCACTTTCATCTCACCTGAAACTAAGTGTTGGGTATGAGCGATTGACCCGTGTAGATAGCATCAAAGGAAATCAGTCCTGAATGTTTTATTGGAAGGACTGATACCGAAGCTGAAGCTCCAGTACTTTGGCCACCTGATGCAAAGAACTGACTCATTGGAAAAGACCCTGATGCTGGGAAAGATTGAAGGCAGGAGGAGAAGGGGACGACAGAGGATGAGATGGTTGGATGGTATCACCGATTTGATGGACTTGAGTTTGAGCGAGCTCTGGTTAGGGGATGGACAAGGAAGCCTGGCGTGCTGCAGTCCATGGGGTCTCAAAGAGTCAGACATGACTGAGCGTCTGAACTGAACTGCGATAGTGTCAAGTCCTGGGTGCAGCCTGTGCAGGGGGACGTCTGTAGGGTGGAGGTCAGGAATCTGCTGGCAGTGGTGCTGGAGCCTACAGCCAGGGCAAGGGTGACCTGAGCTATGTGGCTGATGGCCTGAAGAGTGAGGCCATACCCAGACCCCAGTAAGCAGGTGAAGTCGGGCAGTTCTCAATGAGTATGGCATGTCAGAGCGACACACAAGAGAGTGAACTGATGAGTGGATTGGAATGGGAGCCCCGAGGTTGCTGAGAGATCAGGAATCTGGCACAGTGCCTTACTGCAGAAGCAGTGGAAGGACAGTGTTAGCAGAAGAGTGAGTGGTTACTGATACTAATGCTGCAGAGAAGCCAGTGGGGTTGCCGCAGAGTCTGGATTTCCCCAGACTCACAGTTAGTGGTGGTTAGTGCTGCGTTAGCGCCTGATAGAGGAGAGTTTCTCCAGTTACCTGTTTTGGGAATCTGATGCTCATCATTAAGGGAGTGTAGGCTCTGAAGAACTTTGCCTTGCTTGATTTTTTTTTTTTCATGTCAAGTTGAAAACCAGTGAGATAATGACACTAAAAAACGAGGTATTTGTCTATCCTCTGATCCTAGCACAGCTATTTTTAATTATTTTCTTCTTGTAAAATAATAGTTTCATTTTTGTTATCTTACATTACTTTTTTGGAGCGTGTTTGCTTTATTATGTTTTGTTAATGGCATTACATTACTTTTTACATTCCATTCTCATTTAAAAATTTTATATATTTTGTCTAGAGTACTACATAATCTTCATGAGTATTTTTAATGATTGCATCCTATCATTTGGGTTATATTAAGTCTAGTACTTATTGGCTGTTTACTTTTTATTTTTGATTTTTCTGTCATAGATATTGCTTTGACTGTTTCTAATCAGTATATTTTTTATTCATGTTAAATATGTCTTAGAATACATTTCTGATTTCTGTATGTTAATATGTCAAAGTGCATAAGCATTTTGGTTTTGATACATTTTAAAATTATAAAAGTTTACAGTAAGGACAGTAAATGAGCTGTTAAATTTATGTGTTACCAATTTCAACAGTTATAGCATCCTGTTTCATCTGTACCTTTTTTCTCCATCTCTGGATTGTTTTGAGGGAAGTTTATACTTTATCTCATTTCATCTGACAGTATTACAGGAACTCCTGATGCTATACCATTTACTGAGTTATTTCCCAGAGTAGGTCACCAGTGTATCATGGCCCTGGGAGTTCCTGATGTGCTGGTTTCTCTGCAGTTGCATCAAGAGTGCCTGCTGTTTTGTTGTGCTCTGAAAGTTTTGATAACCTCGTTAGGTCTTAATATGGAACCAGGTTGCCTTAGTTTACATTTCTGATGACTGGCAAAGAGAAAGATTGTATAATTGTTTACAAATTAAATTTCCCCTTGTATGAATTATTCTTTTCCCATTTATTTTGGGGTTTGTATTCAGTTTTTAAGTCCTAGCCTGTTCATCTGACGAGAGCCAGATTTTATTCAGCCCCTAGGCCATAGATTGGGATAATCCCAGCTATTTCTTACTCTGTAGAAGATCGGAAGTTTTGTGCTTGTGAAGGGAGTTTCTATACCTAGGATTCCGTCCCTGCCTTTGACTTTGATCATGAAAAACGAGATAGCATTCTCGGTGCAACCTCAGATAACTTGCTGCTGAGGGCTGAGTGCAGTTGGTAGGCATTTGGCATTTGCCTCATGACAGCCAATTGCCTACCAACAAATTGAAAAATTGCTGTGAACACTCTGTAAGTGTGCTTGCTGTGAAGGGGCTGCTCAGTTGTGGCCGTCCCACAGCAGCAGCATGCTGGTAACCAGACAGGAGCTCTTCAGTCGGCCTTTCTAGGACTCTGGTGCTTTGCCAGCTTCATGACGCACTGCCTTGCAGGGTCCATAGAGGCCCTTGTTGTGCAGAGAAGGTTAAAGGCCTTCTCTTTAGTGTTACTGGAACTGGTGGTCAGTCAGCCGGTTTAAAACATGCTGTGTACACTCTGTAAGTATTCTGGTTTAATTTTGCCACATTAGTAGACATTTGTTCAGTTGTCTTTTGATGTGGGCTTGAGGTCTTTGGTTTGAGTTGGCTCCTTTGGTTGGAGTCCTCTGTTTCTGTCTTGTCGAGATGGTACTCTTGACACCTAATTGCTCTGCAGTTTCCAGGGCCAACTCTGAGAAATATAGAAGAAAACAACATTTCCAATTGAGAACTTTAATTGTGCAGATAACCTTAAATTTGTTTAAAGTTTGTTTTTTAGATGTTTTCCCTCTGACAAATATTTTTCTCCATAAAGGCATAGCATTAAAAATGAAGAGCAGATTATGTTAGCAGAGTTAAGGTTTAATTTAAAAATAGTTTCCGTGAATACTGAGAAGCTGTTTAGCTTCTCGATGGGGATCCGTGGCTCTCCCACAGCCTCTAGGCTCTGTGTGTCTCCTGTGCTCCTGGTGTGCCTGACATCCTGATGAGCTCAGTGTGGGGGCTGAAGCGGACATTGTGGGCTGGGGTTTGCAACTTCATTAGGACTCTGCTCTCTGTAGCGTCCAGGACTGTGGACCTTGGGAAACTGAGCATCTTGATTTTCTCTTAGTTCCATCTTAGATATGGGGTGTCCCCCTCACTCGGCCAAGCCGAGTCCCCTTCACCTTTGGTGAAGGAGAGCTGGGGAGCACTCACTGAAGTCGCCCCTCACGCCCAGCTCTCTGAGGGGGATGAATCTGTAGGAGGGATGCTGTTCATGGAGAAACCAGGGCAAGTGGGCTGTCTTTTTGAGTGAATGTTGAGCTTCACAAACTGCTCCTCAGGAGTCTGTTCTTGCCTTCTTTTCCAGGACTTTATGGACAGCAGCCTGCCAACCAAGTGATCATCCGTGAGCGGTATCGAGACAACGACAGCGACCTGGCGCTGGGCATGCTGGCCGGGGCAGCCACGGGCATGGCCCTGGGGTCTCTGTTCTGGGTCTTCTAGGGTCCTTGGAACCTCGACTTGCATAGCTTCTGATACCCTGTGTGCAATAATATGATTTGCAGGGCATTTTCGTTTGTTATAAATGTTTTTAGTAATAGTTTAATAGTTCTTTTAAAAGTAGTGACAAAATGCTTATAAGTACATAGAAGTACTGCAGAGAAAGCTTTGGACTGCTGTTTAGCTAAAATGTAGACTCTATGGCGGCACTGGCTCATTCGAGGAGTTTCCTTATAAAACTCTCACGATACTTTATTTAAACACACCTGTTTTGAAAGGCCATTTTGTTTTTAGAGTTAGGCCTTAGTTCTTAAGGGATAATTTATTTTAGTATTTTGCTGGTTACATGGTGATGTATGAGTGAGTGAATGACCGTGGCGAGAAAAACTGCAGCTTTTTTGGTTTAATGTCGGACTTTGAAACCTCAGACCAGAACTGGCTGCGTGTTACTTCAGGAGTTATAGGCTGGAACCTTCCAGGCAGTGGTGTGATACCCCACAGCCTCTGGGGCTCCAGCAAAGCTGACTGCTCAGGACCATGGATGGGATGGCAGTTTCCCCCCTGGAAAATAATGCTTTTTCATTTTATTCTTGTTTGTTTTTGGTAGCGATACTTGGAAAGCGTCCCAAATTAGGAGTAGACTTGAGTGTCAACATTTTAGGTCTTTATCATTTAAAACTTGAAGAAGGCACAACAGCTACAAAAAAGTGTGTGTAGGTAGATTTAGTTTTTCCAGAGGCTCATAGTTTTAGTGTTTGCTTTGAGCATTCTTTATTGCCACTTCAGCCTACTTATGGCCTGTTTTTCTACTTGTTGAGAAAGTACTATGAAGAGAATGGTGAGGAAAGTGAAATGAGAGCCACAGTTGCAGTGTTCCTGTTCCAGGGCGTTGGGCTGCACTGCGGATGTGTTTCATGTCCTTCTGAAGGCTGTTGATGAGCCCGTCTCCTGTCCTGGGTAGGACTGGGCACTGTTGCTGCCCTTGAGCTCTGTGCTGCATGGTGGGGGAAACTCAGGTTGTAGATGGGAATTTCAGCCCAGAGACATGAATGACCTGCTCAAGATACCTCTCCACCTGACCAGGACACCGGCCTTGTTTTTATTTGTGACTTGAGTGTCACAGAGAAGCTTGAACCATTTAATCTTGAGCCCCAACTTATATGTGAAGCTCTGAAAAACCAAGGGTCCTGCATTTCTGTAATTTTCTTATTTATCTATGTAAATTTTAAAACTTCAGTTATTCCAGTTTTCTGTCCCGCATGTTTTAAAAAATGTACATTTACAAAGGCACATCGAAGGTCTCTGCCCCTATACTCCATGTGGCCATGTTTCTAGAAAATAAACTCCAGGTAGCACAAATTCTGTTTTTATTTTATGTCGCCAGTTACAGACACAGTCTTTTGTTTCACTTATCAGTCCACTCCACCTCTGAGGCAGACATAAATAGATCTATCTCCGCATAAAAACTAGATGCCAAATGAACGTTGTGGTGACCACAGGTCTGTTTCCCAGCCAATTCTACTGTACTTGTTGACCCTGGAGAGTCTGTTTCCAGCTGAAAAGAAGTATACTTGGCTGTCCTCTCTTTGAATGTGTCATGTGGTGGAAAGTTGCCACATGTGATGTGTGACAATACTAGTTTTGATGGTAAAAAATGTTACTTAATTTACATCATATGTAATAAGAATAGCTTTGTTCAGATGGCAATCATTATTCAAGCTGCATCCTTTACAAGCAGAATACTAAACTCAGTTTTTAACATTGCTCTGGAGTGTTAACGTTGAATTAGGAATTGCTGGAACCACAGATTCTGAGTTATGTTGCTGAAATGCCCCTGAAGCAGGTGGTCTCCCTGTGTTCCGCCCCCGACAGAGTGGGGGGGCTGTGGACTGAAGTCCGGACATGCATGTGCTCCCCCATCTCCAGTCCCTGTCCCTAGTGACCTGATCCTGAAAGGAAATGCGTGGTGAGCATAAAGATGGGCTGCGATGCTTCATTTCCCTGGCTCCAGTTCTCATAGATGCCAGTCTTTGGTTACCTTGCTTAGGTAGTCCAAAATCAAGAAGTTAGGTGAGTTTGGAAGGAACTTGTTCACGTTAATTAAAGTAAAATGTTTAGTCAGCATTTTATTTCCATGTGTACTTTTAAATAGTTGGCCGTTGATATTGCACACTTGCCAGTCTGCTTGTTTCTTAGCTCTGTTTGTTTAATTTCTTGAGTTAACTTCAGGGTTAGATTTAAAGAGAAGGGAGAGATGAGCGACTGTGTTTCAGATCAAGATTCATGAAATGGGCCGGATCAGGATGCACGATCTGGATCATGGGAGACGTTCCTGCCATTGATACAGAATGACCCGCGTTTGTTTTCTACATTAATTGTGATTCTGTGCTATCTTTTTCTCCTTCCCAAGTTTATAGACACCGGCATGGAATGCAGTTCCATTTTTTCCCCTCGGGTTGATCTTTTCTTTTCTCTTCTGATTGCTTGCCTATCTCCAGTATTCTGTTGTGTCCTCTGAACCAATTTTTCCCTGTATATGCAAATTGTATGTTTATAAGTGAAAATGTTAATACATTAAATGATTGTTAACCTTAAAGCATATTTCACTGACTTCTGTTTTTTTTTAATTCAGTTTATTTAAACTATAAAGATAAAAATAGTTCATGCATTTCTTCCAGTCCCCACTGTCTCCTCTGGTGAACACCAATCTTTTTTTTTAAAAATTATTTTGTAGTAGCGCAGCTTTTTCTGCTGCATCACAGGCAATAAGAATGCCATTTATTGAGCTTTCCCTAAGTGCTATGGAATGTATTGTCGCATCAGAAAACAATAATTCATTAAATTCCTGTCTCAACTCTGTAAAGGAGGTGTTTATCCGGGTTACACTGAATGAAACTGAGGCTCAGAAGTTAAAATTCTTTTCTTGAGAGCACAGTTATCTTCCTCAACTCGGCAGCGTGGGCTCAGTAAATTTTCAGATATCTCTGGGTACGACTTTGTGTTTTTGTTGTTTTGTTTTAAAAGATTATTTAAAATTCCCTTTTGTTTCTATGTTTATCTCCTCTGTTGCACACTTCCATTAAATTGTGATGTGTGGTTGCCTGTCATAGTTTAAGATGAGGAATCTTCATGCTAAAAGCGCTGAGTCTCCTGGTTTCATTTCTTCAGAGAAGAATTCTCTAGTATTTTGCCTCGGGACAGTTATTTCTGGATATGGGGGAGGGGTGACTCTCCACACAGACTTTGTAAGCTGTTTTACTTTTCAGCTGGACTTAATTCTCATCTTCTGTCATGCTGTCTCTGGCTCTTTTTCTTAATATTTTAGTTGTTTTTGAATAGGTGATATATATATATATACACACACACACAGACGTACATATACATATACATACACACATACATAGATTCAGAATGAAACAAAGATTCTCTAAAGGGTCTGCTATCTGCCCGTTTCCCACCTTTTCTTTGCTTAACTACTCACACTGGTTTGTTTATCCTTCGTGAGTTTTTCTTCGTACATACATAAACTAGTACAAAGATAAATTCTTACTTTCCTGCTTTTTTTTTTAAAAATGAAAATTGTATACCCCAGTGGTTGTCAGACATTTTAGTCTCAGGATCCTTATATAGGATTAAAGTTTTGAGGCCTCCCAAAGAACTCTTTAACGTGAGTTGTGTCTATCATTATTTACCATATTAGAAAATGAAGTTGAGAAATTTTAAAACTTTACAAAATGATAAACCCGTTGTATTTGAAAAATAGACTTTATAAAAAATATTTTCCAATGCAGAATCAGCGAGAGGCCAAGTGTTTTTATATTTGGAAAATTTTAGCATCTGGCTTAATAGCTGGATTTGTTTATCTGCTTATGCATTCAGTCTGTTTTTTTGTTTTTGTTTTGATTGAAGGATAGAAGGAAATAAGGCCTCATGTAGACACAGAGTTGGAGAACCTTGCAGACCCTTTCAAAAGGTCTTTTGCACCCTCAGGGATCCTTGGATCATACTTTGAAAACTGCTGATATATGCTGTTTTATCCGTTTTTTCACTTAACATATCTGAGGTATTTCCATATCAGCACGTAAGGAATTTGCCCATTCATACCCTTTTATTGGGTTGGCCAGAAAGTTTGGGTTTTTCCCTAAAATGCTACGAAAAACCTGAACAAAGGTTTTGACTAGCCCAGTACTTTCACTAACAAGGAATGAAGTATATTGTTCAAAAGTGACTCAGTGGGGCTTGTGGAGGTACTGTGCTTTTTTTGACCTTGTGGAACTAGTGGATGCTGAGGCTATTTGGAGCATATCTGGAGCTTCTCCGTTGGTTGGTGCTTCCAGGGTCACACCAACACTTGAGACTGGGGGTTAGAGAATGGTGTGCACAGAGGCTGGCTGCTGTGATAAGCCGCCCAGGGGCTGAAGGCCAAAGGCTCTACTGCTCAAGTCTGCATCCGTGAGGCCTGTGTGGGAGCAAGGCTTTTGCTCCTGGCAGTCAGGTGGAGACAAGGGCTGTTTCCGTCTGCTACCTTGGAGCCCTCAGGGAGCTTCTGCATCCTGCTGCAAGGCGATGGGGAGGAGCCCTTCTCAGCTTGGCAGTGGCGCTCAGTCTTCTCTCATTCCATCGGTGAGAGCTAGTCACGTGGCCCTAGTGCCACGCAAGGGGTCTGCTGCTGCTGCTGCTGCTAAGTCGCTTCAGTCATGTCTGACTCTGCGGACCCCAAAGACGGCAGCCCACCAGGCTCCCCTATCCCTGGGATTCTCCAGGCAAGAACACTGGAGTGGGTTGCCGTTGCCTTCTGCAAGGGGTCTGGGAAGGGGTAAATCAGCTCAGGAAGAAATTGCCCTGGCTGCTGCTACTGATGAACCAGAGTAAATGGTAATTACTGATGGACAACTATCCTTAAAGCTCAGTGGAAGTCAGATTTCTATTAACCCTCACTTGTACAGCATTTACTGGTTGATAAAGTAGACAGTTGCAAATTACATGTAAATTGTTGGTTCATGTAATAGAGATGTTGTTTGGTCACAATTTTTTTGTTGCTTCGTTCTTTCTTTCCCCTCTTAACAACTGATTGGCAGGTTTGCACCTGGAGAAAGACATTCACCCTTTCCAACAAGGAATAGAGTCATTACATCCATTCTTTAATACATTAAATTCATTCAGTCTATCAAGTATTCACTGAGCATCATGGCAGTTTACATCCTGGCTCCTCACTATTTCCACTCCCCTGATTCTCTGTGAGTTACACATTCTTACCTGTTGCTCTGTTATTTTCGGGGTCTCTTCTTGCACTGGGAAGAATAGAACTCCCTACCTCACTTGAGATGTGGGGTGTGGTGATCTTTGGCTCAGAAACATTGAGGTTCAAACTCTGGTGCCCAGGGGCTGATGAGAAGTGCGTGTTCCTGGGACTCGAGCACAAAGTCCTGAGGGGGTCCAGTGTGGGCTGGAGTCTGCACTTCCACCAGCCCCCAGCCTTGACGTTTCCCTGGCCTTAGCTTCCCAGTGCCCTGCCTGCCCTGAACACTTCTGCCTTCTTGTCACCTCTGCAAGGAGCATCTTCCCTCCTGCACTCTTCAGTGGGTGCTGACAACCTAGGGAACCTTTCTCCCCCTGCCAGCTCTGGGGCACAGTGAGGGATGGGTGCCTGGCACTGGCCTTGCATGTCTGGCCTTTTCTCTGCCTCGCTGGTGGGAAATTAAACCAGAAGTGCTTCCCTGTGGGGCCTAGGAGGACTGGTGATGCTGTGCCCTCCAGCTGACATTCCACTGCCCAGTGGGCAGTGAACCTGGTGTGCTCTTTAGCCTCTCAGGCAGGGCCTGCCTGGTGCTTTGAGTTACCCGTCAGAGGCCAGGTGAGCACCGCCTGGGCAGGGAATACATCCTGGGTGCAATGGGTGACGGAGCCCTGGAGTTTCTGCAGGGAGGTGTCCTGGGCAACGAGCCATGGAGGCTGTTTATCCCAATTTCAGCCACCTCACCTGTCCAAATAGGTACGGCAGGTACAAGGGCAGGCTATAACCACCCCACAGACATGCAGTAGGGACCACACGCAGGACTTGAGGCCAGCACTGTCGGGACAGAGACAGCATGGGCTCTGCAAGTCTCAGCTACTTCTTCCACACTGAAAGTTGCTCAGTCTTGTCTGACTCTTTGCGACCTCATAGACTATACAGTCCATAGAATTCTCCAGGCCAGGATACTGGAGTGGGTAGCCATTCCCTTCTCCAGGGGATCTTCGCAACCCAGGTATCGAACCCAGGTTTCCCGCATTGCAGGCAGATTCTTCACCAGCTGAGCCAGCAGAGAAGCCCACTTCTATAAAGTAAGGGTAATAGTGGAAGTTCCACCCCAGAGGACACAGTGTTAACACATCCATCCCTTCTCTTCCATTCTACTCCTGAACAATGGTTTTTTAGTGGCCGATGGGAACCTATTAGAAACACACATTCTCAGGCTCAGCTCAGAAACTTGAGTCACCAACTGGCCCTTAAATTGATTCCACTGCATGTTCAGATCTTGAGAGTCAATGGTCTAGAATAGACTCGTTCACATCCTCTCTTCTCCCCCATGCTCTTTCTCTCCACCTTGGGAGGAGCTGCACTTCTTCCTTGCCACAACTGGTTCTGAGAGTCACCACTGGGTGTCAGAGCAGCCCCAGGAATGTCCCTGCTGTCACACCTCCTCTCAGGTCCTTCCAGTGTCTGCTGTGTCTCCTGGGGCTTCCCAGACAGCCCAGAAGATGAAGTGCTTGGATCAGGGCATGGGGTTGATTGAAGTATCTCAAAGCTCTGTACCCACGCTTTGCTTCCTTGTCACAGGCTTGGGCTGAAGCACCTGGTCCATGGCTCCGCCTCCAATGTTTCTGGGCTGAGAAGGGGTCTCAGGGAGGTCCTGAGAGGCCAAGGGGCCTGCCTGAGATCACCCCTGAGCCTTGTCAGGGTGAGGGCTTTGCCCTGTCCTTCCCTCTGCGAATCGACACAAGGGGGTCGAGCTCGCCTGGCTTGAGCCCACTCAGATCCTACCCTCCCATGGGCTCAGCAAACCCCTGCACCCTGCTCAGTGCCAGGCACAGCCCTGGGCCAGACAGATAAGGTCGCCACCTTGTGGAGCCTGCAAGGACTCGGCAACCACCCCGCCACAGCGATGCTTGGCCGAGCATCAGCAGGGCCTGCAAGGGACAGTAGGGATTTTGCTGGGTTTGCAGAAAAGGACAAGGCGGTGTCAAGGCCCACAGGCAGCATAGGCTGGGAGAGTGGGACCAGACACTGGGCAGAGGCATGGTAGCCCTTGGGGGATAGAGACCTTGGAGACATGCTTGGAGGCAATGGCAGCTGTTGAGCGGGACATGGGCCAAGCCTTGGGGGTAGCGGCACGTGTTGGAGCCTGGATAGGAGTTGCTGAGGGTCAGCTGGAGAGCGGAGGGAAGTGGTTTCTGATTGAGTTCCTGGGCCCCTGTTCCCAGAGACTTGAGGTGGGCCTGGGGCAGAGATCCTGGAGAGTGGCAGGGAGCAGAGGTGGTCTCAGGAACGGCCGAGTGACCAGCCCACCAGCCAGGGTGAGGGATGAGGAGGGCTGACGGGGTGGTGGGCGCATGCAGAGAGCAGCTAGGCTATAGGAGGTGTGGAAATTATGGTCAGGGGATGCGGCCGTAGAGATTTGGCAAGTGGAGGTCATCAGTATCTTGACACGCTTCAGTGGAAAATGGAGAGGGCGGGAGTATTGGTTTGGGACAAGGCCTGCACACAGACTCCCCCGCCCCCACCCCAGCTTTCCATCCCCAAGCCCCTGTCTCAGGGGCCTGGTCTCAGGCATTAGGGCTATCAGCCGGCTCTGAAGCTCCTCTTCCTGTCTGGGGATTGAGCCTCTGAGCACACCAGGTGATGTAAGTTGAGCCTCTTTGAGAGTGCAGTGCGTGTGGGCTTCATCTACTTTGAGACCCTCACCAAGGGGGCTGTGGCACATGAGGAGGATGAGAGGTCCACGGGCCACATTTAGGCCTCAGGGGGAGCCACACGGAGACACTCAGCTGTGCACACACAGTTTGCGTGCGCTCTCCAGATGGCACCCTCAAGGTGCACTCCACATCTAAAGTTGGAGCTGGGTATCACCATTATTGTCATTTGCTGCCAGGGTCGAGTCTGGCCCTGAGTTGCACCCGCTCTGAGTGTCTGGGCCAGGCTGTCCCTGGCGCCCGTGTGCCACATGCCGCAAGGTCTGTAAGAAAGCCCTGATCACCAGTGCAGGGAGGCGAGTGCCTGCTCAGTGACCAGGAAGGAGAGCCCTGGAGAGAGATGTGCCCAGCTGTTTCCTTTCCTGCCCTCCCCCCCGGAAGCTTCAGCAGTCTCATTTGTAAAAGGGGGGCGTGGCATCAGCTGCCCCAGAGCTAACATCCAGGACACTCTTGAAGAGAGTGTCCAGCATAGGTGAGCACCCTGTGTGCAGCTCCTAGGACTGTTTTCACAGGTGAGGACACCGAAGCCCAGGAAGGTAACCCAGTCAGGGCTCCTGTGACTGTCCCCTCTCCTAGAACTGGGTTCCAGCATGTACTTGTGGCTGACATGGAGCTAGATGCATAGCAGTGGTAGAATTCACTAACATTTATTGAATATTGAGGGATGAATAGTAGCATCTTACTAGACCAACACTTGAGCCAATGAGTGACCACGCTGATGAAGGAGTGACGTCAGCTTGTCCTGGACTGAAGTGGCCAGTGTAGACAGTATAGACATGTAGACCGAGTGGCCAGTTTTTCCAGACTACATCATGAAGCAGCAGGAACCCTGGTATGAAGTAATGGGAAAGGCCTCTGGCCCCATAGCTATGGAGTCCTCAGGCCCTACAGACTTCCCATTTCCCCCAGGATTCAGGCTGCGCACCTTCCCATCACTGGACTGTCCCAAGCCTCCCTTCTTTTCAGCCACAGGGGACTTCTGGCCTCTGATCCTTTGCATTCACTATTCCCCCTGCATGGATACCGTTCCCTGCCCCAGTGTCACCCCCCAACCCCTCTTCACTCTTTGCACTTGCTGTTCCTGCCCCCTGGACATTCCCTGCCCCAGTGTCCCCTCACCCTGCTTCACTCACTGTCTTCCCAGTGTGGACATTGCTCCCTACCCTAAGTCTTCCCACTCCCCACCCTATTCTGCCTCCCTCACAGCACGCTTCTGCTCCCCAGTTAGTTGCAGCTCGTCTTTCAACTCTCAACCAAAAGAGCAGTTTCTCAGCAAACCCCACCTCCTGCCCCGACCTTGGAGACAAGCGTCTCATTTCTCTTCTGGTGCTTTCCTTTTCTTCACCACTCCTCTGGGGCTCCTCCTTCAACACATATATATTTTTATAATTATCCAATCAAGACTCTTAGTCACTGAGTGGAATTTGTCTCTGTTCCTTTTCTAGCTTCAGGCCTCCTGTGGCAGTTGGGGGACTGGAGATACTGAATGAATGAACTTCATTTGTTTATGTCTCAACTTTCTTCTTATCACCTGCAAGCGGAAGCCACCAGAGACAAGAGCCCACCATGGCATTGAGGCAATCTGAGGAAATTTGAAGAAGCCTGCTTGAAAGGGGATCTTTGGGATTTCCATTCACGAGGACTGCCCACATGGGGGGCTTAGTCCCCACAATGCCAGACTTGCGTGTGGTCCAACTTTCTTCCATGCCCACTGCATGGCCCCCTTCCAGCCTGGAAATAGCTGGCACTGCCCCTATGGGGAGGTCAACCTGTGCCTTCTAATAGAGTTTACTTATATTTAAAGAAATTTACTTCAATGAAGGAGTTACGTCTGCCGTTTACCTATTTGTTTTACCTGTGTCTTACATATATTTTGTTCCTCCTTTATTTTTCGTTTGTGTGTTTAGTTGACATTTTTGTAGTGTACATTTTGATTCCTTTGTTTTTTACTTTTCTGTATAATTTTTAATTATTTTAAAGTGGTTACCTTTAACAATTAACAACCATTAACCATTGTTTCAATTAAACAGATTTTATTTGAATAATATCAACTTAGTATCAACAGTATAGAAATACTCTGCTTGTATACCTTTCCATCCCTTACATTTTATATCATTGTTACAGATTACATCTTCATACATTATTTTCTCATTGATGTTGATTTTTCAGTTCAGTTCAGTTCAGTTCAGTCGCTCAGTCGTGTCCGACTCTCCGCGACCCCATGAACCACAGCACGCCAGGCCACCCTGTCCATCACCAACTCCCAGAGTACACTCAAACTCATGTCCACAGAGTCGGTGATGCCATCCAGCCATCTCATTCTCTGTCGTCCCCTTCTCCTCCCGCCCCCAACCTTTCCCAGCATCAGAGTCTTTTCCAGTGAGTCAACTCGTCTCATGAAGTGGCCAAAGTATTGCAGTTTCAGCTTTAGCATCAGTCCCTCCAATGAACATTCAGGATTGATCTTTAGAATGGACTGGTTGGATCTCCTTGCAGTATAAGGGACTCTCAAGAGTCTTCTCCAACACCACAGGTAGACCTACACTACCAGAGATGCTAAGAGAGCCCTTCATGCTGATAGGAAAAGACCCTAGACATTAACTCAAAGTCAGAAGAAATGAAAACAATGGTAAAGGGTAAATACAAAGGCTGATGTTACTGCACTTCAGGTTTGTAACTCCTCTTGCTTTCTTATATGATTTAAAAGGCAACTACATAAAGCAGTAACTTTGATTGTGTTGATTTTTAGTTACTACTTTATGTAGTTGCCTTTAGTTTTTCTTTCCTTTCTGCCATAAGGGTGGTGTCATCTGCATATCTGAGGTTATTGATATTTCTCCTGGCAGTCTTGATTCCAGGTTGTGCTTCATCCAGCCCAGCTTTTCTCATGATGTACTCTGCATATAAGTTAAATTAGCAGGGTTACAAAATGCAGCCTTGACATACTCCTTTCCCAGTTTGGAATCAGTCTTTTGTTCCATGTCCAGTTCTAACTGTTGCTTCTTGACCTGCATACAGGTTTCTCAGGAGGCAGGTCAGGTGGTCTGGTATTCACATCTCTTGAAGAATTTTCCACATTTTGTTGTGATCCACACAGTCAAATGCTTTGGCTTAGTCAATAAAACAGAAGTAGATGTTTTTCTGGAACTTTCTTTTTTGATGATCCAACAGATGTTGGCGATTTGATTTCTGGTTCTCTGCCTTTTCTAAATCCAGCTTGAACATCTGGAAGTTCATGGTTCATGTACTAGTGAAGCCTGGCTTGGATAACTTTGAGCATTACTTTGCTAGCGTGTGAGATGAGTGCAATTGTACGGTAGTTTGAACATTCTTTGGCATTGCTTTTCTTTGGGATTGGAGTGAAAACTGACTTTTTCCAGTTCTTTGGCTACTGCTGAGTTTTCCAAATTTTCTGGCATATTGAGTGCAGCACTTTCACAGCATCATCTTTTAGGATTTGAAATAGCTCAACTGGAATTCCATCGTCTCCACTAGCTTTGTTTGTAGTGATGCTTCCTAAGGTCCACTTGACTTCACATTCCAGGATGTCTGGCTCTAGGTGAGTGATCACACCATTGTGATTATCTGTGTCTTGAAGATTTTTTTTGTATATTTCTTCCCTTAGATGAATTCATTTCAGTTGCCATATCTCCAGGTTCATTGGTCCTTTCTTCTGCCTGCTCAAATCTTCTGTTGAAGACCTTTAGTGATTTGTGTTTCAGCCATTTTGCTTTTCAATTTCAGAATGTTGGTTTGACTCCTTTTAATAATTGTATCTGTTGATATTCTCAATTTGCTCACAAAGTTGTACTTGATTTCCTTTGGTTCTTTTCCATGCTTTCCTTTAAGTCATTGAGCATATCTAAGATAGTTTATTTAATGCTTTTTACTAACATTTCCTTCCATTGTCTGGACTTCCTCAGGAATGGTTTCTGTCAAATACTTAGTTTCCTGTGAATCGACTTTTCCTTTGTATGATTTGTAATTTTGTCGTTGGTGTTTTTGAGAGCTGGGCATTCTGAATATTATAATGTGTTTACTCTGGAAATTTGTTTCTTCCCTTTTTAAAGACTGCTGAGTTTAGTTGTTGAGGGCTGACCATCATTTAGTGACTTTCCTAAATACACACAAACGTGTATATATACACATATATATGAAGATAGATGGCACCAAATGTAAGTAAGGGAATATATTTCACCTGAAATGAGAATATCAGTTAACATAAAATTATAAAAAGAATGAAACCAATGTTCTGGAAGTGAAAAGCACAGTAGCTGAAATGAAAATCACTAGAGTCATTCAACAGCATATTTGAGTAGGCAGAAGAAAATGTTGATAACTATAAATGATAATTGTACCTCCCTTCCTTTTAGTTCTATTTACCTCTCCTATTTAAACGTGTTGCTGTTTTTGATATAAGATGATTTCTGTTTTAGTCACCAAGTATAATTTTAAGTTATTTAGAGAGACGTATAATCTATTGTATATATCTATGTTTCTTCTCTTATTGTTTTCTTTTTATTTCTTCTTTGATCATTTCCTTAATGTCTGAAGTACTGTAAGTACTAGCCTTAGTCTGTCTTCAAGTCTGTTTATGACAAATTATTTTAACTTTCTTTCATTTCCAAATAGCTTTATTTTCTCCTTGTTCCTGAAGGATAATTTCACTAAATATAGAATTATATTTGGAATTACCTCAGCATTATGGCAGAGGAAGATGCTGTCTTTGTCTCTCTCTTTCAATCTGTAGCCAGTAAAACATACATAACTCAGCAAAGGTACCTCCGGCCAACACACCAGGATGCCAGAGAACAGGTAGATGGACTGGAACACAGAGAGGAGGTGGAACTGTGGAACAGTGGAGTTGGTGCCTGCAATCCTGGTCCTCTGGCTGAGGCTACTGAGCCACAGCCCCAGGGAACCTGGTAGGAGTAGGGGAGGTGGTGCACAGGACTCTGGCCTCCTGGCTGCCTGTGGCCTTGGTAACTGGGTAATAGCAGCAGTGGGGCCTGGGACTCCCATCCCTCACAGTGGTAGAATCCGCAAACCTGACAATACCTGACACAGCAGAGGCTCCTGTGACCCTCCCGCCCTCCCTCTCCTCTTGTGGAGGTGGAGCCTGTGACCCAGGAGTTCATGGACATGGTGGTAGAGCCCACCATCTTGGTGCCCCAGGCAGCACGTCAGCAACCTGGCAGCAGCAAAGCACCAATCACCCCAAAGCAGCGAACAGTGATGATGACTCTGGGTGTTGCCTCTGACTGAGACGGTGGAGAGTTGGAAAGTGTGAGTCGCAGTTCAGCAGAGGCTTCTCAGGTAAGAGAAACCAAGAACATATGTTCAACTACTGGAAAGCAAAAGAAAGGCCCATAATTTCTAACCTGTTGAATACTTAGAATCAAGTTTTTAAAAAAAGGTTTTATCTAAAGTAGAAAGATGTTCACTACTTTGGATATGCTGGTAAGGAACAAATTCTCTTTGCTTTACCAAAGAGACTGAAACTTTTAAAAAAACCAAACAGAAATTCTAGAGCTGAAGAACTCAATAAATGAGGTGAAGAATGCCTAAAAATCATTAAAACAGAGCAAACTAATGGAAGAGAGAATTAGCTGAGCTTGAAGATAGAAATCTGTATATGATACAAGCAGAATAGGAAAGAGATTTAAGGCCTAAAAAGAGAGAAAATTCTACAAGAGCTATAAAACTCTTTTCCTTTCAGAAAGGAAAACATCATGGTAATGGGCATCCCAGAAAGAAAAAAGAGACAGGGAGCAAAGAGTTCAAAGAAATAATAGCTGAGAACTTCCCAAACTTGGGGAAGGAACTGAATATGTAAGTCCATGAAGATAAGATAATACCTGATTCAGTTCAGTTCAGTTCAGTCGCTCAGTCGTGACCAACTCTTTGTGACGCCATGAATCACAGCACGCCAGGCCTCCCTGTCCATCACCAACTCCCGGAGTTCACTCAAACTCATGTCCACAGGGTCAGTGATGCCATCCAGCCATCTCATTCTCTGTCGTCCCCTTCTCCTCCTGCCTCTATCCTTCCCAGCATCAGAGTCTTTTCCAGTGAGTCAACTCGTCGCATGAGGTGGCCAAAGGATTGGAGTTTCAGCTTTAGCATCAGTCCTTCCAATGAACACCCAGGATAGATCTCCAAAAAGACTTTTTCCAAGACACATTATATTAAAATTATCAAAAGTAAATTACAAAGAAATTTTGAAGGCAGCCAGGGACCAAAGGATGGTTGCCTACAGAGGAACCTCCATTAGGCCATCAGCAGATTTCTCAGCAGGAACTCTACAGGCCAGGAAGGAGTGAAATGACATTCTCAAAATATTGAAAGATTAAAACTGTCATCCAAAAATATCCTACTTCAGCAAAATTTTCCTTTAGATGTGAAAGAGAAATAAGGGCTTTCAGAGATGAATAGAAACTGAGAGTTCATCAAACCTAGATTTATAAGAAAAATTGAAAGGAACTTTCCTATGACTGATGAAAAGGCAAAAGTACCCAAACATTAAGTAAGGTGATAGAATCAGAAAATTGCAACTCTTCCTCAGAATAGGTTTTTTAAACACTCTTTCAGAGCATAAAAGCTAAAGGGAAAAAGGCAGAAAAAATAACTATAGCTACTTCAATTTGGTAACAAACTCACAACATAAAAAGAACTAATTTGAGACAACAAAAAAGCCAAAGGGGAGAAGGAAAATGATGAAACCCAAATAGGCAAATGAAGACAAGTTGCTGTCAGCAGCAAAAGAACTGTTTCATCTGTGAGACATTTTATACAAACCTTATGGTAACCACAGAACATAAACTTAGAGCAGAGACATGAAACACAGAAAAAGAGGAAACTAAAAAGACAATCACGGAAAAAGACCGAACGGAAATAGTAGACAGAAAAACAAAAGAAGCAATGGAGATACAGAGCAACCAAAACACACAGAACGGCTGTACTGATCCCTCGCATAGCAATAATTACTCTATGTAAATGAAGTGAATTAACAAATCAGAAGACACAGCATTAGACCCAACTAATGCTGCCTCCTGGAAACTCACCTCAGCTCTAAAGACAAATGTAGGCTCAAAGTTAAGGGATGAAAGATGATACTCCAAGCAAATGGCAGCCTAAAAATACCAGGTTTAGTCATTCTTGTATCAGCCAAAACAGACTTCACACCAAAATAGGTAAAAAGATGAAAATGGACACTATATGAAAATAAAGGAGAAAATTCAGTAATAAGACATAACAGTGATTAATATATATGCACCTGACATAAAAGCACCAAAATATATACAATAATTTTTAAACTACTTAAAGAGAAATTTTCAGCAACACAATAACACTAGGGGACTTTAACACACTAGTTACATCAATGGATTGGTGATTCGGACAGAAAGTCAACAATGAAACAGCAGCCTTAAATGAAACATTTGACGAGATGAACTTACTAGGTTTATACAGAACATTCCATCTAAATGCACCCTAATACACATCTTCTCAAGTGCCTGTGGAACATTCTCAAGAGCAATTCCTATCTTGTAACACAAAACTAGTCTAATTAAATTTGAGAAGATTGAAATCATATCAATCTTTTCTGTTCACAGTGTTATGAAACTAGAAATGACTATAAGAGGAAAAATAATCAACTATAAGCTGGAAAAATCACAAATATGTGGAGACTGAACACCATGCTATTGAACAGCTATTGAGTAAAAAATCAAAGGATAAATCTACATTTCCTGAAGACAAGTGAAAATGAAAATACAACATAGGAAAAAATCTATGGGATGCAGCAAAAATGGTATTAGGAGGGAAATTTATAACAGTCTGGGCCTACAATAAGAAATAAGCAGGAGCTGCTTGTATATTTTTGAGATTAATTCTTTGTCAGTTGTTTCATTTGCTATTATTTTCTCCCATTCTGAAGGCTGTCTTTTCACCTTGCTTATAGTGTCCTTTGCTGTGCAGAAGCTTTTAATTTTAATTAGGTCCCGTTTGTTTAGTTTTGCTTTTATTTCCAATATTCTGGAGGATCATGGGTCATGGAGGATCCTGCTGTGATTTATGTCGGAGAGTGTTTTGCCTATGTTCTCCTCTAGGAGTTTTATAGTTTCTGGTGTTATATTTAGATCTTTAATCCATTTTGAGTTTATTTTTGTGTATGGTATTAGGAAGTGTTCTAGTTTCATTCTTTTACAAGTGGCTGACCAGTTTTCCCAGCACCACTTGTTAAAGAGACTGTCTTTTCTCCATTTTATATTCTTGCCTCCTTTGTCAAAGATAAGGTGTCCATAGGTGCATGGATTTATCTCTGGGTTTTCTATTTTGTTCCATTGATCTATATTTCTGTCTTTATGCCAGTACCATATTGTCTTGATGACAGTGGCTTTGTAGTAGAGCCTGAAGTCCGGCAGGTTGATTCCCCCAGTTCCATTCTTCTTCCTCAAGATGGCTTTGGCTATTCGAGGTTTTTTGTATTTCCATACAAATTGTGAAGCTATTTGTTCTAGTTCTGTGACAACTGACAAAGAATTAATCCCCCAAATATACAAGCAGCTCCTGCAGCTCAATTCCAGAAAAATAAATGACCCAATAAAAAAATAGGCCAAAGAACTAAACAGACATTTCTCCAAAAAAGACATAAAGATGGCTAACAAACACATGAAAAAATGCTCAACATCCCTCATAATCAGAGAAATGCAAATCAAAACCACAATGAGATACCATTTCACACCAGTCAGAATGGCTGCTATCCAAACGTCTACATGCAATAAATGCTGAAGAGGGTGTAGAGAAAAGGGAACCTTCTTACACTGTTGGTGGGAATGCAAACTAGTACAGCCACTATGGAGAACAGTGTGGAGATTCCTTAAAAAACTGGAAATAGAGCTGCCATATGACCCAGCAATTGTATTCCTGGGCATACACACCGAGGAAACCAGAAATGAAAGAGACACATGTACTCCAATGTTCATTGCAGCACTGTTTATAGTAGCGAGGACATGGAAGCAACCTAGATGTCCATCTGCAGACGAATGGATAAGAAAGCTTTGGTGCATATACACAATGGAGTATTACTCAGCCATTAAAAAGAATGCATTTGACTCAGTGCTAATGAGGTGGATGAAACTGGAGCCTATTATACAGAGTGAAGTAAGCCAGAAAGAAAAATTCCAATACAGGATAACGCATATATATGGAATTTAGAAAGATGGTAACAATAACCCTGTATGCTGCTGCTGCTAAGTCACTTCAGTCGTGTCCGACTGTGCGACCCCATAGACAGCAGCCCACCAAGCTCGCCCGTCCCTGGGATTCTCCAGGCAAGAACACTGGAGTGGGCTGCCATTTCCTTCTCCAATAACCCTGTATACGAGACAGCAAAAGGGACACAGCTGTATAGAACAGTCTTTTAGACTCTGTGGGAGAGGGCGAGGGTGGGATGATTTGGGAGAATAGCATTGAAACGTATATTATCATATGTGAAACGAATCACCAGTCCAGGTTCAACGCATGATACAGGATGCTCGGGGCTGGTGCACAGGGATGACCCAGAGGGAGGGTAAGGGGAGGAGAGAGGAGGGAGGGGGGTTCAGGAGGGGGAACTCATGTACACCCGGGGCAGATTCATATCAATGTATGGCAAAACCAACCAATATAAAGTAATTAGCCTCCAATAAAAAAAATAAAAAATAAAAAGAAAGAAGCAAAATTTTAAGTAAACAGTCTATCCTTACACTCACCTCGGAACTTCTCAAGTGGCTCAGTGACAAAGAATCGGCCTGCCAATGCAGGAGATGCAAGAGATTTGATCCCTGAAGTCAGGAAGTTCCCTAGAGTAGGAAATGGCAACTCCAGTATTCTTGTCTGGAAAATTCCATGGACAGGGGAACCTGGTGGGCTACAGTCCATGGGGTTGCAGAGAGTCACACATGGCTGAACACACAGACACACACACACAGACACAACCTTACATCTAAAGAAACTGGAAAAAGAAGACCAGACAAAGCCCAAAGTCAGTAGAAGGTAGGAAAAATACAGATCATAGCAGTAAAATTCAGACTAAAGATAAAATAAAAAAGATCAGTGTAACTGAGAATTGGTTCTTTGAAAAGAAAAAGAGAATTGACAAACCTTTGACTAAAAAAGAGAGGAGGCTCTGAAAAGTAACATCAGAAATGAAAGAGGAGAAATAACATTCATAAAAATATAAATGATTATAAGGGAATATTATGAACAACTATATGCCAACAAATTGAACACCCTAGAAGAAATGGAAAAATTCTTAGAATCATACAACCTTATAGATGAATCATAAATATAAAATCTGAATAGACAATTCACTAGTAAAGAGATTGAAATGGTAATCAAAAAACTTCCCCCAAACAAGACGGCTTTACAGTTGAATTCTACCAGTCAAAGAAGATTTAAGATCTATACATCTCAAAATAGCAAAAAAACTTAGAGGAGTGAATGTTTCCTAATTCATCTTATGAAGCCTAATACCAAAATCAGTCAGAAAATATACAGGTCAGTATCTCTAGACCACCTGACCTGCCTCTTGAGAAACCTGTATGCAGTTCAGGAAGCAACATTTAGAACTGGACATGGAACAACAGACTGGTTCCAAATAGGAAAAGGAGTACGTCAAGGCTGTATATTGTCACCTTGCTTATTTAACTTATATGCAGAGTACATCATGAGGAACGCTGGGCTGGAAGAAGCACAAGCTGGAATCAAGATTGCCGGGAGAAATATCAATAACCTCAGATATGCAGATGACACCACCCTTATGGCAGAAAGTGAAGAGGAACTCAAAGGCCTCTTGATGAAAGTGAAAGAGGAGAGTGAAAAAGTTGGCTTAAAGCTCAGCATTCAGAAAACTAAGATCATGGCATCTGGTCCCATCACTTTATGGGAAATAGATGGGGACACAGTGGAAACAGTGTCAGACTTTATTTTTTTGGGTTCCAAAATCGCTGCAGATCGTGATTGCAGCCATGAAATTAAAAGATGCTTACTCCTTAGAAGGAAAGTTATGACCAACCTAGACAGCATACTAAAAAGCAGAGACATTACTCTGCCAACCAAGGTCCGTCTAGTCAAGGCTATGGTTTTTCCCTTGGTCATGTATGGATGTGAGAGTTGGACTGTGAAGAAAGCTGCTCGCTGAAGAATTGATGCTTTTGAACTGTGGTGCTGGAGAAGACTCTTGAGAGTCCCTTGGACTGCAAGGAGATCCAACCAGTCCATTCTAGAGGAGATCAATCCTGGGTGTTCATTGGAAGGACTGATGCTAAAGCTGAAACTCCAATCCTTTGGCCACCTCATGAGACGAGTTGACTCACTGGAAAAGACTCTGATGCTGGGAGGGATTGGGGGCAGGAGGAGAAGGGGACGACAGAGAATGAGATGGCTGGATGGCATCACCAACTCTGTGGACATGAGTTTGAATGAACTCCGGGAGTTGGTGATGGACAGGGAGGCCTGGCGTGCTGTGATTCATGGGGTCGTGGAGAGTCGGTCACAACTGAACGACTGAACTGAACTCAACTGAACTGATATCTAAGGAACATAGATGCAAAAATCCTCAACAAAGTACTAGCTAACTAAACTCAACCATGCTCTAAAAGGATCCCCAAGTCAAGTAGGGTTTATTCCAGGGATGCAAGGATGGCTCCCCACCCAGAAATTGATCTACATGCGACATCACTGTAAGAAAGTGAAGGAAAGAAACCATATGGCATCTCCGTACATACAGAAGAGCGTCTGACAAGATGAGACCCGTTTATGAGTAAAAACGCTCTCAGTACAGTGGGCGCAGAAGGGTGTGTGTCTGTGTGCACTCAGTTGCTTAGTCGTGTCTGACTTTATGTGACCCCATGTACTGTAGCCCACCAGGCTCCTCTGTCTGTGGAAGTTTCCAGCCAAGAATGCTGGATCAGGTTGCCATTTCCTACTCCAGGGGATCTTATCTCACCAACCCCAGAACTGAACCCACATCTCTTGCATCTCCTTATTGGAAGGTGGATTCTTTACCACTGTGTCATCTGGGAAATCCATAGAGGAATGCACCTCTACCTAATTAAGGTCATGTATGACAGATCCACGGCTAACATTATACTTAACGTTGAAAAATTGAAAGCAATCCCTCTAAAGTCAGGAAGAAGGCCAGGAGGCCGACTTTCACCACTCTTATTCACAATTGTTTTGGAAATCTCAGCCAGAGTGAAAAGGCAAGAAAAAGAAATATGAGTCATCAAATTTGGAAAAAAAGAAGTAAAACTGTCACTATTTGTGGATGACATGTTTTTTAAAAATATTTATTTTTAATTGATTGATGATTGCTTTACAATATTGGTTTGACTTCTGTCATACATCAACATGAATTGAACATAGGTGTACATATGTCTGTTCCCTCTTGAATCTCTCTCCCACCTCCCTAGGTTCCCACCTCTTTAGGTTATTACGGAGCCCAGTTTGAATTCCCTGAGTCATGCAGCAAATTCTCATTGACTGTCTATTTACATATATTGGTGTATATGTTTCCAAGCTACTCTCTCAATTTATCTCACTCTCTCTCTTCTCCCCAACCCTTGTCCATAAATCTGTTCTCTATGTCTGCATCTCCATTGCTGATCTGCAAACAGGTTCATCAGTACCATCCTTCTAGATTCCATGTATATGTGTTAATATATGATATTTGTTTTTCTCTTTCTGACTCACTTCACTCTGTATAACAGGCTCTAAGTTCATCCACCTCATTCAGTTCAGTTCAGTTCAGTCGCTCAGTCGTGTCCGACTCTCTGCGACCCCATGAATTAGAACTGACTCAAATGCATTCCTATTTATGGCTGAGTAGTATTGCATTGTGTATATGTACGATAGCTTCTTTATCCACTCATCCTTCGATGGACATCAAGGTTGCTTCCTTGTCCTAGCTATTGTAAGTAGTGCTGCAGTGAACAGCGGGGTACAGGTGTCTTTTTCAGTTTCTTCAGGATATAAGCCTAGAAGTGGTATTGCTGGGTCATATGGTGGCTTTATTCCTAATTTTAAAAGGAATCTCCATATAGTCTTCCATGGTGGCTGTATCAATTTACTTTCCCACCAGCAATACAACAGGGTTCCCTTTTCTCCACACTCTCTCCAGCACATGTTGTTTGTGCATTTTTTTCATTATGGCCATTCTGATCAGTGTGAGGTGACATCTCATTGTAGTTTTGATTTGTGTATCTCTAATAATGAGTGATGTTGAACATCTGTTCATGTGTTACATCCATATGTCTGGAGAAATCAGATGACCTGCTTTTTAAAAAAAATTATTTATTTTTATTTTTTGCAATATAATTGCTTTATAATGTTGTATTAGTTTCTGCTGTACAACAACATGGATCAGGCATAAGTATACATATATTCCTTCCCTCTTGATTCTCCTTCCCACCACCTCCTCCTTTCTATCCCTCTAGGGCATCACAGAGCAACAAGCTGAGCTCCCTCTGCTATACAGCAGCTTCCTGCTAGCAATCTGTTTTACACATGGTAGTGTATGTGTGTCAGTGCTAGTCTCTCAATTCATCCCACCCACTCCTTCCCCCTGTATCCACAAGTCCATTCTCTATATCTGCATTTCTGTTTCTGCCCTGCAAATAGGTTCCTCAGTGCAATTTTTTCGAGATTCCATATGTATGTGTTAATATACAATATTTGTTATTCTCTTTCTGACTTAATTCATTCTGTATAATAGGCTCTGGATTCATCCACATCACTACAATTAACTCATTTTTTGATCCTTTTTATGGTAAATATTCTATAGTGTATATGTATCACATGTTTTTATCCATTCATCTATCTTTCAATGGACATCTAGGTTGCGTCCATGTATTGGTTATTGTAAATAGTACTGGAATGAACATTGGGGTACATGTGTCTTTTTGAGTTATGATTTTCTCAGGGTATGTGCCCAGTAGTGGAATTGCTGGCTTGGTTATATGGTAGTTCTATGTTTAGCTTTTTAAAGAACCTTCATATTTTTCTCCTCATTTCACATGCTAGCGAGGTAATGCTCAAAATCCTTCAAACTAGGATAAGTGAACAATAAGTGAACCAAGGCCTTCCAGAAGTACAACCTGGATTTACAAAAAGCCGAGGAACAAGAAATCAAATTGCCAACATCCGTTGGATCATTGATAAAGCAAGGGAATTCTAGAAAAACATCTACTTCTGTTTAACTGACTACGCTAATGCCTTTGACTGTGTGGATCACAACAAACTGTGGAAAATTCTTCAAGAGATGGGAATACCAGACCACCTGACCTGCCTCCTGAGAAATCTGTATGCAGGTCAAGAAGCAACAGTTAGAACTGGACATAGAAAAGGGGACTGGTTTGAAATTGGGAAAGGGGTAAGTCAAGGCTGTATATTGTCATTTTGCTTATTTAACTTCTATGTAGAATACATCATGTGAAATGCCAGTCTGGATGAAGCTCAAGCTGGAGTCAAGATTGCTGGGAGAAAGAAAGTGAAGAGGAACCAAAGAGACTCTCGATGAAGGTGAAAGAGGAGCATGAAAAAGCTGGCCTAAAATTAAACATTCAAAAAATGAAGATCATGACATCTGGTTCCATCACTTCATGGCAAATAGATGGGAAAGAATGGAAACAGTGACAGACTTTATTTTCTTGGGCTCCAAAATCACTGCAGATGGTGACTGCAGACTTGAAAGTAAAAGATGCTTGCTCCTTGGAAAATAAACTATGACAAACTTAGGCAGTGTATTAAAAAGCAGAGACATTACTTTGCTAACAAAGGTCCATCTTGTCAAAGTGATGATTTTTCCAGTAGTTAAATATGGATGTGCAAAGGAGAAAAGGAAAGATATAAGCATCTGAATGCAGAGTTCCAAAGAATAGCAAGGAGAGATAAGAAAGCCTTCCTCAGTGATCAATGCAAAGAAATAGAGGAAAGCAACAGAATAGGAAAAACAAGAGATCTTTTCAAGAAAATTAGAGATTCCAAGGGAACATTTCATGCAAAGATGGATTCAATAAAGGACAGAGATGGTAGGGACCTAACAGAAGCAGAAGATATTAAGAAGAGGTGGCAAGAATACACAGAAGAACTGTACAAAAAAGATCTTCACGACCAAGATAGTCCCGATAACGTGATCACTGACCTAGAGCCAGACATCTTGGAATGTGAAGTCAAGTGGGCCTTAGAAAGCATCACTAGGAACAAAGCTAGTGGAAGTGATGGAATTCCAGTTGAGCTATTTCAAATCTTGAAAGATGATGCTGTGAAAATGCTGCACTCAATATGCCAGCAAATTTGGAAAACTCAGCAGTGGCCACAGGACTGGAAAAGGTCAGTCTTCATTCCAGTCCCAAAGAAAGGCAATGCCAAAGAATGATCAAACTCCCGCACAATTGCACTCATCTCACACGCTAGTAAAGTCATGCTCAAAATTCTCCAAGCCAGGCTTCAGCAATATGTGAACCGTGAACTCCCAGATGTTCAAGCAGGTTTTAGAAAAGGCAGAAGCAGCAGAGATCAAATTTCCAATATCCGCTGGATCATGAAGAAAGCAAGAGAGTTCCAGAAAAACATCTATTTCTGCTTCATTGACTATGCCAAAGCCTTTGACTGTGTGGATCACAATAAACTGTGGAACATTCTGAAAGAGATGGGAATCCCAGACCACCTGACCTGCCTCTTGAGAAACCTGTATGCAGGTCAGGAAGCAACAGTCAGAACTGTACATGGGACAACCGACTGGTTCCAAATAGGAAAAGGAGTACGTCAAGGCTGTATATTGTCACCTTGCTTATTTAACTTCTATGCAGAGTACATCATGAGGAACGCTGGGCTGGAAGAAGCACAAGCTGGAATCAAGATTGCTGGGAGAAATATCAATAATCTCAGATATGCAGATGACACTACCCTTATGGCAGAAAGTGAAGAGGAACTCAAAGGCCTCTTGATGAAAGTGAAAGAGGAGAGTGAAAAGGTTGGCTTGAAGCTCAACATTCAGAAAACAAAGATCATGGCATCTGGTCCCATCACTTCATGGGAAATAGATGGAAAAACAGTGGAAACAGTGTCAGACTTTATTTTTTTGGGCTCCATAATCACTGCAGATGCTGATTGCAGCCATGAAATTAAAAGACGCTTACTCCTTGGAAGGAAAGTTATGACCAACCTAGATAGTATATTAAAAAGCAGAGACATTATTTTGCCAACAAAGGTCCATCTAGTCAAAGCTATGGTTTTTCCCGTGGTCATGTATGGATGTGAGAGTTGGACTGTGAAGAAAGCTGATCGCCGAAGAATTGATGCTTTTGAACTGTGGTGTTGGAGAAGACTCTTGAGAGTCCCTTGTACCGCAAGGAGATCCAACCAGTCCATTCTAGGGGAGATCAATCCTGGGTGTTCATTGGAAGGACTGATGCTAAAGCTGAAACTGCAATACTTTGGCCATCACATGCGACGAGTTGACTCACTGGAAAAGACTCTGATGCTGGGAAGGGTTGGGGGCGGGAGGAGAAGGGGACGACGGAGAATGAGATGGCTGGATGGCATCACCGACTCTGTGGACATGAGTTTGAGTGAACTCCGGGAGTTGGTGATGGATAGGGAGGCCTGGCGTGCATGGGGTTGCGGAGAGTCGGACACGACTGAGCGACTGAACTGAACTGAACTGACTGAAATATGGATGTGAGAGTTGGACCATAAAGAAGGCTAAGCACTGAAGAATTGTTGGAGAAGACTCTTGAGAGTCCGTTGGACTGCAAGGAGATCAAACCAGTCAATCCTAAAGGAAATCAACCATCAGTATGCTGAAGCTGAAGCTCCAATACTTTGGTCACATGATGCAAAGAATTGACTCATTGGAAAAGACTTTGATGTTGAGAAAGATTGAAGGCAGGAAGAGAAGGGGACGACAGAGGATGAAATGGTTGGATGGCATCACCAACTTAATGGATATGTGTTTGAACAAACTCCAGGAGATGGTGAAGGACAGGGAAGCCTGGCATGCTGCAGACCATGTGTTGCAGAGTCGGACACAATTGAGTGACTGAGCAACAACAGACATGCAGATGACATCACCCTTTTTGCAGAAAGCAAAGAGGAACTAAAGAGCCTCCTGTTGAAGGTCAAAGAAGAGTGAAAAAGCTATCTTAAAACTCAACATTCAAAAAATGAAGATCATGACATCCAGTCCCATCACTTCATGGCAAATAGATGAGGAAACAATGGAAACAGTGACAAAGATTTTTTCTTGGGTTCCAAATCCCTGCAGGTGGTGACTGCAGTCAGGAGAAGGGAATGGATGCCCATTACAGTATTCTTGCCTGCAAAATCCCATGAACAGAGGAACCTGGTAGGCTATCGTCCATGGGGGTCACAAAAAGTTGGATATTACTCAGTGACTAAGCAAAAAAAAAAGACTTGATGGGTTTTGGGTCATCGTATTTTCATTGTCTTTTGTTTCCATGTATTGTTTTAATTTCCCCCTTAATTTCTGCAAAGATCACTTGGTTATTTAGTGGCATATCATTTAGCCTCCATGTGTTTCTGTTTTTTGTATTTTTTTTCCTATAATTGGTTTCTAATATCATAGTGTGTGGTCAGAAAAGATGCCTGATACAATTTCCACTTTCTTAAATTTTACTAGGCTTCATTTCTGACCCAAGATATGGTCTATCCTGGAGAATGTTCCATATGCACTTGAGAAGAAAGTTTATTCTGCTGCTTTCAGGTGAAATGTCTTGTAAATATCAATTAAATCTATCTGGTCTATTGTGTCAGTTAAAGTTTGTGTTTCCTTATTTATTTTCTGTCCAGATGATCTGTCCATTGGTGTAAGTAGGATGTTAAAATTCCCCACTATCATTGTGTTACTGTTGATTTCTCCTTTTATGGTTGGTTGGTAGCATTTGTCTTATGTATTGAGGCATTCATATGTTGGGTGCATAAATGTTTATAATCATTATAGCTTCTTGATCATTATGTATTGTCCTTCCATATCTCTTGTAACAGTTTTTATTTTAAAGTCTATTTTGTCTGATATGAGTATTGCTACTTCAGCTTTCTTTTGATCTCCATTTGCATGGAATATCTTTTTCCATTCCCTCACTTTCAGTCTGTATATATCCCTACGTGTGAAGTGGGTCTCTTGTATGGAGCACGGTATACAGGTCTTGTTTTGTATCCATTCAGCCAGTCTGTTTCCTTTTTGTTTGGGCAGTTTATCCATTTACATTTAATGTAATTATCAACATGTTTGTTTATCAATTCTTTTGTGTTTGTTTTTGTGGGTATTTTTATTCTCCTGTGTGTCTGCCTAGAGAAGTTTCTTTAGCATTTGTTGTAAAACTGATTTGGTGATGCTGAACTCTTTCAGTTTTGCTTGTCTGTAAAGCTTTTGATTTCCCCTTTAAATCTGAATGAGATCTTTGCTGAGTAGAGTAATGTTGGTTGTAGGTTTTTCCCCTTTATTACTTTAAAGATATCTACTCCCTCTGGCCTGCAGAGTTTCTGGTGAAAAATCAGCTGATAGCCTTATGGGGATACCCTTGTATGTTATTTCTTCCTTTCCCCTTCCTGTTTTTTAGACACGTTTTTGTCTTAATTTTTAAATTTTATTTATTTTTTATTTTTATTTTTTATTGGAAGCTAATTATTTTTCAATATTATATTGGTTGGTTTTGCCATACATTGACATGAATCCACCCCAGGTGTACATTATTTCCCCTTCTTGAACCCCCCTCCACCTGCCTTCCCCCCTTATCCTCCCTCTGGGTCATCCCCTGTGCACCAGCCCCGAGCATCCTGTATCATGCGTCGAACCTGGACTGGTGATTTGTTTCACATATGATAATTTACATGTTTCAATGCCATTCTCCCAAATCATCCCACCCTCACCCTCTCCCAGAGTCCGAAAGACTGTTATATACAACTGTGTCTCTTTAGCTGTCTCGTATACAGGGTTATCATTTTCATCTTTCTAAATTCCATATATATGTGTTAGAATAGAAGAAAAGTTATGACCAACCTAGATAGAATATAAAAAGCAGAGACATTACTTTGCCAACAAAGGTCCGTCTAGTCAAGGCTATGGTTTTTCCCGTGGTCATGTATGGATGTGAGAGTTGGACTGTGAAGAAAGCTGATCGCTGAAGAATTGATGCTTTTGAACTGTGGTGCTGGAGAAGACTCTTGAGAGTCCCTTGGACTGCAAGGAGATCCAACCAGTCCATTCTAAAGGAGATCAATCCAGGGTGTTCATTGGAAGGACTGATGCTAAAGCTGAAACTCCAATACTTTGGCTACCTCATGCGTCAAGTTGACTCACTGGAAAAGAGTCTGATTCTAGGAAGGATTGGGGGTGGGAGGAGATGGGGACGACAGAGATTGAGATGGCTGGATGGCATCACCGACTCGATGGACATGAGTTTGAGTGAACTCCAGGAGTTGGTGATGGACAGGGAAGCCTGGCGTGCTGTGATTCATGGAGTCACAAAGAGTGGTCACGACTGAGCGACTGAACTGAACTGAACTGATACTGTATTGGTGTTTTTCATTCTGGCTTACTTCACTCTGTATAATAGGCTCCAGTTTCACCACCTCATTAGAACTGATTCAAATACATTCTTTTTAATGGCTGAGTAATACTCCATTGTGTATATGTACCAAAACTTTCTTATCCATTCGTCTGCAGATGGACATCTAGGTTGCTTCCCTGTCCTGGCTATTATAAACAGTGCTGCAGTGAACATTGGAGTACATATGTCTCTTTCAATTCTGGTTTCCTCGGTGTGTATGCCCAGGAGTGCGATTGCTGGGTCATATGGCAGTTATCTCATTGTGGTTTTGATTTGCATTTCTCTGATTATGAGGGATGTTGAGTATTTTTTCATGTGTTTGTTAGCCATCTGTATGTCTTCTTTGGAGAAATGTCTGTTTAGTTCTTTGGCCCATTTTTTCATTGTGTTGTTTATTTTTCTGGAATTGAGCTGCAGGAGCTGCTTGTGTATTTTTGAGATTAATTCTTTGTCAGTTGTTTCATTTGCTATTATTTTCTCCCATTCTGAAGGCTGTCTTTTCACCTTGTTTATAGTTTCCTTTGCTGTGCAGAAGCTTTAAATTTTAATTAGGTCCCATTTGTTTAGTTTTGCTTTTCTTTCCAATATTCTGGGAGGTGGGTCATGGAGGATCCTGCTGTGATTTATGTCGGAGAGTGTTTTGCCTACGTTCTCCTCTAGGAGTTTTATAGTTTCTGCTGTTACATTTAGATCTTTAATCCATTTTGAGTTTATTTTTGTGTATGGTGTTAGGAAGTGTTCTAGTTTCATTCTTTTACAAGTGGCTGACCAGTTTTTCCAGCACCACTTGTTAAAGAGACTTTTCTCCATTTTATATTCTTGCCTCCTTTGTCAAAGATAAGGTGTCCATAAGTGTGTGGATTTATCTCTGGGTTTTCTATTTTGTTCCATTGATCTTTATTTCTGTCTTTATGCCAGTACCATACTGTCTTGATGACAGTGGCTTTGTAGTAGAGCCTGAAGTCCGGCAGGTTGATTCCCCCAGTTCCATTCTTCTTCCTCAAAATTGCTTTGGCTATTCGAGGTTTTTTGTATTTCTATACAAATTGTGAGATTATTTGTTCTAGCTCTGTGAAAAATATCGTTGGTAGCTTGATAGGGATTGCATTGAATGTATAAATTACTTTGTGTAGTATACTCATTTTCACAATATTTTTTTTTCCAATACACGAACATGGTATATTTCTCCATCTATTAGTGTCCTCTTTGATTACTTGACTATGCCAAAGCCTTTGACTGTGTGGATCACAATAAACTGTAGAACATTCTGAAAGAGATGGGAATACCAGACCACCTGACCTGCCTCTTGAGAAACCTGTATGCAGGTCAGGAAGCAACAGTTAGAACTGGACATGGAACAACAGACTGGTTCCAAATAGGAAAAGGAGTACGTCAAGTTTGTATATTGTCACCCTGCTTATTTAACTTCTACGCAGAGTACATCATGAGGAACGCTGGGCTGGAAGAAGCACAAGCTGGAATCAAGATTGCCGGGAGAAATATCTATAACCTCAGATATGCAGATGATACCACACTTATGGCAGAAAGTGAAGAGGAACTCAAAGGCCTCTTGATGAAAGTGAAAGAGGAGAGTGAAAAGGTTGGCTTGAAGCTCAACATTCAGAAAACGAAGATCATGGCATCTGGTCCCATCACTTCATGGGAAATAGATGGGGAAACAGTGGAGACAGTGTCAGACTTTATTTTTTGGACTCCAAAATCACTGCGGATGCTGATTGCAGCCATGAAATTAAAAGATGCTTACTCCTTGGAAGGAAAGTTATGACCAGCCTAGATAGCATATTAAAGAGCAGAGACATTACTTTGCCAACCAAGGTCCGTCTAGTCAAGGCTATGATTTTTCCTGTGGTCATGTATGGATGTAAGAGTTGGACTGTGAAGAAAGCTGATCAAAGAAGAATTGATGCTTTTGAACTGTGGTGCTGGAGAAGACTCTTGAGAGTCCCTTGGACTGCAAGGAGATCCAACCAGTCTATTCTAGAGGAGATCAATCCTGTGTGTTCATTGGAAGGACTTATGCTAAAGCTGAAACTGCAATACTTTGGCCATCTCATGCGACGAGTTGACTCACTGGAAAAGACTCTGATGCTTGGAGCGATTGGGGGGAGGAGGAGGTGGGGACGACAGAGAATGAGGTGCCTGGATGGCATCACCGACTCGATGGACATGGGTTTTGGTGAACTCCAGGAGTTGGTGATGGACAGGGAGGCCTGGCGTGCTGTGGTTTGTTGGGTCGCTAAGAGTCGGACACGACTGAGCGACTGAACTGAACTGAACTGACTTGATTACTTTCACCAGTGTTTTATAGTTTTCTATGTACAGGTCTTTTGTTTCTTTAGGTAGATATATTCCTAAGTATTTTATTCTTTTCGTTTCAACAGTGAATGGACCAGTTTCCTTAATTTCTCTTTCTATTTTCTCATTATTAGTGTATGGGAATGCAAGGGATTCCTGCGTGTTGATTTTATATCCTGCAACTTTACTGTATTCATTGATTAGCTCTAGTATTTTTCTGGTAGAGTCTTTAGGGTTTTCTGTGTAGAGGATCATGTCATCAGCGAACAATGAGAGTTTTACTTCTTCTTCTCCAATTTGGATTCCTTTTATGTCTTTTTCTGCTCTGATTGCTGTGGACAAAGCTTCCAGAACTATGTTGAATAGTAGTGGTGAGAGTGGGCATACTTGTCTTGTCCCTGACTTTAGGGGAAATGCTTTCAGTTTTTCACCATTGAGGGTAATGTTTGCTGTGGGTTTGTCATATATAGCTTTTATTATGTTAAGGTATGTTCCTTCTATTCCCACCTTTTGGAGGGTTGTTATCATAAATGGATGTTGAATTTTGCCAAAGGCTTTCTCTGCATCTATTGAGATAATCATATGATTTTTATTTTTCAGTTTGTTAATGTGATGTATTACGTTGATTGATTTGCAGATATTGAAGAATCCTTGCATTCCTGGGATAAAGCCCACTTGGTCATGATGTATGATCTTCTCAATGTGTTGTTGGATTCTGATTGCTAGAATTTTGTTAAGGATTTTTGCATCTATTTTCATCAGTGATATTGGCCTGTAGTTTTCTTTTTTTGTGGGATCTTCACCAGATTTTGGGATTAGGGTGATGGTGGCCTCATAGAATGAGTTTGGAAGTTTCCCTTCCTCAGCAATTTTCTGGAAGAGTTTGAGTAGAATAGGTGTTAGCTCTTCTCTAAATTTTTGTTAGAATTCAGCTGTGAAGCCTTCTGGACCTGGGCTTTTGTTTGCTGGAAGATTTCTGATTACAGCTTCTATTTCTGTGCTTGTGTTGGGGCTGTTAAGATTTTCTATTTTTTCTTGGTTCAGTTTTGGAAAGTTGTACTTTTCTAAGAATTTGTCCATTTCTTCCAAATTGTCCATTTTATTGCCATATAATTGCTGATAGTATTCTCTAATGATCCTTTGTATTTCTATATTGTTGGTTGGTTCTCTCCATTTTCATTTCTAATTTTATTGATTTGGTTCTTCTCCCTTTGTTTCTTGATGAGTCTGGCTAGTGGTTTGTCAATTTTATTTATTCTCTCAAAGAACCACCTTTTGGCTTTGTTGATTTTTGCTATGGTCTTTTGTTTCTTTTGCATTTATTTATGCCCCAATTTTTAAGATTTCTTTCCTTCTACTAACCCTGGGGTTCTTCATTTCTTCCTTTTCTAGTTGCTTTAGGCTTGGAGTTAGGTTATTTAGTTGACTTTTTTCTTGTTTCTTGAGGTGTGCCTGTATTGCTATGAACCTTCCCTTTAGCACTGCTTTTACAGTGTCCCAGAAGTTTTGGGTTGTTGTGTTTTCATTTTCATTCATTTCTATACATATTTTGATTTCTCTTTTGATTTCTTCTGTGATTTGTTCGTTAATCAGCAGCGTGTTGTTCAGCCTACATATGTTGGCATTTTAAATAGTTTTTCTCCTGTAATTGAGATCTAATCTTACTGCATTGTGGTCAGAAAAGATGCTTGGAATGATTTCAATTTTTTTGAATTTACCAAGGCTAGATTTATGGCCCAGGATGTGATCTATCCTGGCAAATGTTCTGTGTGCGCTTGAGAAAATGGTGAAATTCATTGTTTTGGGGTGAAATGTCCTATAGAGATCTATTATGTTAACTGGTCTATTGTATCATTTAAAGTTTGTGTTTCCTTGTTAATTTTCTGTTTAGTTGATCTATCCATAGGTGTGAGTGGGGTAGTAAAGTCTCTCACTATTATTGCATTGTTGTTAATTTTCCCTTTCATACTTGTTACATATTGCGGTGCTCCTATGTTGGGTGCATAAATATTTATAATTGTTATATCTTCTTCTTGGATTGATCCTTTGATCATTATGTAGTTTCCTTCTTTGTCTCTTTTCACAGCCTTTGTTTTAAAATCTATTTTATCTGATATGAGTATTGCTACTCCTGCTTTCTTTTGGTCTCTATTTGCATGGAATATCTTTTTCCAGCCCTTCACCTTCAGTCTGTATGTGTCCCTCGTTTTGAGGTGGGTCTCTTGTAGACAACATATATGGGGGTCTTGTTTTTGTATCCATTCAGCCAGCCTTTGTCTTTTGGTTGGGGCATTCAACCCATTTACGTTTAAGGTAATTATTGATATGTATGATCCTGTTGTAATTTTCTTTATTGTTTTGGGTTCGAGTTTATATACCCTTTCTGTATTTCCTGTCTAGAGAATGTCCTTTAGCATTTGTTGGAGAGCTGGTTTGGTGATGCTGAATTCTCTCAGCTTCTTTTTTGTTTGTAAAACTTTTGATTTCTCCTTCATATTTGAATGAGATCCTTGCTGGGTACAGTAATCTGGGCTGTAGGTTACTTTCTTTCATCACTTTAAGTATGACTTGCCATTCCCTCCTGGCCTGAAGAGTTTCTGTTGAAAGATCAGCTGTTATCCTTATGGGGATCCCCTTGTGTGTTATTTGTTGCTTTTCCCTTGCTGCTTTTAATATTTGTTATTTTTGTTTGATCTTTGTTAATTTGATTAATATGTGTCTTGGAGTATTTTGCCTTGGGTTTATCCTGTTAGGGACTCTCTGGGTTTCTTGGACTTGGGTGATTATTTCCTTCAAAAGTTTAGGGAAGTTTTCAACTATTATCTCCTCAAGTATTCTCTCATGGTCTTTTTTTTTTTGTCTTCTTCTTCTGGGATTCCTATGATTCGAATGTTGGGACGTTTAACATTGTCCCAGAAGTTTCTAACATTGTCCTCATTTCTTTTAATTCATTTTTCTTTTTCCGTCTCTGTTTCATTTATTTCTACAATTCTATCTTCTAGCTCACTTATCTTGTCTTCTGCCTCCATTATTCTACTGTTTGTTCCCTCCAGAAAGTTTCTGATCTCATCTGTTGCATTATTCATTGTATATTGACTCTTTTTTATTTCCTCTAAATCCTTATTAAACCTTTCTTCCATTTTCTCAATCCTTTTCTCCAGGTTATTTATCTGTAACTCCATTTTGCTTTCAAGATTTTGAATCATTTTCACCATCAGAATTCGAAATTCTTTATCAGGTAGATTCCCTATATCTTCCTCTTTTGTTTGTGTTGGTGGGCATTTATCCTGTTCCTTTACTTGCTGGGTATTTCTCTGCCTCTTCATCTTGCTTATATTGCTGTGCTTGGGGTGGCCTTTCCGTCTTCTGGCAGTTTGTGGAGTTCTCTTTATTATGTAGTTTCCTTGCTGTGTGTGGGTTTGGACGGGTGACTTGTCAAGTTTCCCTGGTTAGGGAAGCTTGTGTCTGTGTTCTGGTGGATGGAGCTGGATTTCTTCTCTCTGGAGTGCAATGAAGTGTCCAGTAATGAATTTGAGATGTCAGTGGGTTTGGGGTGGCTTCGGGCAGCCTGTATATTGAAGTTCAGGGCTATTTTCCTGTGTTGCTGGAGAATTTGCATGGTATGTCTTGCTGTGGAACTTGTTGACCCTTGGGTGGTGCTTGGTTTCAGTGTAGGTATGGAGGCTTTTGATGAGCTCCTATCGATTAATGTTCCCTGGAGTCAGGAGTTCTCTGGTGTTCTCAGGATTCGGGCTTAAGCCTCTGGTTTTCAGTCTTATTCTTGGAGTATCCTCTAGACTTCTCTATCTGTCATTTCCAAGGTGGTTCCCTCTGTTTTAGCTTCTGTTTGCTGGTCTCTTCAGTGTCTAATTTCCACCCTGACACTAGGTGGCGGTGGTGGACAGTTTTTAAGGCTCAGTTGTTCAGTCCTGTTCTGGGAAGGGAGGAACGCTGCAGACAAATATCTCTGGCATCTGTGGGGAGTGCTCGCAGTGTCTTGGCCACACTGGGTTTGCCCCTGCTCACGGCCTGTGTGCTGTCCCAGTCTACACTGCACAGGCTCTAGGTTGCTCTGCTGGGAACTGTCTGAGGCGGTCCCTGGGTTGTATGCACTTCCCAGGTCTGAGCGGCTCAGGTTCAGGTACTCGGGTACTCCACAAAGGCGCAGACTTGGTTGGGCCTGCGTTTTGTGCCTTCCCAAGTCCGAGCAGCTCAGGTGACCAGTTGTTTGCTGAGTGCAGTCATTGCGACTTATTGCCTCCCCAGTCCCTCCCACTTGGTTTTCTGGGCGTACAGCCGGCGCACCTTCTCAGGTGATATCGACTGGCCAGAAACCCAAGAAGTCTTGGTTAACAATGAAGCCTGCCTGTAGTTGGTATTGGATGCCTTTCTGGGGCTGCAGTTGCCCCTTCCGGCTCTGGCTGCCCTCCCCTGTCTGTCTCGCTGGGGGATGGGCTGACCGCAGCTGGCTTGCTCTGCTCAGTCCTTTGTTCTGTGAGTGGGACTGGCAGAGTCTTAGGTTAAGGCTTTTCACCTTTTTGCGGGACAGCTATCCCACAGTCTGCTTTGCTATCCCCAGTTAGTTCTCTCAGATTGTTCTCGCGGCATTCACGCCCAGTCCTTTCTCTGAACTGTTCAGCTGGCTCCTCCCTGCCCAGCCCCCACTTGCTAATGGCGGATGCGGGAGTCTGAGCTGCTTCTCTGCTGGGAGTTACCATTTGGCGGGTAATCTGTGGGTTTTAATTATTTCTTTCTTTTTCCTCCTGGTTATGTGGCCCTCTGAAGTTCCAAGGCTCACCACAGACTCGCCATTGAGAGTGTTTCCTGGTGTTTGGAAACTTCTCTCTTTTTTAAGCCTCCCTTCCCGGGATGGAGCTCCGTCCCTACCTCTTTTGACTCTCTTTTTATCTTTTATGTTTTTTCCTACCTCCTTTTGAAGACAATGGGCTGCTTTTCTGGGTGCCTGATGTCCTCTACCGGCATTCAGAAGTTGTTTTGTGGAATTTACTCAGCGTTCAAATGTTCTTTTGATGAATTTGTGGGGGAGAAAGTGGTCTCGCTGACCTATTCCTCTGCCATCTTGCTCCCTCGATCCTGTCTTAATTTTTTTAAACATTTAATTTATATGTGTCTTGAGGGCTTATCCTGTATGAGACTCTGTGCTTCCTGTACTTGAGTGGCTATTTCCTTTTCCATGTTAGAGAAGTTTCAACTATAATCTCTTCAAATATTTTCTCAGATTCTTTTCTTTTTCTCTTCTTCTGAAACCCTTATAATTAAAATGTTGCATTAATATTTCCCATAGGTCTCTGAGTCTATCCTCAATTTTTAAAATTCTTTTTTCTTTATTTTACTCCTAAGCAGTTATTTTTATTAGTCTATTTTTCCAGCTCACTTATTCATTATTCTGCCTCAATTATTCTGCTAATGATTCCTTCTAACCTATTTTTAATTTCAGTTATTGTGTTGTTCATTTGTTTATTTTTTAGTTCTTGGAGAGGGAAATGGCAACCCACTCCAGTGTTCTTGCCTGGAAAATCCCAGGGACGGGGGAGCCTGGTGGACTGCCGTCTATGGGGTCGCACAGAGTCGGACCTGACTGAAGCGACTTAGCAGCAGCAGCAGCAGCTCCTTGTTAAATATTTGTTCTATTTTCTTCGTTCTATTTTTGAGATTTTGGAACATCTTTACTGTCATTACTCTAAGTTCTTTTTCAGCTAGGTTGCCGATTCCCTCTCCATTTATTTGGTCTGGTGGGCTTTTACCTTACTCCTTCATCTGTACATGTTTTTCTGTTGTCTCTCTCTCTCTCTCTTTGTGATCTTTGGGACTGTGTTCCTGTTTTACTAGTTGTTTGGCCTGAGGTTTCCAGCAGTGGAGTTTTCAGGCAGTTTGGTAGAGCTGGGTCTTGGTTTTGAGATGTGTACCTCTGGAATACCTCACTATAATTAATATTCCCTGGAGCCTGAGATTCTCTGTTAGTCCAGTGGTTTGGATTTGGCACTCCCATCACAGGAACTCAGACCCAATCTTTGGCCCATGGACTGAGATCCTGCAAGCCACAGGTTGCAGCAGGAAAAAAAAAGGAAGAGAACAATAACCAAGAATAAAAATAAAATATATTTATGAAACTAGCAGGTATAACAGAAAAAAATTAGACTATATGTGAAACAATCACTATATGAGGGTAAAACTGAACTCCAATAGCAAAGAACAACAATAAGAAAAAAAGAAAAAAGCCAGGGAAGAGGCCTTAGCCAGGGTTTAGGTGGGGGCAAGGTCTAGGTTCAGGACTCATGCCCCTGGAAATGCCTTGGGTGAACTGGAGGGCAAGGCCCAGGCTCAGCCCATCCTGGCGAGGGCCTCTGGAGTGCCTTTGGCCTTAGGGTGTGGAGGACTAGTCCTGGGGTCTCAGCAGGCTCCCTGGGATCAAGTGGGTGGGGCAGGGAATGCCAAGCACCTTCTCCCTGTCCTCCAATTCCCAAGGCCCCCTCTCGGCAAGCATGCCTCTTCTGGCTTGTAAACCTCTCCTCTCCCCGCCCCCAGCTACCCATCATGTGCACTGGTCCTGTCTGGCCTTATTTCTTCTCCCTTCCTTGCTTCCTCCCACATCCTCCCCAGTCACTTGGGGGTTCCTCCTGTCCGCCTGGTTGTCAGAGGTCCCTCACCAGGACATTAACATGGTTTTATATATAGAAAACCCTAAAGATTTCAACCAGAAAACTGTTAGAAATATATGAATACAGTGAAGTTTCAGGCTATAAAATAAGCATAAAATATCTGTTGCATTTTTATATGCTAACAATGAGAAAGCAGATAGAGAAATTAAGAAAACAATTTCACATAATTAGACAAATAAAATACTTAGGAGTAAATTTAACCAAGGAGGTGAAAGACTCATACACTTAAAATTGTTATACATCATTGAAGGAAACTGAAGAAGACACAAATAAATGAAAAGATATCTCGTGTTCATGGGTTAGAAGAATTAATGTTGTTAAAAGTGTCCTTTATTCCAAAAGTAATCTACAGATTAAATGTAATTCCTATCAAAATCCCAAGGACATTTTTTCACATAAAAGAAAAATTCTAAGATTTATACAAAACTACAGCAGACCCTGAATAGCCAAAGCAATTCTGAGAAAAAAGAACAAAGCTGAAAGTATCCCATGTCCTAATATTAAGCAGTATTACAAAGCTACTATAATCAAAGCAGTGTGGTGTTGATTGGTAGAAAAAAGAGGTACATAGATCAATGGAGCAGAATTGAGAGCCCCGAAATAATTGAGATTTGAGAGCCCATACATATAGGAACAACTAACTTATAACATTTCAATCCTAAAGGAAATCAGCACTGAATATTCATCGGAAGAATTGATGCTGAAGTTGAAGCTCCAATACTTTGGTCACCTGATGCAAAGAACTGACTCATTGGAAAAGACCCTGATGTTGAGAAAGATTGAAGGTAGGAGGAGAAGATGACAGAGGATGAGATGATTGCATGGCATCACCGACTCAATGGACATGAATTTGAGCAAAGTCCGGGAAATAGTGAGGTACAGGGAGGCCTGGCGTGCTGCAGTCCATGGGAGTCCACGAAGAGTTGGACATGACTGGACGACTAAACAACAGCAACAACATGGTTTTTGCAGAAAAAAGAGAAACACAGATCAATGGAACAGAACTGAGAGTCCAGAAATAAAGCTATACATGTAGGAACGGCTAACTTATAAGAGTACGGAACCTACAGTGGAGAAAGGACAGTCTTTTCAATAAATAATGTTGGCAAAACTGAACAACCAGAAGTAAAAAAATGAAGCTAGACAACTATTATACACTATACACAAAAGTCAACTCTAAATGGTTTAAATAATGTAAGACCTGAAACTATAAAACTCCTAGAAGAAAATAGAGGCAGTATGCTCTTTGACATAGGTGAGAGCAAAATATTTCTAGGTATATCTCCTTAGACACAGGAAACAAAAGCAGAAATAAACAAATTAAACTAAATTAAACTAAAAGCTTCTGCACTGCAAAGGAAACCATAAACAAAATAAAAGCCTGCCTGTCGCATGGGAGACACTATTTGCAAACCATACACGTGATATATATATATAAAGAATTCCTACAGCTCAACAGCAACAGAAAACCAAAACAATCTGATTAAGCAATATGTCCAAAGAATTCATACAACTCATCAGCAACAAAACCCACAAATAATTTGATTAAGCAATAGGCAGAGGACCTGAATAGATGTTTTTCCAAAGAAGACATACAGATGGCCAACAGGCACAGGAAAAGATGTTTAACATCACTAATTATTAGGGAGATGCAAATCAAACCACAATGCAATATCTTCCTACTTTTGTTTGAGTGGCTATTATCAAAAAGATAAATAAAAAGGGTGCTCCAGGATGTGGAGAAAAGGGAACCTTTGTACACTATTGGTGGGAATGTAAATACATGCAGCTATTATGAAAAACAGTATGGAGGTTCCTCAAAAAATTAAAACCAGAACTACTAGATGATCCAGCTATCCCACTTCTGGGAGTTCATGTGAAGAATATGAAAACGCTAAATTGAAAACTATTTACAATAGTCAAGATATGGAAGCAAGTTAGGTATCAATCAATGGATGAATGGATAAAGGAAATGTGGTATTTAAGTACAATGGAATATTACTCATCCATAAAAGATTAAATATTATAGTTTGATACAACAAATGAGATGGCTGGATGGCATCACCGACTTGATGGACATGAGTTTGGGTGAACTCCGGGAGTTGGTGATGGACAGGGAGGCCCGGCATGCTGTGATTCATGGGGTCACAAAGAGTCGGACACGACTGAGCGACTGAACTGAACTGAAATGAATCTTGGGGACGTTATGCTAAATGAAATAAGAAAGATAGATAATGAATGGTTTCATTCAAATGTGGAGTATAAATACAAATGAAAAACTAAAGTATTAATAAATGAATGTACCAAACCAAACAAACACAGACATGTAGATATAGAGAACAGAGTAGTGGTTACCAGAGGTGAAGGGGTGGGGCAGACAGGGTAAGATGGTTAAACGGATTGGCTATTTGGTGATAGAAAGTAAATTTTTGGTGGTTTGCATATTGTGGATTGAGTTGGGCATGCAACCCACACCAGTATTCTTGCCTGGAAAATCCCATGGACAAAAGAGCCTGGTGGACTATAGTCCAGAGGGTCACAAAGAGTTGGACATGACTAAGTGACTGAGCATGCATGCATGCATGTTGTAGGCTATCCAGAAATAGAAATATAATATTGTACACGTAAAATTTATATACTGTTATAGATCAATGTGACCTCAATAAAAAATAAATTGTCCTTTCAGAAAAAAGACACCCTTGACAGTTTTTTGGTTTCAGCACTTGCTAGATATTGTGCCACTTTGTCCATTATGGTTTCAGTTGAAATGTCCTCGGTCATTCTAATTGTTGTTCCTCTATAAGTATCATGTTTTCCTTTGGTGCTTTCAAGATTCTTTTCTGTCTGTAGTTTTCAGAAGTTTAATTACGACATATCTTGGAATGGACTTATTTGGGTTTATCTTGTTTGGGATTTTCTCAGCTTCTTAAATCTGTGAGTATGTGTTGTTTATCAAATTTGGCAGGTTTTTAGCCATTAGTGATTTGAGTATTCTTTCAAACCCACTTTCTTTCTCCTCTCAGTGATTTTGAAGATGTGAACATTAGCTCTTTTGATCTTTCCTCACAGGACTCTGAGGCTCTATTAGTTTGATTTATTTTCTGTATTCTCTCTTTTGTAAGTTCTATTGTTCTGTCTTCAGCTTCATAGATTCTATCTTCTGAGCCAATTCTATATTACTGAGCCAATTCAGTGAGTTTATCTCTGTTATAGAAATTTTCAACTTTATAATTTCTACTTGTTTTTCAAAATAGCTTTTACTATAATTTTTCTATTTTTTACTTGTTTCAAGACAATTTGTAATTTATTGATATTTGTTTATTTGGCCACACTGTGAAGCTTGTGGGATTTTAGTTCCTTGACCAGGGATGGAACCCAGGCCCTGGCAGTGAAAGTGATAAGTCCTAACCGCTGGATCATCAGGGGATTCCCTATAGCTTCTTGTAGTTTCTCAGCATGTCTTGGCATCTCAGGCCCTCCAGGACAAAGATGAGTTTTGCCTCCCTGGCTTAGTGCACTGTTTCCCTTCACCTGTCTCAGGGTCTCCCAGTCATGAAAGGGCCTCTCCGACTCAAGGGCATAAAGAAGCCTCTTTGCCTATTTTTGCTCAGCTCACTTGCTGTAGTGAAGCCCTCTCCCCTGTGCTCCCAATGCCTCCCTGCTGCCCCTGGGTTATTGGTGGCCAGGGCAGCCTCAGGCCCCAGCAGCGAAGAGGCTCCCTGGCCTGGGCTGCTTGTTGTAACGGGCCACTAGGGTTGAAGAGTCTCAGGCCTGGCCAGGAAGAAGTGGGCCTCCCTTGCCAATGTCAGCTGGGCTCTTTCTTGATCAGCCACCTTACCTGGGGTGCTGATTGATTGGAGGGACTCCTGTTACATCTAGAAGAGGCCTGACCCTTCCTGTGCCACCTGTTCTGATTCGGTTGGGAAACATCAGGTCTGGGGCACCTTCTCTTGGGTGGAGGGATGTAAGATAAAAGTATGCTCTTCCAGTCCTAATTGGGGTCCTAAGCTAGTTTTCCTCCTTCTTACTACATTTCAGAATTCTCCTTTGCTGCTTTCTGTGTCATTTCCAGGGTTTATAATTACACTTGGTGGAGAGAAGCAGGGAGAATTGGGTCTGTGCCATCTTGTGCAGACTGGTAGTTCTCTCTGGGTTTTTTATTTTTAAAGTACACTTTTCTTTTTTGCTCTTTCTATTTGAGTGATAAAGAAAAAAGATTTTTTTTCCTTTTTTTTTCCGTAATTAATTTATTTTTTATTGGAGGCAAATTATTTTACAATATTATATTGGTTGGTTTTGCCATACATTGACATGAATTCGCCCCGGGTTTACATAAGTTCCCCCTTCTGATCCCCCCTCCCACCTCCCTCCTCCCTTTATCCTCCCTCTGGGTCATCCCCGCATGCCAGCTCTGAGCATCCTATAACATGCATTGACCCTGAACTAGTGATTCGTTTCACATATGACAACATACGTGTTTCAGTGCCATTCTCCCAAATCATCCCACCCTCACCCTCTCCCACAGAGTCCCAAAGACTGTTCTATACATCTGTGTCTCTTTTGCTCTCTCGTATACAGGGTTATCATTTGCATCTTTCTAAATTCCATATATATGCGTTAGTATACTGCATTGGTGTTTTTCTTTCTGGCTTACTTCACTCTGTATAATAGGCTCCAGTTTCATCCACCTCATTAGAACTGATTCAAATGTATTCTTTTTAATGGCTGAATAATACTCCATTGTGTATATGTACCAAAGCTTTCTTATTCATTCATCTGCAGATGGACATCTAGGTTGCTTCCATGTCCTGGCTATTATAAACAGTGCTGCAATGAACATTGGAGTACATGTGTCTCTTTCAATTCTGGTTTCCTCGGTGTGTATGCCCAGGAGTGCGATTGCTGGATCAAATGACCCAATCAAAAAATGGGCCAAAGAACTAAACAGAGATTTTTCCAAAGAAGACATAAAGATGGCAAACAAACACATGAAAAAATGCTCAACATCCCTCATAATCAGAGAGATGCAAATCAAAACCACAATGAGATACCATTTCACACCAGTCAGAATGGCTGCTATCCAAAAGTCTACATGCAATAAATGCTGGAGAGGATGTGGAGAAAAGGGAACCCTCTTACACTGTTGGTGGGAATGCAAACTAGTACAGCCATTATGGAGAACAGTGTGGAGATTCCTCAAAAAAACTGGAAATAGAAAAAAAAAATTTTTTTTGACCACACTGTGCAGGTTGTGAGATCTTAGTTTTCCAACCAGAGATTGAACCTGGGTCCTTGTCAGTGAAAGCGCAGAGTCCTAACCACTGGAGCACCAGGGAATTCTCCATTAAAAAATTTTTTTTTGACCTTCTCCCCTCCATGACTTGAAGGTTATACATTCTCATGCTTGTTCTTCAGTCTGCATAACAGACTTGACAAAGTCAAAATTTCCTCCTCAGTGATGCTGGATCCCTAGAATGTTTTAACTCCTGTCATCTCCAGCCATTCTCCTCTATTATTGTCTAGTATTTTAGTTCCATCTTTTTTGTCATTATTATTTTTATGGCATGCAGATATTTATATTTTCTACATTTTCTATTTCTTTGCTCATCCTGACTTCTTGTATCCCCTTCTCCTTTCTTCTGTGTGCAATCTCTTTCCTTTAGTACTCATTCTGTTGGGTATGTGAATGATAAACTGTCCCTGCTTTTGTCTGCAAATATCTTTATTTTCCTATCACTCTTGAATGAGTGTTTGCAACTTAGAATAGAAGACTATATTGATAGTTTTTCTTTTGGATCAACATTTAAGATACTTCACAATCTTTTGTGAAAGTTTGTTTTTGGGGCTTGCTTTCAATATAATTTCTCTTCATTTTGTTAGTAATGTATATTTTCTCTCTAGTTACTTCTTTGTTTTTTCTTTGTCTTTGCTTTTTATCAGTTTCATTACAACATGTATAGTTTAAACATAATTTATTTTGAAAGACATGACTTAAGCATCTGAAGATTTCCCTTATTTATTTATATTGATTTATTTTTAATTGAAGTACAGTCAATTTACAATGTGTTAGTTTCAGGTGTACAGCAAAATGATTGTTATACATACATATTTATCCATTTTTTTCAGATTCTTTTCTGTTATAGGGTTATTACAAAATATTGAGTATAGCTTCCTGTGCTATACAGTAGGTCCTTGTTTGTTACATGTTTTATATATATATTAATATGTGTCTGTTAATCCTAAACTCTCAATTTCTCTCTGCTCTCCTTTCCCCTTTGGTAAAAATAAGTTTGTTTCCTATGCCTGTGAGGCTGATTCTGTTTTATATATAAATTCATCCGTATCACTTTTTTTGAGATGTCATATATAAGTGATTTTTTTTTTGTCTGGCTTATTTCAGTTGGTATAGTAACTTCTAGGTCCATCCATGCTGTGACAGATGGCATTATTTCATTCTTTTTTATGGCTGAGTAATACTCCATTTTGAGATTATACCCAAGTACTGCATTTCAGACACTTTCAAAAAATTTATACAACCTCTAGTATCTGGTATGTTGTAAACAAGTGTGCTTACTGAATGTTCAATAAAATAATAAAAGTTGATCATACATTTTCAGTTTAAGCATTTGTTTCCTGCTGCAGAGCCTGCACCCATATCAGACAATTTTGTTGACTATGAGGGCTACTCCATTTCTTCTAAGGGAAAATTCTTAAAGAGTTAGGAATAACAGATCACCTTACCTGTCTCCTGAGAAACCTGTATGAGGGTCAAGAAGCAACACTTAGAACCAGACATAAGACATCTGACTGGTTCAAAATCGGGAAGGGAGTATGACAAGGCTGAATATTGTCACCCTGCTTATTCAATTTCTATGCAGAGTACATCATGTAAAATGCTAGGCTGGGTGAATTACAAGCTGGAATCAAGATTGCTGGGAGAAGTATCAACAACCTCAGATATGCAGTTAATACCATTCTAATGGGAACATTCATGCAAAGATGGGCTCGATAAAGGACAGAAATGGTGTGGACCTAACAGAAGCAGAAGATATCAAGAAGAGGTGGCAAGAATACACAGAAGAACTGTACAAAAAAGATCTTCACAACCAAGATAATCACGATGGCATGATCACTCACCTAGAGCCATCCGTCTTGGAATGTGAAGTCAAGTGGGCCTTAGAAAGCATCACTACGAACAAAGCTACTGGAAATGATGGAATTCCAGTTGAGCTATTTCAAATCCTGAAAGATGATGCTGTGAAAGTGCTGCACTCAATATGCCAGCAAATTTGGAAAATGGAGCATTGGCCACAGGACTGGAAAAGGTCAGTCTTCATTCCAATCCCAAAGAAAGGCAATGCCAAAGAATGCTCAAGTTCAGTTCAGTTCAGTTCAGTTTAGTCACTCAGTCGTGTCTGACTCAATGCGACCACATGAATCACAGCACTCCAGGCCTCCCTGTCCATCACCAACTCCCGGAGTTCACTCAAACTCATGTCCATCGAGGCGGTGATGCCATCCAGCCATCTCATTCTCTGTCGTCACTTTCTCCTCCTGCCCCCCACCTTTCCCAGCATCAGAGTCTTTTCCAGTGAGTCAACTCGTCGCATGAGGTGGCCAAAGTATTGCAGTTTCAGCTTTAGCATCAGTCCTTCCAATGAACACCCGGGATTGATCTCCTTTAGAATGGACTGGTTGGATCTCCTTGCAGTCCAAGGGACCCTCAAGAGTCTTCTCCAGCACCACAGTTCAAAAGCATCAGTTCTTCGGCGATCAGCTTTCTTCACAGTCCAACTCTCACATCCATACATGACCACGGGAAAAACCATAGCCTTGACTAGATGGACGTTGGTTGGCAAAGTAATGTCTCTGCTTTTTAATATACTATCAAGGTTGGTCATAACTTTCCTTCCAAGGAGTAAGCGTCTTTTAATTTCATGGCTGCAATCAGCATCTGCAGTGAATTTGGAGCCCCCGAAAATAAAGTCTGACACTGTTTCCACTGTTTCCCCATCTATTTCCCATGAATTGATGGGACCAGATGCCATGATCTTTGTTTTCTGAATGTTGAGCTTCAAGCCACCCTTTTCACTCTTCTCTTTCACTTTCATCAAGAGGCTTTTGAGTTCCTCTTCACTTTCTGCCATAAGGGTAGTGTCATCTGCATATCTGAGGTTATTGATATTTCTCCCAGCAATCTTGATTCCAGCTTGTGCTTCTTCCAGCCCAGCGTTCCTCATGATGTACTCTTCATATAAGTTAAATAAGCAGGGTGACAATATACAATCTTGACGTACTCCTTTTCCTATTTGGAACCAGTCTGTTGTTCCATGTACAGTTCTGACTGTTGCTTCCTGACCTGCATACAGGTTTCTCAAGAGGCAGGTCAAGTGGTCTGGTATTCCCATCTCTTTCAGAATGTTCCACAGTGTATTGTGATCCACACAGTCAAAGGCTTTGGCATAGTCAATGAAGCAGAAATAGATGTTTTTCTGGAACTCTCTTGCTTTCTCCATGATCCAGCGGATGTTAGGTTCATGAATCAAGGCAAATTGGAAGTGGTCAAACAGGAGATGGCAAGAGTGAACATAGACATTCTAGGAATCAGTGAACTAAAATGGACTGGAATGGGTGAATTTAACTCAGATGACCATTATATTTACTACTGTGGCCAGGAATCCCTTAGGAGAAATGGAGCAGCCATCATGGTCAACAAAAGATTCTGAAATGCAATACTTGGATGCAATTTTAAAAATGACAGAATGATTTCTGTTCATTTCCAAGGCAAACCATTCAATATTACAGTAATCCAGGCCTATGCCCCAGCCAGTAATGCTGAAGAAGCCAAAGTTGAACGGTTCTATGAAGACCTACAAGATCTTTTAGAACTAACACCCAAAAAAGATGTCCTTTTCATTATAGGGGACTGGAATGCAAAAGTAGGAAATCAAGGAACACCTCGAGTAACAGGCAAATTTGGCCTTGGAGCACGGCATGAAGCAGGGCAAAGGCTAATAGAGTTTTGTCAAGAGAATGCACTGGTCATAGCATACACCCTCTTCCAACAACACAAGAAGACTCTACACATGGACATCACCAGATGGTCAACACCGAAATCAGATTGATTATATTCTTTGCAGCCAAAGATGGAGAAGCTGTATACAGTTAGCAAAAGCAAGACCAGGAGCTGACTGTGGCTCAGATCATGAACTCCTGATTGCCAAATTCAGACTTAAATTGAAGAAAGTAGGGAAAACCACTAGACCATTCAGATATGACCTAAATCAAATCCCTTATGGTTATACAGTGGAAGTGAGAAATAGATTTAAGGGTCTAGATCTGATAGATAGAGTGCCTGATGAACTCTGGACGGAGGTTCGTGACATTGTTCAGGAGATAGGGACCAACACCATCCCCATGGAAAAGAAATGCAAAAAAGCAAAATGGCTGTCTGAGGAGGCCTTACAAATAGCTGTGAAAAGAAGAGAAGCGAAAAGCAAAGGAGAAAAGCAAAGATATAAACATCTGAATGCAGAGTTCCAAAGAATAGCAAGGAGAGATAAGAAAGCCTTCCTCAGTGATCAATGCAAAGAAATAGAGGAAAACAGCAGAATAAGAAATACAAGAGATCTCTTCAAGAAAATTAGAGATTCCAAGGGACCATTTCATGCAAAGATGGGCTCGATAAAGGACAGAAATGATACAGACCTAATAGAAGCAGAAGATATTAAGAAGAGGTGGCAAGAATACACAGAAGAACTGTACAAAAAAGATCTTCATGACCAAGATAGTCACAATAATGTGATCACTGACCTAGAGCCAGACATCTCGGAATGTGAAGTCAAGTGGGCCTTAGAAAGCATCACTACGAACAAAGCTAGGGGAGGTGATGGACTTCCAGTTGAGCTATTTCAAATCTTGAAAGATGATGCTGTGAAAGTGATGCACTTAATATGCCAGCAAATTTGGAAAAGTCAGCAGTGGCCACAGGACTGGAGAAGGTCAGTCTTCATTCTAATCCCAAAGAAAGGCAATGCCAAAGAATGCTCAAACTCCCGCACAATTGCACTCATCTCACACGCTAGTAAAGTCATGCTCAAAATTCTCCAAGCCAGGCTTCAGCAATATGTGAACTGTGAACTCCCAGATGTTCAAGCAGGTTTTAGAAAGGCAGAGGCACCAGAGATCAAGAATGCTGAAACTACTGCACAATTGCACTTATCTCACACGCGAGTAAAGTCATGCTCAAAATTCTCCAAGCCAGGCTTCAGCAATATGTGAACCGTGAACTTCCAGATGTTCAAGCAGGTTTTAGAAAAGGCAGAGGCACCAGAGATCAAATTGCCAACATCTGCTGGATCATGGAGTATATTTAAAAGCAGAGACATTACTTTGCCAACAAAAGTCCATCTAGTCAAGGCTATGGTTTTTCCAGTGGTCATGTATGGATGTGTGAGTTGGACTGTGAAGAGGGCTGATCGCTGAAGAATTGATGCTTCTGAACTGTGGTGCTGGAGAAGAGTCTTGAGAGTCCCTTGGACTGCAAGGAGATCCAACCCAGCCCATTCCTAGGTGTTCATTGGAAGGACTGATGCTGAAGCTGAAACTCCAATACTTTGGCCACCTCCTGCGAAGAGTTTACTCACTGGAAAAGACTCTGATGCTGGGAGAGATTGGGGGCGGGAGGAGAAGGGGATGACAGAGAATGAGATGGCTGGATGGCATCACCGACTCGATGGACATGAGTTTGAGTGAACTCCGGGAGTTGGTGATGGACAGGGAGGTCTGGCGTGCTGTGATTCACGGGGTCACAAAGAGTCGGTCATGACTGAGCGACTGAACTGAACTGACTGAATGGCAGAAAGTGAAGGGGAACTAAAGAGCCTCTTGATGGAAGTCAAAAAGGAGAGTTCAAAAGCTAGATTAAAATTCAACATTAAAAAAACTAAGATCATGGCATCCAGTCCCATTTCTTCATGGCAAGAAGAAGGGTGGCAGTGTGGAGGCAGTATAGATTTTCTTTTCTTTGATTTCAAAATCCCTGTGGACATTGACTGCTGTTAAATGATATTAGAAGACACTTGCTCCTTGAAAGGAAAGCTATGACAAACGTAGACAGCAGAGACATCATTTTGCCAACAAAGGCCCATATAGTCAAAACTGTGGTTTTTCCAGTAGTCGTGTGCAGATATGAGAGCTGAAGCCTAAAGAAGTTTGAGTCCTGAACAATTGATACTTTTAAATTGTGGTGATGAAGAAGACTCTTGAGAGTTCCTTGGACTGCAAGGAGATCAAACTGTCAATTCTAAAGGAAAGCAACGCTGAATATTCATTGGAAGGACTGTTGTTGAAGCTGAAACTCCAATACTGTGGCCACCTGATGCAAAGAGTCAACTCTTTGGAAAAGACCCTGATGCTGGGAAAGATTGAGGCAAAAGAAGAAGGGGCCAGCGGAGGATGAGATGGTTAGACAACATCACCGACTCAATGGACATGAATTTGAGCAAACTACGGGAGATAGTGGAGGAGAGAGGAGACTTGTGTGCTACAGTCCATGGGGTCACAAAGAGTCAGACATGACTTAGTGACTGAAAATAAACATTCTGTTGCATATATATATGCCAGAGATTCTTTATCCATTTATCTATTGATGGACATTTCAGTTGCTTCCATGTCTGACTATTGTAAATATTGCTGCAATTAACACTGGGGTGCACATACCTTTTCAAGTTAGAGTTTTCTTCAGATATATCCAGGAGTGACTATATAGGATAACATGGAAACTCTATTTTTAGGTTTTTAAGGACTCTCCATACTGTTCTCCATAGTGGCTGCACCACGTTACATTCCCACCATCAGTGTAAGGAGGGTTCCTTTTTGAAGATTCATTTTTAAAAATAATTATAATACAGTATATATCTAACATATATTATTATTATTTTAATTATTTATTTGTGGCTGTGCTGGGTCTTCACTGCTGCATGTGGGCTTTTTCTAATTGTGAGCAGAGGTGTAAGGGCTTCTTATTGCAGTGGCTTCTTTTATTACGGAGCACAGTCTCTATCTGCACCGACTTTAGTAATTGCAGTGCATGGACTTATTTGCTCTGTGGCATGTGAGATCCTCTTCAACCAGGGAGCAAACCCATGTCCCCTGCATTGGCATGCAGATTCTTAACCACTGGACCAACAGGCAAGTCCTGAAGATTCATATTTTAATAAATTTTTGAGAAAATTCTCAGCCATTTTCTTTGTAAAAATTACATCTCTTCCATTCTATCTATCCTCTCCTCTGGAGCATCTGTTCAGTGAATGTTGGACCTTCACATTCTCTACCCCACGTTTCTTAACATTACTGTCATACTTGCCATCTTTTGATCTTTATTCTAACTTTTTCAGTTCTTTCTTCTAGTTTACTATTTTTCTCTTCAAATATATCTAATTAGCTATTGAATCCATCCCTTTGGATTTTTAATTTGAATTAATATATTTTTCATTTCAGGAGGTTTTATTTGTGTAACTTTCAAAATTCTGTGCTTCAGAAGAATTATGTCATCTTCATGAATCTTGGGTAGGTATAAACACTTTAGGCCCTAATCAGGTGGATCCAAAACTCTCTCAAGCCACTAACTGGACAGTCACAACATCAGCTTATATATTTCAGGGTGCAGATTTTAGTGTTCCTTTTGTTTCTGACGTGTAAAGATTTTCATTTATTTCTATTGCTTTATTTATTTGGCTATGCCTGGCCCTAGTTATGGCACTTAGGATCTTTGATCTTTGTTGAAGCATGTGGGATCATTAGCTGTGGCCTCATTTTTTTTTTTTAGTTGCAGCATGTGGGATCTAGTTCCCTGACCAAGTGTTGAACCTGAGCAGCCTGCATTGGGAGCACAGAGTCTTAGCCACTGAACCACCAGGGAAGTCCCTTCATTTATATCTTATGAGCCCAGTTGTGCATTTAAAAATTATTATACTTTGAGTATTTCTTGGTTGAGTACTCAGTTGAGTATTTCTTGATTTTTGTATTAGAAGGGTTTTGAGGTTATTTTAGTCCACCATCTTACAGGACCTGGAAATCAGAGTATTTTGTTTATATGGGGAGACTGAGTCCACAGTGGGGAAAGTCAACCAGCAAGTCCATGGCAGAGTTTGAAAAAGAATTCATTATCTCTTGGGACTTCCCTGGTGGTTCAGTGGTAAAGAATCTGCCTTCCAATGGATATAAGTTTGATCCCTGGTCTGGGCTTCCCTGGAGGCTCAGACAGTAAAGAATCTCCTTGCAATGCAGAAGACACTGTTTCAGTCCCAGGGTCAAGAAGATCCTCTGGAGAAGGGAACGGCTACCCACTCCAGTACTCTTGCCTGGAGAATTCCATGGACAGAGGAGCCTGGTGGGCTACAGTCTATGGGGTCGCAAAGGGTTGGACATGACACACTTTTTATGAGAACTAAGATCCTACATGCTGTGGGGGCAACTAAGCCAGCGTGTTGCAACTGCAGAGCCCACATGCTGCAATGAAGAGCCCATGGCCACAACTGAGACTCAACACAGCCAAAGATAAATAAATAGATATTTAAAAAAAGAACACGTTATCTTCTAACATGCCACACATAGAATGGTATTTCACTGTTTGGCTCTTTGAGACTCAAAGACTTAGTTTCCTGAAAGTGACTAGGTCCCTCTGTTTAAGCGTTTATGGTTTATAATATATTTTCCACCCATCCCTCCATCCATCCCGTCTTCCCTTACACAGGCATCTGTGTCCGCATGTCTGACTGAGTCAGTAAGGAGGCACCATTCCTCTGCTAAAGGAGTTCACAGTCTGGTAGTGGAGAGAAATAAGCAGAGTCCAGGACTGAATGAGAAAGTTCTGATGGGTAAAGCCCAAGGGAGTGCTGAGCACCAGGGGACCATCAGCATCAGATGGATGGAAAACCTGGTCGTGATTGAGGTCAGACCCAAGTCTGAGTTGTCAGGCACAGGAGCAGTGGGAAGAGTTTTCTCATCTGACTGTCCTGGGGACTGCAGGCCCCTGAGTGAGGATGGACCTCCAGGTGGGGATGGGGAGTGAGATTCAAGAGGAAAATCAGGAAGGCCATGGAATGCCATCGGAGGACTTGGGACTTTATCCTGAGTCCCTGAAGAGTCACTGAAGGGTGTGAAGGGAAGGGAGAGGCTGACTGAAGAGAGGGCCAAAAGAAGGCCCGGGAGGCCGGGTCCTCTGGGGTGTGGCGACCGTGCCAGAGAAGGCAGGGAAGGGGTGGCAAGGGAGGGGCGCAGCCCAGAGACTGCGGGTTCGTGCCTGGGTGATCTCTCCAACTCGGCTCCCGGGATGCCGTGCTCTTTCACCCAGCATCTCCACACTGTAGTCTGGTTTCCCATCCTTTCTGCAGTGTCCTCCCAGCTCTCCTGCCAGGCTGGGAACAGGCCATGTGACTTTCTTCTTTAACCTACACGGAATCTCCTTGCCAGGATCCGGAGAGGGGTTATGGTGGGGCTTTCCAGTGTTTTCCCTGTCGGGAACAGAACAAGTCTTTGAGCTGAGCTTAGGTCAGCAATGCTGGCTGACACACCTTCTATGCTGGCAAGGCTGCTGGCCACTTGCTCCCTGCTCCTTCCACAAGTCTCCCTCGGCCTCCTCCTATCTCCATTTCTGGGCTGCCCAGGCTCAGCACACTTTTCTGTGGGGGAAATGAGTGTTTTTCTTTCATATGGGCATCTGAAATTATGGTCTCTCCAGGTAGACAAGACACGATATGTTGGGTATTCTCACTGGCCAAGTGGTTAAGGGACTACTGTCACCCCATGGCTGGCTGGGGGAACCCTTCTGTTGGCCCATCGAGGGGACTGAGAGATACTCCAGGGATGTGGAATCATCTACACTGAAAACATAAATTAGCTGGTGTTTATGCTTGTGCTCATTTAAGCTCCAAAGATGACTTACTTAAAAAGCAGCCACATGAATTGTGGAAGAGGAAGAGTCAAGATTAATTGAAACAGCAAATCAATTTATGGGCATGTGGGAGAATGCATTTCTAGCACATCTGTCACCAGCTCACTAAAGCAGTGCTGTTTAGGATGCTGATTTACAAGTGGAAAGGGAGTTAGAAGATCCTATGACAAGAGTCATTCTTTGGCATTTGTCTGAGTATAGAATAAACTGAGTTCCTGTTTTTCCCAGTTCTCTTGATCTGAGACTATGGTAAGCTATGCTCTGGCCAGTTGCTTGAACATGTATGCCAGTGGCAAATAGAGGACTCCCCACAATATTATTTCATTGAGATGAGTCCACAGAAAGAAGTCCTCAATGACAGAAGAGTGTCTGCGTCTGTACCCATCCCTGTCCCAGTGTTCCCTGCTGTATTTTTCTCTTAAAGAAAGACCATCTAACACACTTAATCTTTTGTTTACTGCCTGTTCAGTCTCACTAGAAGGTAAGCTCCCTGAGGGCCAAGGGTTTTTCTGTTTACTGCCCTGCCCTCCACCTGCCCTAGGTAGGCCTGGCTCATCACAGAAGCAGCCTGAGTATTTGCTGACTGACTGGCAGGGCAGAGACCCTGCTTTGAGGACTGCCCTGTCCACTGATGCCCTGGGCTTGGCCTGTTCTACTCTCACTGCAGAGGCTGCTTGCCTTGCTTGGCCAGTTTGTTGTGTCTCTCCATAGGGATCAAGGAATATGCCTGGCAGGGAGCATTCACACAGACCCTGGAGAGAAGAGAAGAGAAGCCAGAAAAGAGGAAGCCTGAGTCCCCTGATTTTCTCATTTCTCCACTGGGGTAGCGGGTGTTGTATTCCAGTGGAGGGAGCCCTGCTGATGGCCATCCTTTAGGGGGAGAGTGAGAGCAGCCTTCTCTGTGCGTGTGAGCAGCAGACATGCTCAGCACTGGGCGGTCTGGGTTGCAGTGCCAGCTGTTGACAGGAGCTGCCCAGCACCTGGAAACGGCAGCCTGACAGGAAGCTGAGCAGGGCTAATCCCTTCCCACTGAGACTGGGTACCTGGTCCTGCAGCTGGTGTGGTGGCCTCCAGGGTCGTGTCCTGTGTGTCCTCAGGCCCACAGATGGGAAGGACTGTGTTTCTGTTGGAATGGGGAGAGCAGCAGCCCTGGTGACAACCGGGGCTGGTCTGGGGTGGTCTGAGGTGTAGGGGTGTGCAGCAGGGGGCCAGAGGGGAGGAGCCAACCCTGGGATGTGGTATTATTGTACTTCTCTTGCATGGAGTGGGGGTGGCATGAGAACCGAGTGATGTCCCAGCTCTCACCTGGGCCCAGATCCCACACTGGGCCACTGGGTCACCCGGCAGCGCTTGGTGAGAAGTGGAGAAGCCATGCCCCTGCTAGGCCCCCTTGCCCAAGGGAGTCCGGTCGTGCATGGAGACCTGGGAGCAGACCCCTTGTCTATATGGTCTTCCCGTGACCGCTCCTGCTTTGACAGGGGCAGCCTGCACACATTCCTGGGCCACATGGAGGGTGCACCCCTCTCTCCCAGTACCCAGCCTCACCCATCACTCAGCCACTGGGCTTTGTCCATCTTCACAAGCTGGGAAGATCCAGGGCTCCTTACTGAGAGCCCAATGGTAACAACAAACAAGCAAATAAGACCTGTTGGTGCAGGAAATAAGATGGGCCAGGATGAGGGGCTCCACACATAGAACACGCACTACGAGGCCTGTCCAGGGGCTTCCTTCTGGTCAAAGAAAAAAGGAAAAATGTCTGGAATTTGTTTCTGTGGTGGGGCCTGGGGTGCAGTGTCTTGAGCTGACATCTATGCAGGGCTGGGTCTGAGGTAGTGGCCTTCATATTTCCTTGTCTACTGAGAATTAGACAGAATCCCTGCAAGGCCAAGGCTCCTTTAGCCTCCATATGGTTCGCCTTCATCCTTGCACAAGGCTTGTTTGCAGGTGTTCATTTGTTTTAACTGAGGCCAAGGCTGGGGGTGGTCCTGAGATCAGGTGGGAGCCCGGCACAGGGTTGTTGCTTGCCCAGTGCAGGAGTCCTGTCTTGAGACCTCCATGCTGTACTGGCAGTGTGGCCTTGACCACCTCTTTTCTTTATGGGTCAGGTGGGAGAGACAAAGGAGTTGAATTCAAATCAGGGATTATAAAAATATTGTGATGGGAGATTACATTTCTGATTTTATGTCTTTAGTAAAAATAGACCTCTTGGAGAGATGGGAAACCTGGTCTGTCACTGTGGGGCCAGCAGGCTTCAGGTGGAGATGGGCGGGACTGATGTCTGTCTCCATGGGGGCCCTGGGCACTGGTCACAGTGTCCCAGGAATAAAGGCTGAGCAGACGCCCTGTGTGCTGTGTGGACAGGGCCCTGGCTACCGCCTTCCACAAGAGATGCAGCTGGTTTCCTGGGACCAGCCTTAGGCTGTGCAGTTCACAGAGCCCCAGACTGCACTGCAACTGACAGTGGGCTTGAGGCAAGGGACAGGAGTAGTGTTTTCTCTGTGGATTTCTGCCTTGGGGTCCCTGTGCTGGCTGGAGGGGGGCAGGGAAAGCAGAGGGGGCTGGACTCTGAGTCCCCTCACACACTGTGTCCAGATCTGTGTCACTTATTCCTGTTTCATATGTGGTTCAGTTCAGTTCAGTTCAGTTCAGTCGCTCAGTTGTGTCCGACTCTCTGCGACCCCATGAATCACAGCACGCCAGGCCTCCCTGTCCATCACCAACTCCCAGAGTTCACCCAAACTCATGTGCATAGAGTTGGTGATGCCATCCAGCCGTCTCATTCTCTGTCGTCCCCTTCTCCTCCCGCCCCCAACCTTTCCCAGCATCATATGTGGTACTTCCTTTTAAATCTTCGTTTGGAGAAGAAGTCCACCACTCAAAGTGCCTGGAGCACGGTGGGTATCACAAGCAGGCTGCCAGCCAGTCCCCTGCATCATTTCCGTCTGAGCCTCCAGGCACTGTTTGCTGATAGGTGCCCAAGTGTAGGAGGTGTTTGCAGAGGTGCCCAAGTGTAGGAGGAAATAAACTGCAGGTGACAGACGTTTCCCTGCCCCCCCTTCTCTGTTGACGAAACCAGTTCTGCCTGAGACTAACCTTTTTTTTTCCCCTTTTCTCAAATGTTGGGCTGATAATGGCTCAACAAACCAGTATTCATGACTTGTCTTATGACCGGTGATGACACACTTTGTGCCATCCTATCTCAAAAATGCGTGTTGCGGGAGCGGGGCCTGCTGAAACTCCCTCAGCCCTCAGGAGTCTCTCTTATCTGATTAGCAGCTCAGTAACAGACATAAAATGCCTTGCTAAAACCTAGCAAGCAGGCACTCTTTCTGTCCCCTTCTGATGTCTATGTCAGAAGCTTTCCCTATCTCTATTATACTGTAATACAACTTTGCTGCACAAAAAGCTCCAAGTAGTTAAGCCTCATCTCTGGCCCAGGATCGAAATCCTCTCCTCTGGAGGTCATGAATCACGGAGTAACACATGGCTCGCAGCAGCAACCTTTCATCCTGGGGGCTCTTGAAGATCCAGGATCTTGAAGACAGCACAAGGATGCTTGGAGCTCTGGCTCTTTGCTCTCCTAGTAAACATGCTTTCTCTGTACTTTACTAACTACCATGTGCCTGTCTGTGTGAAAGCAGCACGAAACACACTTGTAATTGGCCATGGAGTGAGTGTTGAACCCTGCTCTGCGGTTTTGCGAAGCCTCGCAGTGACTGAAGGCAGTCCCCAAAGGGAGACTTACTGGGGAGTCTGCCAATACCAAGAGGCACCCAATGTCCCTGTGAGGGGAGTGGTCAGACACGGGTGAGTCATGTGGACCAAACATTCCTTTCTTGGTCATCTTTCCCTGGTCTCTTTGGCCGTTTTGTAACTGCTTGAGGAATTAGAACTACTCACCAAATCTGTCAGATCACAGACTTTTAAGAGACTTGAGATTCTATGCTGTTGGTTGTTTTACTGCGCACTACAGACAAGAGCAAACTACCCAGTTTGGTGGCTAGGTGGAGCTCTAGTTCCAATCACCTTTTATGATTTGCCAGTTGTGTTTTGGTCAGGAATATACTCAGGACTGTGCACAGCCATGAAGGAGACGGATATTTCCCCTGGTGGTCTTAGCTTGGGAGGCACTCTGGAAGGCTACTCTGTTGCAGCCGGGGTGGCATCACAGGAGGAGCAGAAATCAGGCAAAGTTTTAATGGTGAGGAACAGGACATCAGCCTGGGAGGCCACAAGGTCTAACCCCTGGTGCATCTCCACCCCACTTTGGTGGTAGAATGGGGAGGGATAGTAGTGGACATCTGCTTTGGTAAGAGGTAGGTTAACTCTGGCCAGGGAAGGAAGCTTAGGTGGAAGACCTGTCTCCACCCCCATCTAGAGCAGGGAGGGATGCCTCCAGTAGGACGCTGGACGCTGCTTTTTCTCTCTTACTGATGGGAGCTAACAATACAAGCCTCACTCCTTTGAACTGCATCCTGAGAAACTGGGATAGATTTGATCTCCAGAGCTTAAAGAAGACACACCTGAACTTCCTATGTGATACTGCATGGCCACGGTATCCATTGGAGGACGGTGAACAATGGCCAGTCAGAGGGTCTCTTAATTATAATCAGTTCAGTTCAGTCGCGCAGTTGTATCGACTCTCCGCGACCCCATGAATCACAGCACGCCAGGCCTCCCTGTCCATCACCAACTCCCGGAGTTCACTCAAACTCATGTCCACAGAGTCGGTGATGCCATCCAGCCATCGCATTCTCAGTCGTCCCCTTCTCCTCCCACTCCCAACCTTTCCCAGCATCAGAGTCTTTTCCAGTGAGTCAACTCGTTGCATGAGGTAGCCAAAGTATTGCAGTTTCAGCTTTAGCATCAGTCCTTCCAATGAACACCCAGGATTGATCTCCTCTAGAATGGACTGGTTGGATCTCCTTGCAGTACAAGGGACTCTCAAGAGTCTTCTCCAGCACCACAGTTCATAAGCATCAATTCTTCGGCGATCAGCTTTCTTCACAGTCCAACACTCACATCCATACATGACCACGGGAAAAACCATTGCCTTGACTAGACGGACCTTGGTTGGCAAAGTAATGTCTCTGCTTTTTAATATACTATCAAGGTTGGTCATAACTTTCCTTCCAAAGAGTAAGCGTCTTTTAATTTCATGGCTGCAATCAGCATCCGAAATGATTTTGGAGCCCAAAAAATAAAGTCTGACACTGTTTCCACTGTTTCTCCATCTGTTTCCCATGAAGTGTTGGGACCAGATGCCATGATCTTTGTTTTCTGAATGTTGAGCTTCAAGCCAACCTTTTCACTCTCCTCTTTCACTTTCATCAAGAGGCCTTTGAGATCCTCTTCACTTTTTGCCATAAGGGTAGTGTCATCTGCATATCTGAGGTTATTGATATTTCTCCCAGCAATCTTGATTCCAGCTTGTGCTTCTTCCAGCCCAGCTTTCCTCATGATGTACTCTGCATATAAGTTAAATAAGCAAGGTAACAATATACAGCCTTGACGTACTCCTTTTCCTATTTGGAACCAGTCTGTTGTTCCATGTACAGTTCTGACTGTTGCTTCCTGACCTGCACACAGGTTTCTCAAGAGGCAAGTCAGGTGGTCTGGGATTCCCATCTCTTTCAGAATGTTCCACAGTTTATTGTGATCCACACAGTCAAAGGCTTTGGCATAGTCAATGAAGCAGAAATAGATATTTTTCTGAAACTCTCTTGCTTTCTCCATGATCCAGCGGATGTTGGCAATTTGATCTCTGGTGCCTCTGCCTTTTCTAAAACCTGCTTGAACATCTGGGAGTTCACGGTTCACATATTGCTGAAGCCTGGCTTGGAGAATTTTGAGCATGACTTTACTAGTGTGTGAGATGAGTGCAATTGTGCGGTAGTTTGAGCATTCTTTGGCATTGCCTTTCTTTGGGATTGGAATGAAGACTGACCTTTTCCAGTCCTGTGGCCACTGCTGACTTTTCCAAATTTGCTGGCATATTGAGTGCAGCACTTTCACAGCATCCTCCTTCAGGATTTGAAATAGCTCCACTGGAATTCCATCACCTCCACTAGCTTTGTTCGTCGTGATGCTCTCTAAGGCCCACTTGACTTCACATTCCAAGATGTCTGGCTCTAGGTCAGTGATCACATTATTGTGACTATCCTGGTCGTGAAGATCTTTTTTGTACAGTTCTTCTGTGTATTCTTGCCACCTCTTCTTAATATCTTCTGCTTCTGTTAGGTCCATACCATTTCTGTCCTTTATCGAGCCCATCTTTTCATGAAATATTCCCTTGATATCTCTAATTTTCTTCAAGAGATCTCTTGTTTTTCCTATTCTGTTGTTTTCCTCTATTTCTTTGCATTGATCACTGAGGAAGGCTTTCTTATCTCTCCTTGCTATTCTTTGGAACTCTGCATTCAGATGCTTATATCTTTGCTTTTCTCCTTTGCTTTTCGCTTCTCTTCTTTTCACAGCTATTTGTAAGGCCTCCTCAGACAGCCATTTTGCTTTTTGCATTTCTTTTCCATGGGGATGCTCTTGGTCCCTGTCTCCTGTACAATGTCACGAACCTCCGTCCAGAGTTCATCAGGCACTCTATCTATCAGATCTAGTCCCTTAAATCTATTTCTCACTTCCACTGTATAATCATAAGGGATTTGATTGAGGTCATATCTGAATGGTCTAGTGGTTTTCCCTACTTTCTTCAATTTAAGTCTGAATTTGGCAATCAGGAGTTCATGATCTGAGCCACCGTCAGCTCCTGGTCTTGTTTTTGCTAACTGTATACAGTTTCTCCATCTTTGGCTGCAAAGAATATAATCAATCTGATTTCGGTGTTGACCATCTGGTGAAGTCCATGTGTAGAGTCTTCTCTTGTGTTGTTGGAAGATGGTGTTTGCTATGACCAGTGCGTTCTCTTGACAAAACTCTATTAGCCTTTGCCCTGCTTCATTCCGTGCTCCAAGGCCAAATTTGCCTGTTACTCCAGGTGTTTGTTGACTTCCTACTTTTGCATTCCAGTCCCCTATAATGAAAAGGACATCTTTTTTGGGTGTTTGTTCTTTTTTTTTTTTTTTTACTGGGTGTTTGTTCTAAAAGGTCTTGTAGGTCTTCAGAGAAGCATTCAACTTCGGCTTCTTCAGCGTTACTGGTAGGGGCATAGGCCTGGATTACTGTAATATTGAATGGTTTGCCTTGGAAATGAACTGAGATCATTCTGTCGTTTTTAAGATTGCATCCAAGTGTTGCATTTCGGACTCTTTTGTTGACCATGATGGCTACTCCATTTCTCCTAAGGGATTCCTGCCCACAGTAGTAGATATAATGGTCATCTGAGTTAAATTCACCCATTCCAGTTCATTTTAGTTCACTGATTCCTAGAATGTCTATGTTCACTCTTGCCATCTCCTGTTTGACCACTTCCAATTTGCCTTGATTCATGGACCTAACATTTCAGGTTCCTATGCAATATTGCTCTTTACAGCATTGGACCTTGCTTCTAGCATCAGTCACATCCACAACTGGGTATTTGTTTTGCTTTGGCTCCATCCCTTCATTTTTTCTGGAGTTATTTCTCCACTGATCTCCAGTAGCATATTGGGCACCTATTGACCTAGGGAATTCCTCATTCACTATCCTATCATTTTGCCTTTTGATACTGTTCATGGGGTTCTCAAGGCAAGTATAACTGGATTAGACAGTTTATTATGGCAGGGAATATGAAGAGTGGAAGGAAAAGCAGAGAAAGACCAAGGAACAGGCTGAAGCCCTAATAATGGCTCTCAGAACCATTCTTAAACAGCCTGAGAAAAATGCCCAGAGGGGCCCAGGTGGAAAGGGGTGGGTTTGCTATTTCTGTGGAAAGGAGGGTCACCTCAAGTGGGATTGCCCTCACACTTCTAAGCTGCCCCTGGGTCCATGTCTGGTCTGCAAAGGACCACACTGGAGGAGAGACTGCCCACAGAGGCATGGGCCCCAGAGATCAGACTCTCAGGACAATCAGGACTGAAGTTGCCCAGGAGTCCCCACACAAGCTCCCATTCTAATTACATCTGAGGAACCCTGGTTATTAATAACTGTAGTGGGCCAATCAGTCGATTTCCTTTCAGACACTGGGGCAACTTACTCTGTGCTTACTGAAGCCCCTGGCCCACTTTCTTCCCGATCTGCTTCCGTAATGGGACTGTCTGGATGAGCCAAACATTATTATTTCAGTTATTCTTTATGTTGTAACTGGGACTCTGTGCTATTTTTCACTCAAGTTTCTGATGGTGCCAGAATCTCCCTCACCCCTTTTGGTGAGGGATATACTGAGCAAAGGCCATGCCTCTGTTTTCATGATTTGGAGACCTCTATTTCTCTCCCATTAATTGAACAAAATGTAAGTCCTAGAGTGTGGGCTGATGGAAAAACTGTGGGTTGAGCACAAAATGCTATTCCTGTTGTTGTCAACCTCTAAGACCTGCACATATTTCCATATCAAAAGCAGTATCCTCTAAAACCAAAGGTTATGGAAGGGTTAAAACCCACTGAGAATTTAAAGGAGTGGGGGCTATTGATTCCCTGTAATCATCCATGCAGCAATCCTATTTTGGATGTGAAAAAGTCAAATGATAAACGGAGACTAATTCAAGATTTATGGATAATAAATGGTTTCTTTACACCCCATGGTGTTTAATCCTTATGCTCTATTGTCTGAAATTCCTGAATGAGCCAAATATTTATCAGTCATTGATTTGAAGGCCTAATCATATCCAAAGGGACGAGGGCCATAGGCACCAGAGAAGTAAGCCCTACATCATCCCTTACCTATGACTTTAAGACAATTGGGAAGATATTTGGGCATCACAGGCTACGGCTGCATTTGGATTCCGGGTTATGTGGAACTTGCCCGGCCTTTATGTAAACTTATAACTGAAACTCAACAAGCCCAAACTGACAAACTGGTTTGGTCTCGAGATACTGAAAAGGCACTAAAGGCTCTTCAAACTGCCCTCTTGCAAGGTCCTACTTTGAGCTTGCCCACAGGGTCAGAGTTAATTTGTTTGTCACTGAAAGAAAAAGTATGGCCTTCGGAGTTATGACACAACCCCAAGGGCCTCACCAGAAATGTATAGGATACCTGAGTAGAAAATTAGATGCCACATTGTCTAAGAATAATTGCTTTTATTGCTTTAATAGTGCCTAAATCTCTTAAATTTACTAATGGGTGAAATCTTCCTGTACTGACTCCTCATGATGTGAGTGGAATCTTAAACTCTAAAGTTAATATTTGGATGACAGACAGTTGGCTTCTTAAATATCAGTTGTTATATAACTCAAATTTCAGCTTTTCAACAGACTTCACAGGAACTCTGGGAGGTGACTCCTGATTCAGCCTTTGAGTCAAACAAGCTGTTGTTTGAGCTGGGAACAGAGGTCCTGATAAAGACACTGGGACCTGGGAGGGGGGCAATCTTTGAGCCCCTCTGGGAAGGCCCTTGTGAGGTAATTGTTTCTTTTCCCACAGCAGTCAAGGTGTCAGGAATTGGTTTGTGGGTGCACCACACTCTAAGTAAAAAGTGGCATGCTGACCCCTCAGGCTAAGCCACGTCATTTTTATGTCTTTATTCTCTTTGGTTTTAGTCTTCACTTCTCAGATGTTCCTGATAATCTACGTGGGCCTGCTTCTGCTGACTCCAAAATCCTGAGCCTGCCACTTGACCCTCAAGGCAACACCTTCCTGTCCTGCGTTCACTCCTGTGCTGCATTCCACAGCCAGTATACTTGCTGACTCTGCAGAGCACCTCCCTCCTCCTCAGTGGAAGGCGTCCCATGGTGGGCATCTCCACTTCAGGGAAAGGACTTTCTCCAAGTCTGACTACCTTTGCCAACAACAATCATATGTGAAACCTCTTCTTAATCTGACCACATCTAATAATCCTAAAATGGACCGATGTAACACTTTGTACCTTAACTATGGACATATTGTGACTTTTAACTTTGATTATAATTTATCTTGGTTTAATGACTGTTTTGCTGCACATAAGAAGACAAACTGGTCTAGATCTGATGGTTTTTTACCTGATGTTTATCAAATATGGGATGAGGTCATAAGGCTAACTCCTGAAAAGGGGCACCTAATGTCTAGTGACCCTATATGCTGGGAACAAACAGAGCCATTTCCAGAAGTTAGCTGACAACTTAATTATTATGATTGGAAAAAATTGGGGTTTTTGCCTCATATGAAATATGCAATATAATCATTCCTGTGTTTTCTAACCCCAGTACAGGTCCTGCTTTTGCCTGGCCAGGCACTGATTGGGACTGGATCCCTCAGTCATGCTGGCTTGCTTCAAACTGGGCCTATTGGATATGTGACTCTTACCTATGGGCGTGGCTTCACCCTAGCTGGATAGGGAGATGCACCCTAGGTCCAGCTTTTACTCATGGCTTCATATTTTCAGAGCTTCCAGAGAAGCCTGCTAATTTGCCACACCTTAGAACTCATTGCATAAGGTCTGTATTTCAGTGGTATGATTATTTGGTTGCAATATTCATTCCCTCTCTGGGAACTATAGACATTATACTACTATTTGATACTCTGACTCAGTTCAGTTCAGTTCAGTCGCTCAGTCATGTCCGACTCTTTGCGACCCCATGAATCACAGCACTCCAGGCCTCCCTGTCCATCACCAACTCCTGGAGTTCACTCAAACTCATGTCCATTGAGTCGGTGATGCCATCCAGCCATCTCATTCTCTGTCCTCCCCTTCTCCTCCTGTCCCCAGTCCCTCCCAGCATCAGAGTCTTTTCCAGTGAGTCAACTCTTCGCAGGAGGTGACCAAAGTATTGGAATTTCAGCTTCAGCATCAGTCCCTCCAATGAACACCCAGGACTGATCTCCTTTAGAATGGGCTGGTTGGATCTCCTTGCAGTCCAAGGGACTCTCAAGAGTCTTCTCCAACACCACAGTTCAAAATCATCAATTCTTCGGTGCTCAGCTTTCTTCACAGTCCAACTCTCACATCCATACATGACCACTGGAAAAACCATAGCCTTGACTAGCCAGACCTTGGTTGGCGAAGTAATGTCTCTGCTTCTTAATATGCTATCTAGGTTGGTCATAACTTTCCTTCCAAGGAGTAAGCATCTTTTAATTTCATGGCTGCAATCACCATCTGCAGTGATTTTGGAGCCCCCAAAAATAAAGTCTGACTACCTTTACTCAACAAACCTTACAAGATTCTCTAAAAGCTATTTCAGCCCTTAAGGCTGAACAAATACAAATTAGAAAGGTGGTTTTACAAAACAGATTGGCCTTAGATATTCTAACAGCTGCACAAGGAGGAACTTGTGCCATTATTCATACCCAGTGTTGTATATATGTACCAGATATGAGCACTAATGTTACTCACTTTACTGAACACATGAACATGATGATTCAGGCTATGGACACTCCTGAAGTCTCAGTCCCTTCACTTTGGGAGATGTTAACTAGTTCCCCATGGTGGAAAAGTATCCTAATTGTAATAATTCTGATTGTTCTGTTCTTGCTGTTTGCTCCCTGCATCTGTAACAGTGTAGCTGGATTTGTTTATAGCTGCATAAGGCTTTTAAATTACAAATGGTTGTCCAAACTCCTACTGAGTGCCACAGCTTCCTCCAACTACTACTTGGGGCCTCTGGATCAGAGACTCTCAATATGGGGGTGAGGGGAATGTGTTGCCTCACCAATTTAGGGATGATGCCCCTTATCAGCTCAGAAGCAGTTATGGAATGAGAATGCTGCCCCTTCCCCTAGGCAACATAATTCTCCTAAAAGAAAAGGGGGAAATGAGAGGGTAACAGGTAGGAAGGGCCTGAGGTCCCCACGTGGCAGGAGGAAATAAACTGCAAGTGGCAGACATTTTTTCTCCCCCCTTCTCTGTTGACAAAATTAGTTCTGCCTAAGACTAACCTTTTTTTTTTTTTCTTTTCTCAAACCTTGGACTGATAATGGCTCAACAAACCAGTATTCATGTCAATCATCTTATGGCCAGGGATGACACAGTTTGTGCCATCCTATCTCAAAAATGCATATTGCGGGAGAGGGGCCTGGTGAAACTCTCTCAGCCTTGAGGAGTCTCTCTTATCTGATTAGCAGCTCGCTAACAGACATAAAATGTCTTGCTAAAAACTAGCAAGCAGGCACTCTTTCTGTCCCCTTCTGATGTCTATGTCAGAAGCTTTCCCTATTTCTATTATATTGTAATAAAACTTTGCTGCACAAAAATCTCCAAGTGGTCAAGCCTCGCCTCTGACCCCGGATCAAAATCCTCTCCTCTGGAGGTCACGAATCCCAGTGTAACACAAGGCTTGCAGCAGCAGCCTTTAATTGGACAGCAGAACAGGCAGCATTGATTTGGGGTGTAAGATCAGTGCCCTTGGCTGGCCCACATTGGCATTCCTGTATTCATCCTCTTCCCCTCCCCCTTCCTGCCCTACTGGCCCCAGTGGCACTGGCTGCCAGGAACACAGGAGGACCTGGTGTGACACGTAGGGTAGATACCATGGAGTGGAGTCAGGCACCGTAGAGTGCCTTTTGTTGGAGTAACTTTGAGGCTCCATCTGTGGATAAATGTGGAAAGATCTGCTTCATGAGTTTAATAATCATGTCAGAGTCATTTTTTTTCTGTGTAGCCAAAACTGTCTGCATCCATAGCTTACTATAATATATAGGTATCAGGAGGCAGGCCCTCTTATAGTTGTGAATATTTCTGTTTCACCTTGTGACAACCTCATAAATATTATTGAAGGATGGCTGCTTGACTGAAGAATTCTTCCCACCATGGTAAATAGCACTTCCCTGACAAGCATGAGACAGCAGAGGGAGAGTGGGCCTCAGGCACTCACTCCTGAGGAGGGGCCCACTGTGGCTGGTGGGGAGGGATGCTCCCTGTGGGTAGAGGTGGGAGCCAGGTAGAGATGGAGGGGCCAGGCTGTGCCCGTGCTAAACCCTAGCAGCTGGAAGGCTCATGGTGTGTTTTGAACAGAGGGGCCCAGGATTACCTGGCGGCTTTGGCACCTTCTCCATGCATCGTCCCTTCCTCTAGGACACCTTGGCAGTGCCAGGCTATGATCCTCTTCCTCTTACAGAGGACCCAGGTCTAGAAGAGTTCAGGTGTCAGTCCCTGGTGACCCAGGTGAGAGTTAGATAGAGGCTCAGTCAGTGCCTTGGGTCTTGGTGCTGTCTGAGAGTTTGCCCAGGAAGTGGGGAGCCTGGCTGTAGAGTACAGGGACACCGAGCTGCACCAGGGGCCCTCTGCTGCCTGAATGTGGGGCCATGAGGCTGAGCCACAGCCATGAGTTTTGCAGTTGTGATAGTCTGCACTTTCCTCCTGAAGTTGCTGGAGGAATAAAGGAGGTGATTGATGCACACTTAGAAAGTAATTGTGAATAGGAGCAGCTTGCTGTGGTCACCAGCTGGTGCTTATCTGCTGTTGGTGGTTAGTGAGCAGACCCTACTACGTTATTGTGAAGTCCTTTGGGCCTTGCAGATGTCCTGGAGCATCTGGCTCATTCACTCCATCCTCTGGGCCCATCTCTGACTCTCTGACTGTCATCAGGTGTCCTGACAACTCTGTGAAGGCTTTTTTGTGGTGGGGACTGGTGGTGAATGGGATGGGCTGGAGTTTCACATATGAGTTCATCAAATTTCATGAGTACCTGTGAAATGGGCTCTCTTTATTTTTTCCTTGGAGAAGGCAATGGCAACCCACTCCAGTACTCTTGCCTGGCAAATCCCATGGATGGAGGATCCTGGTGGGCTGCAGTCCATGGGGTTGCTAGGAGTTGGGCACAATTGAGCGACTTCACTTTCACTTTTCATTTTCATGCACTGGAGAAGGAAATGGCAACCCATTCCAGTGTTCTTGCCTGGAGAATTCCAGGGACGGGGGCGGGGGTGTCAGACACGACTGAAGCAACTTAGCAGCAGCAGCACCATGTTTTTCCCACGTGAATAACCTGAGGATCAGAGAGACTGAGTAGCTTGTGAAAGTCCCAGAATTTGAGTGTGTGCCCTAGTTTTCCTCAAAGGCTCTGTGCTTACCGCATTTTCTTGTGCTGCACCATGCTGCACTGTATGGCCTTCTCTGTGCACAACACGAGTTAGGACCTTTTAGAATTGATGTGACCTGAGGTCCCATTTTCATGTGCCTGTCCAGGTAATATACAAGCTTCTGGAATGTTGGATGTGGAATGAAAGACAAAGCTAGGGGCACACAGTAAACACACTACGGTGTTTTGGGTGATTTTCAGGATTTCCAAGGGGCGTGTGCTGGTGTTTCTGGCTCATATTTGCCTGGAGGGAATGAGCCCTGGTGGTTATGAGAAAAGAAAGTGACTTTGGCACATGCTCCTGGGCTGTCCTTCTTTCTGTGTTAGTAGAGTCCAGCAGCTCTCCAGGAAGATGGAGTAGATTAACGTCCTTGGGCGTGGGGACACGCGTGCATCTGCATTAGCCTGGGCAGTGCTGGCAGGCCGCTGAGGGTGGCAGTGGCTGGTGGGGTGCTCTCTCAGTCACTGCCCGCAGGGGACATCAAACCCCACTGTCCTCTCTGAGGGAAGGCTTGGGTCCTCCGGTGGAAGATGGCTTGGCTCTCTTTCACACACCTCTTCAGACCTCGGCACCTTTCATCCCTCTCTTTCATGTCCAGCCATCTTTGCCTTGCAGCAAAGGCATTTACCTCTGTCTTCAAGATGGATTCTAGACCTAGCTGCACCTGCTTCCCTCCCGTTGGCCTGGCCCAGGGCACCGGGTTCTACTTGGGTCCTGCTGCTGCATTCCGGCTGTCTGTGGGGAGACCCTTGGAGTCTGACACTCCCTGCCCTCCAGGGACTCCCTAAGGCTCCTCTGGATCTCCTCCTGGTTGTTTGCTCCCTGTCTCCAGCTGTCACCCTGGCCCTTCTCCTGTGTCCTTCACATGCAGGTGCACACCTCCTGTCCTGGGGTCACTGCTGCCCCCACAACCTGCTCACACTCCTGCGCAGTCCTCCACTCAGTGTCACCTTGTCACAGCTCTCACTGCACAGCCCTGCAGGGTTTATTACCACTTGCTTGTTTACCACCTGTCTTTCCAGTGAGCCTGACTGCTCTTCCCCCTGTGAGGTTCCTCCCACCTGGGCAGTTGGGGACCTGGCTTGTGCTGGGGATGCTGCAGTTGGAGGAGCACAGACAAGGAACCCAGGAGAAGAGACAGTTAACTCAGGAGACTCTGAGAGAGCTCATCTCTCATGAGGGCTAAGTCTTTGGTTCTGTGCCCAGCACTGGATGGAGAGATAAACACACAGGAAGTGGGATAGCTCATCAGCTTGGGGTAGCCCTGCCGTTTCCTGGGAGCCCACTCTGGGTTGGTCCTTCACAGGCCGTGGACATTCACCATCTTCCCAAGGGGGTGGAGAGCCACAGGTCCTCCTGGGCGCCTCCTCACCACCCCCTGCTCCCCTTGGTTGGGCCGTGGTGGAGGTGTGTGCAGCACAGGTCAGGCAACACGCTGCACTCCCAGCCTTACCCCCTGCAGGCTGGGGCCGCCTGGCATCCCATTTATTTACTCAGTAAATGCTGAGGGCCAGCAGCTGGGCACACACATATGGAAAAGATCCACTGTTGTCAGGAAGGATGAACAGGAATTGGTAGGACAATGAGAAGGAGGAGAACAAAGTCAGGAAGGGAACTGTTCCCTCCCCACTGTTTGACACTGGGCCCCAACTCCAAGCCAAAGTTTCTGTGAAAACATATGTCTTGCATGTGAGTGAGCTTGTCCTTGCCTCAATACAATTGCATGAAGGCAGACCATTGCATGATGGCAGAGTCAGTGCACATCTTATTGCAGAAAAAGTCCTGGGAGGCAGGTTGTTGGGATGAAGCTTAGTTAGTGTTCTTGTTAGCTCTGGCTGCATATCAAATATCCCCGAAATGTAACTTAACAACAATCAGCTGATTATTATCAGTGATGGTTCTGGGAGTTGAATGGGCACAGTGCGTCTCACTCTCAGAGTCCCTCATGTGTTTGCAGTCAGATGGTGTATGGTCACTAATTGTATGTGTCAACTTTGCAAGTGTACAGAGTTCCAGTGTTTGATTAAGCTCAAGTCTAGAAATGTCTTTACAGGTATTTTTTATTTATTACAAATTATGTATTTATTTATTTGGCAGTGTAAGGTCTTAGTTCTGGCATGAGTATCTTTCACTGCAGTGCCTGGACTCTAGTTATGGTGTACAGGCTCAGTACTTGGAGCCTGGCACAAGGGCTCCAGAGTATGCAGTCTAAGTAGTTGCAGGGTATGTAGACTTAGTTGCTCTGCAGCATTTGGAATCTTAGTTCTGTGACTAAGGATAGAACCCATGTACCCTGCATTGCAAGGGAAATTCTTAACTACTGGACCACCAGGGAAGTCCCTGCAGGTATTTTTTAGATGTGACTGGCATTTAAATTGGTGGACATCAGCAGAATCCTCCATAATGTGGGTAGGTCTCATCTCATCAGGTGAAGGCCTTAAGAGAAAATACTACAAGGTGGCCTGGGAAGGAAGGAATTCTGTCTCCAGACTGTCATTGGACTCAAGATTGCAATGGCAACTCCCTCCTGCAGATTTTGGACTTGCTAACTCCCACTATCTTATGAACTAATTTCTAAAAATAAATCTCTTTTTGTATATGTACATGTGTATGTATGTATACACACACACACACACACAAACACACACACACATTCCTATTCTGGAAAACCCTGATGCGTGGTTTCTCTTTCACAGACTAACAGCACACTCACACATACTGTCACACACATGAACAATATTGCCTATACTCACATCTCACAATATATGCAGTCTGTATCTCTCACACATGCACACATGTGCACGCACGCACACACACACTCCCCCATGCTCTCTGAGAACAAGTGTCTGCCTAACTCTCTGTCTCCTCATGTGTAAGGCACAGCCTGTTATCGTCTTTTATTTTCCCCCAAACTTTCTGGAGTGAGTATTCTCGAGTGTACAGAAGTATAAAAGGAAGATTCCAATAAATGTCGCCTACCTACCTGGCTTCAACAATTATTAACATGTTGTCACATCTGCCAATGATACTAATTATTATTTTTGCCAGAACACTTGAAAGTTTATTTCTAATCCCCCCTGAAATTTCCCTCTTCTCTTTCCCTTTTTCTCACACCATTATAGATTCAGATTTTAATTTATTTTCTGTTTCTTAATAAATTAAATTGTATACATATTAATTTATATTATATATTTATATATAACTTATAATCATTATTTTGTCTGATGCTCACATTACATCATATCTGTCTAACAGAAGCCCCTTCCAGGTGCCTTCTGAGTCCTTTTGAGCCATGCATTTCCTTGGTTTTGGCCTAACAAAATGTCCTGGGATCATCTTGTCTTTTCCCTGGCTTGGCCTTAGAACTGCTCATTTCTTCAAGGAGCCCTTGTCTTTTCTGGTGAGGGGATTTTAGAAACCAAGAATTACACTTCAAGTGTGATCATTCCTACTGGTGTGTCAGTTTCTAGGCCCTTTCAGTGGATAGAGGTAAATCGTGAATTCTTATTAATATTTTAAATTCCAATTTCACATGACAGGCTTTTTATTTGACCTATTTTTTTTTTTTACCTTGCATCTCATGGCTTTTATAGTGAAAGACTTGATCTCTAACTCTATTAACACAAATGTCTCCCTCAGTTTAAACTTGGTCTTGGCCTCTACCCACAGCCCTTTGTCACCTGCCCATCACCTGCTCATTCTGCCACCAGGGCCCCTTGGTAAGCCTGGCTTTGTGGAGACACCACGTCCCCAGAACCCAGTAGCCTCGCTGCCTTCAGCTGCCAAGCCCAGGGGTATTTTGCCACTCACTGTGGGAGAAGGGGTGAGGCCGGGAGGGGTGGGTAGAAGTAGACACGTGGAGAGCTTGTGGGGCTCCAGCCGCCTGTACTCTCCTGTCCCAGACGCTAGCTGTGGTTCTGAGTTGCACCCTGCTGTGGCTGCAGAATGTAATGTCCACATCTACTTGTGCTCATCATGCTTTAAGCTATTAGAAGAGGTGATTAGCTTTTATAGTTCTTCAGAAACTCGTGTTCCTTTTTGTGTTGATGTCTTGAAAAGCCCACAGGACTGTCATAGCCTCAGAGTAGCAAGGCCAGTGTGCAGTGGGGAGGATGGCCATCTTGGGGAGCTGTTTCTTGGAAACAAGAATGGTTTCTGTTCTTCCTATGACCAGTTGACAAGGCTCTATGACCCCCTCATGAGGGTTCATTCATGTATTCTCCATTTGAGATGCACCCAGGGTGCAACGTTCCAGGCTGGGAGCCCGCTTGCTCACCGCGCTGTGTGTGCACTCATGCACTGGGTGTCCGTGGAGCCCAGGGCTGGGGGTGAGGAGGCCCATAGTCAGCCGGTGAAGCTAGGGCATGGAAAGTGGGGTAGAGAGAAGTACCTGGGCTGCAGGGGCGCAAGGGCGGGAATCTGGGTAGTTCGAAGGGCCAGGAACGCTTTGTAGAGTGGCTCCAGCGTGGGCAGGAACTGCCCAGAAAGGCAGAGGTGCTGCTGGTGGGGGGAATCCAGAGTAGTGCTCGGGAAAGGGAGGTGCATGTTCTCTGCAGGAAGAGAGCTGCCTGGGCTGCTGGTGTGCTGCCCAGACGGAGCCACAGGAGGCGGCCTTGGGGCTTGGTGGCCTGCCCACTCCCACATCCTGGTGTTTAAAAACCTGTCAGAGTGAGGAGCAGCATAAGTGTGTGAAACTAGCCTAATTCCTGGGAGGAGCTGAGCACATGTTCCTCCCACAGGTGTTCAGTGTGACAACTGGGCGTTACTGAGGCTGCTGAGGTTGCCAGCGTTCCTCACCTGAGCTGGCATTTGCTGGTCACGGGGCCCAGCTAGGGGAGGAGGCCATGGAGTTGGATTGTCCAGTCCTACCCTGAGCATGGTTGCCAGCCTGGTTTCTGTGGCTGACACTGGCCAAGAGCTCTCTGCTTCCTGGGGCAGAACACGTTGACCTCCAGACCCTGGGTGTTTGTCAGGTGGTGCCGTCAGCAACACCCACAGATTTTTCTCTGATGAGTCTTCCTCCTCCCCAGTGAAGTACTGAGCGCAGGTCCAACCCTGACGGGTCACAGGGAAATCGTCCTGCAGCCTTACGGTTGCTCACGGGAAGTGACATTTGTGCAGGACACGCACTGTGATGGTGTCAGCAGGTGCAGTGTGTTTGAGCCCCTCACTGTCCATCCACAAGGCACTGATATGACATATTCAGGCATGGAATATGATGTAGCTAACGAAGAGTGAGGATGCTCCCTAACTGCGGATGAGCATTGGTTTCCAAAGTAGGAAGTTGAGATGAGGAGAGTGAGTGCTCATGTCACTGTGAGGGAAGTCTGGGCAGATGGAGTGCAGCCTGTGTTTGGAGGGGGGCCCAGGACATTCAGTGCAGGATGGGGGGCATTTTCTATGTAAGGACTTTTGTATCTTTTAAACTTCTCCATATTGACATTAAAAAAATATAACTTCTTAAATATTAAATCTTAGGATTCCTGGGTCAGGAGGACACCCCGGAAAAGGAAATGGCAACCCACTCAAATATTCTTGCCTAGAGAATCCCATGAACAGAGGAGCTAAACCACCACCAAACATTAATCTTACATATTAAAAAGAATTTTTAAAAATTGCTGGAGATGGTAGTAAGTTTTCTCCAGGGAATCTTGTATCACTCCCGCTGTCCATGAGGAGAGGTGGGAATTTCTGAGGCCACTGCTGGCCTCAGGCCGTATGGGGGCTTATGGTCACCACCCTGGGACATGATGATGAACTCATGTCCTGGAGAAACTGCTCTCCGCCCCAATCAGGTTTTGCTCTGTAACATGCATTGACAACACTTCCGTGTTTTTACAGCCACCAGCATGTATTTCTTGCTCTCAGGTCTGTGGGTTGGCTAGGCTGGCTAAGCTCCAAGGCTGGGAGGCAGCAGAGATGCAAAGTCTTTGCAGAAGAGCAGTTGGGTGCCTGACCATGTCAACATGATGGCGCATCTGCTGGAATCCCACCTGTCAAAGCAATGGCCCGGTCACGAGGCGGAGGAGCATGATGCACTGAATGTGGGTCGAGTGATGGAGCCTAGAGGCCCGGAGCATCTGTAGCATGCCCGCTTCTACATGTAATTCATGTTCCCTCCCAAGAATCTGCAGGGCACACAGGAGATTTAAGGATGAGTCTGTCTTTGTCCTTCTCATCTTCCCCAAAGTTTCTTAGTCAAAGTTGGATGAGTCACTAATAACACACCCTCCTCCACTTGACAGAAAACAAGGAGCCGGAGTGGAAACAACCAGAATGAAAAGGCAAAAATTGTTCAGCACATGAAAAGATTAATCCAATGGCTGGAAGGTTGATTCAGCGGCAGACAGAAGTCCAAGGCTAGAGTCTGGCCCCTGTTTCTATGGAAATCTGACTAAATGCCTCAGACAGCAGTGGAGGAGCAGGGGTGGGTGGATCTGAACTGCACATGGAGGAGGACCTCTGAGGACCCCAGAACTCTCAGAACCTGGTGAGGGCAGGAGAGATGTGGTGTCTCCCACAGCAGCTTACCAAGTTCACTGGTGATACAGGAACCTCTTGGGTGACTACATAGTTTGCTGGGGGCCACACTTTCTTCCCACAGCTCTGGTGGTGACTACAGTGCTGGTGCCTGACTGGCCCTTATAAGCAGTGTCTCTGAAAGTCCGAGTGGCAAAGTCTTGGTGTGTGGTGCTGATATGGTGTCAGTTTACCTGTGCCTAAGCAGAGGTCAGGGAAGGGCGCTGGCTAAAGGTGATGAACACAACGAGACCAACATCACGTCCACAGAAAAGGCTATCTGTAAAATTGAAGGCCCAGTCATCCAGGGAGGAGGCCGGCGCACAGGGATGTTGAGCAGAATGGAGGGTCCCTTCTGGAAAGCCTTGGTATAGCCACCTAGCCCAGTGAGCTCTTGGGCCAGGGCCAGGTCATCTGGGGCACTGGTCTGCTTGGGGGTAATTGGAGCTGACTGGGGAGGAGTATTCCCAGGTGGAGAGTCATGAAGGGTCAGGGTGACTGCATGTGAGTGCTGGAGGCCTGGATCAGGAAGCCCCACAAGTGCAGGCTCTCTTGCTACTTGAGGAGGTCTTCAGGGGTGCCCCTTACAAAAGAGCATGTGATGTCCATGACCAAGCTTTGTGGGGACTCCACCCACAATGCATATAGATTCCGGGCTAACTGTACTGACATTTTGTGGATGACAGATTCACAATCCAGAGTTAGCCCTGTTCAAACTATAAAACCATTAAAGCACAAACCTGTCAGCCAGATGGATCTGACTCGGTTACCCTGGGAGGGCCATCCTGTCTGAGGCATAATTTGAGGAAGCAACTCTTTCAAGCATCACTTCCATTGGCACCTCTAAATGTGGAGGATGGTGAGCTCTGGGTCACCGTCAATGCCTGGTAGTCACCCTATTTTGTTCCAGCACATTACCTGAGACAGGGTTAGGCCAGAGGGATCTACTGGCATCCCTGTTATCCAGGCTGTGCATGGTAATGGTAGGAGCCACCCAAGGAGAACAACTGAATTGGGTTAGTGTGCAGGAGACCTCCTCTGGGGAGTGAACACCAAGGACCAAATATTGTTGCTTTGGGGAAGGATGTTTCTTTCCTCTTCATCTAGGGCAGGGCAGAGGTTGCTAGATTCCAGGATTTGGGTTTGGGTTTCATCTCCTAGTGTGATTGGCATCCACTGGATGGAGAAACTTTTTCCCATGATCTGAGACCCACACAATTCTGCTGTTTGTCCTGAAGCCATAATATCACTATCCTGCAAAATTTGTGATGAATTTGGCTTAATTAGCCAGGCTTTATAATCCAGGGCTTCCCCGATAGCTCAGTTGGTAAGGAATCTGCCTGCAACGCAGGAGACCCCAGTTCAGTTCCTGAATTGGGAAGACGGGATAGGCTACCCACTCCAGTATTCTGGCCTGGAGAATTCCATGGACTGTATAGTCCATGGGGTCGCAAAGAGTCGGACACGACTGAATGACTTTCACTTTCACTCATAACCCAAATGGTGAGGCAAAGCTGGTGGCCTTAGCCTGCTTTGTGGCTGGTGCTAGGCCACCGTGTGGGCAAAGGAAATCTGTATAATCACGGTCTCTAAGCAAGTCGGTAGGGTTTGTCACCTTGGCTTTCTACTATAAGGGGATCGTATCACATAATCCAAGTTCAGTTGGGTTGTCAGCTCATAGAAGATGGTAAGACAATAGAAAAATCATGACATAAGGGGAGTATTCATCTGGTGAGCAAATATAAATGACATCCGCTCTGATGTCAAAGAGGCGGAAGTCCCTGCAAATGAGTAGAGAAGTCTTTGTAGGATACCGGTTGTTGGTTGGGAGTTTGGAGACCTGAGGCCCACAGAATGAGCAGGACTAGAGTCTGGGGTAGCATTTCTGTGCATCTGAGGGATGACCTACTGTCTGACAGCGTGAGGAGCACACGTTTGAGGAGGACACTGTGCCTTTCTGCAAGTCCAGCTGCTCGGGGCTGGTCAGCCAGGTGGAAACGTCACAAGACTCCACAATCTAGAGCCTCTGGCTGGACAACGTGGTGAAATGGGTACATTGATGTGAATCTATCATGTCTGGTGGGCCAAAGAGGGTGAGCACATCCCTGATTAGGAAGGTGACTTGGTGTAGCCAGCAGAAGTCAGGCAAGGTGTCTCTGATGGTGGGTGCTCGCCTTCCAGTTCCAGCAGAGGGCAGCAGCGGCCCAGCACAGTCAATTTGCATCACGATTCAGTCTGTCACCCTGAGACACGCATTCCCACACGGGAGCCTTCCAGAGTCTTGTTTGGGGATGGGGAGTTGTGTGTGAAGCCCAGTAGGCTCTGAGATTTGTCACCGAAGTGGCTGCTCTCTGGCTGGACATTTCATCCAGAGCCCCATGCACAGCTCCATGGAACTACGCTTAGCTAGACTCTAAGAGGAGTAGTCAGATGTCACCAGTGATTCAGCTCAGCTGTCTGAGCCAGAGGGACTAAGGCCAGGGTCTGCTGTGTGGCTGGCTGGCTCATCATAAAGCAGTTAGCGAGTTCTGGTGGAAAGAAGCTAATTTTTGTGTCATGGCACAAATAACCTAAGTTGAATGGGTAGGTGTGGACAGGTGTTTCCTCTAATACATGCCATATCTGTTATAATGTGCTGAAGCCTTGATTGTGAGGAGCTGACGTTTTTTAACAGGAGGAATTTTACAGCCTGCTGATGACTCTGTGCCCAGAAGCTTGACAAAGTGGTGGTCTTTGGATCTTATGGCAGCAATGGTTCATCTTCTCTGCTGTAAATGTTGTGTGATTAGGTACAAACCTTCTCAGATGGCATCCTAAAGAAGCCCCAATGATTGAATGCTGTCTATATTATGCCAAAAGGAGGAGTGGGTTATTCTGAGAGAATTCAGATCAAGAAAACCATGGGCACCCAAGTAAAGTATGGTGGACACCCTTGAAATTGAAGGCAATTTGAGGCTGTGATCTTCAGTTATCAGGACCAAGTAGACCATGTTGGCTAGATCTGGGGCAGCAAAGTTGGAGCCTAGAATCTTCTGGACAACATCTACTATCTCTAAGATGCTGGGCATGAGGACCTTAATGGTGGGAACTTGTGCATTTAAGTATCATTAGTCAGTTATTAATCTCCTTCACTGATGGTCAGTTTTGATTCTGGCAAGATAGGCTATTATAGGGTGGGATGATGGCCTTATGACCTAATATCAAACATCTCTAACGATGGGCCAAGGTCATCTGCACCTTATTTTAGTCTATATTGTGATGCATTTATTTTTGTACTGGAGGAGGCAGTTGGAAAGGCTCCTGTTTGGCAGCTCCTATGAGGAAGTCCAGGGATTTAGGTTTATTCCGAGTATGTCTCTGGGTGAGTTAATAGGAAAAGAGAGCCAGAGGTGGCTACCACCACTGGAAACTATTTTAGAAATATGGTGCCAACAGAAACACCCAGCTTCATTGGCACTCCCTTTCCAGTTTTACCTGCTATGCCTTCTAGGTTGTATGAGGTTCTCTTGGGGGATTTAGAGTCACTATTAAATCATTGTGACTGAACCAGAATAGCCTGGTGATGGCCTTTGTCCCAGTGGACCACCAGAGTTCTAAATGAGTGACCATCCCTGGCATTCCCAGGGGAATGCTCTGGGGGGCTGCAGATTGGGAAGTGCTTGCAGCAGAGGGGCCTGCATGACTCTCTGAAGGCCTCTAATACATGCCTTTTAAGGCATCAGTCTGGGCCTTTGAGACTGGAGTCTGGGGTGAGGCAATGGCTTATTTTAAGGAGAGGAGCTTGCACCAGGACCACCCAGATATGAGTGTTGGGGATCCTGATTGGCAGAGGTGCCAGCATAAGGCCCTCCACTGTTTAGAACCACCCGAGGTGCTTCCTCCTGACCGTGTTGACCTGAGGGCTCCAGGACCAGGAGCCAAGTGCCTGCTCTGTGAGGTGGGTTGTGTGGCCTGGCCCCTGAGGACTGTCCTTGGGGTTGTGAGCTGCTTTGAAGCTGTAAAACCTGGGAGTCTGGATGAATGGTTCCTTCTTAGGAGGCCATCGTGTGAGAACCCTCCAAGGCCTCCTGAATAATATGGGAGGTCTCCATGAGGCATCGTCCTGTTTGTGATGACAATGTTAAATTAAATTTCCTTAAGCGGTGCACAGGCTGCTGGAGGACAAGCTGAGATTCAACAATAGAGCAGCAGAGGAAGTGCAGTAGAAAGCTGTTACTTCCAGTCCCGGAGGAAGTTCATAGCAGGCCTGGGTTGGGAGTGGGCCCACAGGCAGGTGCAGGCAGAGTGCTGACAGAGAGTGAGATTGGGCCTCGGGCACATGCCTTTGTTCGAGTCTGTGGCAGTGTGCTTTGTTGTTTCTGGGCTAAGTCTGGATGGCTCAGTCTGAACCAGAGTGGCGTTTTGGTAAAGCTCTACTGGGACTTATCCCAAGGGGCCAACAAAGGGAAGCCCTGGGAGGTGGGGGAGACTGTTCATCCAAGGGTCACTGAGGTGGTCTTGGGTGACCTTGGTCTGTAGTGACTTGAAGCAGGAGCTCAGTACTCCAGCCAGAGACTGAAGTCAGGCTTCTACAGCAAGAGCACTGAATCCTAGAAACTAGACCATGCGGGCGAGTGGCCAGTGGCCAGTGACAAGGCCCTGGCCTGTCCACAGAAATGACTGTCAACAAAGAAATGGAAAGTCAGGAAACAAATAAAAACGGTTATTAGGAGGAAGAGTACATGTGAGTAGGCATCCACGGGCCGGCTCAGAGAGAGAGTGGCACTCTTGCAGTCGTTTGAACCACTTATATGGGGCACTTCTTCCAAGTTTCCTCTGGCCAGTCATCTTGCTTTCTTTGCCTTGTTCTGAACCCATACTTGGTTTATCTGAGGGTTCTCCAGCATGTGCACGCATCTCTTAGCCAAGATGAATCCTAGGTAGGAGGCCTATGAATGGACTGACACCAACTAAGTGGTGGTGCATCCTCCATTTTTGATCCCAGAGGAAACTTTCTGTACTTGTGTAATCAGGAAGCTCTCCTTGAACTTGATAATGAGAAATATGTGGTTTCTTTATATCTGACATGGGCAGGACTCAGCTCCTTCTTGTTCTTGCCATTATCTCCATCTTGGAGTATCTGTCCACAGGGGACAGACTCCACCTGCTCAGTCTGGGATCCATCTGTCTCCTGCCTTAGGGACAGTCCTGCAAGTAACATATATTTACTTGTGACCCTGTGGGCTGCTGTCTGGGACAAGTGCTTATGTGAGAGGCTAAGCCAATTTAGGTGGGACATAAATCAAATCCCTTACAATTATACAGTGGAAGGGACTAGATCTGATAGATAGAATGCCTGATAAACTATGGAGGGAGATTTGTGGTACTGTATAGGAGACTGGGATCAAGACCATCACCAAGAAAAAGAAAAGTAAAAAAGCAAAATGGCTGTCTGAGGAGTCCTTACAAATAGCTGTGAAAAGAAGAGAAAGGAAAAGCAAAGGACAAAAAAAGATATACCCATTAAATACAGAGTTCCAAACAATAGCAAGGAGAGATAAGAAAGCATTCTTCAGTGATCAGTGCAAAGAAGTTGAGGAAAACAATAGAATGGGAAAGACTAGAGATCTCTTCAAGAAAATTAGAGATACCAAGGCAATATTTCATGCAAAGATGGGCTCAATAAAGGACAGAAATGATATGGACCTAACAGAAGCAGAAGATGTTAAGAAGAGGTGGCAAGAATACACAGAAGAACTATACACAATAGAGTTTCATGACCCAGATAAGCACGATGGTGTGATCACTCACCTAGAGCCAGACATCTTGGAGTGTGAAGTCAAGTGGGCCTTAGGAAGCATCACTACAAACAAAGCTAGTGGAGGTGATAGAATTACAGTTGAGCTATTTCAAATCCTGAAAGATGATGCTGTGAAAGTGCTGCACTCAGTATGCCAGTAAATTTGGAAAACTCAGCAGTGGCCACAGGACTGGAAAAGGTCAGCTTTCATTCCAATCCCAAAGAAAGGCGATCCCAAAGAATGCTCAAACTACCGCACAATTGCACTCATCTCACACGCTAGTAAAGTCATGCTCGAAATTCTCCAAGCCAGGCTTCAGCAATATGTGAACTATGAACTCCCAGATGTTCAAGCTGGTTTTAGAAAAGGCAGAGGCACCAGAGATCAAATTGCCAACATCCGCTGGATCATGGAGAAAGCAAGAGAGTTCCAGAAAAACATCTATTTCTGCTCATTGACTATGCCAAAGCCTTTAACTGTGTGGATCACAATAAACTGTGGAAAATTCTGAAAGCCATGGGAATACCAGACCACCTGAGCTGCCTCTTGAGAAACCTGTATGCAGGTCAGGAAGCAACAGTCAGAACTGGACATGGAACAACAGACTGGCTCCAAATAGGAAAAGGAGTACATCAAGGCTATATATTGTCACCCTGCTTATTTAACTTCTATGGAGTACATCATGAGAAACGCTGGGCTGGAAGAAGCACAATCTGGAATCAAGATTGCTGGGAGAAATATAAATAACCTCAAATATGCAGATGACACCACCCTTATGGAAGAAAGTGAAGAAGAATTAAAGAGCCTCTTGATGAAAGTGAAAGAGGAGAGTGAAAAAGTTGGCTTAAAGATCAGCATTTAAAAAACGAAGATCATGGCATCTGTTCCCTTCAACTGGTGGCAAATAGATGGGGAAACAGTAACAGTGGCTGACTTTATTTTTTGGGCTCCAAAATCATTGCAGATGGTGACTGCAGCCATGAAATTAAAAGACGCTTACTCCTTGGAAGCAAAGTTTTGACCAACCTAGATAGCATATTAAAAAGCAGAGACATTATTTTGCCAACAAAGGTTTGTCTAGTCAAGGCTATGGTTTTTCCAGTAGTTATGTATGGATGTAAAGTTGGACTATAAAGAAAGCTGAGCACTGAAGAATTGATGCTTTTGAACTGTGGTGTTCGAGAAGACTCTTGAGAGTTCCTTGGACTGCAAGGAGATCCAACCAGTCCATCCTAAAGATCAGTCCTGAATATTCAGTGGAAGGACTGACGCTGAAGCTGAAACTCCAATAATTGACGCTGAAGCTGAAACTCCAATAATTTGGCCACCTGATGTGAAGAGCTGACTCATTTGAAAACACCCTGATGTTCTATACATCTGTGTCTCTTTTGCTGGTGGGATGATTTGGGAGAATGGCATTGAAACATGTATATTATCATATGTGAAACGAATCGCCAGTTCAGGGTAGATGCATGTCACAAGATGCTCGGGGCTGGTGCATGGGGATGACCCAGAGGGAAGATAAGGGGAGGAGGGAGGTGGGAGGGGGGTTCAGGAAGGGGAACTCATGTACACCCGGGGCGGATTCATGTCAATGTATGGCAAAACCAACCAACATAATATTGTAAAATAATTAGCCTCCAAAAAAAAAAAGAAAAGACCCTGATGCTGGGAAAGATTGAAGGCAGGAGGAGAAAGGGATGACAGAGAATGAGATGGTTGGATGGCATCACCGACTGAAAGTACATGAGTTTGGGTGATCTCCGGAAGTTGGTGATGGACAGGGAGGCCTGGTGTGCTGCAGTCCATGGGGTCACAAAGAGTTGGACATGACTGAACGACTCAACTGAACTGAACTGAAGCCAATTTAAGGCCCCATTGCCACCCCTTGGTCAAGCAAAGTGGCTATCAAGGCAGCAGCACCATGCAGTAGCTTAGCTAAATGGTTCACAAGACCCAAATGGGTCAACACAACAGAAGTTGATTTGTTGTTATTTGGCTCTTCCGGGCTGCTCAGCAGATCTCTAGGGCCATTCTTTTTCATGTAGTTACTCAGGGACAGAGCTGAGAGTGGTTCTGCCATTGAACATGTGACTTCCAAGGGGAGGAGTGTGGGGGTTTAGAGGGTGGCCGGGGTGCAGGCACAGGCACAGAGGCTGAGTGCAGCCTGACTGTGTACCAGAGAGGATGACCAACCAGCAACTGGTGGATCAGGGTGACCGGCTAGCCACTGCTGCAGTTACAAAGGGCGCTTTAGAGATGGCAGAAACTGTCTGTGAACATGAATTGGCACGGTACCGCTATTTACAATGGTGAAAAACTGGTGTTTATCAGTGAGATATTAGCAGAAATATCTACTCAGTATAATGTAGCACTGCTATTAGAGGTCTTGTTTTAGGGAGCATTTAAGGAAGTAAGAAAATGACAGCATAAAGTATTAACTGAAAAAAGCAGGGTATGCAGCTGAATATTCAATAGCTCACCTTTGAAACACATAGACCAGTAGGAAAAATACTGAATTACTAACAGCAGTTTTCTCTGGGCAGGAGAATTCTGAGTAGCTTTTATTTCTTCTTCACCTTCCCTCTTCCCCCTCATTTTCTAATTCTCTGCAATGAACACAGATTTATAATCAGAAAAAAATGTTACAAAATTACATGCTGTAACTTATAGAGGCCCTCCTCTCCTCTGTGATGTGGTCTGTGTTGACTGATTTTGGCTGATTTGGGAGGCCTGCTGCAGTCTGATGGAACTAAATCAGCCACTGGCCTGGCAAAGCCAGCAGGAGATATGGGCCTCCTCCATCACTCTCCTTGACTTTCTTTTCTCTGGAGGATCTACTTTTTTTCTCCTCTGATTCTCACAAAGCAGAGCGTGGGCTGGAACCACAAACCCAGGCTTTTGGAGGTAGATGAGGGGCAGGTGCCAAGGGACTCTGACCGATGCAGACCCTGCCCTGGCATCAGGGTGCTCTTGCTGCCCTGGGAGGATTGTGTAGAGAGCACACTCCTCACACTTTGACTGCGTGACCTACTTACCCCAGAGACAAGCTCTGAAACTGTGTTTGCTCATCCAACAAATAAGAAGACAGTGGCGGAGGGGAAAGCATGCAGCCATGACTGGTTGAGAATGGATGCAAAGAGGTGCCTGCTTGCACAGCCCTGGGGAATGTCTGCTTTGCTCTCACTGAGTTGGTAGAAACTCATGAGCTTTCGTTTTCCTGAGGAATGAGCTTAAAGGAGACAGTTCTGTCTTCTGTGGCCTGAGCTGTCAGGGTGGAAATCCTGACTTGTGTCAAGTGGGTTTGGAAGCACTTCTCTGTTGGAAGCTGGTCCAGTAGTGTAGCCTGGAGGTTGAAGGATTAACACCTAGCCATCTGGTAGACTTGCTGTATTGCTTCTCATCCTGGTTGTGACACCAATTGTCTCATTGTTCACACTGTGCACACTGTTCATTGAACCCAGGGTAGGCATGGCACTAGCTAAGAGGCTGGAAGAAGATTCGCAGAGCCATAGGAATTGCAGAAATGTTTATTCTCTTTTGGCTGATGCGGTAGCTGCCGCAGCAACCATAACACAACCTAACACAACGCAACCTCTCTCTTGGCTGACCCAATGGACATGGCTGTGACTCAGCAGTAATTGCCACCACTTTTTACATGGAGCTTGTACAAGCGTACTGCACACAACCAAGCGAGTACCTCATGACACACATGTGCAATGCTATAAATAATTCCAGCTATTTTGTAGTAATTAACTACAAAAAAAGGGTTGGGAAAGCCTGAACACGCAATCTTGGCTAATTTGCTCTATCCCCACACTCCACCCCTTCAGGGTCTCTCGCCTCACATTCTATGCACAGTCCATCTTCTGTGATATTTCCTTGGCAAGTGACAACTGATCCTTTGATTTACATCTTGCTACAGCAGTGGTATCTCTAATTTTCTTGAAGAGATCTCTAATCTTTCCTATTCTGTTGTTTTCCTCTATTTCTTTGCATTGATTGCTGAGGAAGGCTTTCTTATCTCTCCTTGCTATTCTATGGAATTCTGCATTTAGATGCTTATATCTTTCCTTTTCTCCTTTGCTTTTCACTTCTCTTCTTTTCACAGCTATTTGTAAGGCCTTCCCAGACAGCCATTTTGATTTTTTGCATTTCTTTTCTATGGGGATGGTTTTGGTCCCTGTCTCCTGTACAATGTGATGAACCTCCGTCCAGAGTTCATCAGGCACTCTATCTATCAGATCTAGTCCCTTAAATCTAGTTCTCACTTCCACTGTATAATCATAAGGGATTTGATTGAGGTCATATCTGAATGGTCTAGTGGTTTTCCCTACTTTCTTCAATTTAAGTCTGAATTTGGCAACAAAGAGTTTATGATCTGAGCCACAGTCAGCTCCTGGTCTTGATTTGGATAACTGTATAGAGCTTCTCCATCTTTGGCTGCAAAGAATATAATCAATCTGATTTTGGTGTTGACCATCTGGTGATGTCCATGTGTAGAGTCTTCTCTTGTGTTGTTGGAAGAGGGTGTTTGCTATGACCAGTGTGTTCTCTTGGCAAAACTCTGTTAGCCTTTACCCTGCTTCATTCCATACTCCAAGGCCAAATTTGCCTGTTACTCCAGGTGTTACTCCAGTTTGCCTGTTATTCCAGTACAGAATTCAAGAAAATTAGAGACACCAAGGGAACATTTCATGCAAAGATGGGCTTGATAAAGGACAGAAATGGTAGGGACCTAACAGAAGGAGAAGATATTAAGCAGAGGTGGCAAGAATACACAGAAGATCTGTACAGAAAAGATCTTCACGACCAAGATAATCACGATGGTGTGATCACTCACCTAGAGCCAGACATCTTGGAATGTGAAGTCAAGTGGGCCTTAGAGAGCATCACTACGAACAAAGCTAGTGGAGGTGATGGAATTCCAGTGGAGCTATTTCAAATCCTGAAGGAGGATGCTGTGAAAGAGCTGCACTCAGTATGCCAGCAAATTTGGAAAACTCAGCAGTGGCCACAGGACTGGAAAAGGTCAGTCTTCATCCCAATCCCAAAGAAAGGCAATGCCAAAGAATGCTCAAACTACCGCACAATTGCACTCATCTCACACGCTAGTAAAGTCATGCTCAAAATTCTCCAAGCCAGGCTTCAGCAATATGTGAACCGTGAACTTCCAGATGTTCAAGCAGGTTTTAGAAAAAGCAGAGGCAGCAGAGATCAAATTGCCAACATCCGCTGGATCATGGAGAAAGCAAGAGAGTTCCAGAAAAACATATATTTCTGCTTCATTGACTATGCCAAAGCCTTTGACTGTGTGGATCACAATAAACTGTGGAACATTCTGAAAGAGATGGGAATACCAGACCACTGGACCTGCCTCTTGAGAAACCTGTATGCAGGTCAGGAAGCAATAGTTAGAACTGGACATGGAACAACAGACTGGTTCCAAATAGGAAAAGGAGTATGTAAAGGCTGCATATTGTCACCCCGCTTATTTAACTTTTATGTAGAGTACATCATGAGGAACGATGTGCTGGAAGAAGCACAATCTGGAATCGAGATTGCCGGGAGAAATATCAATAACCTCAGCTATGCAGATGACACCACCCTTATGGCAGAAAGTGAAGAGGAACTCAAAAGCCTCTTGATGAAAGTGAAAGAGGAGAGTGAAAAGGTTGGCTTGAAGCTCAACATTCAGAAAACAAAGATCATGGCATCTGGTCCCATCACTTCATGGGAAATAGATGGGGAAACAGTGGAAACAGTGTCAGACTTTATTTTTTGGGGCTCCAAAATCACTGCAGATGGTGAATGCAGCCATGAAATTAAAAGACGCTTACTCCTTGGAAGGAAATTTATGACCAACCTAGATAGCATATTAAAAAGTAGAGACATTACTTTGCCAACAAAGATCCATTGTTCCAGTGGTCATGTATGGATGTGAGAGTTGGACTGTAAAGAAAGCTGAGTGCCGAAGAACTGATGCTTTTGAACTGTGGTGTTGGAGAAGACTCTTGAGAGTCCCTTGTACCGCAAGGAGATCCAACCAGTTCATTCTAAAGGAGATCGGTCCTGGTTGTTCATTGGAAGGACTGATGCTGAAGCTGCAAACCAATACTTTGGCCACCTCATGCGAATGTTGACTCACTGGTAAAGACTCTGATGCTGGGAGGGATTGGTGGCGGGAAAAGGGGACAATGGAGAATGAGATGGCTGGATGGTATCACTGACTCGATGGACATGGGTTGAGAGAAATTCAGGAGTTGGTGATGGACAGGGAGATCTGGCGTGCTGTGATTCGTGGGGTCGCAAAGAGTCAGACACGACCCAGCGTCTGAGCTGAACTGAACTGAACACCATGGTACAACAACAAACACATCCCCAGTATATAACAAAACCCAGTGTCAGGTATCACCTGAACTCATACTGCAATCCTCACCCTCATGGGGCCAGAAGAGCCAGTCACTGCATGTGGAGTGCCTTTGTCTTCCATGGCCAAGTCCAGTCCACCATGTGTCCTCTGAAACTGCAGGAAAGCCCCACAAGGGTAACTCCAACCCTGTAGGGTTTTTATTAAGGACTTGAAAACACCCCCACAGGTGCTGGGCCCACCCCTTCAAGGAAGGGATTAAAAATGCTTTCACACTGTTCTAAATCTGCAAGAGAATGAGACAGCCTTTATACACTGTTCTACTAAATCTACGTCACAGGACACAGACTTTACAGTACTCTGTTCTAAATCTGCAAGAGAGGACACAGCATTCACGGTACAATGTTCTATATAGGACTCAGCCTTTTCAGCATACCTCCTCACAAATCAGCCCGCATTTGTATCTGCATAACCTCGATGGGACCCCTGCCAGCTTGGGCCCCCTTAGGGGTCTTCACACTTTCAAATTGGTGTCTGTCATGCCGTTCCTCTACCTCTCTCAAGAAGGACTGTAAACCCCCCCATAGGTTCTGGGTCCACCCCAGTGTCCCAGAAACGCAGAAGCCAAGCTGCCAAGTTTCCCCTTGCTTTTGCCAAAACTGCTTACCCAGGTCGACCAGCTCCGCCTGTGTATATGGTCGGTACGTCGTGACCTCAGTCACATTGGGGGCACCTTGAGGATGCCTGCCCCTGGGCCATCGGCTGCTCACGCCTCAGTTTTGCTGTACAGTGGGTCTCACTGACAAATGGGGACCCGCAGTCTCATAGCGTTCGTCATCACAGTCACTTACCTCCTCGCTGCCAGAGACGCTGGGTTCCTCAGGGCCGCGGGGCTCTTGCTCTAACACTAATATATGTTGCTCTAGTTCTTCCAAGTGTCACTGCACATGGTGCCCTGGCGTGGCATCGCGCAGGGCACTATCCATATTCCCATCCAGGGCAGTCAGGAAAATCCACCCCACAGTGCCAGTGGCGGTCCACGCTGCCTTGTTCAGCAAATGGGAACTCACCGCCTGTAAGGCCTTTTCAGTGCTATCCAGCGACCCATCCACCTCCTCCCAGCCTTCAGCTGGAGCCCACACTGAGAGGATCGTGCCGAATGGCACCACATGCTACATGGTGGCCACTGGCTTCCTACATCCAGTGGCGCCTCAGGCTCCCCTATGCTGGGCGTCCTGCTGGCTCTTCTGTGGAGCCCCAGGTCCCTCCATCCGCCGGGTATCCTGCCGACTGCGCCAGTCGTGTTGTTTCTCATCCCGTTTGTGAGGCCAGTTTTCTCACTGTTCACACTGTGCACTCTGTTTATTGAACCCAGGGTAGGCAAGGTGCAAGCTCAGAAGCTGGAAGAAGATGCGAAGAGCCATAGGAACTGCAGACACATTTATTCTCTCCTGACACAATGGACATGGCCATGACACAGCAGTAATTGCTGCTGCTTTTTAAGGTGGAGCTCACAGATCTGTTGGAGAAGGAGATGGCAACCCACTCCAGTGTTCTTGCCTGGAGAATCCCAGGGACGGGGGAGCCTGATGGGCTGCCGTCTATGGGGTCGCACAGAGTCGGACACGACTGAAGTGACTTAGCAGCAGCAGCACATATCTGTATAGCACAAAGTATCTCGTGACCAAACGACTTCCTTGGGCCGTGCATGCACAGTGCTACAAATGATCTCAGCTGTTACATAGTCATATTTACAAAACGTGGGGTGAGAGAGCCTGAACACGCCATCTTGGCTGATTTGCTCTCTCCCTACACTTGCCAGGACGTGTGAGCCCTCCAGGTAGAGCCCAGCAGCAGGCAACAGTGGGTGGAAGGTGAGCTGGGGCATTTCCAGTGAGTCAGAAGCAGCCCACAGCCAGAGGGCAAATCTCATACAGAAAGAGACTGCCTCTTTCTATCCTACACAGGCAGAAGGGTTAAGGATTTAGGGGCAGGTGTGGGGCCCAGGACACAGGGCTGGCTGGCTGGGTATCTGGCCCAGAGCATCAGACTGCAGTTCCCTGCTTTCACTCTGTGGGCCCTGGCAAAGTATACACCCTTCTCCAGGAATGGCAGGGAAGTTTCTAGAGATAAGGACTCAAGGCGGCAGCAGAAGGGCTGGGCTCCTGACTCAGAGGAAGGCAGGACCTCTCTGGACTGCAGCCAGTGGACCCCACTGGTTGGGTAGACAGAAAAGAGCAGTCAGGTTATGTCACCCCACAAACTGAGTTTTCTTTTTGGTGACTGTCAAGCCAAAAGATAAAATCAAGCCAAAAATTGTGAGAAGGAAAGATTTATCATGACTTGCAGCAAGTAAGGAAAACACTGGGATCTTTCCTAAAGCAGCATCTACTGAACATCAAAACTGGGGCAGTTTTAAGCTGAGGGTCCATGCATATTCATGGATGGGGCTTGAGCAGAGAATTCGGCGTAAAATTGCAGCAAAATTCTGGAGTCCAAGCTTTATTTGATTGACATCAGGAGGGTCAACATCATCATTGCCTCCTCCACTGGGTCAGGGCCTTGGTTCCACCACAAAGAGGAGGTGCTAGTGGTAAGGAACCCACCTGCCAATGCAGAAGACGTAAGAGATGAGGATTCGATCCCTGGGTTGGGAAGATCCCCTAGAAAAGGAAATGGCAACCCACTCCAGTATTCTCGGCTGGAGAACCCCTTGGACAGAGGAGCCTGGCAGGCTACAATTCATGGGTTTGCAAAGAGACAGACATGACTGAAGCAACTTAGCACCTGAAAAAGACAGTGGCTACCTGAATAGCACATAGCACTTAAGGAGGAACTAGGACTCTGTTTTATGACTAAACTATTGTTTCTTGGCTGCTTTCCCTTTGTTCTTGCATTCCTTTGTTCCCTTAAAGATCCTTTATTACTGAGACCTGTTCAAGGGCAAGCATTGTGGCCAGGCTTAGATTCCATTCCCAAATGGCTTAGGCCACAATGGCTTCTCTTATGTCAAGAAAGCCATGCTTGGCTTTCTTTCTCCAGGGACCCTCTAACCTACCAACTTATAGTCACTAGTGCAGGAGGAAGAGGGCAGGCTAAGTGCAGCCTCAGAGATGGAGAACCTGGGGTAGAGGCAAGCCCACGGTCCACCCAATGCACAAACAGCAGAAATAGAGGCGCGTCAGGCTTGTCGCAGAACCACTGTCCCTGTCACTGTCCTTCCCTTTCAGGAGTCCTTTCTCTGATGGTCTCATTCCCAACCCCAGGTAGAAATCTGTTCAGGCAAGGGTTTGGCGACATCCTGTCCAGGGACCAGCCGGACTTGTTTGTGCAGCAGGGCTGGGCTCATGTGGGGTTCGCTTTGACCAGTTACAGGTTACTGTCATCACTTTGGTTTACTCTTCCCTGAGCATGTGCTGGCCATCGTGCTCTCACTGCAGGATTTCTATTTACAGTCTCATGCCTGATTAGATTATGGAAAACTCTGAGGCCTCAGCCAGCAGGTAGGAGAATAATTGAAGGATCTGAACATATAAATATTTTTTTAAATGAGATTTTTTGTGACAAAAATAGCAATATTAAGCCATGCATTCTTGAGTGCTTACAATAAACTAGTACTTCTTCTACATTATCTCACAAACCTTCAGACAACTGGCCTATGTGAGATCCCAAAACCAGTCAGTGGCACAGGTGGTGCCCAGCCCCCAGCCGACTCCTGGCTCTCCAGCACTAGGCTCTGCTCACTCAGCTCCTGTCCCCCTGACCTGCTTCCTATGTGAGCAGAAACCTTGCTGGCACTGTCACTTACGGCAGAACCCACATGGGGCTGCCCTCCCACTGCTTGCTGTTTAGGCTCAGTGAGGTTGGGTGGGGGAGGCAGATGCTGGGACTCTGGGAAAGTGTCTTAGCTCTGAGTCAGGGCCCCTTCCTTGCAAGGGGAGCAAGGAGGCCCCCCTCTGCTTCAAGCTGCTTCCACATCTACATGTAGCCTGCTCTCAGCCTGCTGGTGATGCCACACTTGGCAGAGGGTACTGCCAAGGATGTAAGGGTAGGGGGTGAGGTCAGTTGGGGGAGAGAGCAGGATGCCTGGGAACGGGAGATTACCCACACTCACTGTTAGCAATGCCTTGGGTTTGCTGCGTCTTCCTGATGAAGTCACTTTAACTGAGACTGCCCCAGGTGTGTGCTGGGCATCTTAGAGCTTTACTGACTTAAGTTTGCGAGACTCACCATGATGTAGTTTTCATTACAGAACTTGGGCTCAGCCATTTCAACAAATCCCTGTACGGTCTTCATTCAGTCCTGCTTTAAGATTTTGCAGTCAGTGTGCAAGGAACTCGATGTCCCGGAGACGTCCTGCCTCTGTGAGCCGTGAGTCTGGGGTCTGGTGTGAGAATAGTCAAGTCTCTGTCTATGTATATGCTCTCATAACCAGGCCTACGTTTGCCAGAGAACGTTACTCAGGGCATACAATTTTTTTAGTCTTTGTGAATATTGTGTACATGTCTGCAGATTCTAAAAGCCTAGCTGCATTTTCAAAACTGAAGTGAGAAAACTGGGTGAAGCCCAGTGATACACATGCAGTGAAATCGACAGTGGCAAAGAGTTTAGCTGCCATGTCCCACCCACATGCTCCACTGCAGCCCCTCCTGCCTGGGCTGTCCTTCAGTGAACTGCAGAGAAATGGTGCTGATGAGACTGTGGAGAATCCAGGTGATGACAACCACCAGACCCAGAGGATGAGCTCATTTTAACTTAACTTCTCTGATAACCATATTTCCCAGGTGATCATATTGTGGCTTCTGGGATACTTTTTCTCTCTGCTAATTTCATGTCCTGTCTCACTATTGATCTTTTAAAATAGACCTTTCTAATTTCCTATAGTTATTCTGGGGTTGAATCCCCTGAAATGAAATGTTTCATGAATGCCATAAATGTCTCTCCTTGGAGTGGAGCCTGTTATTGGATTGAACCTTCCCATGGAGATGTGGCTAAGTTTCTCTCAAATCCTCCTTTCTTAACATGAATCTATTTAAATTGCCTCTGTTTTTTTATGAAACACACTTTAAAAGCATTGGAATACAGAAACTTGATGACTCTATTCTCTTATAAGTCAGTTTTCCCTCCCCCAGAGTGGCAGAAAATCCAGTCTTTTTATCAAGCTTTCTTCCTTCTTTGTAAGCCATGTAACGAAGAGTCGTATTTCAGGGGAACTGACCTAGAGCTATCAGGCTTCTGTGCTGTGCTTAGTCGCTCAGTCGTGTCTGACTTTTTCTAACCCTATGGACTGTAGCCTGCCATGGGGATTCTCCAGGCAAGAATACTGGAGTGGGTTGCCATGCCCTCCTCCAGGGGATCTTCCCAACCCAGGGATTGAACCCAGGTCTCCTGCATTGCTGGCTCATTCTTTACCATCTGAGTCACCAAGAAAGCCAAAGAATACTGGAGTTGGTAGTCTATCCGTCTATCCCTTCTCTAGGAGGGAACTTCCTGACCTAGGAGTCGAACTGAGGTCTCCTCGTTGCGGGAGGATTCTTTACCAGCTACCAGGGAAGCCCTATTAGGATGGAAATGTGAGCAATTCAAGGATAGCAAAGAAACTGTAGGTTTTCAGAGATCATCAGGGTCCAGGCTTCATTTCAACAGATCAGATGGCATCTGGCTGAAGCTGTGGGACCATTCTGTGGAACCCTAAGGGAGAGGTGGTCCTAGCCTTGGGACCACAAGACCTGCAGGGCAGCACTGTGGAAGGGACTGCCACCCAGTGAGCCTGGAGGGCAGAGTATCAAACCAAGGAGGCTGTTCTCCAGCCTTGAGATCTGGTGTAACTTCCTTGCTAGGTTTTGTACTTCTTTGGGACCCACCACCCCTCCCTTCTCTCCCATTCCCCCCCTCACCTTTTTGGAATGGGATTGTCTATCCTCTGCCTGTCCTACCATTGTATTTTGGAAGCATAACTTGTCTGGTTTCATACGTCAAGCTGGAGAGGAGTTTTGCTTCAGTTCTGTTCTCTCATGAAATCAGGTTCCCCTGCCTCTGAGTTGTGGAAAATCCAACCATTTTTATCAAGCTCTCTCACCCATGTCTGATTTAGATGATGTTTAGTTGAAACTTTGGCCTTCAGCCTTGGTGCTGGAGTTCAGTTCTGGGGCTGTTGAAATAGTATGAATGCACTTTGTCTGCAAGAAGGACATGGACTGAGGGGCCAGTGGAATATTATGGACTGAATGAAGACTGTCAGGAGTTTGAACTCCTGACTCCCATGGGATACCTCAGCTGAAGAGACGAGGCTGGGCCTGTGGAGCTCAAGAGACTGACTGCACTCATGCATGAGGAGTGAGGCCAGCAGGCCTCCCTTCCCATACATAGCCCCACTGAGTCCTCAGGGAAGTCCTGTGAGGTGCACACGTACACCCTGTCTTACAGGGACTTTCAGGTCCAAGGAGGCCACATGTCTCCCAATCTGTGGCTTTCTCTCCATCAGTATGCTCCCTCCAATAGACTTTCTGTTCTGAACCAAGGTCAGCTGTCTGCATGAGACTGTGTAAAAAGACTCAGTATTCCCTTCCAGATGACCAGCTTCCCGAACATCAATGGGCAGAATGTGATGAGTGCGTTTTGGTAGACTCTGTTGTTGACAGGGTTTGGGGCAAAGCTCACCTGTCCAAAGCTGTCTGAGTGGTCCTGCCTTCCCAAAGCCTTGGTTTTCTCACTTTGCAAAATTCTGACTATGAGCTCTGCTTCTTAGCCGGGCTGTTGAGATAGATGCCCTTCCCCGCCCCTCCGTTGTCTCACTTGCCCCTCCTATAGTTCTGTGTCTTCTGAGGGGAGTACGGAAGGGAACGGCCACCCTGAGTGCCCATTCTCCCTGGAAGCCAGGGTGGGGCTTGCACTGATGTTGCATCACATTCCCCAAGCTCGGTCTAGCTGCTGTTCACGTCCAGCAAATACGCACGAAGGGCCTCCCAGGTGTAGGTCTCCATTTTAAGGGCTAGAGATTCAGCAGTGATCAAAACAGACACCTCTGCCCTCCAGAAGCCTGCATATTGTGCAGAAACAAACAAGTCAATAAAAGGTAGAACAGGTGACACGTAAAGTATTATTGTGTTGGCCCAAAAGTTGGCTCGTGTTTTCTGTAACATCTTATGGAAAAACCTGAACACACTTTTGGGCCAACCCAATGCTAAGAAGAGAAGCAAAGGTGGAGGGAGTGGAGTGTCAAGTAGGAGGTTTGTGACTACTAGTAGGTGACTGAGAAGTTGTTTGAGTAGAAGCCTTAAGAAGATGAGGAAGGAAGCCGTGTGAAGTCTGGGAGGCGTGTTCCAGGCAAAGAGATAAGCCAAGGCCCTGTGGTGAGTGTGTGGGAGGGCAAGGCCAGAATTAACCAGGCTTGCTGGGCCAGTTCAGAGGCTTCAGCCTCCCTGTCAGTGAAATGGGAAATCACCAGAGAGCAGGAAGGATGGATACGAGCTGACTTTCATTTAAAGAGGAAACTAAAGGGCAAGGGTGGGGGGAGGAACAGGGTGCTGAGGAGGAACACAGCAGGAGAGTGGGTGCCTCAGGCCAGGGGTTAGCAGAGGGGTAGTGAGAAGCATTTGAAACCCAAGTCTATTTGAGCACAGAGACTGCTGATGCCTTGTTGGGTTGTATAGGAGCCAAGTGCAACTGAAGCTGAAACCCCGTGGTTTGTGGCTGAGCAGCTGGCTGCCTGGAGTGGTGATGACCAGGATGGACAAGGCAGGCCATTCCAGGGTGCGGGGCTGCAATGCCGTGGGTGGAGAGCAGACAGCAGGACTCAGGGGACAGGGGGATGGATGAAGGGAGAGCCACCTACTGGACTCATGCCTTGGGGGTTTTCAGTGAGTGTGTTGCCAGGAAATTGGACGAGCCCCAGAAAGGTCTGAGAGTGGCCAGAGAAGAGAGGGGCCAAGTTTGTCTTCTGGAAGTGAGACACTGGGAGGAACTAGCGAGGGAGACCAGGGGAGGAGAGGCAGAAGGATAGCAGGTGTCATGTCTGGGGGTCTGCTGCAGAACGGCCGGATGTGGACTCTGCAGTGGGGTGATCGGGACGGTGTCCCTCAGAGCTAGAAAGTGGGGGTACCAGTAGTCCTGGCTGACGTGTTTTTCTTTTTTCTTTCTTAAAAGAAAAGGGTATTTACTATGTACTGTTTAGTTTACGAAACAAAACATGCAACATGCATGCAATTTGTGGAGTACAATGACAATATGGCACTTGCCCTGAAGCCCTTCATAGCTCGTCCTGAAATGTCCCCAGGGCCGCATGTCTTTCTCCTTAACCCTCAGCCTCCCCAGAGGCAAAATCATTCTGAAATCTGCTTATTATTTCCTTATTTAAAACAGCTTTATTAAATATATATTATCACTAAACAATGTCATTTTATTTTGCTTTTTAAAGGTTAGCATTATCAGATGGTGCTAAATTGTTGGTCAAGTGGTTGAAGTAATGTACTTGCCCTCTGGTGGCATATGGAACTGTTGCTTGCTCCACATCTTAGCACATAGAATTATCAGATTTCTAACTCTTTACCAATCTAGTGGGAGTAGAATAATATCTCAGTGTAATCTTAATATTTATTTACATTATGATTAAAGAGGCTATATGTATGTTTATATCTATATGAACATATATAAAGATTATATGTTTATTTGCCATTTGTGTTTTTTTGTTATGAAATGCTTATTATGTCTTTTGTTTATTGTTTTGTGGGTTTTTCTTTTTGATTTAATGAAATTCTTTTTATGCATATTTTGCATACTCATCATCAGTCAGTTGTATGTGTCACAAATATCTTTTCCAAACTTGGGTCTTATCTTTTCACCTTTGTTATGGTATCTTTTGATGTCAGACAATTTTAGTATTAATGCAACAAAATTTACCAGTCTTTCCCTTTGTATTTTGTGCTTTGTCATTTTGGTTTAAGAAAGTCTTTCCTACTCCAAAATCATGAAAAGAGTTTTAATGAAAAGTTTTAAAATTTAAATAATTAAGTCACTTAGAGTAAAGCGATGTCAGTATTTTCCCCCATACAGATAAACTTAGAATTATTTATTCCATGTTTTGAATAGTCCCCAATGATCTATAGTTTCACTAACATCAGTTATCAAGTCTGTGTGATAGTTTACCTTTTTCTGAACTCTTTATTGTGTTCCACTGGTCATTTTTTATGTCCCTGAACTGATAACTATTAGGGCAAACTCCCCTTCCAAATTCTTCATGAATTCCCTGGTCTTTGCTGACCTTCTTCTGAAAACTTTATAATCAACTTGTCAAGTTCCTTCAAAACCCTATTGGGATTTTGATTGGAATTTATTGAATCTATAGTTCAGTTTAGAGAAAACCAGCCTCTTTTTAATACTGAGTCTTCCTGATCAGGAGCACAGTATATCACTCCATTTAGATATCTCTTTTTTACTTTCTTTTAATAGCTATATGATTTTCTTTATATAAGTTTGCAATATCTTTTGTTACATTTACCTTTATGTACCTCATATGTTTTATATCTGTTGGAAATGGCATATATTTTAAAAAATTACATTTTTGAACAGGTTGTTGCTGATATGAATAAATAAACTGATTTTATTTTATTGTCACCACTACTTTGAAAAAGTCTCAATATTTCTAAAATTTTATCTGAAGGTGTCTTTTAAAAATAAAGGCAGTTATGTCAGCTGTCAAAAGAGAGATTTTTCCCATTTCTTTTTCATTTTGTATAGTTTTAAATTTCATTTTCTTGCCTTTCTGCCTTGACTGCAGTATAAAATCAAATATGAAATGGGGATAATGGTAACCTGGTCTTATTCCTAATTTTAAAGGGGAAGCTATGACTATATCACACTGATGAATAATGTTTGCTGTGGGGTTTTTGGTGGATGAGCTCTTTGGGCCAAAGAAGTTGCCTTCTATTCCAATTATTATAAGACTTTTATACTAAATAGATTTGCTGCTGCTGCTGCTAAGTCACTTCAGTCGTGTCCGACTCTGTGTGACCCCATAGACGGCAGCCCACCAGGCTCCCCCATCCCTGGGACTCTCCAGGCAAGAACACTGGAGTGGGTTGCCATTTCCTACTCCAATGTGTGAAAGTGAAAAGTGAAAGTGAAGTCACTTAGTCGTGTCCGACCCTTAGCGACCCCACGGACTGCAGCCTACCAGGCTCCTCCATCCATGGGATTTTCTAGGCAAGAGTACTGGAGTGGCTTGCCATTGCCTTCTCCGACTAAATAGGGGGATTTTATAAAATGCTTTTCCCCTGACTTTAACAAGATAATACTTTTCTCCTTTAATCTATTATGTAGATTTTGTTTTGATTTTCTACTGTTATGCTAACCTTGTGTTTCTGGCATAGACCCATTTGGTCAAAATGAATGATCATTTTAAGATAATCTATGTTCCTAGGTGAAGTCATTCTATAAGTTTCCCTTTTTTTCCCTTACTGTTCTTGCCTGGTTTGGACATCCAGGTTCTCACTGACTCATAGACTGAATTGAGTGCCCCTTTCTGCTCTCTGGAAGTTGGTATGGGACTAGAAGGCCTATCCATCTGCCCTCTATGCAGGGCTCAGCCCTCAGACTTGGTGGGAAGTCAGGTGGCCCTTCTCACAGATGCCACAACAAACTGTCTCTCCTTTCCCTCTGGTTTCCTCTCTTCCCTCAATTTAGGAAACGGTATCTAGTATGGGGGGAGGATTTGCTCTGACTTTTCTCATATTCTTCTGAACCTCTTGTTCCTCCCCTGAGCCTGAGTATCTGAAATGCCCAACTCAAGAATTTAACCCCTGTTACCAGTGGGATGCTTCCCTCAGTTGTCAGGCTGAGAGTGGCCCAGGGGTACAGAGAAATCTGAGGAATAAAACCTCATTTAACGTCTTGGAATATGATTCCATGACAGTGGCACAATCTCTCAGGTTATTGGTGCTGAGGGGATTTGTACCTGGATTTATTTGAACATGAAGCCCTTGCTTTTCCCTTTCTCCTTGCTGGTCCTTTAGGCAGAGCCCTGCCCTGGGCCAACAGCGGGGGTCTTGGCCCCTAGCAATGAATGATTCTACAGCCGACAGAGGCCAGGAAATGTTATATCTCACACTTGCTCTGTCTCCCTGCTGCCCTGTCAGGAATTCTTGTCTGGGGAAAAAGGAAAAATATAAGGCCCAGATAGACAATGCCAGGCTGGATGAAACCCAAGCCAGAATCAAGATTGCAGGGAGAAATATCGATAACCTCATATGTGCAGATGATACCAACCTTTTGGCAGAAAGTGAAGAGGAATTAAAGAGCCTGCTGATGAAGGTGAAAGAGAAGACTGAAAAAGCTGGTTTAAAGTTCAACATTCAGAAAACGAAGATCATGGCATCTGGACCCATCAGTTTATGGCAAATAGATGGAGAAACAGTGGAAACAGTGAGAGACATTATATTTTTGGGCTCCAAAATCACTGCAGATGGTGACTACAGCCATGAAATTAAAAGACACTTTCTCCTTGGAAGGAAAGTTATGACCAACCTAGATAGCATATTAAAAAGCAGAGACATTACTTTGCCAACAAAGGTCCATCTAGTCAAGGCTATGGTTTTTCCAGTAGTCATGTATGGATGTGGGAGTTGGACTATAAAGAAAGCTGAGCACCAAATAACTGATGCTTTTGAACTGTGGTGTTGGAGAAGACTCTTGAGATTCTCATGGACTGCAAGGAGATCAAACTAATCAGTCCTCAAGAAAATCAGTCCTGAATATTCATTGGAAGGACTGATGCTGAAGCTGAAATTCCAATACTTTGGCTACCTGATGTGAAGAACAGACTCATTGGAAAGCACCCTGATGCTGGAGAAGATTGAAGGCAGAAGGAGAAGGGAATGATAGAGGATGCGATGGTTGGATGGCATCACCGACTTGATGGACTTGAGTAGACTCCAGGAGTTGGTGATGGACAGGGAAGCCTGGCATGCTGCAGTCCATGGGGTCACAAAATGTCGGACATGGCCGAGCCAATGAACTGAACTGAACTGAGAGCATATAAATCTCTGTAAGTCAGTTTTGTTTGCACCATTTCAACATCTGAATCTCTCATTAATTAATAAGTTAAATGAAATCTTTGGGAACTGTTTATTTTATATTTGTATGAGAAGTATGGTTTTACCATTTTGAAGGGTCTATTTTAACACTGTGGATATTTTCAAGCATGTATTCAAAGCATCGAGCTTACTGTTATAAATTTCCATTCTCCAGCCTCCAGATGCTGTACAGCATGGACACAGCTGCCAGAGTTGTACGTATTTTGTTTACTTAATTTGCTCACTTTCTCCATGGAGTAGGTGCAGTTCTTACCTCACTTTATAGAGGATGAAACTAAAGCATGAGGAAGGAAAGTGAAATGTCCAGGATCCCATAGTTGAAAAAGGCAGAGCTGGGGTTTGTCCCTGCATCCTTGGTTGTCGAGCACTGCTGTCTGTGCAGACTTCAGTCCTGGAAGGCCAAGGGGCTAGTGTATGGCTGTGCATTTTGAGCCTTCAGGAGGCTGGCATTGTGTGTGGGCTACAAACCACTGGATTCAGTTTAATGCTTTCCCCACACCCAGAATGAGGACTTCTGTATGGCTTTAGAAAATGCCACCCTGGACCCAGATGAAGAAAGCCTGGTCATCACCGCATGGGCTTGGAGTTCAGACCAGACTAAGTAAGATCTGCCACATACCAACTGTATAGTTCTGGACATGTCATGCCCCCCAGAGCCCCAGCCTACTTGAAACAAAGAGGGACAATCCACACATCTCACAACAGTCTGCCGGATAAAAAGGTGGTGTTGTGCAATCAACCTGGAACTCATGGGCTTTACCTTCCCTCACTCCAACTCCTCTTTCTCCAACTTGTTGGCTGCCTGGTGGTGAGGGACTGCCTTGCCCAAGAATCTAATGGCACAGGCTGCCCCTGTCCATGTGTCTGCTGGTGGGGGCTGCCCCTGTCCATAAGAGGTGTCACAGGTGGCCAAGCAGTCCACCCACACTGGTTCCTGAGGAATGAAAGCCCAGAAGTCCTGTTTCCTGAAACTGAGGGAGCTGCCCTAGCCACCAGCGCACAGGGGTCAGACTTGGTCCTCTATGGATTTTATTGCTCAGCCAGGCCCACTGGAGAGTGACCAGAATGAGAGGAAAGTTAGATTTTATATATCCAAACAGGTGATTCTTAGAATAAAATAGCAAATGAAACTAAAAGCAAAAAAGCAACGGGAAGCACACTGGTCCTTGCCTAGGAGAGGCTTGCAGAGGTCACAAGGGCAGGTAGCTGCCCTTCCCCTGGGAGCTCATCAGAGACTACCAGCAGGCAAGGGCCACAGCCCTGGGGCTGGGCAGCTCTTGGTCCTCTGGCCTCTGCTCTAATGCTAGCAATCTGTGTTACCTGCAAGGGAACTCAAGGCACCCATTGTCCGAGTTGGTGTGTCTTCCCTCACTCTGGGGCTCTGTTGAACCACTCAGGACCTGCCTGAGCTTGTGCGTGTGTTGGTGGCATGGCCTTGGTTAATCCTCCCACAGAGCTGTGAAGTGTGTCTCCCATGGGGCAAAGGCAGGGGTGGTCGGGGCTCCAGCTTGTATGGCTGTAAAAGGAAGGGCGAGGATTTGAGTGGTTTTCCGGGTTAGGAGCACATGTTTCTTTGCTTTACAAATTCCCCTCACAAATTGACTCAGGTTTCTCATCTGTCAGTTTGAATTCTTGTGGCAACTACCCCTCTACTGATAAAATGCAGGCAAATGATTTGAAGTGAGTCAGTGTTGCCAGAGAAAGGGCCTTCTCAGGATTGGATGATCATTTGTGGTGCTTGCATGCTACACTGGAAAGGGATGTCAGCTCAGAGCTGGGTGTCAGGAGTGTACATCGTTGTGGTGGGGAGAGACATAGTCAGAGAGCTGAGAAAAAGCTGCAGGTCTGGGAACTGCGGGTTTAGAGAGAGCAGGGGAGGAGGGGGAGAAAGAGGCTGGGTGGGGGCAGCTGGAAGCTGATCTCAGGAAACTCGGCAGAGGGATTGGGGCCTGGACAGAGGGCCAGCTTCCAGGACCATTTCCCTGGAGACAAGGGCTCAGAGAATGGGTCATCTGGGTTGGGGAGGAAATGTGGAGCCACTGTGAGCAGTGCGGATATTCACGTGGAAATTGGCCTTGCTGAGACCCATGTGTCAGGGCTGCAGATCCCTGCTCTTCTAACTTGAGGGGCACAGTTCTCCATAATGATGAGGATGAGGATGACAACCATCCTCTGAGCATTTCCTATGAGCTGATAACCTGAAGCATTACAAACATTATTTGTTTTTGGCTACACTGGGTCTTCATCGTTGCACATGGGCTTTCTCTAGCTGTTGTGAGCAGGGCTCTCTTTGAAGTGGCTTCTCTTGTTGCAAAGCACAGGCTCTAGGTGTGCAGGCTCCAGTAGGTATGGTGTGTGGGCTTAGTTACTCTGTAGAATGTGAAATTGTTCTGTATCAGGAATGGAACCCAAATTGCCTTCACTGGCAGGCAGATTTTTAACCACTGGACCACCAAGAAAGTCCACTAAACATCTTAAGTCCACTAAACATCTTAAAATTAAAACATTAATTTTCACAATGGTTCTGAAAAATAGGCACTATTAACCACCAAGATGGACAGACAGGCAGAGAAAAGATAATGTGCTCGAGGTCAGGTCACCCAGGTAATAGTGAGGAGCTGGGGTTTGAACCTAGTAGTCCAATTTCGGTTTCCACTCTGGGGTGATGCCACAGCACCTCTGTCTCTCCAATAGCCAGATGGTGTCCACCATTTGCATCTTACATCAATAGTAGTCTCCAGAGAGATTCCTTCAATCCAGAGCTCTGGAAGCAATAGCAATGAGGTGGAACAGAAATGGGTGAGAACCATCGCTGGGGACAATGCAAGACCACAAAGGACTTATATCCACTGTGGTTGGCAGCTTCTTGTTGTCATTTAGTCATTAAGTTGTCTCTGACTCTTTGTGACCCCATGGACTGCATCCCGCCATGGTCTTCTGTCCATAGAATTCTCCAAGCAAGAATGCTGGAGTGGGTTGCCTTTTCCTCCTCCAGGGGATCTTCCCAGCCCAGTGATCAGACCACATTTCCAGCCTGTCTGGCATCAGCAGACAGATTCTGTACCACTGTGCCACCTGGGAAGCCCTGGCAGCTTCTTACTGGGCCTCCATAACTTGCCTACTGGTGCTGGGCCCTCATGGAATCTCCTCCCCTTGTGTGTCAGCTGGACCTAGCGATCCACTCCTAAAGAACAGAATATGTCAGAATGTTAGAATGTCACTCCCAAGATAAGGTTATAAGAAAACTGTGGCTGTCTTGGGCTTTCTTCTCTCTCTCTGCCCTTCTCTTTCTCAGTCTTAGCTCACTTGCAGTGGGGAAGCCAGCTTCCTTGTGAGCAATCCTGTGGAGAGACCACAGGGAGGAACTGAGGCTTCAGTCCAGTAGTCTGAGAGGACGTGAATCTCACTAACATCGTTGTGAATGACTTTGGAACCGGGTTGCTCCACCATCCCTACCCCGTTACCACAGCTGAGCATTCAGATGAGACTACAAGATGAAACCAATAGCTTAATGGTGACCTCAAGAGAGACCTTGAGTCTGAGATGCCCAGATAAGTCATACCTGAATTCTTGACCTAAAAAAACTGTGAATTCATATTCGCCTTTTTGTTTGTTTGTTTTTGTCTGTATCATACTGCATGCAGGATTAGTTCCCTGATCAGGGATGGAATTCAGAGTTCTAACCACTGGGAAGCCACAGAATTCCTTGCTTGTTGTTTAAAGTAGATAAGTTTTGGGATAATTTGTTAGGAAATGTAATAATTACTTATTACATTTCCTACTCCTATCAAGAACCTGTAAATCTGCTCTAAGTAGGGAGACCATATAATTAACCACCTTATTTGTAACAATTCTGAGAATAAAATTATGCTGGAACGACAGACATAAACTTGGACCATCTCTGGCAAGTCAGGGCATACAGAACATAAGGAATACTTGTGGCATGTTGGAATTCTCCTGAGGTTTCCTCATGTTCCATATACTCCCTATGTAGGGCCATGTGGTCTGGAGGTGCTGGATGCCAACATCTTCCTTCTGGGGCATCAGAGCTAGATCTTGGTTTTCTTTACTTCTGCACATGCCTCTGGCCTGGCCACTTAGGGCTCAGACCTAATCACCTGATTGCCACGGTGGGTTTGCTTTCCTACCATTCTTTGTGCATTGGATGCTGGGTCTGTCTATTAGGATTTAGAATGACTAGGAATGGTAAGCTCTTTATCTCTCCCTCTGTGCCATGGGAGTGGATTTGAGGCAAGGGAATGTCCATCTTGTCTAAAGTCCAAGCTAAGAGTTTGTTTCCCACTCCTAGAAACATGGCTCCAGTGGCCCTGGTGAAGGATGAGCTTATATGTGGGCAAAGAACTTAATTTCAGGAGGAATTATGGCAGGGATGTTTATGAACTGGAATTGGAGTACCATTTAGGAAGAGCCTCTCTTGCCTTCTCACAGTAACTTTCTTGTTCTCTTGCTTCTGAACTGACCTCTCAGACCAAATTCCAGAAGGAACTGTTCTGATCACTTTAGTAGGTAAACTCATTCCTTGTGTGTCAGATCTTTATGAGCAGTCCAGCTTGGGAGTAGCTGATAACTTACTGATGGGCCACCTTTGTGGGAATGTGCCCATTCAGGTACACACAACAACTACCCCCAGGCAACAAGCAGTCCAATATTGCTTCCTTGAGCAGGGCTGAAGGTGTGGCCTGATCAGCTGAAATGGAACACTGGTTATGGTGGCACCCTTGAGTCTCTTCCAGAATCAGCAAGGTGACTTGGCCACACTGTCATTTCAACCACATCTCGGGATGTTTCCTGTCTGGAGTGTCCTCACAATCATTCTGACATGTTGTGCAGTGATAGCATTTTTTTCTGTCTGATTCTCTTGCTATTCTGAACTCCATGGTGGCAAAAAGCAAAAATGATTCCTAAGAGGCTTCAGAGTGGCAGACCCCTCAAGTCAAGGGTGGTAATTGAGACACAGTTGTATTTAAAATTGCTGCCTTGTATTTCTGTGTAGCCTCATACTGTGAAACGTCAAGGAATCACAGTTGGCCAGAAAGCATCTGGATATGCTCTACTCTGGGCTCCACTCACCAGTGGGGACCTTTTGTAGAAACTTCTCCTTGGCCATCGCTACAGTTCTTTTCTGGATAATTCACTTCGTTTGGGCAGTGCTTGCTGACTCCCTGTTAATTATACATTAAAAAGGGATGGAGACCAATTGGTTTCTGTGTTAGACACTCTTGCTCCCATTGCAAAGTTACTTTAAAGGGCCATAAAACATGATCTTTTGATAGATCTTTGGAAGACAAGCATACAGGCAAATGTTGTTTTCCTTTCTCAGTTTTTAGTGCTCTTCTTAAATTGATCACCCACCAAGGCCCAATTCAACTTCTCTTAAGTGTCTATTTGAGGTAATTAAACCTCTTCAAGGATTTTAATTGTGGGACACTTGCAACTTACCTCCATAATCAAACAAAAGCAAATTATTTTCTTTGGATCACTCTGATAAGTAATTTCAAATGAATATCAAAATACCACATTGAAAGGAATTTGGAAATGTTTCAGATGGAGAATTTACATCTTTTTGGAATAAGATTAATAAGAAGCTGAAAAATGAATCCATGTTCACTGGAGTTGTTTGAACTAATTTTCAGAGAGCATCTCATAACCTAGGGAAAATTAAAGCACCTTCTTAATGAAGGAGACACAAGGTAATTTAGAGTCATTAAGCAAGGCCATTAGGAAATACATATGTCCCTTGCCTATCAGTTAAAACTCTGTGTGTGTGTATAAAATGTATTTTCCAAAACTTAGTTAGATAGCTAACACTTTCTGTGCCTGTAAAGAAGATACTTGAGCTTTACTAAAATTTTAGCCTCTCAGGGACATAGGCCGTCTTAGATAATTTACAATATTGTCACACTGATGTCAAGTATTTGGGATATTTGTTATTAGTTGTTGAGTGGAAACAGTTCCATCCCCAGGCCAGCCTATTTTACACATGAAATGACCCGCCAAGAGGAGCAACCCCACCATGCTGAGGAACCCTGCCTTTCTTGAGAGGCTCAGCCGCTCACAGAGGTGGTGCAGCAAGCGTCACTCATGCTTGCTTACTGTGACCCAGAGAAATAACTGTTTCCAACCTTGCAAGTGCTGTTTTCACACTTGTAGGAGCTGCTCATTGACAAACTGTTCCATCCTTTCTGTAGAAGAACAGGGGGCTGTTGGTGGTATGCTTACTCAAAATATATGCTTACCCAAATTAACCGCTTGTCTGCCTGTGAATCTGCACACCTCACACCATAATCTTCCAGCCAAAACCACACAACTCATCTCAGGACCTGATGAAGCTCAGGTTGTTTATGTCTCAGCACAGAAGGAATTCAGCGAGAGGCAGTATTAGGCAAGAAGCAGATTTATTAATACAGGATGCTTGTGAAGGATATAAGCAGGCAAGGTGGCCCTGCCCTGAGAACTAAGTAGGCTACATTTTTATAATCAAAGGAAAAGTGAGGAAGGAGAGAAGACTGCATTCATCTTCTTCCTCTATAAAGATATTGCTAGAAAACAGGGCACAGGAGGATGGTCATGTCTTAACCCTAGTGAGTCCCTGGGATGGGTTGACAAGTGAGGGTCCTTGGCTTCACACAGGAAAGAATTCAAGAGTGAACCAGAGTAAAATGAAATCAGAGATACACATTCCATAGGCAGAGAGAGCAGCCCTGAGTGTCGGGACGTTAGTCTTTTCAGAGGATTTTCTTTCTTTCTTTTTATTTTGGCTGCCCTGGGTCTTTGCTGCTTTGCTTGGCTTTCTCTAGTTGCAGCGAGCTTTGTTGTGGCGCGGGTTTCTCACTGCAGCGGCTTCTCTTGTTGTGGAGCGTAGTCTCCAGGTGCGTGGGCTCAGCAGTTGCAGCTCTTGGGCTCTAGAGTGCAGGGTTAGCAGTTGCGGTACGTGGGCCTGATTGCTCTGCTGCTGCTGCTAAGTCACTTCAGTGGTGTGCGACTCTGTGTGACCCCATAGACGGAAGCCTACCAGGCTCCCCCGTCCCTGGGATTCTCCAGGCAAGAGGCATGTGAATTCTTCCCACACTAGGGATCAACCTGTGTTCCCTACATTGGCAGATGGATTCTTATCCGCTGTGCCACCAGGGAAGTCCTGGGGATTGGTTAGTATTTTTAGGCTGGCTAATTAGGCTACAGTCCACGGGGTCGCATAGAGTCGGACACGACTGAGCGACGGAGCGGAACGGAATTCCATAGCTTAACGAGTGAGAGGATTATTCCAACTCTTTTGGGGAAGGGTAGGGATTCCTAGGATTTGGGCCACGGTTCACTTTTTGATCTTTTATGGTCGGCCTCAGAACTGTCCATGGCACATGTGGGTGTGTTATTTAGCTGATGTGTTACGATGATCATGTAAAGGAGGCTCAAGGTCCACTGGAAGTGAAACCTTCTGCCACTTGGACCTAGTGAGTTCTAACCAACCCGCTCCAGTGCTCTCGCCTGGAGAATCCCATGGACAGAGGAGCCTGGTAGGCTGCAGTCCATGGGGTCGCGGGGAGTCGGACGTGACTGCGCGACCACTGTCTTTCACTTTCTATGTTGTGCCCACAAAGGCTCTGCCGTTCCGTTACAGGTCGCGCCCCTCCTGTCTCAACTGCGTGTGCTCTGGATGCTGGGTTGCTCAGGAGTCACACCAGCAGCGCTTCTGCTTGAAAAGTGCCCGGTTGTGACTCTGGGACATTGACTTCCTCATGTGAATCTAGGCCTTACTGCAGGTTTCCGTATTTCTATGACACTTGTCAATGGGCTGCAGGCCTTATTGTCTAATCCTGCTTGATGCTAGGCAGGGGTGAACTCTGGAACCCAGCCACCCTGTTGCTAGATCCTGAGCAGATGGGTGAGCATGACCACCTCACAGCTGCAGAGGAAAACTCTCTGTCTTGGTCTGACTCATCTCACATTCTTACTCCTAATGTTGACTTATATTGTTCACCAATGGCGCCTGTGTGAGAGACAGACAGGAAAATGCCAGTGTCGTATGTAATAGTCAGTCCTCAGAGGGCTTCAGAGGCTTATGTTCTCCCAAACCTAAAACCAGCCCAAGCCCTAGAGCTCACAGCTGTTAGATGAGCTGTTAAATTAGCCACTGGTCTTAATGGGAATATCTGTACTGATAGCAAATATGTGTTTGGGTGTGTCATGCTATGAGGCAAATGAAAAAAAGAAAATGTTTTCTAACATTAATGGGAGCGAAAACATCACAAGGGAGACTAATTGTTGGCTCGCTAAAGGCATTACAAGTTCACCACATCATTTCTGTAGTTCATTCTGGCTCAGTGGAGGCTGGGGGTGGGGCGTGGGATGTGGAGGCATGGAGGCCACTGAAGCCTGCAGGGTGGGGCAGGCTGTGTTTAGGCTGGGCAGTGAAGACAGGAACAGGGACAAATGGAATAAATATAAAGAAAGTAGTTGGCACTGACTAGAAGGTTAAGGAGATGGAAGGAAGTATAACAGGAAGGGAGACCCCTTCCAGGACCCACGAGTGACACTTGGAAATGAATTGTCCGAGGAGACACACATGCTGATGAAACTAGAGACTTCATTGGGAAGGGGTGCCTGGGCAGAGAGCAGGGTAAGGGAGCCCAGGAGAACTGCTCTGCCATGTGGCTTGCAGTTTCAGGTCTTACAGTGATAGGACTAGTTTCTGGCTTGTCTCTGGCCAGTTACTCTGACTCAGTGGTACATGCAGTGTTCAATCAAGATGGATTTCAGTGAAAGACAATCCAAGATGGATTCTGGAAGGACATATGGACTGCCATCTCCTCTTTCCTTTAGACCTTTCCTGAATTCTTTTGGTTGGTGGCGGCTTGTTAGTTCTTTACCAGGATCTCCTGTAGTAAAATAACTCATGCAAATTGCTACTGTGGTGCTTGGCCAGGGTGGGTGGTTTCAGTCAGTGTTTCCCTCAACAGAAGCATCTAGGAAAGCACCTAGACTTCTGGACTGGGCAGCGGGGTGAATAGCTGTGACTTTCACCATTTATGGAAATATTGGATGAGGGTGCAGGTTTGTAGGACTCATTTTTGGTCACACTGAATTTAAGGTGGTTATGTAAATAAATGTTGACTTCACTCTGTTTGATAACAGAAGTTGGATGTGTTGCAGGAGAGGGAAATGTTGGATCCCAGGACTTACCCCACTAGGGAGGATTGCCAAGTGAGGCTCCTTGTCTTCCTGCAGGAGAGAATTCAAGAGTGAGCCAAGGCAAACTGACAGCAGGTTTATTTAGAGAGATGCATAGACCAAATGTGGTCCTTCTCAGAAAGTGAGAGTGGCCCCAGGGCCTGGGGTTGTTGGTTTTTATGGTCTGAGTAATTTTATATGGTAATGAGTTGGAGGAATATTCTTGCTATTTGGGGAAGAGTTGGGGTTCAGAGGAATTGGGTCATTGCCCACCTTTTAGCATTTTATGGTCTTCTTGTGAACTGTCATGGAGTAAAGGGAAGTGATTTGTAGCATTATTATGAAGATATACTGAGCTAAAGATCAATGACCAGGCCATCTTCAAAGTCACCTTGATTACAGCAGATTCTAGCTGGTTTTCAGCACATCCTAACGGTGGTGCTCTTCTTCATGTATCTAGCAGCTATGTTCTGGCCTGTCCCTCCTGTCTCTGATGTAAAGGAATATTGTGGGCTGGGTGGAAAAATCTCATACAATATAGTTAGGAGATAGAACACTTGAGATTTAGGGCATTATTTAGCTGAATGCTGTTAATCCAAATGGAACAACCTTTCCTTTGCTTTTGCTATGAGGGATTTAGACAATGGGTGGAGATCTGAGATCTGCATGGGAAGTGAGGAACTGGCAGACTCTACTTGCTGACCACAAAGCATGTGAGGTGAAGAGGGTGCCTGCTGTCCTCACAAGAGAACCAAACACCAGGCAAAGCCGAGCACAAGGAAATAAAACATTATGGGACAGGCAGATATTGTGGGGCATGAAATGGTATTTTAGGGGGCATTTTCAATTTTCTTTGGAGGAAGATACTTTCATCCAGGACTTCAAAAATTAGTCCTGAAGCAATTTTCCAATTATAATGAGTACATGTAGTCAAAGACAGTAGGGCACACAAGGAAATACAATACCATGAATGAAAATCAGGAGCATCATCCCATCACTCTGAGAAACTAACAGTGGACTCAAAGACCCGGTATTGAAATCATCAGACATAAAACATAAAACAACTCTGCTTACTCTGTTTAATAAATTAAGGACACGCTTGGAAATATCTGCAGGGAGCAGAAGGTTATTTAGAAAATTTGAAAAAAATAAGAGCAGAGCCTCTAGCAATAATCAAGATTAAAATTTCATCTGATGTCTCTTGACCTACTTGTTCCTGTAACATTCTGTCTGGGGGCCTGAGCTACCATGTAAGAAGGCCAACTAGCCTGAGGACGACTTGCTGAAGAGACTACATGTGGACACTTTGATCAGCAGTCTCAGTTGAGACTGGTCTTCCCGCCATCCCCTCCAAGGTGGCCCACTGTGAGTGAACTGGTCTTGTACCTCCAAGACAAACCTGTTTATAAGCTGAGCATTACTAAGTAAGCAGAACAGCTTACTCAGAACAGCCCAGTTGAGCCCTGTCTGAATTCCTGACCCATCACGCTAGTAAAGTCATGCTCAAAATTCTCCAAGCCAGGCTTCAGCAATATGTGAACCGTGAACTCCCAGATGTTCAAGCAGGTTTTAGAAAAGGCAGAGGCACCAGAGATCAAATTGCCAACATCCGCTGGATCATGGAGAAAGCAAGAGAGTTTCAGAAAAATATCTATTTCTGCTTCATTGACTATGCCAAAGCCTTTGACTGTGTGGATCACAATAAACTGTGGAACGTTCTGAAAGAGATGGGAATCCCAGACCACCTGACCTGCCTCTTGAGAAACCTGTATGCAGGTCAGGAAGCAACAGTCAGAACTGTACATGGAACAACAGACTGGTTCCAAATAGGAAAAGGAGTGTGTCAAGGCTGTATATTGTCACCTTGCTTATTTAACTTATATGCAGAGCACATCATGAGGAACGCTGGGCTGGAAGAAGCACAAGCTGGAATCAAGGTTGCTGGGAGAAATATCAATAATCTCAGATATGCAGATGACACTACCCTTATGGCAGAAAGTGAAGAGGAACTCAAAAGCCTCTTGATGAAAGTGAAAGAGGAGAGTGAAAAGGTTGGCTTGAAGCTCAACATTCAGAAAACAAAGATCATGGCTTCTGGTCCCATCACTTCATGGGAAATAGATGGGAAAACAGTGGAAACAGTGTCAGACTTTATTTTTGGGGGCTCCAAAATCACTGCAGATGCTGATTGCAGCCATGAAATTAAAAGACGCTTGCTCCTTGGAAGGAACCTAGAGAGCATATTGAAAAGCAGAGACATTCCTTTGCCAACCAAGGTCCGTCTAGTCAAGGCAATGGATTTTCCCATGGTCATGTATGGATGTGAGAGTTGGACTGTGAAGAAGGCTGATCGCCGAAGAATTGATGCTTTTGAACTGTGGTGTTGGAGAAGACTCTTGAGAGGCCCTTGTACCGCAAGGAGATGCAACCAGTCCATTCTAAGGGAGATTTATCCTGGGTGTTCATTGGAAGGACTGATGCTAAAGCTGAAACTGCAATACTTTGGCCACCTCATGCGACGAGTTGACTCACTGGAAAAGACTCTGATGCTATGAAAGATTGGGGGCGGGAGGAGAAGGGGACGACCGAGAATGAGATGGCTGGATGGGATCACCGACTCGATGGACATGAGTTTGAGTGAACTCCGGGAGTTTGTGATGGACAGGGAGTCCTGGCGTGCTGTGATTCATGGGGTCGCGGAGAGTCGGACACGACTGAGCGACTGAACTGAACTGAACTGAAATCATGGCATAAAGTGAAAATAACCCAAGTTAATGCCTCACTAAAGAAAGCGAACTTAAAAGTTTTTTAAGTAGCCGAAACTGCCAAAATGGCCAGCTGTGCAATGGGACTCAATCAGATATCAAGCAGAGGTACTAGCAGCATCTCTGTGTGAGTTTTGATGAAATTGCAAGTTCGAAGATGATGCCACCTATTGGCTTCACTCACGTGGGAAATAGACTGAGAAATTCCATTCCATTTCAGTTCAGTTCAGTCACTCAGTTGTGTCCAACTCTTTGCTACCTATTGGCTAAAGAAATCAAATATTCGTGACTATTATGGTAATGACTGTGAAGCTCACGATGAAAAGACTGACGTGCAAGCTTATTGAATGAATGCCAGTGATTTGCAAGAGAGCCAGGAGACAGTGAAGAAGCACCATTACAGGAAATTCCCAACTTCCAGCACACTTTTTGCACAGAGGATGATGTAACATGGGTAAAACAAAGGTGGACAACCTGAGTCAAAAGGTGTGGAATCCGAGTATAAAAAAGTTTCAAGACAACCTTAGCCAATATATTTTGCTTAATTTTTCTTTTCAATGTGTGCACCAGGATAATATGTGATAAAATCTATGTTCATATAAGCCATGTATTCTTTCAATAAGTATAAACTAAAAATTCTAATCAAGAAGGTGTCAGTTGACACTGGAGACACAGGTTTTATCCATGGGTTGGGAAGATCCCCTGGAGGAGGAAATGGCAACCCACTCCAGTATTCTTGTCTGAAAAATTCCATGGACAGAGGAGCATAAATAATGACACATTTCATAATCGACAGAGGTTTAGATGCTATGAAATATGATAAATTGCTTAGAGATTCATATCCCTTTCATATTTAGTTTTTAGTGGAAAAATGAAAGACAAGCAAGGAATTGACAATCATAAAATTCATATGAGCACCTTTGATGTGGGGCAAGTGTCAGGAAAAGACTTGTGGGCTTCTGAATGGCTGTAGTGTCCTTTGTTTTCAACTGGGTGTGGTTGCTTATTCATTTTGCTATTTGGTGAATTGTAAATGTATGTTCTATGTTCTTTTCTATTTAAGTTATTTTCATGATAAAAAACTTAAATTATAAACTCAGTTGTAAAGTTGGGTATCCCTTAGCATTCAGTGGGGATCCTGTTCCCTGAGGAAATTGTTTATATTGAAAGATGCAACAGCTTGGTTGCAGCAAGGAAGCTATATGTTTCTTGCCTGCCAGAAGGATGCCAACTCTTGGCCAAGGTGAACTGTGTAGAATAGCAGTCACTCATTTTGTTACTGAATGCAAATTCATGTGCCTGACACACAGTGAGGCCAAGCAAGCTGAAACATTACAGTTTGGAGAAGAGAAAGGTTTATTGCAAGGCCATGCAAGAAGAAAGCTGGCTTGTGCCCAACAAGCTTGAACTTCTTGAAGGGTAAAGCATTTTAAAGACAACATGTGTGAGGGGTGTGGTTCAGTTATTGCAAACTTCTTGGTGTAGGAATCCTTTGTTCTTTCAGCTGTCTATGTAGGTCAGTCACAATGTTCCTATAAACATCCAATAAGACAAATGTTATTTTCTGTTCTGTAATTTTTTAAACTCTCATATGAATGGACTCTTTTAAAGTTCAGATTCTTGAGATTTGGCTACCCTGTGTATTTGAGGCTAGAGACAACATTATTTTACAAATAGTGCAGAGCCAGCATGACTAAGCACAGGTAACAGAACATAAAGTTTAAAGTAAAAGGAAAAGATCTAATATGGAGTCAGATTTGTTCTTCCCTTGTCACAGTGTTGGAGAAGGCAATGGCACCCCACTCCAGTGTTCTTGCCTGGAGAATCCCAGGGACTGGGGAGCCTGGTGGGCTGCCGTCTATGGGGTCGCACAGAGTCGGACACGACTGAAGCAACTTAGCAGCAGCAGCAGCAGCAGCATTACTGTGTTATCCTCCCTGGGTGGCAGATCCCAATTTGCTGAGAAGGAACTGGCCAGTTGGTGGCTGCCTTCAAGTCTGGGTTTGGCACTTTTTTCCAGAATGGATAATTTTTTTTCTTGGGTCCATCAGTGGAGAAGTGAATTCTTTTTCAAATTCTAGGGAAATCTATGTAAATGGCACTGCTAAACATGGCAGTATACTACAGAAATTAGCAGAATTAGTCTAAGGGTGGGGTGCTGGTTGTAACACATAAACCTTGTGAGAGGAGAAATAAGATTTCCAGGGAACAAAGTGAGGTTTGGAGGCAAAAGCCTTTAACTCATCAGTCATTCACTGTAGTTTCTCTGGGTGTGGAAGATAATATGAAAGGGAATATAAGAGAAGTCCTGTATTTAAGCAATTTGGAAACAGATATGCAAATGTCAGGGACTTGAGCATAGGAGAACGTGAAGGGTAGAATCCTATGGGATGGATGCTCCAGAGATACATCTCTTTCTAGGAGGAGGGTGAGGATCATCTTTGTGGGGGCAGAAGACAGTGGATGGCTTTCCTTTTAGATGCTTTGGGGACATCTGTCCCGAAGGGTGGTGTGTTACAAGTCATGGCTTTGGGGAGAGCAGGAGGAGACCTCTTATTGTTGCTTTAGGTGTGTCTGTGCTGTGCAGGTGTTATCTGCATGTTCATGTCTGGACATACTCCTTTCTAAACTTCTGCATGTGGACTGAGTTTATTAAGCACTCTATGATCTGGGTCCTCAAAGGAGAGACCTAGTTGTTAGGCACACAGGGAACAAAGGAGGCACCAATCACTTATCCCCTAATCTCCAGCTGCTGGTGCCTTCAGCCCTGGGTGAAGTGGCTAGGCTGGGCCTCAGCAACCTGGTCAGGCACCAAGGGGCACCTGTCTGAGGCTCGTCTGAGGTCATGGCTATCCTTCTGCCCTGTGCGCATCATTGTGGTCAGACACAAGGTTAAGCTCCAGTGCTCCCAGAGTGGCAACAAAAGAAGTGGGATTTTCATTTTATTGGCTTTATCTTATGCAGTGAAATACAGTTTAATAACACAAACCAAAAAAAGGAAGCTTCTGCTCATTAGTATGGGGTTTTAGCAACTCCCTTTCCACAAAAATAATAAATCCAATCTTAACATTTTCAGCTTTCTCTTGAGTCTCATTCTCTTTTTCCAAAGTGAGATAATTGTAACAATATTCTTAAAGAAATTCTGTGTATGTGTGTAGCTTTCCCTTTTCCAATTGGTATTAAACTTACTTGGTAAAAGAGACAGCTTGGAGACAACTGGTAATACTTAATACGTGGTGAAATGAGGGGGACTGCTTACCGTAACAGCTCGGTAAATAGACAGCATTTAATACTCTGACAATTTTAGTGTAACATTGGAATTGTTTAACTGAGAGATGCGTGTGTGCATGGGTATGTGCTCATGTACACATGCAATGTGCTCAGTCGTGTTTGAGTCTTCGCAGCCCTAAGGACTGTAGCCTGCCAGGCTCCTCTACCCATGACATTTTTCAGGTAAGAATACTGGAAAGTGAAAGTCACTCAGTCATGTCAGACTCTTTGCGACCCCATAGACTACATAGTCCATGGAACTCTCCAGGCCAGAATACTGGAGTGGGTAGCCTTTCCCTTCTCCCTGGGATCTTCCCAATCCAGGGATCAAACCCAGGTCTCCCACATTGCAGGTGGATTGTTTACCAACTGAACTATCAGTGAATACTGGAGTGGGGTGCCATTTCCTACTCCAGGAGATCATCCTGACCCAGGGATCGAACTTGTGTCTCTTGTCTCCTCCATTGGCAAGTGGATTTTTTTTATCTCTAGTGCCACTTGGGCAGCCCATGTAGTAGGGAAAACCAAATCTGATTCCGTACAGCATGTTTCTTTTACTCTAACATTTGTATGCTATTGTTTTTGCTGCAAATTAAGAATGTTGTCTATATATAGCCTGAAATATACAGGATAGCTCATTCTTAAGGCTCTGGCCTTTAAAGATGTAAGACTTTTCCATTCATATAGGGGTAAAAATTTGCAGAACAGAGAATAACACTTTCTTGTTGGAGGTTCACAGGAACGTTCATGACCTGATCCACATGGACAGCAGCAAGAACAAAGGATTCTGACACCAAGAAGTTTGAAACAACCAATCACATCCCCTCCCCTTTTAGTATTAAAGAAGCCTGAATCCTCACTTCACATACTTGGAGGTTGCACATACCTCAAGAATGAACCAAAGTTTTAAGAGACCTCTTTCTTGGGAATTCCTCTGTTCTGTTATAAAGGATGAGGTATGAGCATCACACCTCATTGGAATTTTCCCAGTAGAGATATTTTGGAAAAAATTCTTCTTTTAGTGGAGTTTCTTCAAGCTTTTGAACTCTGTGGAAATGAAACATTTAAAATTAAAGAATGAATTTGGGAATACAAGTGAGGAAGGCTTCATATAATTCTATTGGTTATATTTTTTGGTTTGAGAATTTTTTTTTAACCTAATAACCTTACTTTGACTCTAGAAAGATATTTATAAGTAAATTCAGTTTAGCTATTTCATTGTCTTAGCATACTTCATAAAATCAAAGCAAATATCACATTTATTCATTTTCCCACTGCCCCCTTCAATACCCTCTCTGAGTATTTTGGATAGGCTTCAAAATGCCTCTTAGTTCCTCTGTAATAGTAAACTCCTAATACATCCAATCTGAATCTTCTTTCCTCCCTTGTTTCCCCATACCCTGTTCACTCAGGTTTGGAAGCCTGAAATGGGGACAGAGCCTAGGAGGCCATCTTCACTGTTACCCTGCTTTACTTTGCCTTGCCTGCTAGCTTTTCTTTCTGGCCCTGCAGGGCTGGTGTGAGACAGAAGAGGTGCGGATGTCTCACTGGCTGGTGTGCTTGTCACCTAGCACTGGGCATCAGTCATGCGCAGTCTCTGACTTTGTCTCATGGGCACCTTGAAGGCTCCATGAGACCTTTCCATCTCTCAGTGGGATCCTTGGACCACTCCTCATTAGAGGATTTTCCATCTTCCCTCTACCTGGTGACTTCTTAGGTGTGTTTCCTTTTGAGAGGGTTACAGATTTGTTCCTTTTCTGTGATGCTGGGGAGCCCTCTGACCTTTTCCCACTTTTGGAAGAAGTTTGGCCCTCTCCTGATGCTGCACTCATCTTTCTGTTCTGTGTCTTAGGTGTTCTGAACTTACCCTTTGCCTTTAGACTTCTCTTGGCTGAGTCAGCGATGTTCCTGCATCTTGCACACTCCTGGAGGTCTCAGCGTGGCCTCGGCGTGGTTTTCCTGATAACCTCTCTACCTGGTGTCAAGTGAAGCGGTGGCATAGCTCTTGTGTCCCCTGGGGTAGTGCCCCTGCATGCCCACAGTTCTTCTCACAGGGACTCCCTGATGGCTGCCTTGCTCTCAAGGCTTGTGTGATTAATACTTGGAAGCCAGTTAGGTAAACTGAACATGAATGTGTCCAGAAAGCTTTAGAATTTGAGGTGCCAGCTGAGTTGTTCATGGCCTGTGGGGCCTCTTAGAGAACTCACAGGGAAAGAGGGCCCCCAAGAGGTATGGCCAACTGCTTGGTACCCTGGTGATTATTGAAGTATTTGAATGTATAGAGGTGACCACAAACTTTGTTTCCATGCCCTGTGGTGGGCACACAGCACCTGCAGATAGAAACTTGAGGATGGAATGGAAGTGTGATATGTTTCACGCATTCAGAAAACCCACATGCATACCCTTTCAGGCCAGGCCCCACAGATCTGACAGATGCTCAGTCCTTACAAGTGACAACCATGACACAGGGTGTCAACACCAGGCCTGGGCTGCTCTTCAAGAGTGATTCTTCTTTATGTTGACTAAGGTGGCAGACGTAGTTATTTATCTTTCTAGTGTCTGTTACCCTTCTTCCCTTGAATAGAATCTTGGTTTTTTAATACGCCTGAATAAAATTGCCACTTCCCTGCTTCTTGTGCAACTCCTACTGCCAAGTGATGCAGTCTTGCTGATGAGTTACAAGCTGATGGTTTCCAGTAAAACTTTTGCTTTTATGACCTGGGGACATTCTTTCTCTGCTTCATTCTTGTTAGCAGACAAAGATGTGGCCAGAGAAATAGCTATTTGTGGACAGAAGTGGGGGCATGTGTCTACCTAGGATTTCCTCCTTTGGGATTTATTGTTAGAGATAAGTACCCCTTTATGTTTAAGTTGCTGTGATTTGAGTTTTATTTGGCTTATGGCTGAATGTGATCCTGGGTGTCACTCAGTTTTTGTCAGTTAAGATAAAACTTGCTGTTACAATAGTTAAACCTCAGCTTCTGTGTAGCTTGGCTAAACACTTTAGCACTGTGTTCTTTGCTAACATAAAGTTCAGTCAATTCATGGAGGGTGGGGGTGGATGGCACTTTGTGTCATTACCCACTGACCCAAGCTGGACTCAGCTCCTGGGATGCCCTTGGCATTGACATCTGGCTGAAGACAGTGGAGAAGAACACACATTGCCTCCATTCACATTCCATGTCACACAGCATAAACTACAAAGGCTTCTGGGAAATGTATTTTTTATTTGTGCCCAGGAGGGGAGGGAAAGGGTTTGGTAAACAGCTCACTGGCCTCCACCATAGTGTTGCTGTGAGAAATGAGGGCTCAAATGCATGATGGCACTTGGTTTTCACAATGTAAGTTGTCCTAACTGCAGTGAGGTAGATTTTCCTTCAGCTCATGCTCCCACCTAGACAGAATATCTGTCTTTTCTCTACCTACTGAATCAAAGGGACTGTCTTTCTCAGGGCAGAGCCCAAAGTCCCAGCTTGATGAAATGAAATCTTTCTCTCTAGTGATGAATAATGTGATGTCTAGCGACATCAGCAAGGTGTTCTCTACATCTGTTTGAATCTTCCTTTCAGGTTGGGGCTGTGAGCTGAGCTGAAGGACAATGACAAAACTCCATATTTTTTTTTTAGTACAAGTAGATGCTGACTCAGTATTTTTGATGAAGATCAGATTTTTAGACACTTGCTTCAGTTTATAAGAGTTTCCTCAGGACTTCCCTGGTGGTCCAGTGGTTAAGAATCTGCCTAGCAATGCAGGGAATGTGGGTTTGATCCCTGGTCAGGAAACTAAAACCTCACGTAGCAACTAAGCACATAGCAATGCAGGGAATGTGGGTTTGATCCCTGGTCAGGGAACTAAGACCTCACATAGAAACTAAGATCGCACTGCCACTACTGAGCCCACATGCTCTGGAGCCCAGGTGCCACAACCAGAGAGCCTGTATGCGGCAATGAAGATACCACGTGACACAACAAAGATCTCCTGTGCTGCAGCTAAGACCCAATGCAGCAAAGCAAAGAAGCAAAGAGTGTCCCCAAGCACACCTGTGGTCAGTTAATCTTCAACAACGGAGGCAAGAATATACAATGGAGAAAACACTGTCTTTTTAGCAAGTGGCATTGGGAAAGGTGGACAGCTGCATGTAAATCAGTGAAATTAGAACACTCCCTCACACCGTAAACAAAAATAAGCTGAAAATGGGTTAGAGACTTAAACGTAAGACATGACACCATAATATTTTTAAAGGTGAATATAGGCAAAACATTTTCTGACATAAATTGCACCAATGCTTTCTTAGGTCAATCACTCAAGGCAAAAGAAATAAAAGCAAAAATAAGCAAATAGGACTTAATAAAACTTATAAGTTTTTGCACAACACAGGAAACCATAAACAAAACAAAAAGACAGTCTATGGAGTGGGAGAAAAACTTTGCAAATCATGTGACAAAGAAGGAATTAATTTCTAAAGTGTGCAAACAGCTCATACAGCTCAATATCAAAAAAACAACCTATTCAAAAAAATGGGCAAAGACCTAAATAGACATTTCATCAAAGAGGAGATTCAATGGCCAACAGGTACATGAAAAGATGCTCAACATTGCTAATTATTGTTGTTGTTTAGTCACTAAGGGGTGTCCAATTCTTTTGTGATCCCATGGATTGTGGCCAACGGGCTCCTTGGTCCATGGGATTTCCCAGGCAAGAATACTGTAGTAGGTTGCCATTTCCTTCTCCAGGGTATCTTCCTGACCCAGGGATCGAACCCATCTCTCCTGCATTGGCAGGCGGATCCCTTACCACTGAGCCACCGGTCTGTCTAACTCAATGAAACTGTGAGCCATGCTGTGTAGGGCCACCCAAGACAGACGGATAATGGCAGAGAGTTCTGACAAAATGTGGTCCGCTGGAGAAGGGAATGGCAAACCACTTCAGCATTCTGCCTTGAGAACCCCATGAACAGTATGAAAAGGCAAAAAGATATGACACTGAAAGAAGAACTCCCCAGGTTGGTTCAGTTCAGTTCAGTTCAGTCGCTCAGTCGTGTCCGACTCTCCGCGACCCCATGAATCACAGCACGCCAGGCCTCCCTGTCCATCACCAACTCCCGGAGTACACTCAAACTCATGTCCACAGAGTCGGTGATGGCATCCAGCCATCTCATTCTCCGTCGTCCCCTTTTCCTCCCGCCCCCAACCTTTCCCAGCATCAGAGTCTTTTCCAGTGAGTCAACTCGTCGCATGAGGTGGCCAAAGTATTGCAGTTTCAGCTTTAGCATCAGTCCCTCCAATGAACACCCAGGATTGATCTCCTTTAGAATGGACTGGTTGGATCTCCTTGCAGTATAAGGGACTCTCAAGAGTCTTCTCCAACACCACAGTTCAAAAGCATCGATTCTTCGGCGATCAGCTTTCTTCACAGTCCAACTCTCACATCCATACATGACCACGGGAAAAACCATTGCCTTGACTAGACGGACCTTGGTTGGCAAAGTAATGTCTCTGCTTTTTAATATACTATCAAGGTTGGTCATAACTTTCCTTCCAAGGAGCAAGCGTCTTTTAATTTCATGGCTGCAATCAGCATCTAACCCCAGGTTGGTAGGTGAGGAGAAATAACTCCAGAAAGAATGAAGAGATGGAGCCAAAGCATAAACAATGACCACATGTGCAGGTGATTGGTGATGGAAGTATCCGATGCTGTAAAGAACAATAAGGCCCATTAATCAAGGTAAATTGGAAGTGGTCAAACAGGAGATGGCAAGAGTGAACATCAACAGTTTAAGAATCAGTAAACTAACATGGACCAGAATGGGCAAATTTAATTTAGATGACCATTATATCTATACTGTGGGCAAGAATCCCTTAGAAGAAATGGACTAGCCCTCATAGTCAACAAGAGTCCAAAATGCAGTACTTGGGTGCAGTCTCAAAAACAACAGAATGATCTCTGTTAATTTCCAAGGCAAACCATTCAATATCACAGTAATCCAAGTCTGTGCCCCAACCAGTAATGCTGAAGAAGCTGAAGTTGAATGATTCTATGAAGACCTACAAGAACTTTTAGAACAAACACCCAAAAAAGATGTCCTTTTCATTATAGGGGACTGGAATGCAAAAGTAGGAAGTCAACAAACACCTGGAGTAACAGGCAAATTTGGCCTTGGAGCACGGAATGAAGCAGGGCAAAGGCTAATAGAGTTTTGTCAAGAGAACGCACTGGTCATAGCAAACACCATCTTCCAACAAAACAAGAGAAGACTCTACACATGGACTTCACCAGATGGTCAACACCGAAATCAGATTGATTATATTCTTTGCAGCCAAAGATGGAGAAGCTGTATACAGTTAGCAAAAACAAGACCAGGAGCTAACTGTGGCTCAGATCATGAACTCCTGATTGCCAAATTCAGACTTAAATTGAAGAAAGTAGGGAAAACCATTAGACCATTCAGGTATGACCTAAATCAAATCCCTTATGATTATACAGTGGAAATGACAAATAGATTAAAGGGATTAGATCTGATAGACAGTGCCTGAAGAACTATGGATGGAGGTTCATGACATTGTATAGGAGGCAGTGATCAAGACCGTCCCCAAGAAAAAGAAATGCGTAAAGGCAAAATGGTTGCCTAAGGAGGCCTTACAAATAGCTGAGAAGAGAAGAGAAGTGAAAGGCAAAGGAGAAAAGTAAAGATATATCTATCTGAATGCAGAGTTCCAAAGAATAGCAAGGAGAGATAAGAAAGCCCTCCTTAGTGATCAATGCAAAGAAATAGAGGAAAACAACAGAATGGGAAAGACTAGAGATCTCTTCAGGAAAATTAGAGATACCAAGGGAACATTTCATGCAAAAATGGGCACAAAAAAGAGCAGAAATGGTCAAGACAATACAGAAGCAGAAGATACAAGGAGATAGCAAGAATACACATAAGAGCTATACAAAAAGATCTTCATGACCCAGATAACCACGATGGTGTGATCACTCACCTAGAGCCAGAAAACCTGGAATGTGGAGACTAGTGGGCCTTAGGAAGAATCACTACCAAACAGCTAGTGAAGGTGATGGAATTTCCATTGACTTATTTCAAATCCTAAAAGAGCATGCTGTGAAAGTGCTGCACTCATTATGCTAGCAAATTTGGAAAACTTAGCACTGGCCACATGACTGGAAAAGGTCAGTTTTCATTCCAATCCCAAAGAAGGGCAATGCCAAATAATGTTCAAACTACCAGACAATTGCTCTCATCTCACATGCTCAAAATTCTCCAAGCCAGGCTTCAGCAATACGTGAACCATGAACTTCCAGATGTTCAAGCTGGATTTAGAAAAGGCAGAGAAACCAGAGATCAAATTGCCAACATCCATTGGATCATCAAAAAAGCAAGAGAGTTCCAGAAAAACATCTACTTCTGCTTAATGACTATGCCAAAGCCTTTGACTGTGTGGATCACAACAAACTGTGGAAAATTCTGAAAGAGATGGGAATACCAGACCACCTGACCTTCCTTTTGAGAAATCTGTATGCAGGTCAGGATGCAACAGTTAGAACCAGACATAAAACAACAAAATAGTTCCAAATTGGGAAAGGAGTATTTCAAAGCTGTGTTTCATCACCTTGCTTATTTAACTTCTATGCAGAGTACATCATGAGAAACGCTGGGCTGGATGAAGCACAACCTGGAGTCAAGGTTGTTGGGAGAAATATCAATAGCCTCAGATATGCAGATGACACCACCATTATGGCAGAAAGCAAAGAGGAACTGAAGAGCCTCTTGGTGAAAGTGAAAGAGGAAAGTGAAAAATTTGGCCTAAAACTCAACATTCAGAAAACTAAAATCATGGCATCTTGTCCTATTAGTTCAGTTCAGTTCAGTTCAGTCTCTCAGTCATGTCTGACTCTTTGCGACCCCATGAATCACAGTACACCAGGCCTCCCTGTCCATCACCAACTCCCGAAGTTCACTCAAACTCTTGTGCATCGAGTCAGTGATGCCATCCAGCCATCTCATTCTCTGTCGTCCCCTTCTCCTCCTGCCCCCAATCCCTCCCACCATCATGGTCTTTTCCAATGAGTCAACCTTTCACATGAGGTGGCCAAAGTATTGGAGTTTCAGCTTTAGCATCAGTCCTTCCAATGAACACCCAGGACTGGTCTCCTTTGGGATGGACTGGTTGGATCTCCTTTTAGTCCAAGGGACTCTCAAGAGTCTTCTCCAACACCACAGTTCAAAAGCATCAATTCTTCGGTGCTCAGCTTTCTTCACAGTCCAACTCTCACATCCATACATGACCACTGGAAAAACCATAGCCTTGACTAGACAGACCTTTGTTGGCAAAGTAATGTCTTTGCTTTTTAATATGCTATCTATGTTGATCATAACTTTCCTTCCAAGGAGTAAGTGTCTTTTAATTTCATGGCTGCAATCACCATCTGCAATGATTTTGGAGCCTCCAAAAATAAAGTCTGGCACTTTTTCCACTGTTTCCCCATCTATTTCCCATGAAGTGATGGGACCAGATGCCATGATCTTAGCTTTCTGAATGTTGAGCTTCAAGCCAACTTTTTCACTCTCTTCTTCCACTTTCAAGAGGCTTTTGAGTTCCTCTTCACTTTCTGCCATAAGGGTGGTGTCATCTGCATATCTGAGCTTATTGATTTTTTTCCCAGCAATCTTGATTCCAGCTTGTGCTTCTTCCAGCCCAGGTTTCCTCATGATGTACTCTGCATATAAGTTAAATAAGCAGGGTGACAATATACAGCCTTGACGTACTCCTTTTCCTATTTGGAACCAGTCTGTTGTTCCATGTCCAGTTCTAACTGTTGCTTCCTGACCTTCCTGGTTTCTTAAGAGGCAGGTCATGTGGTCTGGTATTCCCATCTCTTTCAGTATTTTCCACATTACTTCATGGCAAATAGATGGGAAACAATGGAAACAGTGAGAGACTTTATTTTCTTGGGCTCCAAAATCATTGCAGATGATGGCTGCAGCGATGAAATTAAAAGACACTTGCTCCTTGGGAAAAAAGCTATAACAAAACTAGACAGCATATTAAAAAGCAGAGACATTACTTTGCCTACAAAGGTCCATCTAGTCAAAGCTATGGTTTTCCAATAGTCATGTATAGATATGAGAGTTGGAGTATAAAGAAAGCTGAGCACCGAATAGTTGATCCTTTTGAACTGTGATGTTGGAGAAGTCTTTTGAGAGTCCCTTGGACTGCAAGGAGATCAAACCAGTTAATCCTAAAGGAAATCAGTCCTGAATATTCATTGGATGGACTGATGCTGAAGTTAAACTGCAGTATTTTGGTCACCTGATGAGAAGAATGGACTCATTGGAAAAGACTGATGCTGGGAAAGTGTGAAGGCAGCAGGAGAAGGGGATGACAGAGGATGAGATGGTTTGAAGGGATCACTGACTCGATGGATATGAGTTTGAGCAAGCTCCAGGAGTTGGTGATGGACAGGGAAGCCTGGCAGTTGCAGTTCATGGGTTTGCAAAGTGTTGGACACGACTGAACGACTCAACTGAACTGAACTGCTAACGATTTATGTTGTGCCTCTTTTCATATGCCTTTTGGTCGAGTTGACTCACTGGAAAAGAGTCTGATGCTAGGAAAGGTTGGGGGCGGGACGAGAAGGGGACGACAGAGAATGAGATGGCTGGATGGCATCACCAACTCTATGCACATGAGTTTGGGTGAACTCTGGGAGTTGGTGATGGACAGGGAGGCCTGGCGTGCTGTGATTCATGGGGTCGCGGAGAGTCAGACACGACTGAGCGACTGAACTGAACTGAACTGAAGTCTTCTTTGGAAAATTGCCTATTCAAATCCTCTGCCTACTTTTTAATTGGCTTTGGTTTTTCTTGATGTTGTTGTATGAGTTCTTTATATATTTTGGATATGAACCTTTTATCAGACATATAATTTGCAAATATCTTCTTCTATTTGATAGGTGGCTTTTGCATTTTGTAGTTTCCTTCACTGTGCAAGAGATTTTAGTTTGATAGAATCCAATTTGTTTATTTTGCTTTTGTTTCTCTTGCCTGAGGTGACAGATCCAGTAAAATATCAATAAGACCAATGGCCAAGAATGTACTGCTTGTGTTTTCTTCTCAGAGTTTTATGGTTTCTGATTTTACTTAAGTCTTTAAATCCTTTTGAGTTTACCTTTGCATACCATGTGAGAAAGTAGTCCAGTTTGATTCTTTTTCATGTGGCTGTCCAATTTTCCCAATGTAATTTATTAAAGAGGTTGTCTTTTCCCTATTGTAGATTCTTGCCTCCTTTGTCATGGATTACTAAGAATGATAGGTTTACTTCTGACCATCTCAGTGTAATGACTTTCTTATTTAGTTAATTTTACAATTGTTTAGGAATGTGCTTTTAAATTTCAAGGTATTTGTGAAATTTTCCTCTTTCTTACTCTTTTTGATATCTAGTTTCATAACTGTGTGTTCTGAAAAGATATCTGATATAATTTCTATCTTCTTGGATTTGTTGACACTTATTTTGTGGCCTAACATAAAATATATTCTAGGAAACATTTCACATGCATTTGAGAAGAATGTTTTTTCTACTGCTGTTGCAACAGCAGTAATTCAGCAGCTGCTGCTGCTGCTAAGTCACTTCAATCGTGTCCGACTCTGTGTGATCCCATAGACAGAAGCCCACCAGGCCCCCCTGTCCCTGGGATTCTTCAGGCAAGAACACTGGAGTGGGTTGCCATTTCCTTCTCCAATGTGTGAAAGTGAAAAGTGAAAGTGAATTCGCTCAGTCGTGTATGACCCTTAGCGACCCCACGGACTGCAGCCTACCAGGCTACTCCATCCATGGGATTTTCTAGGCAAGAGTACTGGAGTGGCTTGCCATTGCCTTCTCCAATTCAGCAGCAGTATATGTCTATTAAGTCCATTTATTCTGTGGTGTTGTTTAGATTGATTGTTTCCTTTTTTCTCTGTATGGATAATGTATTCATTGTTGAGCGTAAAATTTTAAAGTCTTCAATTGTTACTATGTTGCTGTTTATTTTTTCTTTTAGTTTTGTTGTATTTTATTTCTAATTTAGGTAGTCTGATGTTGAGTGCATAAACACTTATGACTGTTTTATACACTTGATGAACTTATTCTTTATCATTGTATAATGACTTTCTTTGTGTCTTGTGACCATTTTTACTTATTTTTTGACCATTTTTATCTTTAAGTCTATTTTGTATGATTTATGTGTATACTTCTCCTGCTTTATTTTAGCTTCAAATTCCCTGAAATATCTTTTTCCACCCCTTAATTTTTAGTCTATGTGAGTCCTTAAAGCTAATACAAGTCTTTTGTGGGCAGCATGTCATTTGAATTTTTTAAAATTTATTTTTTATTGAAGAAAATTACATTACAGAATTTTGTAGTTTTCTAACAAACCTCAATGTGAATCAGCCATAGGTATACATATATTCCCTCCCATTTGAAGCTCCCTCCCATCTCCCTCCCCATCCCACCCTTCTAGGTTGATACAAAGCCCCTGTTTGAGTTTCCTGAGCCACACAGCAAATTCCCATTGGCTATCTATTTTGCATTTGGTAATGTAAGTTTCCATGTTATTCTCTTCATACACCTCACCCTCCCCTCCCCTCTCCCCATGTCCATAAGTCTGTTCTCTATGTCTGTGTCTCCATTTCTTCCTTGTAAATAAAGTCTTCAGTACCATTTTTCTAGATTCTGTATATACGCGTTAGAATATGATACTTATCTTTCTCTTTCTGACTTACTTCACTCTGTATAATAGGTTTTAGGTTCATCCACCTCATTCGAACTGACTCAAATGCATTCCTTTTTATGGCTGAGTAATATTCCCTTGTGTATACGTACTACAACTTTATCCAGTCATCTGTTGATGGACATCTAGGTTGCTTCCATGTTCTAGCTATGGTAAATAGTGCTGGAATGAACATTGGGATACATGTGTCTTTTTCAATTTTGGTTTCCTCAGGGTATATACCTAGGAGTGAGATTGCTGGGTCATATGGTAATTTTATTCCTATTTTTTCAAGAAATCTCCATACTGTCTTCCATAGTGACTGTATCAGTCACATTCCCACCAACAGTGCAAAAGCATTCTCTTTCTCCACACCCTTTCCAGTATTTATTGTTTGTAGACTTTTTGGTGATGGCCATTCTGACTGGTGTGAGGTGATAACTCATTGTAGTTTTGATTTGCAGTTCTTTAATGATGCATCTTTTCATGTGTTTGTTAGCTATCTGTACGTCTTCTTTGGAGAAATGTCTGTTTAGGTCTTTTACCCACTTATTGACTGGGTTGTTTGTTTTTCTGGTAATGAGTTGTATGAGCTGCTTGTATATTTTGGAATTTAATCCTTTGTCAGTTGTTTCATTTGCTATTATTTTCTCCCATTCTGAGGGGTGTCTTTTCACTGTGCTTATAGTTTCCTTTGCTGTGCAAAAGCTTTTAAGTTTAATCAGTTCCCAATTGTTTATTTTTGTTTTTATTTCCATTACTCTAGGAGGTTGGTCATAGAAGATCTTGCTTTGATTTATGTCATTGAGTGTTCTATGTTTTTCTCTAACAGTTTTATAGTTTCTGATCTTACATTAAGGTCTTTAATCCATTTTGAGTTTATCTTTGTGTAGGTGTTAGGAAATATTCTAATTTCATTCTTTTACATGTAGCTGTCCAGTTTTTCCAACACCAGGCTGTATTTGCTCCATTCTATTTCTTGCCTCCTTTGTCAAAATTAAGGTACCCATAGGTGCATGGGTTTATCTCTGAGATCTCTATTTTGTTCTATTTGTCTATATTTCTATTTTAGTGTCGGTACCATATTATCTTGAAACTGTAACTTTGTAGTATAACCTGAAGTCAGGAAGGTTGAGTCCTCTACCTCTATCTTCTCTTTCAAGACTGCTTTGGTTATTCGGGGTCTTTTGTGTTTCCAAAAGCATTGAGAAATGCATTGTGAAATTTTTTTGTTTTGGTTCTGTGAAAAATGCCATTGGTAATTTGATAGGAATCTGTAGATTGCATTTGAGAGTACAGTCATTTTCAAGGTATTGATTCTTCCTTCCCAGGTACGTGGAATTTTCTCTACATCTGTTTATATCATCTTTGATTTCTTTCACTCAGTTCAGTCCAGTTCAGTTCAGTCGCTCAGTCGTGTCCGACTCTTTGAGACCCCATGAATCACAGCACGCCAGACCTCCATGTCCATCACCGACTCCCGGAGTTCACTCAAACTCATGTCCATCGAGTCGATGATGCCATCCAGCCATCTCATTCTCTGTCGTCCCCTTCTCCTCCCACCCCCAATCCTTCCCAGCATCAGAGTCTTTTCCAGTGAGTCAACTCCTCGCATGAGGTGGATGAAGTATTGGAGTTTCAGCTTTAGCATCAGTCCTTCCAATGAACACCCAGGATTGATCTCCCTTAGAATGGACTGGCTGGATCTCCTTGCAGTCCAAGGGACTCTCAAGAGTCTTCTCCAACACCACAGTTCAAAATCACCAATTCTTCAGCGATCAGCCCTCTTCACAGTCCAACTCTCACATCCATACATGACCACTGGAAAAACCATAGCCTTGACTAGACGGACCTTTGTTGGCAAAGTTATGTCTCTGCTTTTTAATATGCTATCTAGGTTGGTCATAACTTTCCTTCCAAAGAGTAAGCGTCTTTTAATTTCATGGCTGCAGTCAGCATCTGCAGTGAGTTTTGAGCCCCCCCAGAATAAAGTCTGACACTGTTTCCACTGTTTTCCCATCTATTTCCCATGAAGTGATGGGACCAGATGCCATGATCTTTGTTTTCTGAATGTTGAGCTTCAAGCCAACCTTTTCACTCTCCTCTTTCACTTTCATCAAGAGGCTTTTGAGTTCCTCTTCACTTGCTGCCATAAGGGTGGTGTCATCTGCATATCTGAGGTTATTGGTATTTCTCCCGGCAATCTTGATTCCAGCTTGTGCTTCTTCCAGCCCAGCGTTCCTCATGATGTACTCTGCATATAAGTTAAATAAGCAGGGTAACAATATGCAGCCTTGAAATACTCCTTTTCCTATTTGGAACCAGTCTGTTGTTCCATGTACAGTTCTGACTTTTGCTTCCTGACCTGCATACAGGTTTCTCAAGAGGCAGGTCAGGTGGTCTGGGATTCCCATCTCTTTCAGAATTTTCCACAATTTATTGTGATCCACACAGTCAAAGGCTTTGGCATAGTCAATGAAGCAGAAATAGATGTTTTTCTGGAACTCTCTTGCTTTCTCCATGATCCAGCGGATGTTGGCAATTTGATCTCTGCTGCCTCTGCCTTTTCTAAAACCAGCCTGAACATCTGGAAGTTCACGATTCACATATTGCTGAAGCCTGGCTTGGAGAATTTTGAGCATGACTTTACTAGCATGTGAGATGAGTGCAACTGTGCGGTAGTTGGAGCATTCTTTGGCATTCCTTTCTTTGGGATTGGAATGAAGACTGACCTTTTCCAGTCGTGTGGCCACTGCTGAGTTTTCCAAAATTTCTGGCATATTGAATGCAGCACTTTCACAGCATCGTCTTTCAGGATTTGAAATAGCTCCATTGGAATTCCATCACCTCCACTAGCTTTGTTTGTAGTGATGCTCTCTAAGGTGCACTTGACTTCACATTCCAAGATGTCTGGCTCTAGGTGAGTGATCACACCATCATGATTATCTTGGTCATGAAGATCTTTTTTGTACAGTTCTTCTGTGTATTTTAGCCACCCCTTCTTAATATCTTCTGCTTCTGTTAGATCCACACCACTTCTGTCCTTTATCGAGCCTATCTTTGCATAAAATGTTCCCTTGGTATCTGTAATTTTCTTGAAGAGATCTCTTGTTTTTCCTATTGTGTTGTTTTCCTCTATTTCTTTGCATTGATCACTGAGGAAGGCTTTCTTATCTCTCCTTGCTATTCTTTGGAACTCTGCATTCAGATGCTTATATCTTTCCTTTTCTCCTTTGCTTTTCGCTTCTCTTCTTTTCACAGCTATTTGTAAGGCCTCCTCAGACAGCCATTTCACTCTTTTGCATTTCTTTTCCATGTGGATGGTCTTGGTCCCTGTCTCCTGAATAATGTCACGAACCTCCGTCCAGAGTTCATCAATCACTCTATCTATCAGATCTAGTCCCTTAAATCTATTTCTCACTTCCACTGTATAATCATAAGGGATTTGATTTAGGTCATATCTGAATGGTCTAGTGGTTTTCCCTACTTTCTTCAATTTAAGTCTGAATTTGGCAATAAGGATTTCATGATCTGAGCCACAGTTAGCTCCTGGTCTTGTTTTTGCTAACTGTATACAGCTTCTCCATCTTTGGGTGCAAAGAATATAATCAATCTGATTTTGGTGTTGACCATCTGGTGATGTCCATGTGTAGAGTCTTCTCTTGTGTTGTTGGAAGAGGGTGTTTGCTATGACCAGTTCTTTCTCTTGGCAAAACTCTATTAGCCTTTGCCCTGCTTCATTCCGTGCTCCAAGGCCAAATTTGCCTGTTACTCCAGGTGTTTCTTGACTTCCTACCTTTGCATTCTAGTCCCCTATAATTAAAAGGATATCTTTTTTGGGTGTTAGTTCTAAAAGGTCTTGTAGGTCTTATAATTTTCTGTGTACAGTTATTTTGTCTCCTTAGGTAAGTTTATTCCTAGATATTTAATTCTTTTTGTTGCAATGGTGAATGGGATTGATTTCTTAATTTTACTTTGATTTTTCATTGTTACTTTATAGAAATGCAAGTGATTTCTGTGTATTGATTTTGTATCATGCAACTTTGTTAAATTCACTGATTAGTTCTAGTAATTTTCTGATACTTTTTAAGGGTTTTCTGAACTCCGGGAGTTGGTGATGGACAGGGAGGCCTGGCGTGCTGTGATTCATGGGGTCGCGGAGAGTCGGACACGACTGAGCGACTGAACTGAACTGAACTGAATGCACACAGTGAGAGCTTTCAGTTCAGTTCAGTTCAGTTCAGTCACTCAGTCGTGTCTGACTCTCCGCGACCCCATGAATCACAGCACGCAAGGCCTCCCTGTCCATCACCAACTCCCGGAGTACACTCAAACTCATGTCCACAGAGTCGGTGATGCCATGCAGCCATCGATTTTCTCCGTCGTCCCCTTCTCCTCCCGCCCTCAACCTTTCCCAGCATCAGAGTCTTTTCCAGTGAGTCAACTCGTCGCATGAGGTGGCCAAAGTATTGCAGTTTCAGCTTTAGCATCAGTCCCTCCAATGCACACCCAGGATTGATCTTTAGAATGGACTGGTCGGATCTCCTTGCAGTCCAAGGGACTCTCAAGAGTCTTCTCCAACACCACAGTTCAAAAGCATCGATTCTTCGGCGATCGGCTTTCTTTACAGTCCAGCTCTCACATCCATACATGACCACTGGAAAAACCATAGCCTTGACTAGACGGACCTTTGTTGCCAAAGTAATGTCTCTGCTTTTTAATATGCTATCTAGGTTGGTCATAACTTTCCTTCCAAGGAGTAAGCGTCTTTTAATTTCATGGCTGCAATCAGCATCTGCTGTGATCTTGGAGCCCCCAAAAATAAAGTCTGACACTGTTTCCACTGTTTCTCCATCTATTTCCCATGAAGTGATGGGACCAGATGCCATGATCTTTGTTTTCTGAATGTTGAGCTTCAAGCCAACCTTTTCACTCTCCTCTTTCACTTTCATCAAGAGGCTTTTGAGTTCCTCTTCACTTTCTGCCATAAGGGTGGTGTCATCTGCATATCTGAGCTTATTGATATTTCTCCCGGCAATCTTGATTCCAGCTTGTGCTTCTTCCAGCCCAGCGTTCCTCATGATGTACTCTGCATATAAGTTAAATAAGCAAGGTGACAGTATACAACCTTGACGTACACCTTTTCCTATTTGGAACCAGTCTGTTGTTCCATGTCCAGTTCTAACTGTTGCTTCCTGACCTGCATACAGGTTTCTCAAGAGGCAGGTCAGGTGGTCTGGTATTCCCATCTCTTTCAGAATGTTCCACAGTTTATTGTGATTGACACAGTCAAAGGCTTTGGCATAGTCAATGAAGCAGAAATAGATGTTTTTCTGAAACATCTTTTCTGATCTTGATTTCTTTTATTTCTTTTTCTTCTCTGATCACTGTAGCTAGGACTTCCAGAACTATGTTGAATAACAGTAGTGAAAGTGGACACCCTTGTCTTGTTTCTGATCTTAGGGGGAATGCTTTCAGTTTTCCTCTGATGAGGATAATGTTTGCTATAGGCTTATCATATATGGCTTTTACTATGTTGAGATAGGTTCCTTCTTTGCCCATTTTTTGAAGAGTTTTTAAATTCATATATGGGTGCTGAATTTTGTCAAAAGCGTTTTCTGCCTTATTGAGATGATCATATGATTTTTAACTTTCAATTTGTTAATATGGTGTATCACATTGATTGATTTCTGTATATTGAAGAATCCTTGCATACCTGGAATACACCCAACTTGATCATGGTGTGTGAGCTTTTTGATGTGTTGCTGAATTGTTTGCTAAAATTCTGTTGAGGATTTTTGCATCTGTGTTCATCAGTGATACTGGCCTGAAGTTTTCTTTTTTGTGTGTTGTCTTTGTCTGGTTTGGTATCAGGGTGATGATGGTCTCATAGAATGAGTTGGAAGTGTTCCTTCCTCTGCAATTTTTTGAAAGAGTTTTAGAAGGATAGGCATTAGCACTTCTCTGTGGTGTTGGAGAGGACTCTTGAGAGTCCCTTGTACCGCAAGGAGATCCAACCAGTCCATTCTAAGGGAGATCGATCCTGGGTGTTCATTGGAAGGACTGATGCTAAAGCTGAAACTGCAATACTTTGGCCACCTCATGCGACGAGTTGACTCACTGGAAAAGACTCTGATGCTGGGAAAGGTTGGGGGCGGGAGGAGAAGGGGACGACCGAGAATGAGATGGCTGGATGGCATCACCGACTCTGTGGACGTGAGTTTGAGTGAACTCTGGGAGTTGGTGATGGATAGGGAGGCCTTGCGTGCTGTGATTCATGGGGTCGTGGAGAGTCGGACACGACTGAGCGACTGAACTGAACTGAACTGAACTGAAATGTTTGATAGAATTCTCCTGTGAAGCCATCTGCTCCTGGGTTTTTTTTTTTTTTTTTTGAGGGGGGAAAGATTTTTGATCATAGCTTCAATTTCAGTGCTTGTAATTGGGTTTTTCATAATTTCTATTTCTTCCTGGTTCAGTCTTGGAAGATTGACCTTTTCTAACAATCTGTCCATCTCATTTTATTGCCATATTTATTGTTCATAATATCTCTTATAATCCTTTGTATTTCTGCATAGTCTGCTGTAACCTCTCCTTTTTCATTTCTAATTTTGTTGATTTTTAAACATTTTGTTGATTTTTGGTTCTTCTCTCTTTTTTTCTTGATGAATCTGGCTAACGGCTTGTCAATTTTATCTTCTCAAAGAACCAACTTTTAGTTTTATTAATATTTACCATTGTTTCTTTTCTTTATTTTTCATTCATTTCTGCTTGGATCTTTATGATTTCTTTCCTTCCACTATTTTTGTTGTTGTTGTTCTTTTTTCAGTTATTCTAGATGTAAAGTTAGGTAGTCTATTTGATGTTTTTCTTGTTTCTTGAGGTTGGATCAAATTGCTATCAACCTCCCTCTTAGAACTGTTTTGCTGCATCCCAAAGGTTTTGAGTTGTCATGTTTTCATTGTCATTTGTTTCTAGAAAGTTTTTTATTTCCCTTTTGATTTCTGCAGTAACCTGTTGGTTATTTAGAAACGTGTTGTTTAGTCTCCATGTGTTTGTGTTTCTTACAGTTTTTTTTTTTTCTTGTAATTGATATCTAGTCTCATAGCATAGTGGTCAGAAAAGATACCTGATACAATTTCAATTTTCTAAAATTTACTGAGGTTTGATTTATGACCCAAGGTGTGGTCTACCCTGGAGAGTATTCCATGTGAACTTGAGAAGGTGTATTCTTCTGAATTTGGATGCAATGTCCTGAAGTTATCCATGAGACGCATCTCATTTATTTTATTTATTTAAGACTTGTGTTTCCTTATTAATTTTCTGTTTTGATGATCTGTCCATTGGTGTGAGTAGGGTGTTAAAACTTCCTACTATTATTGTGTTACTGTCAATTTCTCCTTTTATGTCTGTTAGTGTTTGTCTTATGTATTGGGGTGCTTCTATGTTGGGTGCATAGATTTATACAATTGTTATGCTTTCCTTCTGAATTAATCCCTTGATCATTGTGTAGTGTCCTTCCTTATCTCTTGTAATCTGTTTTATTTTAAGGTCTATTTTGTCTGATATGAGGATTGCTACTCCAGCTTTCTTTTGCTTCCTGTTTGCATGGAATTTCTTTTTCCATCCTAACTTTCAGTCTATATGTATCTTTAGGTCTGAAGTGGGTTTCTTTAAGACAGCATATATATGGGTCTTCTTTTTGTATCCATTCAGCCAGTCTGTGTGTTTTGGTTGGAGCATTTAATCCATTTACATTTAAAGTAATTATTGATATGCATGTTCCTATTGCCATTTTCTTAAATTTGGGGGGTTTATTTTGTGGATCATTTTTCTTCTCTTGTATTTCCTGACCATATAAGTCCCTTTAACATTTGTTTTAAAGCTGGTTTGGTGGTACTGAATTCTCTGAACTCCTGTTATCTGAAAAGCTTTTTCTTTCTCCATCAATTTTGAATGAGATCCTTGCTGGGAACAATAATCTTGGTTGTAGATTTTTCCCTTTCAGTGCTTTAAATATATCCTGCCAGTCCCTTCTGGCCTGCAGAGTTTCTGCTCAAAGATCAGCTGTTAAACCTATGGGGTTTCTCTTGTAAATTACTTGTTGCTTCTCCTTTGCTGCTTTTAATATTCTTTCTTTGTATTTAGTCTTTTTTAGTTTGATTAATATGTGTCTTGGCATATTTCTCCTTAGGTTTATCCTGTATGAGACTCTTTGTGCCTCTTGGACTTGGTTGACTATTTCCTTTTCCATGTTGGGGAAATTTTCAACTATACTCTCTTCAAAAATGTTCTCATACCCTTTCTTTTTTTGTTATTTCTGCAACACCAATAATTCGAATGTTGGTCATTTGATATTGTCCCAGAGATCTCTGAGACTATTGTCAGTTATTTCATTCTTTTTACTTTATTATGCTCTTCAGAAGTTATTTCCACCGTTTTATCGTCTAGCTCACTGATTCGTTCTTCTGCTTCAGATATTCCACTATTGTTTCCTTCTAAAGTATTTTTAATTTCAGTAATTCTGTTGTTTTTATCTGTATGCTTATTCTTTAATTCTTCTAGGTATTTGTTAATTGATTCTGGCATTTTCTCCATTTTGTTTTCAAGATTTTTGATCATCTTTACTATCATTATTCTGAATTCTTTTTCAGGTGGTTTGCCTATTTCCTCTTCATTTATTTGAACTTCTGTATTTCTAGTTTGTTCCTTCATTTACACTTTTTTTCCCCTTCATTTCTCTGCTTTTTCATTATTTTTTTAAGCTTATTTTATTTGAGGTCCCTTTTCGCAGGCTTCAAGAAAAGTTGAATTCTTTCCTTGAATAAGGTTGGATTCTTTCATCCTTTTTGTTTCTTCCCTCCTAAGTTTTGTCCAGTGGTTTGTGTAAACTTTGTATAGGGTGAGATTTGTGCTGAGTTTTTGCTTGTTTGTTTTTCCTCTGATAGGCAAGACTGAGTGAGGTGGTAATCTTGTCTGCTGATGATTTGGTTTGTATTTTTGCTTTGTTTGTTGTTTAAATGAGGCATCCTGCACAGGGTACTATTGGTGGTTGGGTGATGCCGGGTCTTGTATTCAAGTGGTTTCCTTTGTGTGAGTTCACACTATTTGATAGTCCCTAGGGTGGCTCAGAGGTTAAAGCGTCTGCCTCCAATGTGGTAGACCCGGGTTCGATCCCTGGGTCGGGAAGATCCCCTGGAGAAGGAAATGGTAACCCACTCCAGTATTCTTGCCTGGAGAATCCCATGGACGGAGGAGCCTGGTAGGCTACAGTCCACGGGGTCGCATAGAGTCGGACACGACTGAGCGACAGAACAGAACGGAACGGAGGGTTAGTTCTCTGATAGTCTAGGGTCTTGGAGTCAGTGCTCCCACTCCAAAGGCTCAGGGCTTGATCTCTGATCAGGAATGAAGATTCCACAAATGGTTTGTTATACATTCAGTTAGATTAAAACAAATATCCAAAAATGAGAAACCAAAGATGAACCCCAGAGAAATGGTAGTTACAAAATCAGGGAAATAATAATTAAAATGATGGAATATATTCATATACATATATACCCATTAGCAAAGTGAAAACAGCCCAGCAAATATACAGCACAGTAGATTGACCCAGCAAACAAAGGAAATAAAAAATTATATTTACCAGTTATGAACAAAACTAACTAAAGTACAAGCTGGAAAACAAAACTAAAGCAAGGTGCCAAGTGGGGAGTAAAGCAATGAAAGCAAAACTAACAATTATGTTGAGAGGAAAGAAAAGAAAGAAGGAATGGATATGCAAAGTTAAATAGAGGTAGGTGAAGAAGATTTATATACATTAAAGATTAACTGCAAGGGGAAAAGAACAGTAGGAAAAGCAAGCAAAGGAATAAGTGTAGAAAAAAATAATAGGTTTTAAAAATTGAAAATATAAAAAAGAGTAAAGAAAATGATGGAAGAAGAAAGAAAAAAGAAATCGCCACAGAACTGCAAAAGCCCATTGAAGAGGCAGAGGTTTACAGCAACAATAAAAAGTGTGACTGAATATACACGTAGACTAGAAACCCATAAGCAAAATCAAAGCTCTCCAACAAATATAAAGTACAATAGATTGATCCGGTGAACAAAGGAAACCAAAAATTATATCCACCAGAACAAAACTAACTAAAGCACAAACTGGAAACCAAAACTAAAGCAAGGTGCCAACTGGGGAATAAAGCAAGGAAAATAAAACTAACGAATATGTTGAGAGGAAGGGAGAGAAAGAAAAGAAAAGAATAGATGTTCATAGTTAACTAGAGGTAGATAAATATTTATACACTTTAAAGATTATGTGCAAGGGGAAAAGAACAGTAGGAAAGGCAAACAAAGGAAAAAATGTAGAAAAAAATAGGTTTAAAATATTAAAAAGAGAGAGAGAAAGAGAAAGGAAAACTCCACAGAACTGCAAAAGCCCAACATAGAGGTAGAATTTTATAACAACAGTAAAAAATGTGACTGAGGAAAAAAAAGTCTCAAAAGCTTAACTGGATTTCATAGTGCCAATAGAACTGACAACTACAACAGAGGCAGAGAAAAAGGAAAATAAACCCAAAAGATTCTACAAACAAGTCAAAAAATAAGAATAATAAATGTTCTTCTTGAGTCACTGCTGTCAGAGTCCTTTCCCTCACTGGGAATCACAGCCCACCTTATCTCCCTAAGATGTCCTCCAACACTGTGCTGATCTCTGGACCTGCTGTGGAGGCAGCTCAGATTCTAATCTGGTCCTACTCCTGTGTGTTCTTGCCTCCAATGTCCACAGCTATCAGAACTAGTGAATTTTCTTTTGTGGGAGCTCTCAATGGCCTTTTATATACTCCATAGACACAGAGTCTGCTTAGTTGAGTGTTGGATTTAATCTGCAGCTTGTACAGCTGGTGGGAAGGTTTTGGGTCTTCTTCCTTAGCCACACTGCCCCTGGGTTTCAATTGTGGTTTTATTTCCACCTTGACATGTGGGTTGTCCACTTGGGTTTGCTCTTGAGGCTGCCTTGTAGGACTTGGGTTTGCCCCTGTGAAGGCCAGGTGTGGAGGTGGTGCAGCTGCTTGGGACTCAGGGGTTCTGGCAGCACCAGGTACTCAGGGGAGTTGGTGGCTTGGGCAGCACGAAATATAGTGCTCTAGAAGGATATGGCAACCAGTATTGGCCAATACGCTCCAGTATTCTTGCCTGGAGAACCCCCCCCTCCCAGACAGAGAAATCTGGCAGGCCAGTCTACAGGGTCGCAAAAAGCTGGACATGACCGAAGCGACCCTGTGTGTAGAGACATGACTTTATTTTGCCAGTGGCAGCTCTGCCACCAGTGAGAGTTGAGTATGAAGGTGGTGCAGCCGTTTGACATTCAGGGATCCTGGCAACGCCAAGTGTGCAGGGACACAAACTGCCTCTGTGGCGGGAGTTATGGCCGTATCAGCGTCTTTTTTCAAGTCTCTTGTAGCTGGCACTCAGAAGGCCTCTTTGGCACTCAAGCCTCTTTCTCTGTAGCTCCGCCCATTCAGGCACTTAGAGAGCTCCCTTGCCTGGGGTCTTTCTCTGTTGTTTGGTGCATCAGGCACATACAGCACCCCCCCCGCCCCACCTCTCCCACTGGGATCCTACTCTGTAGATCAGCACATTAGGCACTTAAAGGGGCACTCTGGGTGGGGTCCTACTCTGTAGTACAGTGTGTCAGGCGTTTGGTGGGCCAGCCTCTCTGTTCAGCTGCTGATGCTGGCGTGTGCAGGGAGAGAGGCTATGTTGATGGCTTCACCTGCTACGTGTGACTCAGCTGTGTCGCCTTGCTTCCATGGCTGTCCAGCTTTCCTCCACAGGCACTTCCCCCCACAATCTCCTGCCTCACAGCCCCTCCATCTTTCCACAGTCAACAACAGCCCTCGCCCTGGGATTGCTCTACAATCCCTAAACTCCAGCTCCCAGCCACTGCACCTTCCAGGGGACCAGCATTCCTGTCCAGGGTATGTATGGCTGTGGCAAGGACTGTCTGAGTCTCATTCCATTTAGGCTGCCACAGATCAGCTGTTTCACTGTCAGCCTTGTTTCTCCTCTGACTCAGACAATTGCCCAGATGTGGGGATCGGACTCCTGCTTCAGTTCTCCCACCCGCCCAGGGCAGGTTCAGTCCCACTAACACTCCTATTTTTCTCCCTAGTTCCTTTGTCTTACCGAGTTTTGCATGGCTGTGTATATTCCTTTCCACTAGTCAGGCACTCCTGTCCACTCTCGGCTGGTGTTCTGCATGCACTTCGTGTCTGAGGGTATATTCCTGATGTATCCATGGAGAGAGATGTGCTCCATGTTCACCTACTCCTCCGCCATCTTGCTCTCCTGATTTTACTTTCTCAATTATTTAAAAAAATTCATTTGGCATTTATGTCTTCTGACTGGAGAATTTAGTTCATTTACTTTAAATAATTATTGATAAGGATTTGTTCAGTTCAGTTCAGTCGCTCAGTCGTGACCGACTCTTTGCAACCCCATAAATCACAGCACGCCAGGCCTCCCTGTCCATCACCAACTCCCGGAGTTCACTCAAACTCATGTCCATCGAGTCGGTGATGCCATCCAGCCATCTCATTCTCTGTCGTCCCCTTCTCCTCCCACCCCCAATCCTTCCCAGCATCAGAGTCTTTTCCAGTGAGTCAACTCGTCGCATGAGGTGGCCAAAGTATTGGAGTTTCAGCTTTAGCATAAGTCCTTCCAATGAACACCCAGGATTGATCTCCTTTAGAATGGACTGGTTGGATCTCCTCGCAGTCCAAGGGACTCTCAAGAGTCTTCTCCAGCACCACAGTTCGAAAGCATCAATTCTTCGGCAATCAGCTTTCTTCATAGTCCAAGTCTCACATCCATACATGACCACGGGAAAAACCATAGCCTTGACTAGACAGACCTTGGTTGGCAAAGTAATGTCTCTGCTTTTTAATATACTATCTGCTGCTGCTGCTGCTGCTGCTAAGTCACTTCAGTCGTGTCTGACTCTGTGCGACCCCATAGACGGAAGCCCACCAGACTCCCCTGTCCCTGGGATTCTCCAGGCAAGAACATTGGAGTGGGTTGCCATTTCCTTCTCCAATGTGTGAAAGTGAAAAGTGAAAGTGAAGTTGCTCAGTCGTGTCTGACCCTTAGCGACCCCACGGACTGCAGCCTACCAGGCTCCTGCATCCATGGGATTTTCTAGGCAAGAGTACTGGAGTGGCTTGCCATTGCTTTCTCCGAATATACTATCTATGTTGGTCATAATTTTCCTTCCAAGGAGTAAGCGTCTTTTAATTTCATGGCTGCAATCAGCATCCACAGTGAGTTTGGAGCCCTCAAAAATAAAGTCTGACACTGTATCCACTGTTTCCCCATCTATTTGCCATGAAGTGATGGGACCAGATGCCATGATCTTTGTTTTCTGAATGTTGAGCTTCAAGCCAACCTTTTCACTCTCCTCTTTCACTTTCATCAAGAGGCGTTCAGTTCCTCTTCACTTTCTGCCATAAAGGTGGTATCATCTGCATATCTGAGGTTATTGATATTTCTCCCGGCAATCTTGATTCCAGTTTGTGCTTCTTCCAGCCCAGCGTTCCTCATGATGTACTCTGCATATAAGTTAAATAAGCAACGTGACAATATACAACCTTGACATACACCTTTTCCTATTTGGAACCAGTCTGTTGTTCCATGTCCAGTTCTAACTGTTGCTTCCTGACCTGCATACAGGTTTCTCAAGAGGCAGGTCAGGTGGTCTGGGATTCCCATCTCTTTCAGAATGTTCCACAGTTTATTGTGATTGACACAGTCAAAGGCTTTGGCATAGTCAATGAAGCAGAAGTAGATGTTTTTCTGGAACTCTCTTGCTTTCTCCATGATCCAGTGAATGTTGGCAATTTGATCTCTGGTGCCTCTGCCTTTTCTAAAACCTGCTTGAACATCTGGGAGATCACGGTTCACATATTGCTGAAGCCTGGCTTGGAGAATTTTGAGCATGACTTTACTAGCATGTGAGATGAGTGCAATTGTGCGGTAGTTTGAGCATTCTTTGGCATTGCCTTTCTTTGGGATTGGAATGAAGACTGACCTTTTCCAGTCGTGTGGCCACTGCTGAGTTTTCCAAATTTGCTGGTATATTGAATGCAGCACTTTCACAGCATCATCTTTCAGGATTTGAAATAGCTCCATTGGAATTCCATCACCTCCACTATCTTTGTTCATAGTGATGCTTTCCAAGGCCCACTTGACTTCACATTCCAAGATGTCTGGCTCTAGGTGAGTGATCATGCCATCGTGATTATGTTGGTCATGAAGATCTTTTTTGTACAGTTCTTCTGTGTATTCTTGCCACCTCTTCTTAATATCTTCTGCTTCTGTTAGGTCCACACCATTTCTGTCCTTTATCAAGCCCATCTTTGCATAAAATGTTCCCTTCGTATCTGTAATTTTCTTGAAGAGATCTCTTGTTTTTCCTATTGTGTTGTTTTCCTCTATTTCTTTGTATTGATCGCTGAGGAAGGCTTTCTTATCTCTTCTTGCTCTTCTTTGGAACTGTGCATTTAGATGCTTATATCTTTCCTTTTCTCCTTTCTTTGAGCTTCTCTTCTTTTCACAGCTATTTGTAAAGCCTCTTCAGACAGCCATTTTGCTTTTATTGCCATTTTATTCTTTTCTCACTGTTTTGTTCCTTGCTTCTTCTCATGCAGTCTTGTAATCTGATGAATTTATTTAGTGGTATGTTTTGACTTTATTATAAGTTTTTTCATTCATAGTGGAGATTTTACTATTCTGGCTACTCTTATACATAAATTATTTTATAGTTATTACATTCTCTTTTAAGCCGATAACTATTTAACTTGGATAATTTACATAAACTTTATATTTCTCACCTCCCCTCAGATTTTAGGTGTTTGATATTACAATTTGAATCTCTTTTTATTTTGTGTGTACAACAATAAATTTTGTAGTTAGTCCTTTTTTATATATTTCTTTTCAAATTTTTGAAGTAGAGTCGTAAGTATTTTATGTACCATTGTAATATTAGATAGTCTGACTTTGATTATATATTTACACTTACTGATGAATTTTACATATTTGTATGTTTTTATGATGTTAAATGCCATATTTATTTCTTCTTGAAGAACACACTTTGGAATTCCTTATATGGTGTTTCTAGTGGTGCTTAACTTCCTCAGCTATTATTTGGTCCTCTGAATAGATAACTTTAAATAACTTTTCATTTTTTTTTCCTTTTGCTTGGTCAAATTTGTCTTTGAAGCTCTCTATTTAGATATAACAAAATAGGTCAGAAAAAATTATGTTAAAGTGAGTCTGGTGATAATAAAAATCACTTAAAAACATTTTATTTTTCACACTTACAGAAAGTTACAAGATCGGAATATAACATAGAGCGTTCATTTATCTGGATTCATCTGTTAACATTTTCATCCATTTGCTTTCTCTATTTCTCTAAACAATATTTCTAAGCCATTTAGTTATCTCTAAATACTTAAGTATGTGTTTCCTAAAAGATAGTGTTCTCCTATAACCTTCAGTACGATTATTCACTTAATTAAATTTAATTGTTTTTTTTTCCTAACGTATTGATCATATTCCTGTTTTGTCAATTGACCAAATAATGTTCTGCATAGCATTTTTCTTGCAGCATTACAGGACCCTGTTTCAGTTCAGTTCAGTCGCTCAGTTGTGTCGGACTCTTTGCGACCCCATGAACTGCAGTCTGCCAGGCCTCCCTGTCCATCACCAACTCCCGGAGTCCACCCAAACCTATGTCCATTGTGTAGGTGATGCCATCCAACCATCTCATCCTCTGTCGTCCACTTCTCCTCCTACCCTCAATCTTTCCCAGCATCAGGGTCTTTTCAGATGAGTCAGCTCTCCTCATCAGTTGGCCAAAGTACTGGAGTTTCAGGTTCAACATCTGTCCCTCCAGTGAACACCCAGGACTGATCTCCTTTAGGATGGACTTGTTGGATCTCCTTGCAGTCCAAGGGACTCTCAAGAGTCTTCTCCTGTTTAGGACCAGGTATTTCATTTAGTTTCAGCATCTGTATCGTGTCCTTTAATCTAGAACAGTTTGCAGATGGGAGATTGCATAATCACATGTGCCAATTTTTCATAATAAATCTTTTGCCTCTGTCTCTTTTCTCTTTCTCTGCCTGTCTCTTTCAGCTTTTAAAATACAATAATTATTTTGGGTTTGCACAAATATTTTCTCATGGCTGAATTTGGGTTGCATATTTTACATCAGGGTACTAGAAAAGCAATATTATGTGCTTCTTAAGACATTACATCTAAAAGCATACAGAATCCATCTATTCCTCAATGCTGATATTGATTTTAATCCTTTGGTCATGGTGTTGTCCAGTTTTCCCATTCTGCACTAACACTTTTTCCTCTTGTAACTCATCTAATAAGCAATCTGTAGAGAACAAATTAAGACCATGCAAATATCCTGCTTCTTAGAAATTTCCCTGTAGATTTGGCATCTAATGATGTTGCCTGCAGTTCCATAGTTGGTGGTGAGCAGAGCCAGGTTCCAACACAGCTGTCTGGTTCTGGGACATGTGCTGTTTCTGCATGAAGCCCTTGCCTCTATCCATTCTGACACTTGTATTCACAACAGTCATATGGCATTAGACCTACCCAGACATTTATTTGAGTCCATACTTGGAGTGACTCATACACCTGGAAGTTGTATTAAGATCCAAAATCATTTGTGAAGAACCCAGCAGAGTGAAAATCCAACACCTCTTCAGTAAGCTCTAAAGGAAGCTTTAGTTCCTCCTCTTTAGTGGGCTTGGGGAAAGCCTTCAGCAGAGAGAATCCCAGTTCTGTAATGGTCAACCAGTATCTTCTCCTTAGATCCCTTGTAGGTGTCCTCTGCTGACATATCCCACCTTTTATCCAAGCCCTTATTAATACTCTCAGAAAAATCTTTAGATGTCTTTGCTTGCACATCTTTCTTAAGCTTACCATAAATGAGCTTTACTTTCATTAAGGATGCTTGGCTTCTTTCCCATAGATTCTTCAGAAGAAATTGGCATTTATGACTTCATCTGGTTAATATCTTCATCTGTCCTCCGCTGGACATGCCTAGAACTGCCTCACCCTCTGTTCTCTGGGAAATCCATTTAGCATTCAGCATCACTTCTTGTTTGGGCTCAGATCTGAAGTTGGAATGTGGACACTTTCTGGCTAACACTGATAAATCTCTCCTGTCTCTAGTACCTAACACCACGTACTTAGGCTGTGCCATCCTCAAAGACATCAACCAGTCCTGGAGAAGGTTCTGTAAGGGAAATGACAATAGTCATTATCACTTTCATTATGGTGTGTACTGTGGTCTAGAAACTGTCATGCTAATTTGACTTACATATGTCACAGTTGATCTTCATGGCAAATTTGCAAGCTAAGCTCAGTTTTCTGTCTATACAGATAAGGAAATTAATGCTTAGTGAGATTGAGCTTTTCTTAGTTAACACATCAAAGTAGCTGATATTTGGTTTTGGTGTGTCAGACTCTCACATCTAGCCCTTTCTACTTTTCCACTGTGTCTCCCAGGTTGAGATGTTTGGATTAGGTTTCAATAAATCAACATCATTCCATGTCACCAGCTATATTTGTGATATTCTGCAAAAGTTAGTGTACTTACAGTAAGGCTAATTTATGGTCTTTAGACATCTACATATATATGGAATTTAGAAAGATGGAAATGACAACCCTGTATACGAGACAGCAAAAGAGACAGAGATGTATAGAACAGTCTTTGGGACTCTGTGGGAGAGGGTGAGGGTGGGATGATTTGGGAGAATGGCATTGAAACATGTATATTATCATATGTGAAACGAATCGCCAGTTCAGGGTTGATGCATGTTACAGGATGCTCGGGGCTGGTGTGCGGAGATGACCCAGAGGGAGGATAAAGGGAGGAGGGAGGTGGGAGGGGGGTTCAGGAAGGGGAACTCATGTACACCCGGGGCAGATTCATGTCAATGTATGGCAAAACCAACCAATATAATATTGTAAAATAATTAGCCTCCAATAAAAATTAAAAAAAAAAAAAAACTAGCCTCCAACAAAAATTAAAAAAAAAATTAAAAAAAATAAAAAAAGAAGTTTCAAACAGAAAAAAAAAAGACATCTATAACCTTGAGCTTCTCAATATTAATGTGTTGGGAAAAGATTGAGAAAATTCCTGCCATGCACTGCTGTACCAGGAAGAATGAACATAAAAACTGCAGTAACTAACTATAGAGTTATAATTTTTATTAATGAAATTAGAAGTATGCATATTCAATTCTCCAAAAGCATTTTGTTGCTGATTTCCAAGTCTCATTTCAATTACTAGTTAATGATTGCAGCCATGAAATTAAAAGACGCTTACTCCTTGGAAGGAAAGTTATGACCAACCTTGATAATATATTAAAAAGCAGAGACATTACTTTGCCAACAAAGGTCCGTCTAGTCAAGGCTATGGTTTTTCCCGTGGTCATGTATGGATGAGAGTTGGACTGTGAAGAAAGCTGATCGCCGAAGAATCGATGCTTTTGAACTGTGGTGTTGGAGAAGACTCTTGAGAGTCCCTTATACTGCAAGGAGATCCAACCAGTCCATTCTAAAGGAGATCAATCCTGGGTGTTCATTGGAGGGACTGATGCTAAAGCTGAAACTCCAATACTTTGGCCACCTCATGCAACGAGTTGACTCACTGGAAAAGACTCTGATGCTGGGAAAGGTTGAGGGCAGGAGGAGAAGGGGACGACCGAGAATGAGATGGCTGGATGGCATCACCGACTCTGTGGACATGAGTTTGAGTGAACTCCGGGAGTTGGTGATGGACAGGGAAGCCTGGTGTGCTGTGATTCATGGGGTCGCGGAGAGTCGGACATGACTGAGCGACTGAAATGAACTGAACTGAACTGAACTGAAAAATATGTTTTAATATGCTGGTAGAAAATTGATACTATTTCCAATTTGTGACATGAAACAAATAATATGTGGAAAGAAATTGAGGTATCTCATTTCAGTAATAGAAAATGGATTTTTGAAAGTTCAGATCATTAACAAGAGTAACTTTCTTATAGGAAGTTTAACACTAGCTCATTCACTGCAAAACTTTGCAGGGGAAGATTGCTACCTTTGAAACAAAATAAAGATGTAACATATTCTAAGAGTTGTCTACCCCGAAAGCAGTTGTGTCTGTGGGTCTGTTGCAGGAAGGGGGACCCCTTCCAGGGCCTGAAACTGCGCTCTTGTCTAACACTCAAAAATGAATTGTTTGAGGAGACAAATGTGCTGACAAAGCAAGAGATTTTATTGGGAAAGGGCACCCAGGTGGAGAGCAGTAGGGTAAGGGAACTCAGGAGAACAGCTCTGTCACATGGCTTGCAGTCTCGGTTTTTATGGTGATGGGATTAGTTTCCGGGTTGTCAATCACTCTGACTCAGAGTCCTTCCTGGTGGTGCACGCCTTGTTCAGCCAAGATGGATGCCAGAGAGAAGAATTCTGGGAGAAGGATTCTGGGAGGCGGTGGGACATGTGGTGTCTCCTTTTGACCTTTCCCAAACTCTTCTGGTTGGTGGAGGCTTATTGGTTCCCTGTTCCTTAACAGGACCTCCTGTCATAAAACAACTCATGCAAATGGTTGCTATAGTGCATGGCCAGGGTGGGTGTTTTCAATCAGTGTGCTTCCCCTAACAGGTTCAGGTCAAGGCCCAAAAGATCACTGGACAGCAACCCATGGGTCTTGTTTTAAGAGGATGGAAGGGCAGGGATCATGTCCGGCTGGGGACACTGCTTTTTTTCCCCAGGAGAGAGTGAGTGCTCTGTGTGCAGGCATGGCTCAGGAGATTGAATCCTGGTTTCTCCTTCTAATAACCTCTATATTCTTGGAAGTAGTGATAAACATATTTATGCTCACTGATACCTGACTCTGTCTACTTCTGGGCACATGAGACAATGGTACGTCTCAGATTCCCTGAAGCTGGGCATAGTCATGTGATTTGTTTGGCCAACATCAGGAATGAAAATTATCAACAACAGGAATGAGAAATAGAATATCACTATAGAACCTAAAGTCATTAAAAATATAAGAAAGATTGTAAAAATTTAATGTCAATAAACATGGGAAATTAAATGAAATACATTTCCAAGAGAAAAAAAAATCACAGCTTACTGAAAATGACGTGAGAAATCAAAATTATATATTTTCTCATAGTTCTTAAAAATTTTAGTCTTTACTTAAAACCTTTCTCATAGATAAATACACAAGTTCAGAAAGCTTTTTTGGTGACTTCTTGAAAACATTTTAAAAAGAAATAGTACAAATATTATACAAACTCCTCCAGAGAACAGAAAATTTAAAAATATACTCAATTAGTATCATGAGCTCAGAATAAACACCATACCAATACCTGATAAAGACATTTAAAGAAAGGAAAATTACAAGGTAATTTTACTGAAAAACATAGTTGCAAAATATAAAAAATAATATTTTCAACAAAGGAAAATATGCCACATTAATTTAGGGTTGTGTAAGAGTTATAAGATTGGAATAACACTAAAAAATGCAATTCATTATATTATCAGAATAAAGAGAATAATCATATAATTATGAAAACAGATGAAAAAATCATTTCCTGGGGTTTCATGACAAAAGTTCTATTTTTTATTTTATTTTTTTTGTCAAAACAAGTGCTTTATTTATTCTGGGCTTACTAAACAGGTTGAATCTAATTGGTAGTCAATTTTGCACCAATACCTACCTAAGTAAGAAGCCAAAACATAGAAAGTACAAAAGAGACAAAGAATCATGATGGCATAATCAGAAACACAGGATCCAGTTATGTCAGATACCAAAGACCAGAAATTTTCTTTTTTTTTTTCTTTTAGAAACTAACCTAGAGTGTCATTTTAATAACTTAATTAAATCTTTTAGCAGTATCACGTAACAAGGAACTGTCTCAGCAGTGTCTTAGTAAACACTAGACATTAACAAAACTAGAAAATTAATTTAACAATTTACAAAACTTAATATTCCATAATTTTTCATTATGGATGCCCTGTAGCTAGAGAGGCTTTAAACCATCAAATAAAAAATGAGGTTTGTCAGGGAGCTGGGAAAGCCAAGCAGCCACCTTGGATTTCCGATAGCCCTGACTCTGATTTCCAGCTATTGTTTTTAATTTTCCAATTTAGAAGCAGACTGTTGCATGGTTTAAGAACATTCAGTTCAGTTCAGTCGCTCAGTTGTGTCCGACGATCCGCGACCCCATGAATCACAGCACACCAGGCCTCCCTGTCCATCACCAACTCCCGGAGTTCACTCAAACTCATGTCCACAGAGTCGGTGATGCCATCCAGCCATCTCATTCTATGTCGTCCCCTTCTCCTCCCGCCCCCAACCTTTCCCAGCATGAGTCTTTTCCAGTGAGTCAACTCGTCGCATGAGGTGGCCAAAGTATTGCAGCTTCAGCTTTAGCATCAGTATTTCAAATGAACACCCAGGATTGATCTCCCTTAGAATGGACTGATTGGATCTCCTTGCAGTCCAAGGGACTCTCAAGAGTCTTCTCGAACACCACAGTTCAAAAGCATCAATTTTTCGGCGATCAGCTTTCTTCACAGTCCAACTCTCACATCCATACACCACCACGGGAAAAACCATAGCCTTGACTAGACAGACCTTTGTTGGCAAAGTAATGTCTCTGCTTTTCAATATATTATCAAGGTTGGTCATAACTTTCCTTCTAAGGAGTAAGCGTCTTTCTTTTTTTTTAATTTTACAATATTATATGGGTTGATTTTGACATACATTGACATGAATGCGCCCCGGGTTTACATAAGTTCCCCCTCCTGAACCCTCCTCCCACCTCCCTCCTCCCTTTATCCTCCCTCTGGGTCATCCCCGCACGCTAGCCCCGAGCATCCTATAACATGCATCAACCCTGAACTAGTGATTCGTTTCACATATGACGACATACGTGTTTCAATGCCATTCTACCAAATCATCCCACCCTCACCCTCTCCCACAGAGTCCCAAAGACTGTTCTATACATCTGTGTCTCTTTTGCTGTCTCGTATACAGGGTTATCATTTGCATCTTTCTAAATTCCATATATATGCGTTAGTATACTGTATTGGTGTTTTTCTTTCTGGCTTACTTCACTCTGTATAATAGGCTCCAGTTTCATCCACCTCATTAGAACTGATTCAAATGTATTCTTTTTAATGGCTGAATAATACTCCATTGTGTATATGTACCAAAGCTTTCTTATCCATTCGTCTGCAGATGGACATCTAGGTTGTTTCCATGTCCTGGCTATTATAAACAGTGCTGCGATGAACATTGGAGTACATGTGTCTCTTTCAATTCTGGTTTCCTCGGTGTGTATGCCCAGGAGTGTGATTGCTGGATTATATGGCAGTTCTATTTCCAGTTTTTTGAGGAATCTCCACACTGTTCTCCATAATGGCTGTACTAGTTTTCATTCCCACCAACAGTGTAAGAGGGTTCCTTTCTCTCCACATCCTCTCCAGCATTTATTGCATGTAGACTTTTGGATAGCAGCCATTCTGACTGGTGTGAAATGGTATCTCATTGTGGTTTTGATTTGCATCTCTCTGATTATGAGGGATGCTGAGCATTTTTTCACATGTTTGTTAGCCATGTTTATGTCTTCTTTGGAGAAATGTCTGTTTAGTTCTTTGGTCCATTTTTTGATTGGGTCATTTATTTTTCTGGAATTGAGCTGCAGGAGGTGCTTGTATATTTTGGAGATTAATCCTTTATCAGTTGCTTCATTTGCTATTATTTTCTCCCATTCGGAAGGCTGTCTTTTCACCTTACTTATAGTTTCCATTGCTGTGCAGAAGCTTTTGATTTTAATTAGGCCCCATTTGTTTATTTTTGCTTTTATTTCCAATATTCTGGGAGGTGGGTCATGGAGGATCCTGCTGTGATTTATGTCAGAGAGTGTTTTGCCTACGTTCTCCTCTAGGAGTTTTATAGTTTCTGGTCTTAGATTTAGCTCTTTAATCAGTTTTGGGTTTATTTTTGTGTATGGTGTTAGGAAGTGTTCTAGTTTCATTCTTTTACAAGTGGCTGACGAGTTTTCCCAGCACCACTTCTTAAACAGACTGTCTTTTCTCCATTTTATATTCTTGACTCCTTTGTCAAAGATAAGGTGTCCATAGGTGCGTGGATTTATCTCTGGGCTTTCTATTTTGTTCCATTGATCTATATTTCTGTCTTTATGCCAGTACCATACTGTCTTGATGACTGTGGCTTTGTGGTTGAGCCTGAAGTCCGGCAGGTTAATTCCCCCTGTTCCATTTTTCTTCCTCAAGATTGCTTTGGCTCTTCGAGGATTTTGTATTTCCATACAAATTGTGAGATTATTTGTTCTAGTTCTGTGTAAAATATCGTTGATAGCTTGATAGGGATTGTATTGAATATATAAATTACTTTGGGTAGTATACTCATTTTTACAATATTTATTCTTCCAATCCATGAACACGGTATATTTCTCCATCTATTAGTGTCCTCTCTGATTACTTTCAGTAGTGTTTTATAGTTTTCTACGTACAAGTCTTTTATTTCCTTAGGTAGATATAGTCCTAAGTATTTAATTCTTTTCGTTGCAACAGTGAATGGAATAGTTTCCTTAATTTCTCTTTCTATTTTCTCATTATTAGTGTATAGGAATGCAAGGGATTTCTGTGTGTTGATTTTATATCCTGCTAAGTTACTGTAATCATTGATTAGCTCTAGTAGTTTTCTGGTAGAGTCTCTAGGGTTTTCTGTGTAGAGGATCACGTCATCAGCGAACAATGAGAGTTTTATTTCTTCTTTTCCAATTTGTATTCCTTTTGTGTCTTTTTCTGCTCTGATTGCTGTGGCCAAAACTTCCAGAACTATGTTGAATAGTAGTGGTGAGAGTGGGCACCCTTGTCTTGTTCCTGACTTTAGGGGAAATGCTTTCAGTTTTTCACCATTGAGGGTAATGTTTGCTGTGGGTTTGTCATATATAGCTTTTATTATGTTGAGGTATGTCCCTTCTATTCCCACTTTCTGGAGGGTTTTTATCATAAATGGATGTTGAATTTTGTCAAAGGCTTTCTCTGCATCTATTGAGATAATCATATGATTTTTATTTTTCAGTTTGTTAATATGGTGTATTACGTTGATTGATTTGCGGATATTGAAGAATCCTTGCATTCCTGGGATAAAGCCCACTTGGTCATGATGTATGATCTTCTTAATATGTTGTTGGATTCTGATTGCTAGAATTTTGTTAAGAATTTTTGCATCTATGTTCATCAGTGATATTGGCCTGTAGTTTTCTTTTTTGTGGAGTCTTTACCAGGTTTTGGAATTAGGGTGATGGTGGCCTCATAGAATGAGTTTGGAAGTTTCCCTTCTTCAGCAATTTTCTGGGAGAGTTTGAGTAGAATAGGTGTTAGCTCTTCTCTAAATTTTTGGTAGAATTCGGCTGTGAAGCTGTCTGGACCTGGGATTTTGTTTGCTGGAAGAATACTGATTGCAACCTCTAGTTCCGTGCTTGTGATGGGTCTGTTCAGATTTTCTATTTCTTCCTGGTTCAGTTTTGGAAAGTTGTACTTTTCTAGGAATTTGTCCATTTGTTCCAGGTTATTCATTTTGTTGCCATATAATTGCTGATAGTGTTCTCTAATAATCCTTTGTATTTCTGTGTTGTCAGTTGTGATCTCTCCATTTTCATTTCTAATTTTATTGATTTGGTTCTTCTCCCTTTGTTTCTTGATAAGTCTGGCTAGTGGTTTGTCAATTTTATTTACCTTCTCAAAGAACCAGCTTTTGGCTTTGTTGATTTTTGCTATGGTCTCTTTTGTTTCTTGAATGCCGCGATAACAATTTGAGAGAACTGGGGCGAGCAAAGCAGACTGGTATAGCTTCCCCACATAAAGGCCGAAAGCTCTAACCTAAGACTCGGTCAGCCCCGCTCACAGAATAAAGGACTGAGCTGAGCGAGCCGGCTGCGGTCGGCCCATCCCCCATCCCCCGCCGAGACAGCCAGGGAGGTCAGCCAGAGCCGGAGGGGGCAACCACGGCCCCAGAAAGGTATCTGATACAAACTGCAGGCAGGCTTGTTGCTAATCAGGACTTCTTGGGCTCGGGCCGGTCGATATCCCCCTGAGAAGGTGCGCCGGTTGTACACCCAGAAAACTGAGTGGCAGGGACTGGGGAGGCGATAAGTTGCAGAGAGCGCGCTTGCCAAACACCTGGTCCCCTGAGCTGCTCTGACTGGGGAAGGCACAAAACGCAGGCCCACCCAAGTCTGCGCCTTTGTGGAGTACCTGAGAACCTGAACTTGAGCCGCTCAGACCTGGGAAGTGCATACAACCCGGCGCCGGCCTCGGACAGTTCCTGGCAGAGCAACCTAGAGCCTGTGCTGTGTAGACTGGGACAACACACGCGCCATGAGTGGGGGCAAACCCAGTGTGACCGAGACGCTGCGAGCACTCCCCACAGACGCCAGAGATATTTGTCTGCAGCGTTCCTCCCTTCCCAGAACAGGACTGAACAACTGAGCCTTAAAAAGTGTCCACCCAGCCCCTAGTATCAGGGCGGAAATTAGACACTGAAGAGACCAGCAGACAGAAGCTAAAACAGAGGGAACCACCTTGGAAATGACAGATAGAGAAGTCTAGAGACTACTCCAAGAATAAGACCAAAAACCAGAGGCAAGAGGCTTAAGCCCGAATCCTGAGAACACCAGAGAAGTCCTGACTCCAGGGAACATTAATCGATAGGAGCTCATCAAACGTCTCCATACCTACACTAAAACCAAGCACCACCCAAGGGTCAACAAGTTCCAGAGCAAGACATACCATGCAAATTCTCCAGTAACACAGGAAACTAGCCCTGAGCTTCAATATACAGGCTGCCTAAAGTCACTCCAAACCCACTGACATCTCATAACTCATTACTGGACACTACATTGCACTCCAGAGAGAAGAAATCCAGCTCCACCCACCAGAACACCGACACAAGCTTCCATAACCAGGGAACCTTGACAAGTCACCTGTCCAACCCCACACACAGTGAGGAAACTACATAATAAAGAGAACTCCACAAACTTCCAGAAGAGGGAAAGGCAACCCCAAGCACAGCAATATAAGCAGGATGAAGAGGCAGAGAAATACCCAGCAAGTAAAGGAACAGGATAAATGCCCACCAACACAAACAAAAGAGGAAGATATAGGGAATCTACATGAAAAAGAATTTAGAACTTTGGTGGTGAAAATGATTCAAAATCTTGAAAGCAAAATGGAGTTACAGATAAATAACCTGAAGAAAAGGATTGAGAAATGGAAGAAAGGTTTAATAAGGACTTAGAGGAAATAAAAAAGAGTCAATATACAATGAATAATGCAATAGATGAGATCAGAAACACTCTGGAGGGAACAAACAGTAGAATAACGGAGGCAGAAGACAGGATAAGCGAGCTAGAAGATAGAATTGTAGAAATAAATGAAACAGAGAGGAAAAAGAAAAACAAATTAAAAGAAATGAGAACAATATTAGAGACCTCTGGGACAATGTTAAATGCTCCAACATTTGAATCATAGGAATCCCAGAAGAAGAAGACAAAAAGAAAGACCATGAGCGAATACTTGAGGAGATAATAGTTGAAAACTTCCCTAAAATGGGGAAAGAAATAATCACCCAAGTCCAAGATACCCAGAGTCCCCAACAGGATAAACCCAAGGCGAAATACTCCAAGACACATATTAATCAAATTAACAAAGATCAAACACAAAGAACAAATATTAAAAGCAGCAAGGGGAAAACAGCAAATAACACACAAGGGGATTCCCATAAGGATAACAGCCGATCTTTCAACAGAAACTCTTCAGGCCAGGAGGGAATGGCAAGACATACTTAAAGTGATGAAAGAAAATAACCTACAGCCCAGACTACTGTACCCAGCAAGGATCTCATTCAAATATGAAGGAGAAATCAAAAGCTTTACAGACAAGCAAAAGCTGAGAGAATTCAGCATTACCAAACCAGCTCTCCAACAAATGCTAAAGGATCTTTTCTAGACAGAAAATAGAGAAAGGGTGTATAAACTCGAACCCAAAGCAATAAATAAAATGGCTACGGGATCGTACTTATCAATAATTACCTTAAACGTAAATGGGTTGAATGCCCCAACCAAAAGATAAAGGCTGGCTGAATGGATACAAAAACAAGACCCCCATATATGTTGTCTACAAGAGACCCACCGCAAAACGAGGGGTACATACAGACTGAAAGTGAAGGGCTGGAAAAAGATATTCCATGCAAATAGAGACCAAAAGAAAGCAGGAGTATCAATACTCATATCAGATAAAATAGACTTTAAAACAAAGGCTGTGAAAAGAGACAAAGACGGAAACTACCTAATGATCAAAGGATCAATCCAAGATGAAGATATAACAATTATAAATATTTATGCACCCAACATAGGAGCACCGCAATATGTAAGACAATTACTAACAAGTATGAAAGGGGAAATTAACAATGAAATAATAGTGGGAGATTTTAATACCCCACTTACATCTATGGATAGATCAACTAAACAGAAAATTAACAAGGAAACACAAACTTTAAATGATCCAATAGACCAGTTTGACCTAATAGATATCTATAGGATATTTCACCCCAAAACAATGAATTTCACCTTTTTCTCAAATGCACACGGGACCTTTTCCAGGATAGATCACATCCTGGGCCATAAATCTAGCCTTGGTAAATTCAAAAAATTTGAAATCATTCCAAGCATATTTTCTGACCACAAAGCAGTAAGATTAGATCTCAACTACAGAAGAAAAACTATTAAAAATGCCAACATATGGAGGCTGAACAACATGCTGCTGAATAATGAACAAATCATAGAAGAAATCAAAATGGAAATCAAAATATGCATAGAAATGAATGAAAATGAAAACACAACAACCCAAAACCTCTGGGACACTGTAAAAGCAGTGCTAAGGGGGAAGTTCATAGCAATACAGGCACACCTCAAGAAACAAGAAAAAAGTCAACTAAATAACCTAACTCTACATCTAAAGCAACTAGAAAAGGAAGAAATGAAGAACCCCAGGTTCAGTAGAAGGAAAGAAATCTTAAAGATTAGGGCAGAGATAAATGCAAAAGAAACAAAAGGAGTAAGCGTCTTTTAATTTCATGGCTGCAATCAGCATCTGCAGTGATTTTGGAGCCCCCAAAAATAAAGTCTGACACTATTTCCACTGTTTTTCCATCTATCTCCCATGAAGTGATGGGACCAGATGCCATGATCTTAGTTTTCTGAATGTTGAGCTTCAAGCCAACCTTTTCACTCTCCTCTTTTACTTTCAACAAGAGGCTTTTGAGTTCCTCTTCACTTTCTGCCATAAGGGTAGTGTCATCTGCATATCTGAGGTTATTGATATTTCTCCCAGCAATCTTGATTCCAGCTTGTGCTTCTTCCAGCCCAGCGTTCCTCATGATGTACTCTGCATATAAGTTAAATAAGCAAGGTGACAATATACAGCATTGATGCACTCCTTTTCCTATTTGGAACCAGTCTGTTGTTCCATGTCCAGTTCTGACTGTTGCTTCCTGACCTGCATACAGGTTTCTCAAGGGGCAGGTCAGGTGGTCTGGTATTCCCATCTCTTTCAGAATGTTCCACAATTTATTGTGATCCACACAGTCAAAGGCTTTGGCATAGTCAATGAAGCAGAAATATATGTTTTTCTGGAACTCTCTTGCTTTCTCCATGATCCAGTGAATGTTGGCAATTTGATCTCTGGTGCCTCTGCCTTTTCTACAACCTGCTTGAACATCTGGGAGTTCACGGTTCACATATTGCTGAAGCCTGGCTTGGAGAATTTTGAGCATGACTTTACTAGCATGTGAGATGTGTGCAATTGTGCGGTAGTTTGAGCATTCTTTGGTTTGCCTTTCTTTGGGATTGGAATGAAGACTGACCTTTTCCAGTCGTGTGGCCACTGCTGAGTTTTCCAAATTTGCTGGCATATTGAGTGCAGCACTTTCACAGCATCATCTTTCAGGATTTGAAATAGCTCAACTGGAATTCCATCACCTCGACTAGCTTTGTTCGTAGTGATGCTTTCTAAGGCCCACTTGACTTCACATTCCAAGATGTCTGGCTCTAGGTCAGTGATCACGTTATCGTGACTATCTTGGTCGTGAAGATATTTTTTGTACAGTTCTTCTGTGTATTCTTGCCACCTCTTCTTAATATCTTCTGCTTCTGTTAGGTCCATACCATTTCTGTCCTTTATCGAGCCCATCTTTGCATGAAATGCTCCCTTGGAATCTCTAATTTTCTTGAAGAGATCTCTTGTTTTTCCTATTCTGTTGTTTTCCTCTATTTCTTTTCATTGATCTCTGAAGAAGTCTTTCTTATCTCTCCTTGCTATTCTTTGGAACTCTGCATTCAGATGCTTATATCTTTCCTTTTCTCCTTTGCTTTTCACTTCTCTTCTTTTCACAGCTATTTGTAAGGTCTCCCCAGACAGCCATTTTGCTTTTTTGCATTTCTTTTCCATGGGGATGGTCTTGGTCCCTGTCTCCTGTACAATGTCACGAACCTCCGTCCAGAGTTCATCAGGCACTCTATCTATCAGATCTAGTCCCTTAAATCTATTTCTCACTTCCACTGTATAATCATAAGGGATTTGATTGAGGTCATATCTGAATGGTCTAGTGGTTTTCCCTACTTTCTTCAATTTAAGTCTGAATTTGGCAATAAGAAGTTCATGATCTGAGCCACAGTCAGCTCCTGGTCTTGTTTTTGTTAACTGTATAGAGCTTCTCCATCTTCGGGTGCAAAGAATATAATCAATCTGATTTCGGTGTTGACCATCTGGTGATGTCCATGTGTAGAGTCTTCTCTTGTGTTGTTGGAAGAGGGTGTTTGCTATGACCATTGCGTTCTCTTGAGAAAACTCTATTAGGCTTTGCCCTGCTTCATTCCGTGCTCCAAGGCCAAATTTGCCTGTTACTCCAGGTGTTTCTTGACTTCCTACTTTTGCATTCCAGTCCCCTATAATGAAAAGGACATCTTTTATGGGTGTTCGTTCTAAAATGTCTTGTAGGTCTTCATAGAACCGTTCAACTTTGGCTTCTTCAGCGTTACTGGTAGGGGCATAGGCCTGGATTACTGTAATATTGAATGGTTTGCCTTGGAAATGAACAGAAATCATTCTGTCATTTTTAAGATTGCATCCAAGTACTGCATTTCAGTCTCTTTTGTTGACCATGATGGCTACTCCATTTCTTCTAAGGGATTCCTGCCCACAGTTGTAAATATAATGGTCATCTGAGTTAAATTCACCCATTCCAGTCCATTTTAATTCACTGATTCCTAGAATGTCTATGTTCACTCTTGCCATCTCCTGTTTGACCACTTCCAATTTGCCTTGATTCATTGACCTAACATTCCAGGTTCCTATACAATATTGCTCTTCACAGCACCGGACCTTGCTTCTATCATTGGTCACATCCACAACTGGGTATTGGTTTTGCTTTTGCTCCATCCCTTCATTCCTTCTAAAGTTACTTCTCCACTGATCTCCAGTAGCATACTGGGCACCTACCGACCTGTGGAATTCCTCATGCAGTATCCTATCATTTTGCCTTTTGATACTGTTCATGGGGTTCTCAAGGCAAGTATACTGAAGTGGTTTGCCATTCCCTTCTCCAGTGGACCACATTCGGCTGTTGTCCGTGTGATCAGATCGACTAGTTTCCTGTGATTATGATTTCAGTGTGTCTGCCCTCTGATGCCCCCTCGCAATACCTACCGTCTTAATTGGGTTTCTCTTACCTTCGTAGTGGAAAATCTCTTCACAGCCGCACCAGCAAAGTGCAGCCGCTTTACCTTACCTTGGACGAGGGTTATCTCCTCAAGGCCGCCCCTCCTGACCTTGAACGTTAGGATGGCACAAGTCTAACAGAGTTTTTGTATAAGCCGAATGAGCTTTAATATGTCTACAAACCCGACATTTGGATTAATTTCTAAAACTAGCATAGGATCAGGCCTATGGTAGAAAAGCATTTGATTTATATGCAGAGGGCTAAGAAGTCAAAAAAACATTATACATGATCATATGAATCAGGTCCAGCATCTTGGGCAAGCTGTCTACCTCTGATGTCGTCGTCTTCTCATCCTGGTGTAGTGTAGTTTCTTCTGAAAAAAGTCCTTCCATCCAGGTTGGAGACAGTCCTTTAAATTATGTCTTTTTTTTTTTTTTTTTTAAATCCTGGTTGCAGGTCACGAGGCATCTGATCTTCATTCAAAGATAGATCAGTGAGATAAGCTTCAGAAACAAACTTAGGGTGTTCTTTAAGAATTCAATTAAATTTTACATTAATATCACATAACAGCAAGGAACCATCCAAGAAGTGAATCTTACTACCTCCATTGGTAGACCGTCATTAACAAACTGGGATTTAACATTTATTGAAACATCCTTTTCTCCCTAAAATCACCCTCATTTTTACCAAATATAACCAAATTAAGACTTGTTTAAAAAATAGATCTGTTCTCAATAAACTTGACCTGATTATTTATATAACCATAGACCCCCCTTTTTTTGTTTTGCTGTGACTTTTATGGAGTCTCAAACTTAACTTTATAAAAGTTCTATTTTTTAAACTAGAAGTTTAAACATTTTGTCCACCTTCACCCTTTCTCTCACCCCTACCTCTCCAGCAATACCTCATTCCCACGATAAATCTGTTATTTATTTATATAAATTTGTTTTCTTTAGATTCCACATATAAGTAAGATCATATCAAGAGCTCTTAACTAACCAGGAGTAAATGGGTAATTCCTTACTATGACGAAAAATATCTTAAATGACTAAAGCAAAATCATATTTAATAATGAAATATTGCAAGCTTTCTATCTGAAATTGGCAACCAGAAAGGCATGCCTACTATCACTACTTCTACTCATATCACTCTGAACATTATAACTTGATACACTGATAAGGGTAAATGTGACATCTGAATCTTACTGTGCCATTCCTCCCGCAAGGAATGGCACAGTTCAGTGCCAGGAAAACCCTGTGATTTCCTCTGTGTGAGAAAGAGAGCACATTGTTACAGGGAAGAGTCAATACTGAATCTATGTTGGATCTGATTCTTTGACTTTAACTTTTGCTTTTTGTTGCTTTTGTTATTGTAATCATACATAGTGTCTTTCCTCAGAGAACACTGCCCTTCTGCCTAACTTAATCTGAAGTGCCTTTGCTCAGTTCACAAAGAGACAATCTGACCCTGTCCATCTGTGAATGACTGTAGAAAAAAAAACATTAATCCTACCTGTTCTCAAGTCTGGCAGTCCCAGGAGATACTTGCAAGATTAATGTCCTTTTTGCTTTACTCCCTCACCTCCTCTCCCTCTCTGTTCTACAAAAGAACCAATATCCAGACCCTGATAAGATGGTTACTTTAAGACATTATTCTGCCATCTTCTCAGTCTGCTGCCTTCTTGAATACAGTTGTATTCCTTGTCTTTACACCTCATCTCCAATTAATTGGCCCATCATGTGGTGAGCAGAGTGAGTTTGGACTCAGTAAAAAATTTGGTGAGCCAGCCAGGAGCCATGCTGCTCATGGCTACCTGGCCATGGTCAGGGAATATCGTGGCAAAGCCTGAGCAGATATGGGGACTGTTTGTCCTGACGATCTTCCCTTCAAAATTCCCTGAAGTGTCACTGACTGACCCAGCATTTGTCAGGTGAAGCAAGGAACCGACAAACTTATGCGGGTTGATGGGCTCACTTTTGTAGGGTTCAGTACAGTTCGGTCACTTAGTAGTGTCCAACACTTTGTGACTCCATGGACTGCAACATGCCAGGCTTCCCTGTCCGTAACCAACTCCCAGAGTTTACTCAAATTCATGCCCAGTGAGTCAGTGATGCCATCCAACATCTCATCTTCTGTCATCCTCTTCTCCTCCTACCTTAAGCCTTTCCCAGCATCAGGGTATTTTCAAATGAATCAGTTTTTCGCATCATGTAGCCAAAGTATTGGAGTTTCAGCTTCAGCATCAGTCCTTCCAATGAATATTCAGGACTGGTTTCCTTGAGGATTGACTGGAGTTCAAGGGACTCTCAAGACTCTTCTGCAACACCATAGTTCAAAAGCATCAATTCTGCAGTGCTCAGCTTTCTTTATAGTCCAACTCTCACATCCATTCAAAACTACTGGAAAAACCATAGCTTTGACTAGATGGACCTTTGTAGGCAAAATACTGTCTCTGCTTTTTAATATGCTGTCTATGTTGGTCATAACTTTTCTTCCAAGGAGTAAGCATCTTTTAATTTCATGGCAGCTGTCAACATCTGCAGTGATTTTGGAGCCCCCCAAAATAGTCTGTCACTGTTTCCACTGTTTCTCCATCTATTTGCCATGAATTAATGACACTAGATGCTAATCTTAGTTTTCTGAATGTCGAGTTTTAAGCCGACATTTTTACTCTCCTCTTTCACTTTCACCAAGAGGCTCTTTAGTTCTTCTTCGCTTTCTGCCATAAGGGTGGAGTCATCTGCATATCTGAGGTTACTGATATTTCTCTGGCAATCTTGATTCTAGCTGTGCTTCATCCAGCACAGCTTTTCTCATGATGTGCTCTGCATAGAATTTAAATAAGCAGGATGACAATATACAGCCTTGACATACTCCTTTCCCTATTTGGAACCAGTCTGTTGTTCCATGTCCAGTTTTAACTGTTGCTTCCTGACCTGCATACAGATTACTTAAGAGGCAGGTAAGGTGGTCTAGTATTCCAATCTTTTTAGGAATTTTCCACAGTTTGTGGTGATCCACACAGTCAAAGGCTTTGGCATAGTCAATAAAGCAGAAGTAGATGTTTTTCTGTAATTCTCTTGCTTTTTCTATGATCCAATGGATGTTGGCAATTTGATCTCTGGTTCCTCTTATTTTCTAAATCCAGCTTGAACATCTGGAAGTTCATGGTTCACGTATTAGTGAAGCTTGGATTGGAGAATTTTGAGCATTACTTTATTAGCATGTGAGATGAGTGCAATTGTGTGGTAGTTTGGGCATTCTTTGGCATTGCCTTTCTTTGGAATTGGAATGAAAACTGACCTTTTCCAGTCCTCTGGAAACTACCAAGTTTTCCAAATTTGCTGGCATATTGAGTGCATAACTTCCACAGCATCATCTTTGAAGATTTGAAATAGTTCAACTGGCGTTCCAAGACCTCCACTAGCTTTGTTTGTAGTGATGCTTCCTATGGCCCACTTGACTTTGCATTCGAGAATGTCTGGCTCTAGGTGAGTGATCATACCATAATGGTTATGTGGGTCATGAGGATCTTTTTTGTATAGTTCTGTGTATTCTTGACACCTCTTCTTAATATCTTCTGCTTCTCTTGGGCCCATACCATTTCTGTACTTTATTGTGACCATTTTTGCATGAAATGTTCCCTTGGTATCTCTAATTTTCTTTTTTTAAAACATTTATTTATTTTAATTGGAGGCTAATTACATTATTGTATTGGTTTTCCCATACATTGACATGAATTCACCCCGGGTGTACGTGTGTTCCCCATATTGAACTCCACTCCCACTTCCCTCCCCATATCATCCCTTTGGGTCATCCCAGTGCACCAACCCCAAACATCCTGTTTCATGCATTGAACCTGGACTGGCAATTTGTTTCACATATGATAATACACATGTTTCAATGCCATTCTCCCAAATTATTCAACTCTCGCCCTCTCCCACAGAGTCCAAAAGACCGTTCTATACATCTGTGTCTCTTTTACTGTCTCATATACAGGGTTATCATTATCATCTTTCTAAATTCCATGTATATGCGTCAATATACCATATTGGTATTCCTATCTCTTTCAGAATTTTCCACAGTTTATTGTGATCCACCCAGTCAAAGGCTTTGGCATAGTCAATGAAGCAGAAATAGATGTTTTTCTGGAACTCTCTTGCTTTTTCCATGATCCATTGGATGTTGGCAATTTGATCTCTGGTTCCTCTGCCTTTTCTAAAACCAGCCTGAACATCTGGAAGTTCCCGGTTCGTGTATTGCTGAAGCCTGGCTTGTAGAATTTTGAGCATTACTTTACTAGTGTGTGAGATGAGTGCAATTGTGCAGTAGTTTGAGCATTCTTTGGCATTGCCTTTCTTTGAGATTGGGAAGACAACACAAAAAGGAAAACTAAAGTCCAATATCACTGATATACATAGATGAAAATATCCTCAACAAAACTCTGGCACACAGAATTCAACAGCCCATTAAAAAGCTCAAACACCATGATCAAGTTGGGATTATTCCCAGGACGAAAGGATTCTTTAATATATGTAAATCAATAAATGTGATACACTGTATTAAGAAATTGAAAGATAAAACCATATGATCAACTCAATAGATGCAGAATGAGTCTTTGGCAAAATTTAGCACCAATTTATGATTCAAATTATTCAGAAAATAGGCATAGAAGGAACTTACCTCAATAGAGTAAGCCCATATGTGATAAACTGACAGCAAACATTCTCAATGTTGTAAAACTGAAAGCATTCCCTCTAGGATCAGGAACAAGACAAAGGTGTCTACTCTCATCACAATTATTCAACGTAGTTTTGGAAGTCCTAGCTATGTCAATCAGAGAAGAAAAAGAAATAAAAGGAATCCAGATTGGAAAAGAAGAATAAAGTTCTCACTGTTGACAGATAACATGATCCTATAGATAGAAAACCCTAAAGACACCATCAGAAAATTACTAGAACTAATCAGTGAATTTAGCAAAGTCATAGGATACAAAATCAATAACCAGAAATCACCTGCTTTCCTATATTCTAACAATGAAAAATCAGAAAGGGAAATTAAGGAATCAATCCCATTCACCTTTGCAACAAAAGGAATAACATATCTAGGAATAATCCTACCTAAGGAGACAAAAGAACTATATATAGAAAATTACAAGACACTGATGAAAGAAATTAAAGATGACATAAACAGATGGAGACCTATTCTGTATTCCTGGGTAGGAAGAATCAATATTGTGAAGATGACTATACTGCCAAATGTAAACTACAGATTTAATGAGATCCCTATCAAATTACCAATGACATTTTTCACAGAACTAGAACCAAAAATTTCACAGTTCATATGGAAACACAAAAGACTCCAAATAGCCAAAGCAGTCTTGAGAAATAATGGAGCTGGAGGAATCAACCTTCCTGACTTCAGGTTATACTATAAACCTTCAGTCATCGTACAGTAGGACACTGGCACAAAAACAGAAATATAGACCAATGGAACAAGGAGAAAGCCCAGAAATAAACCGCGCATCTATGACTACCTTATTTTTGACAAAGGAAGCAAGAATATATAATGGGAAAAAGACTCTTCAATAAGTGGTGCTGGGAAAACTGGACAGCTACATGTTAAAGAATGAAATTAGAAAACTTCCTAACACCATACACAAATATACACTCAAAATGGATTAAAGACCTATATATAAGCCCAGAACCTGTAAAACTCTTAGCGGAAAACATAGGCAGAAACTCGATGACATAAATCAAAACAAGATTCTCTATGACCCTTCTCTTAGAGTAATGAAAATAAAAACAAAAATAAACAACTGGGACCTCGTTAAACTTAAAAGCTTTTGCACAGCACAGGAAACAATAAGAAAGGTGAAAAGACAACCCTCAGAATGGGAGAAATAATAACAAATGAAAAAACTGACAAAGGATTAATTATCAAAATATGCAAGCAACTCATACAAATCAACAACAGAAAAACAAACAACCTAATCAAAAAGTGGGAAAAAGACTGAAACAGACATTTCTCCAAAGAAGACATATAAGAAGGTGTCTAACAAACATAAGAAAAGATGCTCAACATTGCTCATTATTAGAGAAATGCAAATCAAAACTACAATGAGGTATCACCTCACACCAGTCAGAATGACCATCATCAAAAAGTCTACAAACAATAAGTGCTAGAGAGGGTGTGGAGAAAAGGGAACACTTTTGCACTGTTGGTTGCAATGTAAATTGATACAGCCATTATGGAAGATGGTATGGAGACTCCTTAAAAAACAGGGAATAAAACCACCATATGACCCAGCAATTTCACTCCTGGGCATATACCCTGAGGAAACCAAAACTGAAAAAGACACATATACCCCGGTGTTTATTGCAGCAATATTTACAATAGCTAGAACATGAAAGCAACCTAGATGTCTATTGACAAATGAGTGAGTAAAGAAGCTGTGGTACATATACAAATGGAATATTACACAACCATGTAAAGGAAAACATTTGAGTTAGTTCTAACAAGGTGGATGAACCTAGAACCTATTATTCAGAGTGAAGTAAGTGAGAAAAAGAAAGATAAATATATATAACACAAGACCAGAAGCTCACTATGGCTCAGATCACAACTCCTTATTGCCAAATTCAGACTTAAAATTAAAACAGTAGGGAAAACCACTAGGCCATTCACATATGACCTAAATAAAATGCCTTATGATTATACAGGGAAGTGAAAAATAGAATCAAGCAATTATATCTGACAGAGTTCCTGAAGAACTATGGACAGAGTTTCGTGATCAAATGAACATTGTTAGCGAATATTGTACAGGAAGTGGTGAATAAAACCACCCCCAAGAAGAAGAAATGTAAAAAAGAAAAATGATTGTTGAGGAAGCCTGACAAATAGCAGAGAAAAGAAGAGAAGCAAAAGGCAAAGGAGAAAAGGAAAGATCAGTTCAGTTCAGTTCAGTTGCTCAGTTGTGTTCGACTCTTTGTGACCTCATGAATCACAGCATGCCAGGCCTCCCTGTCCATTGCCAATTCCCGGAGTTCACTCAAACTCTTGTCCATCGAGTCGGTGATGCCATCCAGGCAGAAAGTGAAGAGGAACTCAAAAGCCTCTTGATGAAAGTGAAAGAGGAGAGTGAAAAGGTTGGTTTGAAGCTCAACATTCAGAAAACAAAGATCATGGCATCTGGTCCCATCACTTCGTGGGAAATAGATGGGGAAACAGTGGAAACAGTGTCAGACTTTATTTTTGGGGGCTCCAAACTCACTGCGGATGCTAATTGAAGCCATGAAATTAAAAGACACTTACTCCTTGGAAGGAAAGTTATGACCAACTTAGATAGTATATTAAAAAGCAGAGACATTACTTTGCCAACAAAGGTCCATCTAGTCAAGGCTATGGTTTTTCCAGTGGTCATGTATGGATGTGAGAGTTTGACTGTGAAGAAAGCTGAACACCGAAGAATTGATGCTTTTGAACTGTGGTGCTGGAGAAGACTCTTGAGAGTCCCTCGGACTGCAAGGAGATCCAACCAGTCCATTCTAAAGGAGATCAATCCTGGGTGTTCATTGGAAGGACTGATGCTAAAGCTGAAAGGAAAGATATACCCATATGAATGCAGAGTTCCAAAGAATAACAAGGAGATAAAAAGCCTTTCTAACCGAACAATGCAAATAAATAGAGGAAAGCCATAGAATGGAAAAGGCAAGAGATATCCTCAAGAAAATTAAAGCATCAGGGGAATATTTCATGCATAGATGGGCATAATAAAAACAGAAATGGTATGGAACTTAGAGAAGCAGAAGATATTAAGAAGAGGTGACAAGAATACACAGAAGAACTATACAAAAAAGATCTTAATGAGCCATATAACCACAATGGCGTGATCACTCACCTAGAGACAGACAACCTGGAGTGTGAAATCAAGTGGGCCTTAGGAAGCATCACTACAAGCAAAGCTAGTGGAGGTGATGGAATTCTAGCTGCGCCAGTTCAAATCCTGAAAGATGATGCTGTTAACGCCAGCAAATTTGGAAAACTCAACAGTGGCCAGAGGACTGGAAAAGGTCAGTTTTCATTCCAATCCCAAAGAAAGGCAGTGCCAAAGAATGTTCAAACTACCACACAATTGTACGTATTTCACATGCTGGCAAAGTAGTGTTCAAAATTCTGCAAGCTGGACTTCAACAGTACATGAACCAAGAAGCTCCAAATGTTCAATCTAGATTTAGAAAAGGCAGAAGAACCAGTGATCAAATTGTCAGCATCCATTGGATCATAGAAAAAGCAAGAGAATTCCAGAAAAAAAAATCTAATACTGTTTCATTGACTGTGTGAAAACTTTGAGTGTGTGTATCTCAACAAAGTGTGGAAAAATTCTTCAAGAGATGGGAGTACCAGGCCACCTTACACGCCTCCTGAGAAGCCTGTATGCCGATAAAGAAAGAACAGTTTTAACTGCACATGGAATAATAGACTGGCTCCAAACTGGGAAAGAAGTACATCAAGACAGTATATTGTCATCATGCTAATTTAACTTATATGCAGAGGACATCATGTGAAGTGCTGGGCTGGATGAAGCACAGTTGGAATCAAGATTGCTGGGAGAAACATCAGTAACCTCAGATTTGCAAATTGCACCACCCTTATGGAAGAAAGTGAAGAAGAATTAAAGAATCTCTTGATGAAAGTGAAAGAGGAGAGTGAAAAAGCTGTTTTAAAACTCAACATTCAACAAATGAAGATCATGGCATCTGGTCCCATCACTTCATGGCAAATAGATGAGGAAACAAGGGAAACAGTGACAGACTTTATTTTCTTGGGTTCCAAAATCACTGCAGATGGTGACTGCAGCCATGAAATTAAGACATTTGGTCCTTGGAAGAAAAGTTGTGACAAACCTTGACAGCATACTAAAAAGCAGAGACAGTACTATGCTGACAAAGATCTGTCTAGTCAAAGTTATGGTTTTTTCAGTAGTCATGTATGGATGTGAGATTTGGACCACAAAGAAAGCTGACTGCTGAAGAATTGATGCTTTTGAACGGTGGTGTTGGAAAAGACTCTTGAGAGTCCCTTGGACTGCAAGGAGATCAAACCAGTCCATCCTGAAGGAAATCAGTCCTGAATATTAACTGGAAGGACTGATGCTGAAGCTGAAGCTCCAATACTTTGGCCACCTGATGTGAAGAACTGACTCATTAGAAAAGACACTGATGCTGAGAGGGATTGAAGGCAGGAGGAGAAGGGGACGACAGAGGATGAGATGGTTGGATGGCATCATCGACACAATAGACATGAATTTGTGCAAGCTCCAGGAGATGGTGAAGAACAGGGGAGCTTGGCTTTTCCATGGGGTTGCAAATAGTTGGATTTGACAGAGCAAATGAACAACAACAACAACAACAACAACAACATATATGTATGGCATCTAGAAATATAGTTCAGTTTAGTTCAGTTGCTCAGTCGTGTTCGACTCTCTGCGACCCGATGAATCACAGCACGCCAGGACTCCCTGTCCATCACCAACTCCTGGAGTTCACCCAAACTCATGTCCACAGAGTCAGTGATGCCATCCAGCCATCTCATTCTCTGTTGTCCCCTTGTCCTCCCGCCCCCAACCTTTCCCAGCATAGAACCAATGAATTTATTTGCAGTCAGCAATGGAGATGGGAGACAGAGGTGGAGAGGGTGTGAGATGTATGGAGAGAGTAGCATGGAAACTTACATTACCGTAGGTAAAATAGATAGCCAATGGGATCTGGGCTTCCCTGGTGGCTCAGAGAGTAAAGAATCCTCCTGCAATGTGGGAGATGTGGGTTCCATCCCTGTGTTGGGAAGGTCCCCTGGAGGAGGGCATGGCAACACAGTCCAGTTTTCTTGCCTGGAGAATCCACATGGACAGAGGAGCTTGGTGCGCCCCAGTCCATGGGGTCACAGAGAGTCAGATATGACTGAATGATTAAGCACAGCAAAATAGGAACTTGGTTTATGATGCAGGGAACTCAAATAGGAGCTCTGTACAGACCTAGAGGGATGGGATGGGGAGGGTGATGGGAGGAAGGTTCAAGAGGGAGGGGACATATGCATACCTATGACTGATTCATGCTTATGTTTGACAGAAAACAACAATATTTTGTAAATCAGCTATCCTTTGATTAAAAAATAAATAAATTTAGAAAAAGTAAAAAATAAAAGACAACAAATAGCAAGGGCTAGTGAGGTTGTACTTGTGTACTTGTATACTGTTGGTGGGAATGTACATTGGTGCAGGCATTATGGTAAACAATGTGTAGAGTCCTCAAAATGTAAGAAATAGAACCACTATAGGGTCCAGTTGTTCCACTTCTGGACATTTACCCAAAGGAAATGAGAACACTAAATCAAGAAGATATATGTACCCCTGTGTTCATTGCAGCATTGTTTACAGTCACTGAGATATGGAAACAACCTAAGTGTCCACTGATGAATGTATGAATAATATATGAATTATATATATGAAGTATATTTTACATATGTAATTATATATCACTAAGCATTTGATTTCTTCGGCGATCTGTGGTGCTGGAGAAGACTCTTGAGAGTCCCTTGGACTGCAAGGAGATCCAACCAGTCCATTCTAAAGGAGATCAATCCTGGGTGTTCACTGGAAGGACTGATGCTAAAGCTGAAACTCCAATACTTTGGCCACCTCATGAGATGAGTTGACTCACTGGAAAAGACTCTGATGCTGGGAAGGATTGGGGGCAGGAGGAGAAGGGGACGACAGAGAATGAGATGGCTGGATGGCATCACTGACTCGATGGACATGAGTTTGAGTGAACTCCGGGAGTTGGTGATGGACAGGGAGGCCTGGCGTGCTGTGATTCATGGGGTCGCAAAAAGTCGGACACGACTGAGCTACTGAACTGAACTGAAGCAAAATTAATTTTGAAATTCTGAATGCTTTCTCTCAAAGATGAACTAAAAACCAAGGACATCTCATTTTGATTTCAAGTTGTACGAAAATTTCTAGCCCATCTCCATGTTGTGAGAAATAAATAAAAGGCATCAAGTTTGGAAATAAACAAGTAAAGTCATTTTTACAGAAGGCATGTACCTGAATAGGAAGAAAATCCAATGGAATCAACAAAAAAAGCTAGCAGAACTAATAAATGAGTTTAGCAAGGTTGCAAGATAAAAGATCTACATAGAAAAATCAATGGTACTTTTATATACAAGTAATAACTAATCAGAAGTTGAAATTGAAAAATACTATTGACATAATATAAAACTTATGAAATGCTCAGACATAACAAAATAAAAGATATGCAAGGCCTGTGTACATTCATAACTACCAGATATTGCTGAAAGAAATAAAAATGACCTAAATAAGTAGCGATATACCATGTTTAGATGTTGAAAAGCTCAGTGTTCTTAAAAGCTAATTCTCCCCAAATAGATTCTTAGGATTCCAAGATATCCCAAAGAAAACAGTACCAGAATTTCTTTGACAGAAAATAACAAAGTAATCCTAAAGTTTATATTAAAATTCAAATTATCTAGAATAGCCTAAACAATTTAGAGAATAGAAAAGCTAACACTCCATGGTTTTAAGATTTATACAACTACAGTAATAAACAATAAACACAGAAGAATAGGTTAATAGAATTGGATCCATAAAAATCAAGAAACAGACCAAGCTTATTTTGACAAAAACACAAAGGAAATATAGTAGAGAAAGTTCCTGAAACAACTGGATTTTTTTTTTGAGACATAGTTATGTAATGAAAATATTCCTTGGTGGCTCAGACGGTAAAGCGTCTACCTACAGTGCGGGAGACCTGGATTCAATCCCTGGGTTGGGAAGATCCCCTGGAGAAGGAAATGGCAACCCACTCCAGTACTCTTGCCTGGTAAATCCTATGGACAGAGGATCCCGATAGGCTACAGTCCATGGGGTCACAAAGAGTCGGACATGACTGAGTGACTTCACTTTCACTTTTTTCACTTGCACTTTCATGTAATGAAAGAGCCTTTAGATGAAGATGAAAGAGGAGAGTGAAAAAGCTGCTTTAAAACTCAGCATTCAAAAAACTAAGATCATGGCATCAGGTTCCATCACTTCATGGCAAATAAATAGATGGGGGAAAAATGGAAACAGTAACAGATTTTATTTCTTGGGCTACAGAATCACTGCAGATGGTTACTGAATCCATGAAATTGAAAGATGCTTGCTCCTTGGAACAAAAGCTTTGACAGTTCTAGACAGTGTATTCGAAAGCAGAGACATTACTTTGCTGACAAAAGTCTGTCTAGTCAAAGCTATGGTTTTTCCAGTAGTCATGTATGGATGTGAGAGTTGGACCATAAAGAAGGCTGAATGCCAAAGAACTGATGCTTTCAAATTATGGTGCTTGAGAAGACTCTCTAGAGTCCCTTGGACAGCAAGGAGATCAAATCGGTCAATCCTATAGGTAACTAACCCTGAATATTCATTGGAAGGACTGATGCTGATGTTGAAGCTCCAACATTGGCCACCTGAATTGAAGAACTAACTCACTGGAAAAGACCCTGATGCTGAGAAAGATTGAAGGCAGGAAGAGAAGGGGACGACAGAGGATGAGATGGTTGGAAGACATCAGCGACTCGATGGACATGAGTTTGAGCAAGCTCCGGAGGTGGTGATGGAAAGGGGAGCCTGGCATGCTCCAGTCTATGGAGTTGCAGAGCTGGACACGACTGAGCGACTGAACTGAACTGAAGAGTGGGAAGGGGACAAATCCAGTGCTGTGCAGGCTGCTGACAGCTTCTGCTGACTCAGGCAGTGATGGGGGTTGAGTTGCATTCAGAAGCATCCCAACTAGACTGAGATGCTTGGCCTTCACATTCTCTGAGTATTACTGATATCACTTACTGCATTCTAACATATTCATCCAGTGTTTCTTGTTCTGTGCCAGATCATAGGGTGCTTTCTTAAGGGTAGGGACCATGACTTAGAAGTGACCAGGTGAGCATCTTTTTTCCTAGTAGCTATCAGGAGGTGGAACACCCCATAACAAAGCCACAGTAAGTGATAACAACCAAAATATATCAGAACTCTTTTTGGAATAAATAGCATATTATACAACTTGGTTGTGCTGCACTTACATGCCAGCAAATTTAGAAAACTCAACAGTGGCCTCAGGACTGAAAAGCTCACTTTTCATTCCAATCCCAAAGAAAGGCAATGCCAAAGAATGTTCAAACTACCACACAATTGCACTCATCTCACACACTAGCAAAGTAATGTTCAAAATTCTTCAAGCCAGGCTTCAACAATACGTGAACCAAGAACTTCCAGATGTTCAAGCTGGATTTAAAAAAGGCAGAGGAACCAGAGATCAAATTGCCAACATCCGTTGGATCAAAGAAAAAGCAAAAGAGCTCCAGAAAAATACCTGCTTCATTGACTATGCCAAAGCTTTTGACTGTGTTGATCACAACAAAGTGTGGAAAATTCTTCAAGAGGTGGGAATACCAGGCCACCTTACCTGCCTCCTGAGAAACCTGATGCAGATCAAGAAGCAACAGTTTGAACTGCACATGGAACAATGGACTGGTTCCAACTTGGGAAAGGAGTCCGTCGAGGCTGTATATTGTCACCATGTTTATTTAACTTATATGCAGAGTACATTATGAGAAATGTTGGGCTGAATAAAGCACAAGCTGTAATCAAGATTGCACGGAGAAATACCAATAACCTCAGATAAGCAAATGACACCACCCTTATGGCAGAAAGCGAAGAAGAATTAAAGAGTCTCTTGATGAAAGTGAAAGAGGAGAGTGAAAAAGCTGTTTTAAAACTCAACATTCAGAAAAGGAAGATCATGGCATCTGGTCCCATCACTTCATGGCAAATAGATGGGGAAACAATAGAAACTATGACAGACTTTATTTTCTTGGGTTCCAAAATCACTGCAGATGGTGACTGCAGCCATGAAATTAAAAGACACTTACTCCTTGGAAGAAAAGTTATGACAAACCTAGGCATCATATTAAAAAGTAGAGACATTGCTTTGCCAACAAAGATCTGTCTAGTCAAAACTAGTTTTTCCAGTAGTCACGTTTGGATGAGAAATTTGTATCATAAAGAAGGCTGAGCACCAAATAGCTGATGCTTTTGAACTGTGGTGTTGGAGAAGACTCTTGAGAATCCTTTGGACTGCAAGGAAATCAAACCAGTTCATCGTAAAGGAAAACAGTACTGAATATTCATTGCAAGGACTGATGCTGAAGCTGAAGCTCCAATACTTTGGCCACCTGCTGTGAAGAACTGACTCACTGAAAAAGACCCTGATGCTGGGAAAGATTGAAGGCAGGAGGAGAAGGGGATGGCAGAGGATGAGATGGTTGGATGGCGTCTCCAACTCAGTGAAAATGAGTTTAAGCAGGCTCCAGGAGTTGGTGATGGACAGGGAAGTCTGGCATGCTGCAGTCCATGGAGTCGCAAAGAGTTGGACATGACTGAGTGACTGAACTGACTGCCTGACAACTTGGTTAGTAGAGTTTTTTCATTTTTTTGATATTTTTATAAGAAAATCTCCATCTAGAATTTTAAAGGACTGAAATAATCACGGAAATAAAATTCTAAACCTCTGTCAGTCCAAATGATAAAAGATGTACACAGATGTTTTGAAAGAGGATTTAAAGATTTGGTGAGGAGGACCCAAGAAGACAAAGGAAAATCGCTTAAAAGCTGTTAATTTCCTTCTTTTGGGGGTTGAGGAGCTTTTGGAAGGAAGCATGGTAGAGTAGAAAGAGTCCGAGCTTTGGAGTCAGCTCTGAGTCCCAGATACACCTCTTTGGGCAGGTCATTTCACCTCTCTGTATGGTCCTCACCTGTTGCATGGTCCCTTCGTGGATATGTTAGTACAGTTGAATGCTACTTTCATGGACATGGTAGCAAAGTGTGTAAGAAGACAGGTCCGTGATGAAATGCTGATGCTGTGTAGTTTGGGCTGTTTCTGTGAACTTGCTAATCCTCAACATGGACACAGATTAAGGTATTATCTTGGGGGGCTCACTCAAAAGCTGGCGTTAATACATTGCTAGACACGGAGGAGACAGGGACGACAGAGAATGAGATGGCTGGATGGCATCACCGACTCTGTGGACATGAGTTTGGGTGAACTCTGGGAGTTGGTGATGGACAGACAGGGAGGCCTGGTGTGCTGTGATTCATGGGGTCGCAAAGAGTCAGACACGACTGAGCGACTGAACTGAACTGAACTGAGACACGTGGGGACTGTTCAGTTGAATGTATCTGCTGTGCCTGCTGGTTACTTCTGTGGGGGTGGGTCCTAGAGGCATCCACTCCACTCCCTTCACTCCCTCACTCCCTCACTCTCTCACTCACTCATTCGTTGACACACAGTAATTGTTTCCTGTGCTCTAGGCCCTGTGCTGGGAGCTCTGAGCCTGGCTGCCCCCAGCCAGTTTTGATGAATGTTACGGCACAGAGAGATGTTAGAGTTCAGAGAGAGACATCCGACACAGTCTGGCAGGTCAGGGGAGTCTTCTCAGAGTGCTTGTGTAGTTCCTTCAAGGCCAGAGGGAGATGAGATAGAAGGAGTGGGCATATTCCGAAGACAAAGCTCAGAGGTGTCCAGGGCTGGGAATGGAAGAGAAGATGTGCTGGGAGAAGCTGAAGACAGGATAGAATCAAGATCATGAAAGGACTTTTTTGCCAGCCTGCAAAGTGGTTTCACTGTGAATACCACAAGGAACCACTGAATTTTATTTATTATGATTTCATTACTCTTTTGAACGTGTTGTGCTGTGCTCTGCTCAGTTGCTTAGTCGTGTCCCACTCTTTGTGACCCCATGGACTGTAGCCCACCAGCCTCCTCTGTCCATAAGATTCTCCGAGCAAGAATACTGGAGTGGGTAGCCATGCCCTCCTCCAGGGGGAATCTTCCCACCCAGGGATTGAACCCAGGTCTCCTGCCTTGCAGGTGATTCTTTACCATCTGAGCCACCAGGGAAGCCCAAGAATACTGGAGTGGGTAGTCTATCCTTTCTCCAGGGTATCTTTCTGACCCAGGAATCAAACCAGAGTCTCCTGCATTGCAAGTGGATTTTTACCATCTGAGCTACCACTCTTTTGAATATGCACTTTCGAATACAAATACGCAAAAGCTATACTGAAAAATGAATACCTCTTTTCATTCTGGTCTGCATACCATGAAGCTCCCCTTTCAGAGACATGTGTGTGCCAGTGTATTTCTTATACATCCATGTGGAGATGCTCTAAACAAACAAATGCAAGCACATCCTCACATTGGAACACAATGGTAACATGCTGTAGACTTGGCCATATCTCAGTTTATCATTTGAAAGTTATGGTAGAAATCCTCTAAGCTCAACCCTACCAGGTTCTGCTCTGTGTGTATACTTGTGGAAACATCTCAAGACTTTCTTTTTGAGAACTTTTCTGAGGTATAATTCACATGCCATAAAATTCACCCATTTAAGTACAATTCATTGGTTTTTGGTACATTCATAGATGTGCAAACCATTACACTGGTTAACTTTAGAGTATTTTCATCACCTTAGAAAGAAACCCTGTACCTGTTAGCTACCATGCTCCTATCTTCCCATTCCCATCTCCCAGCCCTAAACAACTACTGTTTTACTTTCTATCTCTTCAGATTTCTGTATTGTGGACTATTCATATGAATGAGATCACATAATATGTAGTCTTTTGTGACTGTTTAACTTAGCATGCTTTCAAGGTTTATCCATGATATAGCATGTATTGGTACTACATTCCTATTTATGGCCAAAAAGTATACCATTTTATGGGTAGACCACATTAAAGTATTTTAAAAAATGTTTTTTTATTTTTATTCCAGTTTTATTGAGATATAATTGACATATAACACTTTATAAGTTTAAGGTGAATAGCATAATGATTTGACTTACATACATCATGAAATGAGTATCACAATAAGCTTAGTGAATATCCATCATCTCATATAGATATAAAAGAAAAGAAAAAGAAAAAAGTGCTTTTTCCTTGTGAGGAGAACTCTCAGGATTTGCTATCTTAACTTTCATATATAACATGAAAAGTACAACTGTGTTAATTACTTTAATCATGTTGTATACTATATCCCCAGTACTTATTCATCTTATAACTATTCTTACCTTTTGACCACCTTCGTCTCCTACATTGCGGGAGACCCCGGTTTGATTGCTGGGTCGGGAAGATCCCCTGGAGAAGGGATAGGCTACCCACTTCAGTGTTCTTGGGCTTCCCTTGTGGCTCAGCTGGTAAAGAATCTGTTTGCAATGCGGGAGACCTGGGTTCAATCCCTGGGTTGGGAAGATCCCCTGGAGAAGGGAAAGGTTACCCACTCCAGTATTCTGGCCTGGAGAATTCCATGGACTGTGTAGTCCGTGGGTCACAAAGAGTCATACACGACTGAGCGACTTTCACTTCACTGTCTAATTGTCCTGCCTCTGTTTCTGAAACCACACATCTGGTCTCTTTTTCTATGAGTTTGTTTATTTTTGAAGTGTAATTGGCCTACAATACAATGTTATTTCCTAGAACGCATGGTGATTCAATATTTTTATATATTACAAAATGTTCACCTTGATAAGTCTAGTTACCATCTGCCACTGTACAAAGATATTGCATCATTAATGACTATTCCCCATGCTGTATATTTCATCCATGTGACTCATTTATTTTGTAATTTGAAGTTTGTACCTTTTAATCCCACTCACATATTTCCGTCACCCATTCACTTCCCTCCCCCGACCCCCGGCAACCACCTGTTTGTTCTCTGTATCTATGTCTGTTTTTGATCTATTTGCTCATTTTTTTAGATTCCACATAGAAATGAATTCATATGGTACTTTTTATTTGCTTGACTCATTTCACTTTGCACATCTTCTAGGTCTATTCTTCTTGTCACAAATGCCAAGATTTCATTCTTTGTGGCTGAGTAATATTCTGTATTCATTCGTCTATTGATGGGCACTTAAACTACTTCCATGTTTTGGCTTTTGTAAAAAAATGTTGTAATGGACATAAGGATGCATATTCTTTTCAAATTATTTTCACTTTCTTTGGGTAAAGGAGTCAGTGGAATGGCTGGTTCCTATGGTAGTTCTATATTTTATTTTTCAAGGAAAAATTATACTGTTTACTATAGTGACTGCTCCAGTTTATATTCCCATGAATAGTGTACGAGGGCTCCCTTCTCTCCCCATCCTTGCCAACATTTATTATATGCTGGTTTTTCCAAAAATAGCCATTCTGACAGGTATGAGGTGATATCTCATTGTGGTTTTGATTTGCATTTCCCTTAATAAGTAGTGCTGTTGAACATTTCATGTGCTTGTTGGCCATCTTTGTGTCTTCTTTGGAAAAAGGTCTATTCAGATTCTTTGCTCATTCTTAAAATCAAGTTTGTGTGTGTGTGTGTGTTTTGATGTTGAGTTGTACTAGCTTGTAAAAATATATTTTGGATAGTTACCCCTTATCAGATATATCATTTGCAAATATCTTCTCCCATTGACTAGGCTCCCTTTTCATTTTGGTGATAGTTTTCTTTGCTGTGCAAAAGCTCTCTAGTTGATGTAGTCTCATTTATTTCCTTTTCAATTTATTTTTTAATTGGAGCATAATTGCTTTATAATGTTGGGTTGGTTTCTGCCATACAATAGCATGAGTCAGTTGTAATTATATATATATATGCACTTCCTCCTGAGTGTCCCATCCACCCCTCATCTATCCCTCTAGGTCATCACAGAGCACCAGGCCAGGCTCCCTGTGTGATAAAGCAGCTTCCCACTAGCTATCTATTATACACATATATGTCAATGATACTTTCTCAATTCGTCCGACCCTCCCCTTCCCCTACTGTACCCATAAGTCTATTCTCTACACCTGTATCTCCATTTCTTCCTTGAAAATATGTTAATCAGTACCATTTTTCTAGATTCCATACATATTCCTTATTATATGGTCTTTGTTTTCCTCTTTCTTATGGCAGGCTCTAGGTTCATCCACCTCAGTTCAACTGATTCACACTTACTCCTTTTTACAGTTGAGTGTTATTCCACTGTATATATGTACTACAACTTCCTTATCCATTCATCTGTTGATGGGCATCTAGGTTGCTTCCATGTCCTGACTATTGTGAATAGTGCTGAAATATATGGAATGCTTCACAAATTTGCATGTAACCTTTGCACAGGAGCCATGCTAATCTTCTCTGTGTCATTCCAATTTATTGGTATATGTGCTGCCAAAGTGAGTGCTCATTTGCTTATTTTTGCATTTGTTAAAAGCAACCTATTCCAGTATTCTTTCTTGGAGAATCCTATGGACAGAGGAGACTTGCAGGCTACAGTCCATGTGGCTGCAAGAGTTGGACAGGACTTAGTGACTAAACCACCACCACCCTTGCCTGAGGAGACATATCCAGAAAAATATTACTAAGACTGATAAAAAAGAGTGTACTTTTCATGTTTTGTTCTAAAAGTTTTATGGTTTTAGATTAGACCATATCTTGTTATCCATCATCAGGTAATATATATTTGGGTTGGTTATACTTTTTGGTTATTATAGATAATGCTGCTGTAAACATTTGTGTACAATTTTTTTATATGAACATGCATTTTCTTCTCTTTTGAGTATACACCTACTAAGGCAATAGCACCCCACTCCAGTACTCTTGCCTGGGAAGTCCCATGGATGGAGGAGCCTGGTAGGCTACAGTCCATGGGGTTGCTAAGAGTTGGACATGACTGAGCAACTTCATTTTCCCTTTTCACTTTCATGCATTGGAGAAGAAAATGGCAACCCACTCCAGTGTTCTTGCCTGGAGAATCCCAGGGATGGGGGAGCCTGGTGGGCTGCCATCTATGGGGTTGCACAGAGTCGGACACGACTGAAGTGACTTAGCAGTAGCAGCAGCAGTGGAATTTCTCAGGCATAGAGTAGCTCCAGGTTTAATTGTTTGAGGAACTTTCACACTGCTTTCCAAGACAGCTGGATTATCTTACATTCCCACCACCAGTGTATGAATATTAAATTTCTTCACACCTTCACCAACACTTGTTATTATCTGACTGTTATATTCTAGCCACCTAGTGGTTGTGAAGTGATGTTTATTATTGTCTTCATTTGTATTTTCCTGATGACTAATGATGTTAAGCATCTTTTCATGTGCTTATTGGTCATTTGTATGTCTTCATTTCAACAACGCCCTGGGGCATAAATTAACCTTGAAACTAAACCAATCAAACTGTGGCTCCTTTTTTAAAAATTAAAAAAAATTAATTGAAGGATAATTGCTTTATAGAATTTTGCTGTTTTCTGTCAAACCTCAACATGAATCAGCCAAAGGAATACACATATCCCTTCCCTTTTGAACCTCCGTCCCATCTCCCACCCCATCCCACCCCTCTAGGTTGACACAGAGCCCCTGTTTGAGTTTCCTGAGCAGTACAGCAAATTCCTGTTTATCTATTTTACATATGGTAATGTAAGCTTCCATGTTACTCTTTCCATACTTCTCCCCTCTCCTAAACTCTCCCCACGTCCGTAAGTCTATTCTCTATGGATTCTTTTAAGACTTAGTTTCTGTTGATGCCTGTTCTGTACCAGGAGGGCTTCTCTCTGCTAACTTAGTGCTTAGTTCTCTCCTGCAAACTAGCCAGCCTATAGTCTGGGTTCAGTTCAGTTCAATTCAGTCGCTCAGTCGTGTCCGACTCTCCGCGACCCCATGAATCACAGCATGCCAGGCCTCCCTGTCCATCACCAACTCCCGGAGTACACTCAAACTCATGTCCACAGAGTCGGTGATGGCATCCAGCCATCTCATCCTCCGTCGTCCCCTTTTCCTCCCGCCCTCAACCTTTCCCAGCATCAGAGTCTTTTCCAGTGAGTCAACTTGTCGCATGAGGTGGCCAAAGTATTGCAGTTTCAGCTTTAGCATCAGTCCCTCCAATGAACATCCAGGATTGATCTCCTTTAGAATGGACTGGTTGGATCTCCTTGCAGTATAAGGGACTCTCAAGAGTCTTCTCCAACACCACAGTTCAAAGGCATCGATTCTTCGGCGATCAGCTTTCTTCACAGTCCAACTCTCACATCCATACATGACCATGGGAAAAACCATTGCCTTGACTAGACGGACCTTTGTTGGCAAAGTAATGTCTCTGCTTTTTAATATACTATCAAGATTGGTCATAACTTTCCTTCCAGGGAGTAAGCGTCTTTTAATTTCATGGCTGCAATCAGCATCTGCAGTAATTTTGGAGCCCCCAAAAAAGTCTGGGTAGTATCTTCATTAAATTCATGCATTTCTTCCCAAATTGCCTGTCACCATAACTTCCATCATTCTTGTGAGCACTTTTAAGCTTGAACTTCTCCATGCTCTGTTGCAAATAGTCAGTTCCTTTGAGAAGAAATTAAGAGTTGTATGTTTAATGCCTGCTAATTTCCCACCAGGGAAAATCTCTTAATTAAAGCTTTGGGCTGGAGGTAGGGACAATGTCAAGCTTCTCTCTAAGTGACATATATACTCTAGGATCTGAATTCTTGATGGAGAGGAGGTGGTGAACTGAGTTCCTTTTGGTTTGCCTCTCCTGATGAGGAAACACCATCCTATGAGCTGGAGGAAGAGGCCTGGTAATCTCGGTTCACTGCCCCCACAATAAAGCCTTGATTCCATGAGTGGGAACTGGTTGGAAAAACGGAAGTCCCTCCCCCAACTGCAGTCATTCAGCAACAGGTAGCTGGGGGCAAGATAAGAAACACTAATGTTCAGCTTCTCCAAGGAAGAAAGCCCTCTAGCAGGGAGCTGGGGAGAGGGAGTCCTGGGTTCTTGGCTGCAAGTAGTTTGGAGTGGAGTCTTTGTTTTGCTGAGCTTGGAGAAGGGAGGAAGGGAACTGTCTAGGTTAAAACACCACAGACCCCCTAACCAAACTTGTGTAGATTTTGTTGAATATATAATCCTTCATTTGCTTTTTGTCCTTAAGACCATTTTTAGAGGTTTTACATGAATATATTTAAAAAAATAATCTGCATTATTTTTACTAGGGAGCAGTTCAGTGGAGTGCCTCATGCTGTTGTACTGGAACTGAACTTGAGAATTATTATCTTTACTGATTTGGCCTATGTCCCACATTTACGTCTATTTTTTACTTCAGACTATTTCCAGATAATAGGGAGAAAAGCTGTGAGGGCCCCACCCGGTTAGGGGAAACTGTGTACAGGGCTGTACTCCTTGAAGCTGTTAAAGATGCAATTCTTTTTCCTGCTATAAAACTTTAGACATGTGGCAATTCAGCTGTAATGCATGAGACCTCACAGGTGACTCCCAAAGAATCTAGAGAAGGCAGTGCTATATCCATGGGATGTTATTATCAAATTAGGGGAGCTAATCATATATTCTAAGTGTATTCCAACAAGAATCCATAGTGCTGAAATCACTGGGACATGAAGCATTATCCTGAATTTCCACATTACCCAGGCATAACTGTAACACTTCTATTTCAAATGAAAACAAATCAAAACAAACAAGCAAAACCAACTAAAATGAAAGCAAACAAAACTCTTTTGTGACAATGCTGTTTCCAAGTCAGAAATTTGCATCTACTCCTCACAGAACCTTTCTGCACTAAAGAAAATCATTCAAAAAGTAAAAGAGGAAACCCTTCCTATTTTCTGAGCTTCACTGGTATTTTAGCTTTTGTTTGTCTTGTTTTGATTTTGTATTTCTCTCTGAGGAAGATTGCTTCATTACATTTCTTTAGAATCTTTGCTTGGGAAACACCTCATTTGTTAAAAGCAATATCCTCCATTTATCAAATACTTACACTGAGCCAGGTGCTGGCCTTATTCATTCACAAATATTTACTCACGAACTGGTGTAACAAGCACTGTTGTAGATACTGGGAACACAATACTGCCATGGCTCCAATGCTTGGAGGCCAGCAGGGTGAAGCAAATAACTTACTTGAATGAAGTTGTCAAATAATAACTATAAAGCAAATAAACTTTTCATTACCTCTAAATTAGGGGTTTCTGTTCAACGAGAGTAATAGTAGTGAAAGTCAATAGGTGTGGGAAAAGACAATAGGAATTCCTTCAAAGTGCAAGGAAAAGAAGGAACATTCCAGTAGAAAAATGGTTGAAAGAATTGAGTAGGCAATTCATAGACATGGAAGCACCAATGACTAACAAACCAATGAAGAGATATTCACAGTGCAAGCTAGAATCAGTACAAGAAACTGCTTCATACCCAACAGAATAGTTACAATTAGACAAGAGGAAAGATCAAGTGTTGATAAGGATGTGGGTAGACAGGAACTCTGGAGTGTGGACTGTGTGAGCATCCCACAGAACCTGGTGAAATTTAGAGCATGTGCCCTATGAATAGCAACACAATTCTTGCTAAGTGCCTCAGAAAATCTTTGATGGCCTGTTGGGAGATCATCTGTCTTTTCATTTATGATGGAATGAAATAGGGGCAACTTGATGTCCACGATATGGTGCCGGAAATAAAATAAGGAGGAAGCTAGCTGTGAAATAACAGTCAAGAGCATTGAGAAGCAGTAATCTAGTTGTGTACAGAGTGAAATGATGTAAATTCAAAACTTATGGTCAAGTGAAAATATAAGAAGAAACAGAAAAAAGTTTAAAGGCTAATATAACTCATATAATTTATATAGATATATGTATATACAGATATAAAACAGTACTAAATCTTTTATAAAGATTTGTGCATATTTAAGGACATATATCAAAATTCATTGAGTGCATTTGAGGAATGAGAATGGGAGTAAGAGATAAGTGGGAGATATGTATATTTCCTATATTTCTAGGGAACACCTAGAAATATAAGTATAAATAAATCCTAATATAGATATAGACATGTTATAGACATGTCTATAGAAAATCCCATGGATGGAGGAGCCTGGTAGGCTGCAGTCCGTGGGGTTGCTAAGGGTCGGACACGACTGAGCGACTTCAATTTCACTTTTCACTTTCCACTTTCACACATTGCAGAAGGAAATGGCAAGCCACTCCAGTGTTCTTGCCTGGAGAATCCCAGGGACAGGTGAGCCTGGTGGGCTTCCGTCTATGGGGTCACACAGAGTTGGACACGACTGAAGTGACTTAGCAGCAGCAGCAGCAGCATAGACATGTTATAGATAATTATAGACATGTTATATATAACACCTAGAAATATAAATATAAATAAATACTAATAAAGATACAGATATGTTCTGTGGATTGTGGAATGCTAGCTCAGCTCTTGGAGAAGGAAATCCCAGGGATGGGGGAGCCTGGTGGGCTGCCGTCTTTGGGGTCGCACAGAGTCGGACACGACTGAGGCGACTTAGCAGCAGCAGCTCAGCTCTGCCCCTGATGTGTACCCACCACCAAAATAGAATGTTTGAAAACTTAGCAAAATCATCACCAAGAATTATTTAACTACATTTGTGATAAGGGATCAGAGGCTGTAAATTAATATTCCCATCTTAATGGGTTCTTTTGGGGAAACATATTTCCATGTTAATATATCTGTTCTCCAGCCCCCAGTACAAGGTGGCCCACTGTGGGCTGTGTACTGGGACAGGGACTTCCACTTATCTTGTCTTCACAGAAAACTTGTTGATCGATCCCAGGAGTCCTCTGGAAGCAGTAGAGTTTACTAGGTAGAGAGAGACTGAGATGTGAGCAAGGGATGAGATGGACAAATAATTTTACAAGGTGCTATCATGGGAGAAGCTGAAACTCTTTTTAAATTTTTAAAGAAAATTAAAAAAAGAAAATGCCCAAATGCTAAAAGCCACAAAAAAGGGGCAGGAAAAATTGTCTTTTTGAGATAGCAGGGTGAGAGGTCCCTTCCAATGGGACAGTCAGGGAGGACTTTGCATAGAAACTGGTCCATTTGAAGTTGATCTTGAGGGAAAGGTGGGTTTTTGATTTGTAGTGATGGGAGAAGCCAGTTCAGGAGATGGGCTAACACAAAGGGAAGGTGGGCTGGGAAGTGGCGATAAGACCAGGCTGAGAGCACACAGGACAGAATTTCAAGGCCTTCTTCATTGCTGTGTTCCTAGCACCTGGCATGGGGAGAAGCTCAAAAATCCGTGTTGAATAAATGAAGCAGTGGGGGAGTCATCTGAATCGTCGGCTTCAGGGAGGTGGAAGAGATGAGCAAGATATGCCTAGGGGGCCTGAAGGTGCCCCAACAACATGCTCCATTTTCTCTCACTGTTTTGACCAGCCAGACAGATTTCCTAACAGGCATGGGGCTCCCCTAGCCCCACATGCCAGCCTCTCATGGAAGCTTGCCTCTTTATAATGGAAAATGCAGATGGAGAGGACTATTTTTTGAGCTACTGGAAGACATCACAGGCAAAACTACTGTTGTGTCCTAGAGATGTGGAGCAGAGGTTCCAGGTTGAATCCTTTTCCATCAATAGCACTGGAGCTGGGGTTCAGCCCAGGTCTGTGGTGGCTCAGTGGTAAAGAATATACCTGCAGTGCAGGACTCACAGGAGTTGTGGGTTCAGTTCTTGGGTTGAGAAGATCCCCTGGAGAAGGGAATGGCAACCCATGCCAGTATTCCTACATGGAGAATTCTATGGACAGAGTAGCCAGGCAGGCTACAGTCCACGTGGTTGCAATAAGTCAGACATGACTGAAGCAATTTAACTTGTGCTTCATCTTGAAGTTCATGTGATGTTCCCCAGCCCTTGCATACTGTGAGGCCAGGAGACCAAGCCTGGACCTAGGTGGTGCTCAAACTGCTGTCCCACCCAGAAGTCTACTGACCCATTCCATGTCTTCTGAGGTGCAGGCTCACTGGGGCATCTTGCAGGGTCTGTGTGCAGAAAGGTGTCATGGGGGGAAGGTGTTTCCTGAAGCTCAAGTAGAGAATATCCATCATCTAGCCTCTCGACTGCCACCAAGAGCCTTGTCAGCACAGGCCATAAGCTTTACCTTCGATTTAGGCAGCTCTAGCGGGTCATCACTCTGTGGAGCCTGCTGGCTATGGTTCTCTTTCAACAAGACAGCACTGTTTCTTCATATGCTCTTATCTCCATTCACTTTTTTACTGTCAGTCATTTTCCTATTGCCTCTCCCCCCACCTACATTTAGTTTCTTTCTTTGTGGTGAATGCAGAAAGCCTTCCCAGAACAAACAAAGCAATAATTAAATCAGTGACTTCCCTGAGGCTCCCCTTCTTGCTACCTGGGTTATTGTGAAGTTTGGGAGATGGATCGATAGCACATTTTCTGCTTTTCAGAACGTGGTGGCTCTCACTTTTAGAGGAGTTATAAGGATTTCACAGACCTGTGAGGGAACGTCTGGGTGCAGGCCTTTGGCTTTGAGCCTCTGATGGTCCTGTCCCAGCCCCTGCAGGGCCTGACCATCCGGCTCTGCCCCAGCACCCAAAGAAGGAACTCCACTGCCCATTTGTTCTTCTTTCCACCAATGAGTTATTCACAGCGCTCGGCTGAGGAATGACTTCTCCAGCTGTGGAGTTATTAGCGTCTGTGGGTAGAGGGGGAGATGGAAGGCCTGCCTGAATTCCTAAGCATGGAAGAGCAAATGTTCCAGTACCCTGACTGCTTACTGCTGGAAAATCAATACCCAAGAGAGAGGCAAATGTTGGTAGAAAGGAAGAATGCTTTTAATCAGGATGCCAGCTATCTGGGGAAATGGTGGACTCAGTATCCCCCTCAAATGAAGATTCTCTTAGGCCATCAAAGTTTTTAAAGGGAAAAAAGGAAGTAAGTTAATCATTGAGATGGGGGTCAGAGTGGTCACCATTCCCCATTGTGTTCAAGCATGTGGATTTCTTGTGATCTTTCTTTCAAAGTTATCTTGTTCACACAGTTTGTTCTAGATATTACTGAAGGGGAAGCAAGGGAATAGATCTGGTCATCTGTTAGTTACTTATTCTTCATTTCTACTTCTTTGATCTAAGAAAAGAATCAAGAGTATAGGCAAGGTATTGTATGATCAAAAGATTTGAAAAGTGTGGTAGGTCAGGATATGAGTAGAGCATGGAGAGAGGGTGCCTGGTTAAAGGTTAGTGACCAGAACAAAGGGACCTCCTGCAGATAGCTCTTTCCTGCAAAGACCACCTTCTGATCTTAGAGAGACAGCAGAGGGTGGTCTTGACTCAGGTTCAAACCCTGGGTTGGGAAGATCCCCTGGAGGAGGGCACAAAAACCCACTCCAGTATTCTAGCCTGGAGAGTCCCGTGGACAGAAGAGCCTGGTGGGCTACAGTCCCTAGTGTAACAAAGAACTGGACACAACTGAAGCAATTTAGCATGCACGCACACATGCATGCACAAGGCCTGGAGGAAAGTCAGGAGTATCGGGGACTAGAGTCTGGAAGCAAAGTAGCCGTGGCTCTTGCTCTGCTTGAAAAATAAATTTCTCTAAGAGGCATAACCTATAAAAACAGGTACAAAATTTATTATCAGAGACACAGCACAAACTGAGGGCACACAGAGACGCAGTTTGTCTAAGACAGAAGCAAGGCAGAGACACAGACCAGGAGAGAAAGGATCTGGGGTCCTCCCTGAAGAGGAAGAGTGCAGGACTGTGTGCTCTGGGGCCGGGGTCTGACTTTGTTCTGCAACTTCACAGTCAAGGGCTAGGACTCTAGGGCTCGGCCTTAGGCTGTCTTCTACAGGGACCAGTTGCTCAGGCCTTTTGTACCCAGTTCCTTTCTCGGCAGAAGGGCAGCAACAGTCTGTGACTCTTAGGCCCATTGACAGAATTCATGGAGGAATGTCTGTCATGGCATCAGCTTGTGATCAAAGTTGGCTAGTTCTTTTCATTCCATTTCCATTCTCCCAGTCGCTGAAGCTCCAGTGTCCTTTCTTCCCAGCCTCCCTTTGCCCACCCTCCCTACCACCCCTCCCCCCAAGTTCTCCAGGGCAAAGGACTAACTTTAACCCCTTTGTACAGCACTTAAGGCTCTCATGATACCCAGAAGCCAGGTGCCTCTCTCCTCATCCCTGAGTTTCTTGGGCTCCAGGATGCATTCCCCATGGTGAACACTGGGCATTGAGTGGGAGGGGCTTGTACCCTTTCAGGTATGAAGCACAGATACCCATGGTTTGCAGACAGAATGCAGTATGTCTGTCATGTTAAAATGTAATGGGGGTGATTAGGATAACCAGGTCTAGAAAGGCTCCTCCTGGGGAGATGGATGCAGGTGAGTAGCTCTGATGGCTGGGATGCTGTGCTGGAAGGACTGCTTGTTGGCAGTCTGATTCAACGCAGAGCCTGGTCCATGGGGCTCTCAGCCCTCAGCTGTTGCCCAGGGAATGCATGAGGGAGGGATGCTTGGCAGGCAGGATTGGGGGTGGCATCTCTGCCTTCAGTCCCTGACCTTCATATGCAACCACCATACTCCTACTGTTGAGCCGAATTATTACTGCTCAGCCTTCAAGGTTCACTCCCAGGGCACCCAAGCCAGGCTGACTCCACCTTGCTCCCTTTTTTCTGGAAGGGCACAAGCACTGGCTGGAGGGTCAGCTCCCAGTGCAGCAACCAGGCCCAGGCACCCCTGTGCCCAGTCAACCTTCACTGCAGCCAGGTGCTGCCCCAGCATCCCCAACAGGAAGGCCGAATGAGGGAGCAGGACTGCTCTGAGTGGACACAGCCCTCCTCCCCCTCCCCATTCAGATGGGGCCCTGCAGGCCTTGTCGCTCCCCTGCGGAAGCTGCACCACCCCGTGCTTGTGGCCCAGCTCTGCAGCTGCACAAGCTGCCCAGCCTTCTAGTGTCTGCCGTCATCTGGTGCCTGACTCCTCTGGGTCTCACTAACTCCCTATGACGCGGGGTCTATGAGGCTGTCCCTATGAGGCTGTCCCTATGAAGCTGTCCTTTGCAGGTGCTGAGAGGACTAGATGGAGAAGTACTCGGAAGGGGTCCAACACGTGGGAGTCCTCAAGCTGTGAGGACAGTGGGGGCACTTGTTGTTCCTTGCCCTGCCCACCCTCCCCACTCCTCCTGCCCCCTGCCTGTGCCCCAACTAGTCAAGGAGGTCATTCGGGAGGGCCCTCACTTGGTGCTGGGTGCAGGCACTTACACACATTGACTTGGGGAATCATGGGGCACCCTCCCCACCTTGAGGGCTGTGCCCCACACAGCTCCCTGTGTAATGGGTATCTCCAAGCCCTCCAGTGCTGTGCAGTTGTCATTTCCAAGCTCCCTAAAACTCAGCCCCTTCCTTCTAAGGAGCTTATAATTTGGTTCGAGAAAACAAAACAAAATTCTCTAAAATATGTAAGTTGATGTTGGTTCAGAAGTGAGCAAGTGGAGGCTGGAGCAGTATGACTGTCTTAGAAGATGGAAGAACTTGGCCTGTGTGAGTCCTTCAGAGCTCCCCTTTAGTGTGGGATGAGCACCTGAGCCCGTGGCTCTCCAGTTCCAGTTCCCACTCCCGCCCTTGCGTCCTGAACCCACAGACCTTTGCCTGCCTGCGTGGTGTGAAGGTCCTGCATGCCTGCTTTGTCACCTCCTTTGGTCTTGCTGTTTATTTCCTCTGCTTGGGATGTCTTACTCCAGCTCTTATTGACTCTTTAAAGACCCAGTCCAAGTGTCTCCTTCTCCAGGAGTTCAGTCGTCTTCCAGGCTGAGTTATGTGCCTCCCTTCTCTGCTGTTACAGCCTCCCTGCAATAGTTCCACTTGCCCGTTTGCCATTCCCATGAAAGGCTACCCCAACTTCATCGTCCAGACGTAATCTCCTGACCCCGTCCTCAGTCCCACCCTGTGTTTCTTTAATCCTCCCCATCTCAGTTCAAGACAGCTCTTTCATATCGCTCAGGAAAAAATCTTTGGAGTCATCTTTGACTCCTTTTTTCCCCTCACACACTTATATTTGATCTGTCAGCAAATCCATAAGTTTTACCTCTAAGATATGACCAAAATGTGACCACTGCTGTCCACCTTTTCTGGCACTGCTCACACCCAGGCCACCACCTTCTGTCACTAGGTTTGGCACCAAGCTCTCACTACTCCTGTCCGTGTGCCCAACCCATGGAGCAGCCTGTAGTGAATTTGCTCAAACCCGAGCAAGGTCATGACATGCTACTGCTCTGCCCAGAGGCTCTCAGGCAGTGGGTCTCGCCCTGCCAGTGCTCAGTAATCCTCCTTTCTGTCCAGGAATGAAACCCACCCACCTACACTCACATTTTCAAAAAACTGTATTATGCTCTGGGTGACATAAAAGAGAAATGGCATGAAAGAAATTTTAATAAAATAAGGTGCATGTCAGTACCATGGCCGTCATGTCTCTACTAGATGACAGAGAAGTTTGGGGGCTGCCTGAGCATCACATAGCCTTGCACACCAATGTAGGGTCTCATCACTGGCAGCAGAAATGGAGGTGTCTGCTGTGGCAATGGGATTTTTCCCAATAGTGAGTAAATCTTGGTAAGGACTTGGGTCAAACGGTTTGCATGGCTTGGCAGATGTTGTTTATTAACTGAAACTTCTCTATCCTTCTAAATAAAATGTGTAAACACTGCTATGTATAAAATAGACAGCTAACAAGAACCTACTATATAGCACAGGGAACTCTACTCAATACTCTGTAATGACCTATATGGGAGAAGAATCTAATCAAGAGTGGATATATGTATGTATATAACTGATTCACTTTGCTGATTACCTGAAACCAACACAACATTGTGAATCAACTATACTCCAGCAAAAACAAAAAGAAAATAAAAGAAAAAATAAAATGTTTAAATGTGCGACACCACCCCTCCTTGGCACTCCTTACTGCTTCCCTGTTTTAACCTTTCCAATTAGTACACATCTCCCTTTGATTTATCTTCTTTATTGCTTATTTTTTGCCTCCTCTCACTCAACGTAAGTTCTATGAGGGCAGAATGTTTGTCTTTTGATTGAATAGTCTCAAGTATACAGAAAGTGCTCAATAAATATCAGTTGAATAGATTAAATTCACTGATGAATGGCATGAAGGAAGCTCTCTGTCTCAGGTCACTTCCCAAGACTAGATTCGAAGGCTGGGTTGCATGTTTGGGCCTCCCTGTGCTGGCAACCGAGATGGCTCTGGTAATTGATGAGCTGAGCCAAATCTTAAAGACTGAATGACAGGGTGCTTGCTTAGTATCCTGCCCTGTAAGGAGGCTGAGACCTGACTTCTGAACTTTGGTTTCTTAGGATGGAGCTGACAGATTTGCCCTGGGGCAGGTTAATGATTGCTCTGTGTTTTTAAAAATTAAAAAAAAAATTTTTCAGGAGAGTGTGTGACCCATTACATTACTTAACTTCTTTTCCCAGCCAATCTCATCAATTAACCTCCACCTTAGTCCTTGGGAAGGAATTGGTATAGCTGTGACTTGTGGGTTTATACTATCTCATGGCTTTTAGTGGCTCCTGGGCCCCGTTGACACCATTTGCCTTCCTTCCACAGAGGGTTTTCATCACAGAAGCAAAGAATCTCAAATCATTCCATGGAAGCTGGCAGTAAACTTCAGAGACCAAAGAAAACTCCATGAGGTGACAAGCCTCGTCTATCTACATGCATGCCTCTTGGTTACCTTGAAGACTTCCAATAAATAATTCATTAAACCAGGCCTGAAAACAGTGAAAATTATTTTTAAATGGAAATCTCCAAAGCACAAAGAAAGGCAGAGGCAGAAGAAAACTGAATGAGGTTGAATTTTGGGGCAAGAGAAAAGCCCTGGCTTTCTCTGTGTCTAGGTAGCATGAGGCTTCCTCCAAGCATGGGGCAACCACTCCTAGATCAGAAATCCAGAGTCTCCCTGGCCCCCACAAGTGGAAGATGTCTGTTCTTGGATGATACACTGAATGTGGCTCCAAAGAGCTGAGGATACACAGCAACCTCACACCTCATGCCACTTGGGCTGAGCCTTCTCAGGATCATAAACTTAGCATCAGCTGCCCTGGCTGACTCAGAATGTAGGCTCCTGACCCATTGTCTGTTAGAGGGTGAGAAGCTAGAAAGGGAGCTGTAGAGCCTTCCCTCTACTCTGGCTCCCCTCCACCTTCTGCTTCTTTCCATTTTAGCACAATTCTTGTTGGCCAGAACCTAGCTGACCCTCCTTTCTAGGCAGGGCTTTTAGAGACGGCTAAGGTCCCTGTTTGGTGCAGTGGCTGTGTAAAGAGGCTGATGGCCAGAGATGGGACAGAAATGAGCATGGAGCTCTTTCCTGGACTGGCACCACCCCTGGGCCTCAATTTGCTCCTCTGTAGAGTGAAAATGCATAGTTGTCTGTGAGGGTTAATGAGACACGTGCACATTGTTTAAGAAGTGCTAGCAATGCTGCTGGGTGGAATGTAACCCCATGGGCTCTGGCTCTCCAGGGACCCCGTGAGTACAAACTGGCCCCAGTTCCATCTTAAAAAGTGAGCAAGCAGCAGAGAAACTAGCCAGAAGCAAAGGTGAGACCCTACAAACACATGCACACGAATACAGACAGACACACACACACACAGACACTCTAACACACACATTCACACAGACTCATGGACCTGCACAAACTGACGCATGGTGAAACACACTCAAGCTGTCACATACTCACTCTCTCTCACACACAGAGCACACTCCCCTGCCTGGGTCTCACCTGGCTTGTGTCCTAGGCTCTCTGTGTCATTATGGATCATACATCACCACCTGGCTTGGCTCCTGTGCACCGCTCCCGCTCCAACATCTGTCCTCCAATCACCATTATCTGGGAAGTTTCTGAACAATAGGTCTCTCAGGATTCTGTGGTTTTGCACAAGACACTTCTCCTACCAGAAAGATCTTTCTACTCTTTTTCACCAGAATCTCTCTTTCTCATGGGGTTCTCAAGTCTTTTTCCCCCAGCTTTTTTGAGATATGGTTGACTTATAAAATTGTGTTCTCACATGCTAAAGCTCTGCTCAAAAGCTGGCTTCTCTGAGAAGCTTCCTTTGGGGCAGCTGGGATGACAGACCCCTCCCATGCTCTGTGAGGTTCCTCCATCACCTGATTCCCTGATCCATGAGCGCCCAGTTGTATCCCACCTTCTGGGCTCTTCATCCCCTGCACGGTCGGTGCCTGCATTTTTCTCGCGACAGCCCCTGAACCTGTCAGTAGGGGGAGCTCTAGGATGTTGAAATGAAAACCCAGGGTCTCCTGGTTTGGGAGACAAGTGTTTCTATCTCTCCATGGTGGCCTAACTGTGAAGTATGGTTTACTTTGGGATTCTGTGTTAAATTTGGCAGGCTGTATGTTGATGCAGAGGCCACTTTTCACTGAAATGCCTAACAAGCACCTGATTAATACTTTTAAAATATCCTAAGCTGAATTCTCCTGATAAAATATCCTAGCTTATTCTCTTGATAATCAGATAGCAGAAAAGATGTGCGATGCCTTTCCTTCTGAGCCGTTCTCACTCTGGGCAATCAAGGAAACAATCCTATTTGTCACAGTACAACGATCTGGGGCTTTGGGAGCCATAATGTATGATTTCATAGCTGTGGTGGATAAATAGCTGTAATTTTCATTAGTCCTCCTTGAGTAAGCTTCCAGCTATACAGAAGGGACAAGGCCTTGAGCAAGATACTGGTCCCTGGGGAAAGGATTATAATTGCCAGCCAGAAAGGAGGAAGGATATGAGGACAAGAGCACAGCAGGCCCAGAAAGCCAGATGAGCCTAAGCTCTGTGGGCAATGGGTGAACTTTGGGCTGTTTCTCTAATAGAGTACTCACCCAAGATAAATGCAAATATACGTCCACACAAAGACTTAGATGGGTTTCCCAGGTGGCACTAGTGGTGAAGAACCTGCTTGTCAATGCAGGCAACATAAGAGACATGGGTTCGATCACTGGGTTGGGAAGATCGCCTGGAAAAGGGCATGGCCACCAATTTCAATATTCTTTTTGTATTAGTAATGTTAAAAAATAATTTATTTATTTTAATTGGAGGCTAATTACCATACAATATTGTAGTGGTTTTTGCCATACATTCACATGAATCAGCCATGGGTGTACATATGTTCCCCATCCTGAACACCCCTCCCACCTCCCTCCCCATCCCATCCTTCAGGGTCATCCCAGTTCACCAGCCCTGAGCACCCTGTCTCATGCATTGAACCTGGACTGGTGATCTGTTTCACATATAATAATATATGTTTCAATGTTATTCTCTCAAATCATCCCACCCTCGCCCTCTCCAACAGAGTCCAAATGTCTGTTCTTTATATCTGTGTCTCTTTTGCTGCCTCGCATATAGGGTCATCATTACCATCTTTCTAAATTTCATATATATGCCTTAGTGTACTGTATTGGTGTTTTTCTTTCTGACTTACTTCACTCTGTGTAATAGGCTCCAGTTTCATCCACCTCATTAAAACTGATTTGAATGCATTCTTTTTAGTTGCTGAGTAATATTCCATTGTGTATAAGTACCACAGCTTTCTTATCCATTTGTCTGCAGATGGACATCTAGGTTGCTTCCATGTCCTAGCTGTTGTAAACAGTGCTGCAATGAATATTGGGGTACATGTGTCTCTTTCAATTCCGGTTTCCTTGGTGTATATGCCCAGGAGTGGAATGGATGGGTCTTATGGCAGTCCAATTTCCAGTTTTTTGAGGAATCTCCACACTATTCTCCATAGTGGCTATACTAGTTTGCATTCCCACCAACAGTGTAAGAGGGTTCCCTTTTCTCCACACCCTCTCCAGCATTTATTGCTTGTAGACTTTTGGATAGCAGCCATTCTGACTGGTGTGAGATGTTACCTCATTGTGGTTTTCATTTGCATTTCTCTGATAATGAGTGATGTTGAGCATCTTTTCATGTGTTTGTTAGCCATCTGTATGTCTTCTTTGGAGAAATGTCTGTTTAGTTCTTTGGTTCATTTTTTATTGGATTATTGATTTTTCTGGAGTTGAGCTGCATGAGCTGCTTGTATATTTTTGAGATTAATTCTTTGTCAGTTGCTTCATTTGCTCTTATTTTCTCCCATTCTGAAGCCGGTCTTTTCACTTTGCTTATAGTTTCCTTCATTGTGCAGAAGATTTTAATTTTAATTAGGTCCCATTTGTTTATTTTTGCTTTTGTTTCCATTACTCTGGGAGGTGGGTCATAGGTGATCCCTGCTGTGATTTATGTCAGAGAGTGTTTTGCCTGTTTTTTTCTATCTAGGAATTTTATAGTTCTGTTCTTACATTTAGATCTTTAATCCATAATGAGTTTATTTCTGTCCATGATGTTAGGAAGTGTTCTAGTTTCATTCTTTTACAAGTGGTTGACCAGTTTTCCCAGCACCACTTGTTAAAGAGATTATCTTTTCTCTCTTGTATATTCTTGCCTCCTTTGTCAAACATAAGGTTCCATAGGTGCATGGATTTATCTCTGGGCTTTCTATTTTGTTCCATTAATCTATATTTCTGTCTTTGTGCTGGTACCATACTGTCTTGATGACCGTAGTTTAGTAGTTTAGTCTGAAGTCAGTCAGGTTGGTTCCTCTAGTCCCATTCTTCCTTCTCAATTGCTTTGGCTATTTGAGGTTTTTTGTATTTCCATACAAATTGTGAAATTATTTGTTCTAGTTCTCTGAAAAATACCATTGGTAGCTTGATAGGGGTTGCATTGAATATAGATTTCTTTGGGTAGTATACTCATTTTCACTATAGTGATTCTTCGGATCCATGAACATGGTATAATTTTCCATCTTTTCTATATATAGGTCTTTTTTTCCTTTAGGTAAATTTATCCCTAAGTATTTTATTCTTTTCTTTGCAATGGTGAATGGAATTGTTTCCTTAATTTCTCTTTCTGTTTTCTCATTATTAGTGTATAGGAATGGAAGGGATTTCTCTGTATTAATTTGGTATCCTGCAACTAATTTTGGTATCCTGCAATTAATTTTGGTATCCTGTATTCATTGATTAGCTCTAGCAATTTTGGAGAAGGAAATGGCAACCCACTCCAGTGTTCTTGCCTGGAGAATCCCAGGGACAGGGGACCCTGGTGGGCTTCTGTCTATGGGGTCACACAGAGTCGGACACGACTGAAATGATGCAGCAGCAGTGCAGCAACAGTAATTTTCTCGTGGAGTCTTTAGGATTTTCTTTGTAGAGGATCATGTTATCTGCAAGCAGTGAGAATTTTACATCTTTTTTTCCAAACTGAATTCCTTTCATTTCTTTCTCTTTTCTGATTGTTGTGGGTAAAACTTCTAAAATTATGTTGAATAGTAGTGGTGAGAGTGGGCATCCTTGTCTTGTTCCTGACTTTAGGGGAAATGCTTTCAATTTTTCACCATTGAGGATAATGTTTGCTGTGGGTTTATCATATATGGTTTTTATTATGTTGAGGTATGTTCCTTCTATGCCTGCTTTCTGGAGGGTTTTTATCATAAATGAATGTTGAATTTTATCAAAGGCTTTTTCTGCATCTATTGAGATAATCATATGGTTTTTATTTTTCAATTTTTTAATGTGGTGTATTACATTGATTGATTTGTGGATATTGAAGAATCCTTGCATTCCTGGGATAAAGCCCACTTGGTCATGATGTATGAAATTTTTAATGTGTTGTTGGATTCTGATTGCTAAAATTTTGTTAAGGATTTTTGCATCTATGTTCACCAGTGATATTGGCCTGTAGTTTTCTTTTTTTGTGGCATCTTTGTCTGGTGTTGGTATTAGGGTGATGGTGGCCTCATAGAATGAGTTTGGAAGTTTACCTTATGCAATTTTCTGGAAGAGTTTGAGTAGGATAGGTGTTAGCTCTTCTCTAAATTTTTGGGAGAATTCACCTGTGAAGCCATCTGTTCCTGGGCTTTTGTTTGCTGGAAGATTTTTGACTATAGTTTTGCTTTCCATGCTTGTGATGGGTCTGTTAATATTTTCTATTTCTTCCTGCTTCAATTTTGGAAGGTTATACTTTTCTAAGAATTCGTCCATTTCTTCCAAGTTGTCCATTTTATTGGCATATAATTATTTATAGTAGTCTCTTATGATCCTTTGTATTTCTGTGCTGTCTGTTGTGATTTCTCCATTTTCATTTCTAATTTTGTTGATTTGATTCTTCTCCCTTTTTTCCTTGATGAGTCCTGGTAATAGTTCCTCTATTTTATTTATCTTCTTAAAGAACAAGCTTTTAGTTTTGTTGATTTTTGCTATAGTCTCTTTTGTTTCTTTATCACTTATTTCTGCCTTAATTTTAAAGATTTCTTTCCTTCAACTAATCCTGGGGTTCTTCATTTCTTCTTTTTCTAGTTGCTTTCATTGTAAAGTTAGGTTATTTACTGATTTTTCTTTTGTTTCTTGAGGTAAGCTTGTATTGCTATGAACCTCCCCCTTAGCACTACTTTTACTGAATTCCATAGGTTTTGGGTTGTTGTGTTTTTATTTTCATTTGTTTCCATATATATTTTGATTTCTTCTGTGTTTTGTTGGTTATTTAGAAGAGTGCTGTTTAGGCTCCATATGTTTACATTTTTAATTGTTTTTTCCTGTTCAGTTCAGTTCAGTTGCTCAGTCGTGTCTGACTCTTTGTGACCCCATGAATCACAGCACGCCAGGCCTCCCTGTCCATCACCAACTCCCAGAGTTCACTCAAACTCATGTCCATCGAGTCGGTGATGCCATCCAGTCATCTCATTCTCTGTCGTCCCCATCTCCTCCCACCCCCAATCCCTCCCAGCATCAGAGTCTTTTCCAGTGAGTCAACTCGTTGCATGTAGTTGCCATCTAATCCTTTCACATTGTTATCAGAAAGATGCTTGAAACGATTTCAATCTTTTTGAATTTATCATGGCTAGAGTTATGGCCCAGGAGGTGATCTATCATGGAAAAACTTCCATGTGCACTTGAGAAATAGATGAAATTCATTGTTTTGGGGTGAAATGTCCTATAGATATCTATTAGGTCTAACTGGTCCCTTGTATCATTGAAAGTTTGTGTTTCCTTGCTAATTTTCTGTTTAGTAGATCTACCCATAGGTGTGAGTGGGGTATTGAAGTCTCCCACTATTATTGTGTTACTGTTAATTTCCCCTTTCATACTTGTTAGCATTTGCCTTACATATTGCGGTGCTCCTATGTTGGGTGTATATATATTTATAATTGTAGTATCTTCTTCTTGGATTGATCCTTTGATCATTATGCAGTGTCCTTCTTTGTCTCTTTTCACGGCCTTTATTTTAAAGTCTATTTTATCTGATATGAGTATTGTTACTCCTGCTTTCTTTTGGTCTCCATTTGTGTGAAATGTTTTTTTCCAGCCCTTCACTTTCAGTCTGTATGTGTCCCTCATTTTGAGGTGAGTCTCTTGTAGACAGCATATATAGGGATCTTGTTTTTGTATCCATTCAGCCAGTCTTTGTCTTTTAGTTGGGGGATTCAACCCATTTACATTTAAAGTAATTATTGATAAGCAGGATCCTATTGCCATTTACTTTGTTGTTTTGGGTTTGAGTTTATACACCTTTTCTGTTTTTCCTGTCTAGAGAAGATCCTGTAACATTTGTTGAGGAGCTGGTTAGGTGGTGCTGAATTTTCTCAGCTTTTGCTTATCTGTAAAACTTTTGATTTCTCCTTCATATTTGAATGAGATCCTTGTTGGTATAGTAATCTGGGTTGTAGGTTTTTCTCTTTCATCACTTTAACTATGTCCTGCCATTCCCTTCTGGCTTGAAGAGTTTCTGTGGAAAGACCAGCTGTTATCCTTATGGGAATCCCCATGTATATTAATTGCTGCTTTCCCTTGTTGCTTTTAATATTTGCTCTTTGTGTTTAATCTTCATTAATTTCATTAATGTGTCCTGGGGTGTTTCTCTTTGGGTTTATCCTGCTTGGACTCTCCAGGTTTCTTGGACTTGGGTGACTATTTCCTTCCCCATTTTAGGGAAGTTTTCAACTATTATCTCCTCAAGTATTTTCTCATGGCATTTCTTTTTGTCCTCTTGTTCTGGGACTCCTGTGATTTGAATGTTGGGGCATTTAACATTGTCCCAGATGTCTGAGGTTGTCCTCATTTCTTTTAATTATTTTTCCTTTTTTCCTCTCGGCTTCATTTATTTCCACCATTCTATCTTCCACCTCATTTATCCTATCTTCTGCCTCCGCTATTCTACTGTTGGTTCCCTCCAGAGTGCTTTTGGTCTCAGTTTTTGCATTATTCATCATTGATTGACTCTTTTTTATTTCTTCCGGGTCCTTGTTAAACATTTTTTCCATCTTCTCAATCCTTGTCTCTAGTTTATTTGTAACTCCGTTTTGTTTTCAAAATTTTGGATCATCATCTTTACTATGATTAATCTGAATTCTTTTTCAGGTAAACTCCCTATCTCCTCCTATTTTGTTTGTTTTGGTGGGCATTTATCATGTTCCTTTACCTGCTGATTATTTATCCTCCTTTTCATTTTCTTTAAATTGTTGTGTTTGGGGTGGCCTTTCTGTAGGCTGGAAGTTTGTAATTCCTCTTTACTGTGGAGGTTCCTCCCTGTGGGTGGGGTTGGACGATTGGCTTGTCAAAGTTTCCTGGTTAGGGAATTTGTGTCTGTGTTCTGGTGTGTGGATCTGGATCTCTTCTCTCTGGAGTACAATGAAATGTCCAGTAGTGAGTTTTGAGGTGTCTGTGGGTTTGGTGTGACTTTGGGCAGCCTATATATTAATGCTCAGGCCTGTGTTCTGTGTTGCTGGAGAATTAGCATGGTATGTCATGCTCTGGAACTTGTTGGCTCTTTGGTGGAGCTTGGCTTCAGTGTATGTATGGAGGCTTTTGGATGAGTTCTTGTTGATTAATGTTCCCTGGAGTCAGGAGTTTTCTGGAGTTCTCAAGTTTTGGATTTAAGTCTCCTGCCTCTGGCTTTCCAGTATTATTCTTACAGTAGCCTCAGGGCTTCTCCATCCATCCACCACAGATGATAAATCATCTAGATTAATGGTGAAAAGATTCTGCACAGTGAGGGACACCCAGAGAGGTTCACAGTGTTACATGGAGAAGAGAAGAGGGAGGGGGGAGATAGAGGTGACCAGGAGGAGAAGAGTAAGTGAGTGAAGTTGCTCTGTTGTGTCCAACTCTTTGCGACCCCATGGACTTTAGCTTACTTGGTTCCTCCATCCATGGGATTTTCCAGGCAAGAATACTGGAGTGGGTTGACATTTCCTTCTGCTAGAGATCTTCCTTACCCAGGGATTGTACCCGGGTCTCTGGCATTGTAGGCAGATGATTTAGTGTCTGAGCCACCAGGAGAAGTTCAGTTCAGTTCAGCTCAGTTCAGTCACTCAGTCGTGTCTGACTCTTTGCGACCCCATGAATCATAGCATGCCAGGCCTCCCTGTCCATCACCAACTCCTGGAGTTCACTCAAACTCATGTCCATTGAGTCGGTGATGCCACCCAGCCATCTCATTCTCTGTCGCCCCCTTCTCCGTCGCCCCCTTCTCTTCCTGCCCCCACTCCCTCCCAGCATCAGAGTCTTTTTCCAGTGAGTCAACTCTTCACATGAGGTAGCCAAAATATTGGAGTTCCAGCTTTAGCATCAGTTCTTTCAATGAACACCCAGGACTGATCTCTTTTAGAACAGACTGGTTGGATCTCCTTGCAGTCCAAGGGACTCTCAAGAGTCTTCTCCAGCACCACAGTTCAAAAGCATCAATTCTTCAGTGCTCAGCTTTCTTCACAGTCCAACTCTCACATCCATACATGACCACTAGAAAAACCATAGCCTTGACTAGACGGACCTTTGTTGGCAAAGTAATGTCTCTGCTTTTTAACATGCTATCTAGGTTGGTCATAACTTTCCTTCCAAGGAGTAAGTGCCTTTTAATTTCATGGCTGTAATCAGCATCCACAGTGATTTTGGAGCCCCCCAAAATAAAGTCTGACACTGTTTCTACTGTTTCCCCATCTATTTCCCATGAAATGACAGGTCCACATGCCATGATCTTCATTTTCTGAATGCTGAGCTTTCAGCCAACTTTTTCACTCTCCTCTTTCACTTTCATCAAGAGGCTCTTTAGTTCCTCTTCACTTTCTGCCATAAGGGTGGTGTTATCTGCATATCTGAGGTTATTGATATTTTCCTGGCAAGCTTGATTCCAGCCTGTGCTTCTTCCAGCCCAGCATTCCTCATGATGTCCTCTGCATATAAGTGAAATAAGCAGGGTGACAATATACAACCTTGACGTACTCCTTTTCCTATTTGGAACCAGTCTGTTGTTCCATGTCCAGTTCTGAATGTTGCTTCCTGAGTCAAAAGGGGAGAGAGCAATCTAGCCAGTAATCAATTCCCTATGTGCTCTTCAGAGTTCAGGACACCCAGAGAGGTTCATGGAGTTACATATAGAAGAAGAGGGAGGAGAGAGATAGAGATGGCCAGGAGGAGAAGAAGGGAAATCAAAAGGGGAAAGACCAATCTAACCAGTAATCGGTTCCCTAAGTGTTCTCTACAGCCTGGAACACCCAGAGAGATTAGCAGAGCTAAGTAGAGAAGAGAAGGGGGAGGGAGGAGATAGAGGTGACCTGGGGGAGAAAAGGGAGAGTCAAAAGGGGAGAGAACAATCAAGCCAGTAATCACACTCCTAAGTAAAAATGGGTACTGAAGATTGTATTCTTAAAGGTACAAAATTGATAAAAAGTACCAAAATGCAAAGATTAAAAATCTAGAGTAGAGGTTAGACTCTCAAAAATACAATATTAAAAATACAAAGCAAAATCAATCACAAAAATTATAAAAGAATATATATGAAATTTGCTTTAAAAATAGGGTCTTTTTTTCAAGGTAACAATAGGTTATAAAAATGAAAATTAAAGGAGTAGTAAAGAACTTAAAAATAAAAAAAATTAAAAAATGATAATAGTAATAATATATCTAGGATTTTCTCTGGAGATTTTGAGGGCAGTGTGGGGTCAGTTCATTTTCAGATAGTTCCTTGTTCCGGCTTATACCTTTTCTCAAGGTCTATAGGTCCCTTCCAATGCTTCAGTTCAGTTCAGTTCAGTTCATTCGCTCAGTCGTGACCGACTCTTTGCGACCCCATGAATCAAAGCACATCAGGCCTCCCTGTCTATCACCAGCTCCCGGAGGTCACTTAAACTCATGTCCATCGAGTCGGTGATGCCATCCAGCCATCTCATTCTCTGTCGGCCCCTTCTCCTCCCTCCCCCAATCCCTCCCAGCATCAGAGTCTTTTCCAGTGAGTCAACTCTTCGCATGAGGTGGCCAAAGTTTTGGAGTTTCAGCTTTAGCATCAATGCTTAGTCAACGCTAATTACAGGTTTTAATCTGTTGCAACTGTCACTTCCAGAGTGGTTCCCTCTTCTTTGTTTATTTTGGTTTCCTCTGTTTGCAAGTCACTTTGGTGTCTAATTTTGCCCTGACACAAGGGGGTGAAGGTGGTCATTTATTTAGGCTCACTTGTTCAGTTATGCTGAACAAGGGGACAGGAGAACACTGCAAACAAATATCACTGGCTTGTGTGGGGAGTGCTTGTAGTGTATGGACCACACTGGGGTTGCCTCAGCTCACAGAGGCGTGTGCTTTCTCAGTCTACACTGCTCAGGCTCCAGGTTGCTCTGCAGGGGAACTGTCCAAAGTGGGTCCTGGGTTGCATGTACTTCCCAGGTCTGAGCCGCTCAGGTTCAGGTTCTTGGGTGCTCCACAAAGGCACAGACTCGGTTGGGCCTGCGCTTTGTGCCTTGCCCAGGTCCGAGGAGCTCAGGCGACCAGGTTCTTGGTGAGTGCACTGTCCCAGGGGAGACGTGCATCTTAATCAACTCCCTGGTCCTCGCAGCTTGATTTCCCGGTGCGCCACGAGAGTGCCATCTCAGGTGTGCCATGTGTTTCCTCTGGGGAGTTGATCTCTGGCTGCGACCCTCCAGGCAGATGTCAACCATCCAGGATTCCAGGAAGACTTGGTTAGCAGCTGGGAGACTGCTCATAGTTTGGTGGAGGATGCTGTCTCAAGGTCCAAGATTGTCCCTTGCCTTCTGGCTCTGGCTGTCCCAGGCCTGCCTCTCTGCCTCTGACAGGGGGAAGGGCCAGTCCGCAGCTCACTAGCTCTCCTTTGGTAGTTGCTCAATCCTTTGTTCTGTGAGCGGGCCAGACTGTGCCTTCGGTTAGAGCTTTTCATGGGAAAGTTCTCTCTCGCTCTCTTTTTTCTCTCTCTCCTGCTGTCCCACAGTTTGGGTTGCTATCTCACGTTAGCTCCCTCAGATTGTGCTCAGGGCATTTAGGCCTGGTCCTTACCCTAAGCATGCAACCTGCGCCTCCCTGTCCAGCCCCAGCTTGCTGGTGGTCTATGCGAGCATCTGGGCTCCTTCTCAGCTGGGAGTTGTGGTCAGATGCCTATTCTGTGGGTTTTTTTCTTTTTTCTTTTCTCCCGGTTATGTTGCCCTCTGAGATTCCAAAACTCCCCACAGGCCCACTGGTGAGAGACTTTCCTGCTGTTTAGAAACTTCCCCTCCTTCATGACTCCCTCCCTGGGACAGGTCTCCATCCTTAATTCTTTTGTGTCTCTTTTGTCTTTGATATTTTGTCCTACGTCCTTTCAAAGAGAATGGGCTTCCTTTCTGGGTGCCTGGTGTCCCCCGCCAGCATTAAAAATTTGTTCTGTGGAAGTTGCTCAGCATTCAAATAATCCTTCAATGAATTTGTAGGGGAGAAAGTGGTCTCCCTGTCTTATTCCTCTGCCATCTTAGGACCGCTATTCCACTCCAGTATTCTTGCCTGGAGAATCCCATGGACAGAGGAGCCTGGATGGCTACAGTCCATAGGGTTGCACAGAGTTGGACATGACTGAAGATATGCACACAGGCACGCAAGGATTTATACAAGGCCACTCATAGCAACTTCATGTATAGCAGCTCAAAATGGAAAACAACTTGTGTCTATCAATAGATGACTGTGCGAGCTATTTCCATACATTGGAATATTGCTCAGCAATAAAAAAGAATGTATTATTGACATGTGCAGCGAAAAAAAAAAAAGACTAAGTATTATACTGAGTGAAAGACACCATACTCAATATAATGTTTTGTCATTCCAGGTATCTGAAGCTGAAGAACTGGCAAATATAGTCTCTCCTGGTAAAAATCAGTACAGTGATTGCCTTGTGAAGCCAAAGCTAGACTGGGCCAGATCATGAAAGGGCTTTCAGGATACCGGGATGCTCTGTGTCTTGATTCAGACCACAGTTATGTGAATGCGTACATCTTCCAAAATTAAAGGTACACTTAAAATTTGTGCAATTGCTGCATGTAAAATGAAAACTTATCATGTCTGCAGATGCATGTTTAAATGAACTCAGAAACCTGGCTGTCAGAAGGAGATTTATAAAGCAAACACCTTCTTTTGTTTGTCAGACATGTAAGGCTGGAGCATACATATTTATTAAAGCTGGATTCACCTGCATAGGATGGGATATTTGCATAATCACCTCCAGATCCTTCTTTCCTAGGTGAATTTTCAGAAGGCACATGTTGGTAGAGTGAGCTGTAGCCCTTGGGATGGAAGGGGATTTAATCTTCATTTCTACTTGGTGTAGAAATGAGTGAGGCTCTGGCTCCCAGATTCTCAGGCCAACCCTCCCTGGTGCTGAGACTGCCAGAGGCCCACTTGGGCTTCTAGGACCAATCTGAGCTGAGGCTGAGAAACCCAGGGTATCCAGGCCTACTCAACATCCAGCCTTTCCTGTGACTATCTGGGTCCCACAGTTGATAATGGGACCCTCACCTCATTCCCTCTGTGTGTCCTTTGGATAATAATAGTAAGAGTTTAATAATAATAATGGCTTCCCTGGTGGCTCAATAGTAAAGAATCCACCTGCCAAGCAGGAGACATGGCTTGAATTCCTGGGTCAGGAAGATCCCCTGGAGGAGGAAATGCAACACATTTCAGTATTCTTACCTTGGAAATCCAATGGACAGAGGAGCCTGGCAGACTGCATTCCAGGGGATTGCAAAGAATTGGACATGGGGGGCGGCCCGAAGATGGCAGAGGAATAGGATGGGGAAACCACTTTCTCCCCCACAAATTCATTGAAAGATCATTTGAATGCTGAGAAAATAACAGAAAACAACTTCTGAATGCTGACGGAGGACACTAGGCACCCAGAAAGGCAGCCCATTGTCTTCGAAAGGGGGTAGGACAAAATATAAAAGATAAAAAGACAGACAAAAAAGTTAGGGGTGGAGACCCGTCCCAGGGAGGGAGTTGTAAAAATGGAAAAGTTTCCAAACGGCAGGAAACCCTCTCACCAGCGGGTCTGTGGGGAGATTTGGAATCTCAGAGGGCAGCATAACCGGGAGGAAAAATTAAATAAATAAAACCCACAGATTACGCTCCTAACTGGAACTCCCAGTGGAGAAGTAGCCCAGACACTTGCATCTACCACCAGCAAGTGGGGGCAGGACAGGGAGGGGTGAGCTGCATTGTTTAGGGTAAGGACTGGGCCTAAATGCCCTGAGGGCAATCTGAGGGAAATAATGTGAGATAGCAACCCAAATTGTGGGATAGCCAGAGAGACAGATAAAAAAAAAGAGGAAAGAGAGAGAACTTTCCTGTGAAAAGCTCTAACCTACAGACTGGTTCCAAATAGGAAAAGGAGTACGTCAAAGTTGTATATTGTCACCCTGCTTATTTAACTTATATGCAGAGAACATCATGAGGAACGCTGGGCTGGAAGAAGCACAAGCTGGAATCAAGATTGCCGGGAGAAATATCAATAAGCTCAGATAAGCAGATGACACCACCCTTATGGCAGAAAGTGAAGAGGAACTGAAGAGCCTCTCGATGAAAATGAAAGAGGAGAGTGAAAAGGTTGGCTTGAAGCTCAAATTCAGAAAACTAAGATCATGGCATGTGGTCCTGTCACTTCATGGGAAATAGATGGGGAAACAGTGGAAACAGTGTCAGACTTTATTTTTTGGGCTCCAAAATCACTGTGGATGCTGATTTCAGCCATGAAATTAAAAGACGCTTACTCCTTGGGAGGAAAGTTATGACCAACCTAGATAGCATACTAAAAAGCAGAGACATTACTTTGCCAATAAAGGTCCGTCTAGTCAAGGCTATGGTTTTTCTAGTGGTCATGTATGGATGTGAGAGTTGGATGTGAAGAAAGCTGATCGCGGAAGAATTGATGCTTTTGAACTGTGGTGTTGTAGAAGACTCTTGAGAGTCCCTTGGACTGCAAGGAGATCCAACCAGTCCATTCTAAAGGAGATCAGTCCTAGGTGTTCATTGGAAGGACTGATGTTGAAACTGAAGCTCCAATACTTTGGCCACCTCATGCGACGAGTTGACTCACTGGAAAAGACTCTGATGCTGGGAGGGATTGGGGGCAGGAGGAGAAGGGGATGACAGAGAATGAGATGGCTGGATGGCATCACCGACTCGATGGACATGAGTTTGAGTGAACTCTGGGAGTTGGTGATGGACAGGGAGGCCTGGCCTGCTGTGATTCATGGGGTTGCAAAGAGTTGGACACGACTGAGCAACTGAACTGACTAAAGGCACTGCTGGGCCGCTCACAGAACAAAGGACTGAGCAAATACCAGAGGAGAGCTAGCTGGCAGCAGGCTGGACCATACCCAGCCAGAGGCTGAGAGAAGGCATGGGACAGACAGAGCTAAAAGGCAAGGGGCAAACTCATCCCCAGAGATAGCATCCTCCACGAAACTGTGAACAGTCTCCCAGTTGCTAACCAACTCTTCCTGGGACCCTGGATGGCTGACTTTTGCCAGGAGGATTGCAGCCAGAGATCACCTTCCCAGAGGAGACACACGGCACACCTGAGATGGCACTCCCGCTGCACACCCAGGAAACTGAGAGGCTGGGACCGGGGAGGTGATAAGACACACTACCCCACCTGGGGAGTGTGCACTCGCCAAGCACCTGGTCACCTGAGCTGCTCGGACCTGGGGAGGCCACAAAACGCAGGCCCAATCGAGTCTGTGCCTTTGTGGAGTTCCCAAGAACCTGAACCTGAGCGCTTAGACCTGGGAAGTGCATGCAACACAGGCCCCACCTTAGACAGGTCCCCTGCAGAGCAACCTGGAGCCTGAGCAGTGTAGACTGGAAAAGCACGCCCGCCATTAGCAGGGTCAAACGCAGCGTGGCCCAGACACTAAGCACTCCCCACACATGCCAGTGATATTTGTTTGCAGTGTTCCTCCCTGCCACAGCACAACTGAACAAGTGAGCCTAAATAAATGACCACCTTGTCTCCTTGTGTCAGGCCGGAAGTTAGATGGTGAAGAGACTTGCAAACAGAGGAAGCCAAAATAAACAAATAAGAGGGAACTGCTCTGGAAGTGATGGGTGCAACAGATTAAAACACTGTAGTTAGCATTGGCTACATTGGAAGGGACCTAAACACCTTTCCGTTCCATTCTGTCGCTCAGTCGTGTCCGACTCTATGCGACCCCATAGACTGTAGCCTACCAGTCTTCTCCGTCCATGGGATTCTCCAGGCAAGAGTACTGGAGTGGGTTACCATTTCCTTCTCCAGGGGATCTTCCCGACCCAGGGATCGAACCCAGGTCTCCCGCATTGGAGGCAGACGCTTTAACCTCTGAGCCACCAGGGAAGCCCCTATACACCTTTAGCAGAAGTATAAGCTTGAACAAGGAACTATCTGAAGCTGAACTGACCCCATATTGCCCTCAACAACTCCAGAGAAATTCCTAGATATATTGTACTATTATCATTAAAATTAAAAAAAAATTATGTTCTTTATTACACCTTAATTTTCATTTTAAAAACCTACTATTTTCTTGAATAAAAAAAGACCCTATTTTTAAAGCAAATTTCATATATTTTAAAAATAACTTTTGTGATTTTTTTAATATTGTATTTTTGAGAGTCTAACATCTACTCTAGATTTTTAATCTTTGCTTTTTGATATTTGTTATCAATTTTGTATCTTTAAGAATACAATCTTCAGTACCCATTTTTACTTAGGAGTGTGATTACTGGCTTGATTGTTCTCTCCCCTTTTGACTCTCCCTTTTCTCCCCCAGGTCACCTCTATCTCCTCCCTCCTTCTTCTCTTCTCTACTTAGCTCTGCTAATCTCTCTGGGTGTTCCAAGCTGTGGAGAACACTTAGGGAAGAGATTACTGGCTGGATTGCTCTCTCTGCTTTTGATTTTGCCTCTTCTCCTCTTGGTTACCCCTATCTTCCTCCTCCCTCTTCTGTTCCCCATGTAGCTCTGTGAACCTCTCTGGGTGTCCCTCATAGTGGAGACTATTTTCACTATTAGCCCAAATATTTTATCATTGGTCCAGTATGGATGGAGAAGACTTGAGGATACTGTTAGAATAAGATGGCAAGGCAAAGACAGGAGGCTTAAATCCAAAACTTGAGAACAGCAGAAAACTCCTGTTTCCAGGGAACATTAATCGATGAGAGCTCATCCAAAAGCCTCCATACCTAAGCTGAAACCAAGCTCCACCCAAGAGCCAACAAGTTTCAGAGTAAGACATACCAAACTAATTCTCCAACAAAGCAGGAACATAAACCTGAGCATTAAAATACAAGTGGCCAAAAGTCACACCAAACCCATAGACACCTCAAAAATCACTACTGGACACTTCATTGCACTCCAGAGAGAAGAGATCCAGCTCCACACACTAGAACACCAACACAATTTCCCTAAACAGGAAACCTTGACAAGCCACTCATTCAACCCCACCCATAGGGATGAGTCTCCACAATAAAGAAGAACCACAAACTTCCAGCATACAGAAAGGCCACCTCAAACACAGCAACCTAAATAAGATGAAAAGGCAGAGAAATATTCAGCAGGTAAAGGAACATGATAAAAGCACACCAAACCAAACCAAAGAGGAAGAGATAGGGAGTATACCTGAAAAAGAATTCAGAATAATGCTTAAAGATGATCCAAAATTTTGAAAACAAAATGGAGTTACAGATAAATAGTCTGGAGACAAGAACTGAGAAGATGCAAGAAAAGTTTAACAAGGACCTAGAAGAATTAAAAAAGAGTTAATCAATAATGCATGATGCAATAACTGAGATCAAAAGCACTCTGGAGGGAACCAACAGTAGAATAGTGGAGGCAGAAGATAGGATAAGTGAGGTGTAAGATAAAATGGTGGAAATAAATGAAGCAGAAAGAGTAAAGAAAAAAGAATTAAAAGAAATGAGGACAACTTTAGAGACCTCTGGGACAATGTCAAACTCCCCAACATTCAAATCATAGGAGTCCCAGAAGAAGAAGAAAAAAAGAAATGCCATGAGAAAATACTTGAGGAGATAACAGTTGAAAACTCCCATAAAATGGGGAAGGAAATAGCCACCCAAGTCCAAGAATCCCAGAGAGTCCCAAACAGGACAAACCCAAAGCAAAACACCCCAGGACACATATTAATCAAATTAATGAAGATCAAACACAAAAATCAAATATTAAAAGCAGCAAGGGATAAACAACAAATAACTCACAAGGGGATCCCCATAAGGATAACAGCTGATCTTTCAATAGAAACTCTTCAAACCAGAAGGTAATGGCAGGGCATACTTAAAGTGGTGAAAGAGAGAAACCTACAACCCAGATTACTATACCAGCAAGGGTCTCATTCAAATATGAAGGAGAAATAAAAAGCTTTACAGACAAGCAAAAGCTGAGAGAATTCAGCACCACCTAATCAGCTCCTCAACAAATGTTAAAGGATCTTCTCTAGACAGGAAAAACAGAAAAGGTGTATAAACTCGAACCCAAAACAACAAAGTAAATGGCAATGGGATCCTGTTTATCAATAATTGCCTTAAATGTAAATGGGCTGAATGCCCCAACCAAAGGACAAAGACTGGCTGAATGGATACACAAACAGGACTCCTATATATGCTGTCTACAAGAGATCCATCTCGCAACAAGGGACTCATAGAGACTGAAAGTGAAGGGCTGGAAAAAGATATTCCACACAAATAGAGACCAAAAGAAAGCAGGAGTAGCAATACTCATATCAGATAAAAGAGACTTTAAAATAAAGGCTGTGAAAAGAGACAAAGAAGGACACTACATAATGATCAAAGGATCAATCCAAGAAGAAGATATAACAATTATAAATATATATGCACCCAACATAGGGGCACTGCAATATGTAAGACAAATGCTAATAAGTGTGAAAGTGGTAGTTAACAGTAACACAATAATAGTGGGAGACTTTAATAACTCACTCACACCTATGGGTAGATCAACTAAACAGAAAATTAACAAGGAAACACAAACTTTTAATGATAGAAGGGACCAGTTAGACCCAAGTGATATCTATAGGACATTTCACCCCGAAACAATGAATTTCACTTTTTTTTCAAGTGCACAACCTTCTCCAATATAGGTCGCATCCTGGGCCATAAATCTAGCCTTGGTATATTCAAAAAAATTGAAATTTTCTCAAGCATCTTCTTTGATCACAATGCGGTAAGATTAGATGTCAACTACAGGAAAAAAAAAGAACTTAAAAATACAAACACATGGAGCCTAAACAACACGATTCTGAATAACCAAAAAATCAGAAAAGAAATCAAAAGAGAGATCAAAATATGCATAGAAACAAATGAAAATGAAAACACAACAACCCAAAACCTGTGGGATTCAGTAAAAGCAGTGCTAAGGAGAGGCTTCATAGCAATACATGCCTACCTCAAGAAACAGGAAAAAACCAAATAAATAACCTAACTGTACACCTAGAGCAACTAGAATGAGAAGAAATGAAACACCCCAGGGTTAGTGGAAGGAAAGAAATCATAAAAAATTAGGGCAGAAATAAATGCAAAAGAAAGAAAGGAGACCATAGCCAAAATCAACAAAGTTAAAAGTTGGTTCTTTGAGAAGATAGAAGGAACATACCTCAACACAATAAAAGCCATATATAATAAACTCACATCAAACATCATCCTCAATGGTGAAAAATTGAAAGCATTTTCCCTAAAGTCAGGAACAAGACAAGAATGCCCACTCTCACCACTACTATTCAACATAGTTTTTGAAGTTTTGGCCACAGTAATAAGAGAAGAAAAAGAAATAAAAGGAATCCAGACTGGAAAAAAGAAGTAAAACTTTCACTGTTTGCAGATGACATGATCCTCTACATAGAAAACCCTAAAGACACCACCAGAAAATTAATAGAGCTAATCAATGAATATAGTTATGTTGCAGGAAACAAAATTAACACACAGAAATCCCTTGCATTCCTATACACTAATAATGAGTAAACAGAAAGAGAAATTAAGGAAACAATTCTATTCACCATTGCAACTAAAAAAATAAAATACTTAGGAATAAATCTACCTAAAGAAACAAAAGACCTATATGTAGAAAACTATAAAACACTGATGAAAGAAATCAAAGATGACACAAATAGATGGAGAAATATACCATGTTCTTGGATCCGAAGAATCAATATAGTGAAAATGAGTATACCACCCAAACAAATCTATAGATTCCATGCAATCCCTATCAAGCTACCGATGGTATTTTTCAGAGAACTAGAATAAATAATTTCACAATTTGTATGGAAATAAAAAAAAAAATCTCGAATAGTCAAAGCAATCTTTAGAAAGAGGAATGGAACTGGAGGAATCAGCCTGCCTGACTTCAGGCTCTACTACAAAACTACAGTCATCAAGACAGTATGATACCAGTACAAAGACAGAAATATAGATCAATGGAACAAAATAGAAAGCCCAGAGATAAATCCACACACCTATGGACACCTTATTTTTGACAAAGGAGGCAAGAATACAGAAAGGAGAAAAGGCAATCTCTTTAACAAGTGGTGCTGGGAAAACTGGTCAACCACTTGTTAAAGATTGAAACTAGAATACTTTCTAACACTATACACAAAAATAAACTCAAAATAGACTAAAGATCTAAACAGAAGACCAGAGTTATAAAACTCCTAGAGGAAAACATAGGCAAAACACTCTTTGACCTAATCATAGCAGGATCCTCTATGATTCACCTCCCAGAGTAGTGGAAATAAATGCATAAAAAAACCCCAACAAATGGGACCTAATTAAACTTTTTAAAAAATTTATTTTAATGGAGGCTAATTACTTTACAATATTATATTGGTTTTGCCATACACTGACATGAATCTGCCCCGGGTGCACATGTGTTCCCCTTCTTGAACACCCCTCCCACCTCCCTCCTCTCCTTATCCTCCCTCCAGGTCATCCCCGTGCACCAGCCTCGAGCATCCTGTATCATGCATCGAAACTGGACTGGCGATTTGTTTCACATATAATAATATACATGTTTCAATGCCATTCCCCCAAATCACCCCACCCTTGCCCTCTCCAACAGAGTCCAAAAGATTGTTCTATACATCTGTGTCTCTTTTGCTTTCTCATATACAGGGTTATTGTTACCATCTTTCTAAATACCGTATATATGCGTTAGTATACTGTATTGGTGTTTTTCTTTCTGGCTTACTTCACTCTGTATAATAGGCTCCAGTTTCATCCACCTCATTAGAACTGATTCAGATGTATTCTTTTTAACTGCTGAGTAATACTCCATTGTGTATATGTACCACAGCTTTCTTATCCATTTATCTGCAGATGGACATCTAGGTTGCTTCCATGTCCTCGCTATTATAAACAGTGCTGCAATGAATATTGGAGTACATGTGTCTCTTTCAATTCTGGTTTCCTCGGTGTGTATGCCCAGGAGTGCGATTGCTGGATCATATGGCAGTTCTATTTCCAGTTTTTTTTTTTAAGAAATCTCCACACTGTTCTCCATAGTGGCTGTACTAGTTTGCATTCCCACCAACAGTGTAAGAGGGTTCCCTTTTCTCCACATCCTCTCCAACATTTATTGCTTGTAGACTTTTGGATAGCAGCCATTCTGGCTGGCGTGAAATGGTACCTCGTTGTGGTTTTGATTTGCATTTCTCTGATTATGAATGATGTTGAACATCTTTTCATGTGTTTGTTAGGCATCTGTGTCTTCTTTGGAGAAATGTCTGTTTAGTTCTTTGACCCATTTTTTGATTGGGTCGTTTATTTTTCTGGAATTGAGCTGCAGGAGTTGCTTGTATATTTTTGAGATTAATCCTTTGTCAGTTGCTTCATTTGCTATTATTTTCTCTAATTCTGAAGGCTGTCTTTTCACCTTGCTTATAGTTTCCTTTGCTGTGCAGAAGCTTTTAATTTTAATTAGGTCCCATTTGTTTATTTTCGCTTTTATTTCCAATATTCTGGGAAGTGGGTCATGGAGGATCCTGCTGTGATTTATGTCGGAGAGTGTTTTGCCTATGTTCTCCTCCAGGAGTTTTATAGTTTCTGGCCTTACATTTAGATCTTGAATCCGTTTTGGGTTTATTTTTGTATATGGTGTTAGGTAGTGTTCTAGTTTCATTGTTTTACAAGTGGTTGACCAGTTTTCACAGCACCACTTGTTAAAGAGATTGTCTTTTCTCCACTGAATATTCTTTGTCAAAGATAAGGTGTCCATAGGTGCATGGATTTATCTCTGGGCTTTCTATTTTGTTCCATTGATCTATATTTCTGTCTTTATGCCAGTACATACTGTCTTGATGACTGTGGCTTTGTAGTAGAGCCTGAAGTCCGGCAGGTTGATTCCCCAGTTTCATTCTTCTTTCTCAAGATTGCTTTGGCTATTCGAGGTTTATTGTATTTCCATACAAATTGTGAAATTATTTGTTCTAGCTCTGTGAAAAATACCGTTGGTTACTTGATAGGGATTGCATTGAACCTATAAATTACTTTTGGTAATATATTCATTTTCACAATATTTATTCTTCTAATCCATGAACATGGTATATTTCTCCACCTATTAGTGTCCTCTCTGATTTCTTTCACCAGTGTTTTATAGTTTTCTATATATAGGTCTTTTGTTTCTTTAGGTGATGTATTCCTAAGTATTTAATTCTTTCCGTTGCAATGGTGAATGGAATTGTTTCCTTAATTTCTCTTCATATTTTCTCATTATTAGTGTATAGGAATGCAAGGGATTTCTTTGTGCTGATTTTATATCCTGCAACTTTACTGTATTCATTGATTAGCTCTAGTAGTTTTCTGGTAGAGTCTTTAGTGTTTTCTGTGTAGAGTATCATGTTATCTGCAAACAGTGAGAGTTTTACTTCTTCTTTTCCAATCTGGATTCCTTTTATGTCTTTCTGCTCTGATTGCTGTGTCCAAAACTTCCAAAACTATGTTGAATAGTAGTGGTGAGAGTGGGCACCCTTGTCTTGTTCCTGACTTTAGGGGAAATGCTTTCAGTTTTTCACCATTGAGGATAATGTTTGCTGTGGGTTTGTCATATATAGCTTTTATTATGTTGAGGAATGCTCCTTCTATTCCGGCCTTCTGGAAGGTTTTTATCATAAATGGATGTTGAAATTTTTCAAAGGCTTTCTCTGCATCTATTGAGATAATCATATGGTTTTTATTTTTCATTTTGTTAATGTGGTGTATTACATTGATTTGCGGGTATTGAAGAATCATTGCATCCCTGGGATAAAGCCTACTTGATCATGATGTATGATCTTTGTAATGTATTGTTGGATTCTGATTGCTAGAATTTTTTAAGGATTTTTGAATCTATGTTCATCAGTGATATTGGCCTATAGTTCTCTTTTTGTGTGGCATCTTTGTCAGGTTTATGTATTAGGGTGATGGTGGCCTCATAGAATTAGTTTGGAAGTTTACCTTCCTCTGCAATTTTCTGGAAGAGTTTGAATAGGATAGGTGTTAGCTCCTCTCTAAATTTTTGGTAGAATTCAGCTGTGAAGCCATCTGGACCTGGGCTTTTGCTTGCTGGAAGATTTTGATTACAGTTTCAATTTCTGTGCTTGTGATGGGTCTGCTAAGATTTTCTATTTCTTCCTGGTTCAGTTTGGGAAAGGTGTACTTTTCTAAGAATTTGTCCATTTCTTCCAAGTTGTCCATTTTATTGGCATATGATTGCTGATAGTAGTATCTTATGATCCTTTGTATTTCTGTGTTGTCTGTTGTGATCTCTCCCTTTCCATTTCTAAATTTATTGATTTGTTATTTCTCCCTTTGTTTCTTGATGGGTCTGGCTAGTGGTTTGTCAATTTTATTTCCCTCTCAAAGAACCAGCTTTTAACTTTGTTGATTTTTGCTATGGTGTCTTTGTTTCTTTTGCATTTATTTCTGCCCTAATTTTTAAGATTTCTTTCCTTCTACTAACCCTGCAGTTCTTCATTTCTTCCTTTTCTAGTTGCTTTAGGTGTAGAGTTAGGTTATTTAGTTGACTTTTTTCTTGTTTCTTGAAGTATGCCTGTATTGCTATGAACCTTCCCCTTAGCACTGCATTTACAGTGTCCACAGGTTTTGGGTTGTTGTGTTTTCATTTTCATTTGTTTCTATGCATATTTTGTTTTCTTCAATGAGTTTTTAGTTATTCATCAGCGTGTTGTTCAGCCTCCATATGTTGGCATTTTAAATAGTTTTTCTCCTGTAATTGAGACCTAGTCTTACTGCATTGTGGTCAGAAAAGATGCTTGGGATGATTTCAATTTTTTTGCATTTACCAAGGATAGATTTATGGCCCAGGGTATGATCTGTCCTGGAGAAGGTTCAGTTTGCGCTTGAGAAGGTGAAATTCATTGTTTTGGGGTGAAATGTCCTATAGATATCACTTAGGTCTAACTGGTCTATTGTATCATTTAAAGTTTGTGTTTCCTTGTTAATTTTCTGTTTAGTTGATTTATCCATAGGTGTGCGTGGGGTATTAAAGTCTCCCACTATTATTGTGTTATTGTTGATTTCCCCTTTCATACTTGTTAGCATTTGTCTTACATATTACAGTGCTCCTATGTTGAGTGCATATATATTTATAATTGTTATATCTTCTTCTTGGATTGATCCTTTGAGCATTATGTAGTATCCTTCTTTGTCTCTTTTCACAGCCTTTATTTTAAAGTCTATTTTATCTGATATGAGTATCGCTACTCCTGCTTTCTTTTGGTCTCTATTTGCATGGAATATCTTTTTCCAGCCCTTCACTTTCAATCTGTATGTGTCCCTCATTTCGAGGTGGGTCTCTTGTAGACAACATATATGGGGGTCTTGTTTTTGTTTCCATTCAGCCAGTCTTTGTCTTTTGGTTGGGGCATTCAACCCATTTACATTTAAGGTAATTATTGATAAATATGATCCCGTTACCATTTAATTTATTGTTTTGGGTTCGAGTTTATACACCCTTTCTGTGTTTCCTGTCTAGAGAAGGTCCTGTAGCATTTGTTGGAGAGCTGGTTTGGTGATGATGAATTCTCTCAGCTTTTTCTTGTCTGTAAAACTTTTGATTTCTCCTTCATATTTGAATGAGATCCTTGCTGGTTACAGTCATCTGGGCTATAGGTTATTTTCTTTCAACGCTTTAAGTATGCCCTGCCATTCCCTCCTGGCCTGAAAAGTTTCTATTGAAAGATCAGCTGTTATCCTTATGCGGATCCCCTCGTGTGTTATTTGCTGCTTTTCCCTTGCTGCTTTTAATATTTGTTCTTTGTCAATTTTATTAATATGTGTCTTGGGGTATTTCACCTTGGGTTTATCCTGTTTGGGACTCTATGGTTTTCTTGGACTTGGGTGATTATTTCCTTCCTAATTTTAGGGAATTTTTCAACTATTATCTCCTCAAGTATTTTCTCATGATCTTTCTTTTTGTCTTCTTCTTCTGGGATTCCTATGATTCAGATGTTGGGAAATTTAACATTGTCCCAGAGGTCTCTGAGATTTTCCTCATTTCTTTTAATTTTTTTTTCCCTTTTTCCTCTCTGTTTCATTTATTTCTACATTCTATCTTCTAACTCACTTTTTTGTATCTTCTGCCTCTGTTATTCTACTGTTGGTTACCTCCAGAGTGTTTTTTATCTCATATATTTCATTATTCATTGTATATTGACTCTTTTTTATTTCTTCTAGATCCTTACTAAACCTTTCTTGCATCTTCTTGATCCTTTTCCCCAGGTTATTTATCTGTAACTCCAATTTGTTTTCAAGATTTTGGATCATTTTCACTATCATTATTCAGAATTCTTTATCAGGTAGGTTCCCTATCTCGTCCTCTTTTGTTTGGGTTGGTGGGCATTTTTCTCTTCTTTTACCTGCTGGGTATTTCTCTACCTCCTCATCTTGCTTATATTGCTGTGTTTGGGGTGGTATTTCCGTCTTCTGGCAGTTTGTGGAGTTCTCTTTATTGTGGAGTTTCCTCACCGTGTGTGAGGTTGGACGGGTGGCTTGTCAAGGTTCCCTGGTTAGAGAAGCTTGTGTCAGTGTTCTGTTGGGTGGAGCTGGATTTCTTCTCTCTTGAGTGCAGTGAAGTGTCCAGTAATGAGTTATGAGATGTCAATGGGTTTGGTGTGGCTTTGGGCAACTTTATATTGAAGTTCAGGGCTATTTTCCTGTGTTTCTGGAGAATTTGCGTGGTATGTCTTGCTCTGGAACTTGTTGAGCCTTGGGTGTTGCTTGGTTTCAGTGTAGTATGGAGGCGTTTGATGAGCTCCTATTGATTAGTGTTCCCTGGATTCAGGACTTCCCTGGTGTTCTCAGGATTTGGACTTAAGCCTTTGCCTCTGGTTTTCAGTCTTATTCTTGCAGTATCCTCAAGACTTCTCCATCTGTTGCTTTCAAGGGGGTTCCCTCTCTTTTAGCTTCCGTTTGCTGGTCTCTTCAGTGTCTAATTTCCGCCCTGACACTAGCGGGTGGTGGTGGACACTTTTTAAGGCTCACTTGTTCAGTCGTGCTGTGGGGAGGGAGGAACGTTGCAGAAAAATATCACTGGCCTCTGCCTCTGTGGGGAGTGCTTGCAGTGTCTAGGGCACACTGGGTTTGCCCCCACTCACAGCGTGTGTGCTGTCCCAGTCTACACTGCACAGGCTCTAGGTTGCTCTGCCAGAAATTGTCTGAGGTGGTCCCTGGGTTGTATGCACTTCCCAGGTCTGACCCGCTCATATGCAGGTACTCAGGTACTCCACAAAGACACAGACTTGGTTGGGCCTGCGTTTTGTGCCCTTCCCTGGTCCAAGCAGCTCAGGGTGTTTGGCGAGCACAATCGCTGCGACTTATCACCCTCCTGGTCCCTGCCACTTGGTTTTCTGGGTGTACAACCAGCGCACCTTCTCAGGCGGATGTTGACTGGCCAGAAACACAAGAAGTCTTGATTAGCAAAGAAGCCCGCTTGCAGTTTGGTATTGGATGCCTCTCTGGGGCCCCAATTGCCCCCTTCTGGCTCTGGCTGCCCTCCCCTGCCTGCCACGGCATGGGATGGGGTATGGGCCAGTCTACAGCCGGCTAGCTCAGTGGGTCTCACGGAGTCTTAGGTTAGGTCTTTTGCCTTTTCGTGAGGTAGTTATCCTACAGTCTGCTTTGCTCTTTCCAGTTAGCTCTCTGAGATGGCCCTCAGGGCATTCAGGCTGGGTCCTTACTCCTAGTGATGCAGCCGGCTCCTCCCTGCCCAGCCCCCGCTTGCTAATGGGGATGTGGGCATCTGTGCTGCTTCTCTGATGGGAGTTACTGTTGGGCACATAATCTGTGGGTTTTAATTATTTATTTCTTTTTCCTCCCAGTTATGTTGCCCTCTGAGGTTCCAAGGCTTGCACAGACTCACCTGTGAGAGTGTTTCCTGGTGTTTGGAAACTTCACTCATTTTTAAGCCTCCCTTCCTGGGACTGAGCTCCATCCCTCCCTCTTTTGCCTCTCTTTTTATCTTTTATGTTTTTTCCTACCTCCTTTCGAAGACAATGGGCTGCTTTTCTGGGTGCCTGATGTCTTCTGACAGCATTCAGAAGTTGTTTTGTGGAATTTACTCAGTGTTCAAATGTTCTTTTAATGAATTTGTGGTTGAGAAAGTGTTCTCCCTGTCCTATTCTTCCGCCATCTTCCTCCCTCCAGTGAAAAACGGGACCTAATTAAACTTAAAAGCCTTTGCACAACGAAGGGAACTATAAGCAAGGTGAAAAGATAGTCTTCAGAACGGGAGAAAATAAGAGCAAATGAAGCAACTGATAAATAATTAATTTCAAATATACACAAGGAAATCCTGCATCTCAATTCCAGAAAAATAAGTGACCCAATGAAAAATGGGTCAAAGAACTAAACAGATTTTTCACCAAAGAAGACATACAGATGGCTAACAAACTCATGAAAAGATGGTCAACATCACTTATTATCAGAGAAACGCAAATGAAAACCCAAATGAGGTACCATCTCCTGACGGTCAGAATGGCTGTCAAAAAGTCTACAAACAATAAATGCTGGAGAGGGTGCGGAGAAATAGACACCCTTTTACACTGTTGGTGGGAATGAAAATTAGTACAGCCACTATGGAGAACAGTGTGGTGATTCCTTTAAAAACTGGAAATAGAACTGCCATATGACCCAGCAATCCCATTGCTGGGCATTCACATCGAGGAAACCAGAATTGAAAGAGACACGTGTACCCCAATGGTCATCACAGCACTGTTTAAAATAGCCAAGACACGGAAGCAACCTAGATGTCTATCGGCATATGAATGGATAAGAAAGCTGTGGTACACATACACAATGGAATATTCAGTTTCAGTTCAGTTGCTCAGTTGTGTCCGACTATTTGCAACCCCATGAACCGCAGCACGCCAGGCCTCCCTGTCCATCACTAACTCCCAGAGTCCACCCAAATCCATGTCCATTGAGTCAGTGATGCCATCCAACCATCTCATCCTCTGTCATCCCCTTCTCCTGCTGCCCTCAATCTTTCCCAACATCAGGGTCTTTTCCAATGAGTGAGCTGTTTGCATCAGGTGGCCAAAATATTGGAGTTTCAGCTTCAACATCAGTCCTACCAATGAACACCCAGAACTGATCTTCTTTAGAATGGATTGGTTGGATCTCCTTGCAGTCCAAAGGACTCTCAAGAGTCTTCTCCAACACCACAGTTCAAAAGCTTCAATTCTTAGGCGATCAGCTTTCTTCACAGTCCAACTCTCACATCCAGACATGACTACTGGAAAAACCATAGCCTTGACTAGACGGACCTTTGTTGACAAATTAATGTCTCTGCTTTCCAATATGTGGTCTAGGTTGGTCATAACGTTCCTTCCAAGGAGTCAGTGTCTTTTAATTTGGTGGCTGTAATCACCATCTGCAGTGATTTTGGAGCACAGAAAAATAAAGTCAGCCACTGTTTCCACTGTTTCCCCATCTATTTGCTATGAAGTGATGGGTCCGGATGCCATGATCTTAGTTTTATGAATGTTGAGCTTTAAGCCAGTTTTTTCACTCTCCTCTTTCACTTTCATCAAGAGGCTTTTTAGTTCTTCTTCACTTTCTGCCATAAAGGTGGTGTCATCTGCATATCTGAGGTTATTGATATTTCTCCTGGCAATCTTGATTCCAGCTTGTACTTCTTCCAGCCCAGCATTCCTCATGATGTATTCTGCACGTAAGTTAAACAAGCAGGGTGACAGTATACAGTCTTGATGTACTCCTTTACCTATTTGGAACCAGTCCATTGTTCCAGGTCCAGTTCTAACTGTTGCTTCCTGTCCTGCATACGGATTTTTCAAGAGATAGGTCAAGTGGTCTGGCATTCTCAACTGTTTGAGAATTTTCCACAGTTTATTGTGATCCACATAGTCAAAGTCTTTGGCATAGTCAATAAAGCATATATAGATGTTTTTCTGGAACTCTCTTGCTTTTTTTGATTATCCATCGGATGCTTGCATTTGATCTCTGGTTCCTCTACCTTTTCTAAAACCAGCTTGATTCTGGAAGTTCATGGTTCACATATTTATGAAGCCTGGCATGGAGAATTTTAAGCTTTACTTTACTAGTGTGTGAGATGAGTGCAATTGTGAGGTAGTTTGAGTTTACTCAGCTATTTAAAAGAACTGATTTGAATCAGTTCTAATGAGGTGGATGAAACTGGAGCCTATTAGTCAGAGTGAAGTAAGTCAGAAAGAAAAACACAAATACAGTATATTAACACATATATATGGAATTTATAAAGATGGTAACGATGACCCTATATGCAAGACAGAAAAGAGACACAGATATAAAGAAGAGACTTTTGTACTCTGTGGGAGAAGACGAGGGTGTGATGATTTGTGAGAAGAGCATTGAAACATGTTTATTATCATATGTGAAACAGATCGCCAGTCCAGGTTCGACGCATGAGACAGGATGCTCATGGCTGTTGCACTGGGTGACCCTGAGGGTAGGGGTAGGGAGGGAAGTGGGAGGGAGTTTCCGGATGGGGGACCCTCGCATATCGATGGCTGATTCATGTGAATGTATGGCAAAAACCAGCACAATATTGTAAAGTAATTAGCCTGCAATTAAAATAAATAAAGAAAGAAAAAAAAAGAAAAAATATTTGGACATGACTTAGTTACTAAACAACAATAATGATAGTAATAGTAGTAGTAACAATAGTCACAATAACATTCAGTTCAGTTCAGTTCAGTCGCTCAGTCGTGTCCGACTCTTTGCGACCCCATGAATCACAGCACGCCAGGCCTCCCTGTCCATCACCAATTCCTGGAGTTCACTCAAACTCATGTCCATCGAGTCGGTGATGCCATCCAGCCATCTCATTCTCTGTCGTCCCCGTCTCCTCCTGCCCCCAATCCTTCCCAGCATCAGAGTCTTTTCCAGTGAGTCAACTCGTCGCATAAGGTGGCCAAAGTATTGCAGTTTCAGCTTTAGCATCAGTCCTTGCAATGAACACCCAAGATTGATCTCTTCTAGAATGGACTGGTTGGGTCTCCTTGCAGTCCAAGGGACTCTCAAGAGTCTTTTCCAGCACCACAGTTCAAAAGCATCAATTCTTCAGCGAGCAGCTTTCTTCACAGTCCAACTCTCACATCCATACATGACCACTGGAGAAACCATAGCCTTGACTAGACGGACCTTGGTTGGCAAAGTAATGTCTCTGCTTTTTAATATGCTATCTAGGTTGGTCATAACTTTCCTTCCAAGGAGTAAGCGTCTTTTAATTTCATGGCTGTAATCAGCATCCGCAGTGATTTTGGAGCCCCCCAAAAATAAAGTCAGCCACTGTTTCCACTGTTACCCCATCTATTTCCCATGAAGTGATGGGACCAGATGCCATGATCTTTGTTTTCTGAATGTTGAGCTTCAAGCCAACCTTTTCACTCTCCTCTTTCACTTTCATCAGAGGCTTTTGAGTTCCTCTTCACTTTCTGCCATAAGTTTTAGTCAAAATTCACCTGACTGTGTGTGATACAATTTCATCATAGCTTCAGCTTCAATCATAAAGAGATACTTATTGTTAAGTACCCAAGGGCAATTTGTGCTACTGAGGGCAGGGCCTAGGGCTGCCTGAGTTGAAACCCTCTCTGAGCTGGGCCCCTTTTTCTCTTTCTTTTTTACTTCCTTACTTTTCCCCTTTCTTTTCTGCTCTTTTTCTTTTGCCTCAGTGTTTATTGCTTTCATTCTTTGCATTTAATCTCTTTAAAAACTATCTTCAGGCATGTGGCTGAACATGGCTACCCCACAGAAGTAGCCTCAGGTCCAAGCTGACATATCTTTAGTTCAAATAATGAACAAAGGCAAACTAATCCCTATTCTAAATTTCTGAAAGAGTAAGAGAGAGAGACGGAATTTTTATGGGCTCTGGCGTCTTCATCTTTGGTCTAGTCAGTTACAGGCATGGGCAGATACCTCAAGAATTATTCACAATATTATCAATATTTACAATAGTAATAGATGCCATTTATGGGATTATGCAATGTGTTAAATGTCTGCATGTATTATCTCATTTAATTTTCATAACAAGTTAGCAAGGTAGATATTATCCTTATTTTACAAGTGTGAAAGCTGGAGATTTAAGAGTGAAGTAACTTCTGTCCCAAGACATGAGTAGAAAGTCTTCAGTTTGAGCCCATATTTGCTTGGCCACAAAGCCCTTGTTTCCCTCAGGGAGATATCTTATGTTTTTGTGTTTAAACTGTTAAATTTTCCTAAGGTTACAAATCATGACTGATGCAAATATAAAACAAACATACATCAAAGAGCTTATTCACCTCACCAGTTAATGAGGGAATATGTAAAACATCAAAACCAGCCTGAAGAACACTTGAGAAGTTAGGTATTATAGATAATTTAATAAAGAAAGTAGTTCCTTGGCTAGATACAACATTGCTTAAAGTACTATAGGAACATACACTGTAACCTTTGGGTAATTTACTGTCTTTAGTGAGATAATCCCAACTTGTTCAGGGAATCATCTGCCTCTGTAGGATGGTGTTTGGTTTCTTTGTGTTGGTCTAACTTGTGTATTATACAGCTGGTCTCTAGGAGAGGTCCTTGATCCTCTGGTGTCAGGGTTTGGGGGCACCATAATGTTTAGGTCCTCTCCATGTTGATAACTAGAACAGTCTCTCAGGAATGTTGAGGGCATGGTGTTGAGAAACAAGATTTATAAAAACATCAGGTAGGTACCCAGCTACTGATGTACTTCCTGGAAAAAAGGGATGCAAATAAATGTGGATGAAGATCACATACTATTTCAATAAATAGTGCTTGTTCTTATTGAGATGCTGCCTGACTCACTTGCCTGGAGGATCAGATGCTCTGGGTCCAGGGTGGGAAATCAGTTTCACTTTTCTGCAAAAATAAATATACAAATACATTAAACAACACAATGAAAACCACTGTTTTCTGATATACTGACCTATGTCCCCCTAGTGTCCCCCAAAGACACTAGCTTTGGGAAGTTAAAGTAAGATGACTAGGAAATAAAATGAAAATGCATATATTTTGTTGCAAAGCACAATAACAATAATCTACCTATGCCTGCCCAAATGCTTCCTGTGCTCACAGGGGCTGCTCCCCACAACCTCCCTCCCCTCTGACCACTCCCTTCTTAGACGTTCTCCCGCTCTCATGATCTGGTAAACACACTTGTAACTAAATGCAACAACTCCTCTTGTGTTGTATGCACAGGCAGAGCTGCACTCCCTAAGAAAGAAAGAAAGTGAAGTGCTAGTCACTCAGTCATGTTTGACACTTTGCCATCCCATGGACTGTAGCCTACCAGGCTCTTCTGTCCATGGGATTCTCCAGGTAAGAATACTAGAGTGGGTAGCTATTCCCTTCTCCAGTGGATTGTCCTGATGCAGAGATAGAACCTGAATCTCCTGCATTGTCAGGTGGATTCATTACCATCTGAGCCACAAGGGAATTTCAAGAGCAAGGACTTAATTTTGTTTTCATTTGCACAATGTTTAGGGTGCTGGGCACAGAGCAGTGGTGTGGGTGGGGTAGAAAGAGTATGTACTTTGGACATAGGTTATTCTGGGGTTAGACCCAGCTCTGGCACCTACTGGCTTGTGACCTTAGGAAGATTGCTTAATTGCTGTGAATCTAGGTATCTTCACAGGCAAAATAGGGATAATAATGGTGACGATGCCACACATAAGACACTCCATAGACTTTGGTTATTGTTATTTCTAGCAATGGAAAATAGGGACTCAAATTCCTGTTTACATAAAGATGTAAATTTAGCTTAGAGCAAAATGACCCTGATGTTACCTGGACTAACGGCATTGGTCTCCCCATCCAGGTGTGAGAAAGTGTCTGCTGAGAACATTTGGTTCAAACTGGAACAGGCATATTTGGACAGAGCTATCAAGCTGGCAGAGTTTACTTTTTATTCTATCTTTGGAGATGTGAGGGTTTCCATCTAGGTTTAATCAGAGTTGAATTAGTGAAAGTTAAGTCGCTCAGTTGTGTCTGACTCTTTGCGACCCTGTGGACTGTAGCCTTCCAGGTTCCTCCGTCCATGGGATTCTCCAGCAAGAATACTGGAGTGGGTTGCCATTTCCTTCTCCAGGGGATCTTCCCAACCCAGGAATCGAACCTGGGTCTCTGGCATTGGAGGCAGACGCTTTAACCTCTGAGCCACCGGGGGTGAAGTATTTCTAACCTTGGAACAGATATTGTAAACTTTAGGCCAGCTTCCCTGCTCAACCACGATAATGGGTCAAGTATTTATTCAAAAGGTGGGTCACGACACATTTATTGAGGTGAGTCATGACCATATGTGGGATTCCATCTGCTAAAAAGTGATGGATTTCCCTCTGACTACAGATGGACAGGGAGTCCTGGTGTGCTGCGATTCATGGGGTGGCAAACAGTCGGACATGACTGAGCAATTGAACTGAACTGAACTGAACCAGATCCCACCCTGCCCAGGCCACAGTTTTCTGTTATCTCGCTACAAGAGATAATACAAAAGATACAAGATTTAGTAATTAATCTACAATTTACCTAAAAAATCAAAATAATTTCTTTTCTTTGTTAGCTGTCCCTGAAAAAGTTGTCACTTAAAAAGAACTTTTACTTTGAAATAATTGTAGACTCAAAGAAAGTTACAAAAATGTTTGCTGAGAGGTCCCATGCACCTTCACCCAGCTGCCCCCAGTGTTAATATCTTAGAGAACTAGAGTGCAATATCAAACTTGGAAATTACTTGGTACAATCCAAGGGCTTGTTTATATTTCACCAGTTTTATATACATGTGTGTATGCAGTTCTGTGCGGTTACATACATGTGTAACTTCATGTGGCAGTAACCACATAGCAAAGCTTTCTCACTCTCTTTATAGCCACACCCACTTCTTCTCTATCAATTCCCAATCCGTGCAACCACTAATTTTGAAATGAAGCAGGGCCCTATGGTCTTTGCTTCCCATGTCCTTAGCCTACCTTTTTGTCTGCAGAAAAATTTTAGCCAAGGAATAAGTTTAATCAGAAAAATTAGAACATATAGAAACAAAGGAAAACAGTCAAAGGAGATCAAATAATAATATAATAATAATGTAGTCACTAAGCATGGTCAAGGACTTTTAGTACCTTCTCAAGGGCTATAGATAATATTCTGAGCCGTATCCTGTGAGCTATCTTGTAGATACAGAGGTTAAAGCGTCTGCCTCCAATGCGGGAGACCCGGGTTCGATCCCTGGGTCGGGAAGATCCCCTGGAGAAGGAAACGGTAACCCACTCCAGTATTCTTGCCTGGAGAATCCCATGGACGGAGAAGCCTGGTAGGCTACAGCCCATGGGGTCACATAGAGTCGGACACGACTGCGCGACGGAACGGAACGGAACGGAAAACCCCCACCAGGTGGAAGAAGATAACTACAGGATGATCAGATTATACTCATGACATGTTTGGTTGCTAAGTTGTGTCTGACTTTTTTTGAGACCCTGTGGACTGT